>NC_138184.1:38916829-39606829 GCF_964194105.1 Spermophilus citellus
GAGCATATTAGGGTTTGAAAAACCTGCATGGCTATAGGAGAACATTTTGAAGCAGATGGGGATCACTTGGCCATAGGTCTGATCTTCAAGAGAAAGAAGATGGCCAGTGTCAGGGAGAAGAGAGTTTCTATCTCCTAAAATGTGGGGATTTGATCTTGACTGGGACTAATGTGATAATCTGAGGGGATCCATCTGGTTGGTGGGTGGCAGCAGCTCGAGTTTGAGTTAATGATGGTACCATGACTTGAGTGGCTCTAGCTTTAGCTAATGTGGGCTAGAAAAAGTAGATCATCAGCACAAGGCAGATGGCTAGGTCCTGACGAGTGGTTCTCAATGGTGTCCCACCCGATTTCCTGTTTCAAACAAATATTTTGTTATACCCACCTACTTAACATTCATTGATAAAATAATCCACCCACAAACATAATTTTTAAAAATCAGTATGCCATAAATTAAAAAAGTAATAATGCTTATTTATATATATAACGTTTGTAAACAACTACACTGGAATAGGGTTTCCCAAACTCTGTCATGCATTTAGGCCTCCCAGGATCTTGTTAAAAAGCATATACTGATTCAGTAGTGCTGTGGTTTGGGTCTGGAATGTCTGCAAGGCTCATGTGCTATAGGCTTGGTTTCTAGCCCAGGAGGTTAGTGGGAGTTAATGGACCTTTAAGAGGTGGGGCCACTTTTTTTTTTATTAGTTCGTATCAGTTATACATGACAGTAGAAAGCATTTCGATTCGTTGTACACAAATGGAGCAGAATTTTTCATTTCTCTGGTTGTACATAAAGTAGAGTCACACCATTTGTGCAATCAATCATACATGTACCTAGGGTAATGATGTCCATCTCATTCCACCATCTTTCCTACCCGCTTACCTTTTCCTCCCCTTCCCTTTGCCCCATCCAAAGTTCTGCCACTCATCCCAAGACACCCCCACCCCAATATGATTAGCATCCACTTATCAGAGAAAACATTTGGCTCCTGGTTTTTGAGATTGGCTTATTTCACTTAGTATGATATTCTCCAACTCCATCCATTTACCTGAAAATACTATGATTTTATTCTCTTTTAATGCGGAGTAATATTCATTGTGTATATGCACCACAGTTTCTTTATCCATTCATCTATTGAAGGGCACCTAGGTTGGTTCCACAGTTTAGCTATTGTGAATTGTGCTACTATAAACATTGATGTGGCTTTGTCTCTGGAGTATGCTGTTTTTTAAAAGTCTTTTGGGTATAAACCGAGGAGTGGGATAGCTGGGTCAAATGGTGGTTCCATTTCAAGTTTTCTAAGGAATCTGTATACTGCTTTCCAGATTGGTTGCACCAATTTGCAGTGGAGGTGGGGCTCCTTGAAAAAAAGCTAGGGGGTTAGAAACGTTAGGGGGTGTGGCCATGAGGGGATATTGGGACCACAGGTTTTTCTCTCTCTCATTCGTTTTCTGGTCTCTCTGAGGTGGATGGGATTCCTCTGCTGCAGGCTCCTGCCCAGCCTCTCAGGACAACTTACTGTGGACTGAAACTTCCAAAACTGTGAGCCAAAATAAACTTTTCCTCATATTGATTTATTTCAGGTATTTTATTACAGTAACAGATGAGTAACAAAAGTAGATATGGGGTGAGGGTGGGGCTGAGATTTTGTATTTCTCAAGAGCTTCCAGGTGATGTTGATGCTGATGGCATAGGAAATGGGTTTTGAGAAGCTTGGTTCTAGAAAACATAATAAATCAGAGCACTGCAAAAAAGAAAGCTTACAAATGTAGCGTGACACTGTTGTGTTGAATTGGCAATGAAATTACCAGTGGTGATTTTTTTTTTCAGTAAATTCATTAAAAATTTGTGGTTGAAATTGTATCAAAAAGAAAATCACTTTCTAATGCCAGGTATGGTGGTACATGCTTGTCATCCTTGTGACTGGGGAGGCTGAGGCAGAAGGATTGCAAGTTCAAAGCCAGCCTCAACAAATTTAGTGAGGCCCTAAGCCACTGAGCAAGACCCTGTTTCAAAATAAAGGGGTTCTGAGGATGTGGCTCAATGGTTAAGCACCCTGGGTTCAATTCCTGGTACCAGAAAAAAAAAAGTCACTTTCTTATGTAGTACTTACATTCCTGAAAAATACTTTGTGTTCATGTGCAAAATGGAGTTAAAGTCAAGGTACAGATAAATAGACAAATTTTCTGCCTACAGGAATATCCAGGAGAAAACTTCATTTTTTTTTTTTTTTTTTTTTTTGTGGAATGTAGGGCCTCTCTTGACGAGCAGGATAATCCTTGATTCCTGCTTACCAAATATCAATAGCATATCTGCCTAAAAAACAGCTCTGTGAATTTCTCAGGTGTTCTTGGGTAGAGTGTGGAATTCACAGAGTATAAATCAAGACAGAGTACTATCCTGCATCTGCTAATTAGCCACGATGGCCGAAATCCATTTTAAGGGTTGGGCAGACACTTCAAAAGTTAAGGTAGAGACTACGGCTGGTTGAAGACAAGTAAACGTGGACTCACTTGCCACTGGTTGGTCCCCTTGTTTTAGTGAGAAACATTGCTGCATTAAACCCTGTTGGGAGAGGGATGGGTTGGAATAGAGCCTGCCTGTCAAGTGAGAATGCATCTAAAGACCACTTGGATATCTTATTAAAATGCAGATTTTCATGTGGCAGATCTGGGGTGGAAAGGACCTGAGATTCTGAGCTTTCTATAAACTCTCAGGCAATGCTTATGCTGCTGCTGTCCCAAGTTTGCTCCATCGACTCTAAGTAAGAGATACTTGGTGAGAATGAGCTGCAGTTGGAAAACTTTAGTGAGATAAGCTGAGTTCAGCTGGGGGCGTACAATGTCATTCAATGTCATTTTCCTTCTATAAGAATTCTTTCTTCCCTACTCTTTTTTTAACCTCTTGGATCGGGGAAGATGCATCTGCTGAAGGACAGTTACCTTGTCTGCACAGAGTTGTTGGTTCTTACCTTCTGTAGAAGAGGGACGTAATGGGTAATGTTTTGTTAAAGGTCATTTTAGGTTTTAATGGTACCAAATGAATAGCGCAGAAATTCTGTGTGTGTCATCCAAGGATTTAATTAGGCATACTTTGACATATTGTTAATGGATATTTGAAAGCCAGATTTACTGAAGATAGCATCCAATTCAAATAATTACTTACTGATGACTGAGAATTTCCTCTAAAAAAAAATCTATTAAGGCAAACATTGTTATTGGTTCTAGAGACAAGGAGACAGGGATAGGACACAGGTGTTAATAGATTCCAACTTTTAAGGAGGCACTGGTTTCCAGGGTTGTGTAAGTGCCTGCTTGGCACCCGAGAGTGAGTGCTTTCTTAAATGTTGTACTCTGGGCACCTCTCCTGCTTCACCTTCCTCTGACTCTGACACAGCCCATGATAAGTACTGCCAGGTGACAGTGCTGCTGTTAGGACAATTCCTGTGCATGGTAGACATACTGTTCACCAGGATGAAGGTATCCTCCATGAATCTTTGGCTGATTATCTGTTATCTGGAGTGGACTTTCTTATTAATAAGTTCCGTGGCAACAATAAACCCCATATAAAGCCACGCCAGATCTTATGTTGAAGATACATAGACAAAAAATGTCAACAATTCTCTCAACAAATTTGTCATTCTCTGTATCTAAAATGTCATTTTCTTCTTTCAGATGTAATACTTGATCATTCGATGACCTAGCTTGTATATTTCCTATTTTGAAAGCTTTTGCAACAGGGAAACTGTCCAGGTTGAATGTATAAAAAGGCTTAAAACAAACCCAAAACAGAACATAAAAGTCAAAACCACAAACCAGTACCCCTCCCCACACAGGACATGTAGTCATGATTAAGTCATGAAAAAATTTGTTATTTTTGAAGGAGAGTAAGATTCCCAAGGCCAAAGTCAACACTTGAAATTCTTCTGTTGGAAGAGGCAATTGAGAATGCTTCATAGCTATGTTTTAGTTGCTTGGTTTCAGACTGGATTCACCAAACTCTCCAGAAGTGAGGGGTGGACATTTGGAATGTATGAAGCTGCCTGGTGGATGGTGCTCGGCATGATTGAGGATGAGGGCCCTAGGGTGTGTCTCTTTTCAGAGAATCAGAAAATGCTCACATGATTAAAACAAAGTTTATTTCACTACATCTGCTGAATGATGTGTGAGTTAGTCAGCTTCGTGTCACTGACAGGAACAACTCACTGAGAGGCAAAGTTCATTTGGGGTTCACAGTTTCAAAGGTTCAGTCCATGGTGGGCTGACTTCATTGTTCTGGACCTGAGGTGAGGTGGAACATCATGGCAGAGAGGCATGGTGAAGGACAGCTGCTCAGCTCATGGTGGTCAAGAAGCAAAGAGAGAAGACAAGGAACTGGGGATAAAATATTACCCCAAAGACATGTCCCTAGGCACCTACCTGCAATTACCACCCAGTAGTCCATTCACATTGTCAATTCATAAATGGATGAATTCATTAATCAGGTTAAGGCTCTTAAAATCCAATCATTTTACCTCTGAATATCCCTACAGGAGTTTTTGGAGGATACCTCACATCCAAATCCTAACAATGTGCTCACAACTGAAAAAAATTTTCACTTAGTTTATTTAAAAACCAACTTTATAATAGCAATAACAAAAATAAAATAGTTCCATCATCCTTATAGTTGACTCATTTGTTTTCATCTTCTCTTTCCATTTGACCCTTCTGTAGGTTTTATGGGTCTGTGACCTTTGGAGGGGCACAGGGTCCTACACTAAGCAGGTCCCATGTTAATTTAATAATCTACTGTTACTGTCTTTATATTCCTAATAACCTAATTTTTTTTTTAGTTGTAAATGGACACAATACCTTTATTTTATTTATGTATTTTTATGTGGTGCTGAGGATCAAACCTAGTGTCTCACACGTGCTAGGCGAGCACAATCCCAGCCCCCCAGTAACTTTTTAACAAGGGCCCCTTTCATTTTAATTTTGCACTGGATCCACAAATTATGTAGCTGATCATGTATCTATGTTAGTATATCTGCATATAATCTAATGTGGTTGTGATGCCGATGCACATATGAATTTGTGTTCTTTTTATGCTATTACACCACCTTCATGATGATCTATTTTAATGCGTTACATAATCAATAATATCTACAGCTCATATGTCCATACTTTAACTTAATTTTTCTCTTATTATGCTGCTTCTCATTTTTTACTAATGCATATTCTATAGCAATAAAAGTCTTTGTGTATTTAGTTTTATCCTTTGAGAAATTTTACTCAGGACATATTCTCAGGATGAAGACTGCTGTGTTGGGCTGACCACAAGTCTCAATTTACCAACAGAGGCAGTTTGTGGCTGCTGTATTTATTAGTAGAGCCCCCTTTTGCTCTCGGAAGTTTCTTAACTAGTATTATGGACATTGAACATTTTTTAAAAAGGGAGTCTAATAAACCAAATGATTAATAATAAGCTATTATAACTTACATTGAGAATAACCTCTTTTGAAAATAATGTAGTAAATTATATTTAAAAATAGCTCTTCTAGAAAAGATGACCAAAATAGGTTTGAATTCACTATATAATCACACAAAGAATGGAACTTTATTCAATAAGTAGAAATATATCTTGCCTTTTTTATTTTTAGAAAGTATCTGGCTACTGTTGTACCATGGTAATGGTGAATACCACTTACAATGATGTTACTTTTATTTCAAAAATCTAAGCTAATTTAGTCACCATAGGAAAATATCCTTAGTGTTACCTATTCAAAATTTGTGATAATTTAGAAAGGCCTCTAAGTTTCCTCTTTGCTGTATTGATGGGGAGAGAGAATATTTATATATGAGAGAATCATGTGAGTATAAGATACTTGTATACTTTGGAGATAAATAATTTCATGAACTTCAATAATTGAACTTATATAGACAAAATGGAATGACCCTGTAAGCGAGGCCCTGTGGCTACTTAGATTGATGCTCTGATTTGCTAATTCAAGTAATTCTTATCTATTCATTAAATTAGGGTCTTCTTCCAAGTATGATTGCTATGTCCAGTTCTAGTCAGTACACGAATATGACCCTGGCAAAGCCTCATTTCCTTGAAAATAATGCACCATGACTGCATTATTTCGCCCTGCTGCAGACAGACTTGCCCTTTGAGTTTGTTCCAAATTCCTGGTATTTTTGTTTTCCCCCTTGAAACTAAAGGCCGTATTTTCAGGATAAATGCAAAACCTCAAGTGTTTCTGAGATCTGTGCTTGGATGTGACCTTCATGAAACAAAAATGTAGTCCAGAATTGATAGGGCCTACAGACCCCAACAGAACCATTTCCTCCCTCTGTGAGGAAAGTGCATATGGAGGTCAGCAGGGTGGGCCTGGGGCTGTTTGTACTTGCCTGGAGATTGAAGGTGGGGCTGCAAGAAGGTTGTTCCCAGAAGATTAAAGGGTTTGAAGTGTTCCATGGCAGTGTACAAACTGTTTGCTCTGAGACAGTTTCATTTCAATCTTATCTTTGACACCTCTGTGACCCAGGACACGTTATCCATCCTCTCTGAGACTCAGTTTGCTTATCCGTATGTCACCTGAGCAGGTTTCTTCCTGAAGTTAATGGCAGTGAGTTTGGACTGTGTTCCTGAAAGTTCAAGAAAAGACAAGGGACACCTGAGAGGAGAGGGCAGCCGGGGACGAATCAAGGGAATTGGAGTATTCTAGAAAAGATGATCAAAATAGGTTTGTTTCTCTAGTGGAATAAATCTCCACATCTGGGGAAGAGAGACGGGGAGTGAGGGTAGGTTTGCAATCTTGACTGATTGGGTCAGAGTAGATCACCAGCATCTTTTAGGGCCAGTATGTTTTAGGGCCACACCTTCAGAAGGTATGATCTGGCTTTGGCCAGAGGGAGATACTCCCTGTGAGGGGAGAAATCAGGGTAGGAGGGGCCGTGGTGGCTTCAAGGAGAGGCTGTAAGTGGCCACTAGAATAATTCTGAGTCTGTATATATCCATCTTAAAAATCTTAGTCTTGGAGCCAGTGGTCTAAAATGTTAAAAGGTAAATATTAAAATTTTAAAGCATTTATTTCAGTAGTTCATTAATGGGGGAGCAGCAAACCAGATTCTGCCAAAGGAGCATAAAGGGGACACTTTTCATGGGATAAGTGCATAAGTAGCCAAAAAATGATTGATTGGTTAGTTATACAGTTGCCTTATTTGGTTTGTCCTGTTGGGGAATCCCTAGTTACCTACTTAAGAGTTAGTTGGTGGCTTCCAGTTGATTAGCCTTAAATTTCTTTCTTTTTCTTCTTCTTTTTTAAAATATAGGTATTTAAAATAGCCCATGTTAAGTTTGATGTGTTTGCAAATCAAACAAGGTTAAGGTCATTTAAGAGGCCTCATTGGCTCTGTTCAAGGATTCTTCAGACCTGGTCTCCATTTTAATTTAACACTAAAAATCACCTTGTTTATAGAGTTATAAATGAACAAATGTATATATGTTCTTTCCTTTATTTATCAAGCCTTGACCAGGTGCCCAGCTCTGGGGATAAGGATGAACAAATGTCACCTCTGTCCTCAGAGCTCTTATAGTTTAGGGTGAAGAAATTCATTACAGTTTAATGACGACAGCAGGATTTATTTATGACTCCCCTTCACGAAATCTTGGATGTGATAATCCTGCTGCTTTTTCTTCTGGAAAGTGAGGTTTAGGCAGACAGTCTTTGGTGCTCCTGTCTGGGGTTGGTGTTGTATCAGTTTTGTAATCTGACTCCTACCTGGTGGAGCTGATCTGCCAAACTGGTCCTCCTCCCACCTCTGCTGTCTGGTTTTTCTGCCAGAAGGAGAGGGCTGAAGGTCCCCTTCAATTTCCCAATCCCTCTTGGCCACTGTCCCACAGCCTGGCTGTGGCTTCCTTTGCCTCTACCTCATGTGGTAATTGAAGTCAGTACTGGGAGAGGCCTTCCTCCATTAACCTTCCTATCTAACCCCACCCAGAACTCCTGATCCTTCTTCTTGTTTTGTCCATCATGGATCTGATTGCCTGTGGCCGTTGAGAGGCAGGTAAAAGTAATTAAAATGAGGTTGGTCAACAGGTCCCTGGAAACATAAGGAATTCAACCCAGGCAGTCTGACTCTACAGTCCATGTTCATAGCCGCCATACCATTGTTCTCTCCACAATGTGGACATTCCTCCTCCTCCTGTGACTAGTATCCAGTATTGCTTGCTCTTGGCAAAATCTGATTCAGTTCACCTTCCTGTTGCTTTGAGTGTGATCTGGGTTTCTCCCTCCCTTCTCCTCCCTTCTCTTTTGAAAAGCCTTTGGTTGCCTTCACGTCAGGGCAGCTGGCTTCTCCAGAATGACAAGTCTGAGAGAACCAAGTGGAAGCTGCAAAGCCTTTAAGACACTTGTTGTCACCTACGCTATGTTCTATGGGCTACCTATGGCCATCCCTCCTTTAATATAGGATGGGACTAAACAAGTAAATACCATGGGGCAAAGAGAATTGGAGCCATCTTAGAAAAGGGCTACCACACTGATTTCCAGTGCATCTTCCTGTTTCTTAGCTTTATGTCTTGCTCCCACTTCCTGGTGTCATTCCGTTTCCAATTCTAAGCACTTCTGGGATTTGTCAAGAAATCAGGCAAGTTTGTGCCCTTATTTTTGTAGCTGCCTCTGTGTGTGTGTTATGCTCTTCTTCCCTAGTGCTCTTTCCTTGTTCAGAATTTCCATATATATATGCCTATAACAGCAAAGAGATGAACAGGATATATATGTATAATGTATGCCTACATATGTAGTATTTATTCACTCTTGTTAGTAGGTAATACAGTAGTTATTAGATTTGATGAAGAAGAATAAATGTATTTGGTCAACCTATCATTTTTTAATGCTTTTGTTAGTGCATTATAGTTATGTATAAGAGTTATGTTCATTTTGACATAGACATGCATGCATGGAATTTAATTTGCTCCATTTTAGCCACCTCTTCCCTTCTCCCCCCACTTCTTCCCCTTCCCTCTACTCTACTGGTCTTCTTTCTATTTATTTAGTTTTTAAAAACAGTACTTTATATATACACATAAAGGTGGAATTCATTGGGTCAACCTATCACTTTTATTTTATTTATTTATTTATTTTTATTTATTTATTTATTTATTTTTTAGTTTTCGGTGGACACAACATCTTTGTTTGTATGTGGTGCTGAGGATCGAACCTGGGCCGCACGCATGCCAGGCGAGCGCGCTACTGCTTGAGCCACATCCCCAGCCCCAACCTATCATTTTTAACTTGAAGCTAGAATGTGTTTTTTTTTGAGGATTTTTTTTATTGTTGGTTGTTCAAAACATTACATAGTTCTTGACATATCATATTTCACAGTTTGATTCAAGTTGGTTATGAACTTCCATTTTTACCCCGTATACAGATTGCAGAATCACATCAGTTACACTTCCATTGATTTACATATTGCCATTCTAGTGTCTGTTGTATTCTGCTGCCTTTCCTATCCTCTACTATCCCCCCTCCCCTCCCCTCCCCTCCCCTCTTCTCTCTCTACCCCCTCTACTGTAATTCATTTCTCCCCCTTGTATTATTTTTCCCTTTCCCCTCACTTCCTCTTGTATGTAATTTTGTATAACCCTGAGGGTCTCCTTCCATTTCCATGCAATTTCCCTTCCCTCTCGCTTTCCCTCCCACCTCTTATCCCTGTTTAATGTTAATCTTCTTCTCATGCTCTTCGTCCCTACTCTGTTCTTAGTTACTCTCCTTATATCAAAGAAGACATTTGGCATTTGTTTTTTAGGGTTGGCTGGCTTCACTTAGCATAATCTGCTCTAATGCCATCCATTTCCCTCCAAATTCTATGATTTTGTCATTTTTTAATGCAGAGTAATACTCCATTGTGTATAGATGCCACATTTTTTTTATCCATTCATCTTTTGAAGGGCATCTAGGTTGGTTCCACAGTCTTGCTATTGTGAATTGTGCTGCTATGAACATCGATGTAGCAGTGTCCCTGTAGCATGCTCTTATTAGGTCTTTAGGGAATAGACCGAGAAGGGGAATAGCTGGGTCAAATGGTGGTTCCATTCCCAGCTTTCCAAGAAATCTCCATACTGCTTTCCAAATTGGCTGCACCAATTTGCAGTCCCACCAACAATGAGCAAGTGTACCCTTTTCCCCACATCCTCGCCAGCACTTGTTGTTGTTTGACTTCCTAATGGCTGCCAATCTTACTGGAGTGAGATGGTATCTTAGGGTGGTTTTGATTTGCATTTCTCTGACTGCTAGCGATGCTGAGCGTTTTTTCATGTGCTTGTTGATTGATAGTATGTCCTCCTCTGAGAATTGTCTGTTCAGGTCCTTGGCCCATCTGTTGAGTGGGTTATTTGTTATCTTATTGTCTAATTTTTTGAGTTCTTTGTATACTCTGGATATTAGGGCTCTATCTGAAGTGTGAGGAGTAAAGATTTGTTCCCAGGACGTAGGCTCCCTATTTACCTCTCTTATTGTTTCTCTTGCTGAGAAAAAACTTTTTAGTTTAAGTAAGTCCCATTTGTTGATTCTGGTTATTAACTCTTGTGTTATGGGTGTCCTATTGAGGAATTTGGGGCCCGACCCCACAGTATGTAGATCGTAGCCAACTTTTTCTTCTATCAGATGCAGAGTCTCTGATTTGATATCAAGCTCCTTGATCCATTTTGAGTTAACTTTTGTGCATGGCGAGAGAAAGGGATTCAGTTTCATTTTGATGCATATGGATTTCCAGTTTTCCCAGCACCATTTGTTGAAGATGCTATCCTTCCTCCATTGCATGGTTTTAGCCCCTTTATCAAATATAAGATAGTTGTAGTTTTGTGGATTGGTTTCTGTGTCCTCTATTCTGTACCATTGGTCCACCCGCCTGTTTTGGTACCAGTACCATGCTGTTTTTGTTACTATTGCTCTGTAGTATAGTTTGAAGTCTGGTATTGCTATACCGCCTGATTCACACTTCCTGCTTAGCATTGTTTTTGCTATTCTGGGTCTTTTGTTTTTCCATATGAATTTCATGATTGCTTTATCTATTTCTACAAGAAATGTCGTTGGGATTTTGATTGGCATTGCATTAAACCTATAGAGAACTTTTGGTAATATCGCCATTTTGATGATGTTAGTTCTGCCTATCCATGAACAGGGTATATTTTTCCATCTTCTAAGATCTTCTTCTACTTCTCTCTTTAGGGTTCTGTAGTTTTCATTGTATAAGTCTTTCACCTCTTTTGTTAGGTTGATTCCCAAGTATTTTATTTTTTTTGAGGATATTGTGAATGGAGTGTTTTTCCTCATTTCCATTTCAGAGGATTTGTCGCTGATATACAGGAATGCCTTTGATTTATGCGTGTTGATTTTATATCCTGCCACTTTGCTAAATTCATTTATTAGCTCTAATAGTTTCTTTGTAGACCCTTTTGGGTCTTCTAGGTATAGAATTATGTCATCTGCAAATAGTGATAATTTAACTTCTTCTTTTCCTATTTTTATGCCTTTAATTTCTTTCATCTGTCTAATTGCTCTGGCCAGTGTTTCGAGAACTATGTTGAACAGAAGTGGTGAGAGAGGGCATCCCTGTCTTGTTCCAGATTTTAGAGGGAATGCCTTCAATTTTTCTCCATTCAGAATGATGCTAGCCTGAGGCTTAGCATAGATTGCTTTTACAATGTCGAGGTATGTTCCTGTTATCCCTAGTTTTTCTAGAGTTTTGAACATAAAGGGATGCTGTACTTTGTCAAATGCTTTTTCTGCATCTATCGAGATGATCATATGGTTCTTATCTTTAAGTCTATTGATGTGGTGAATAACATTTATTGATTTCCGTATATTGAACCAGCCTTGCATCCCAGGGATGAATCCTACTTGATCATGATGCACAATTTTTTTGATATGTTTTTGAATCCGATTCGCCAGAATTTTATTGAGGATTTTTGCATCTAGGTTCATTAGAGATATTGGTCTGTAGTTTTCCTTCTTTGAAGTGTCTTTGTCTGGTTTAGGAATCAGGGTGATGTTGGCCTCATAGAATGAATTTGGAAGTTCTCCCTCTTTTTCTATTTCCTGAAATAGCTTGAAAAGTATTGGTATTAGTTCCTCTTTAAAGGTTTTGTAAAACTCTGCTGTATACCCATCCGGTCCTGGGCTTTTCTTAGTTGGTAGTCTTTTGATGGTTTCTTCTATTTCTTCAATTGATATTGGTCTGTTTAGGTTGTCTATATCCTCCTGACTCAATCTGGGCAGATCATATGACTTAAGAAATTTATTGATGCCTTCACTATCTTCTATTTTATTGGAGTATAAGGATTCAAAATAATTTCTGATTATCTTCTGTATTTCTGAAGTGTCTGTTGTGATGTTGCCTTTTTCATCCCGTATGCTAGTAATTTGAGTTCTCTCTCTTCTTCTCTTTGTTAGCATGGCTAAGGGTTTGTCGATTTTATTTATTTTTTCAAAGAACCAACTTTTAGTTTTGTCAATTTTTTCAATTGTTTCTTTTGTTTTGATTTCATTAATTTCAGCTCTGATTTTAATTATTTCTTGCCTTCTACTTCTTTTGATGTTGTTTGGCTCTTCTTTTTCTAGGATTTTGAGATGAAGTATGAGATCATTTATTTGTTGGTTTTTTCTTTTTTTAAGGAATGAACTCCAAGCAATGAATTTTCCTCTTAGAACTGCTTTCAATGTGTCCCATAGATTCCGATATGTTGTGTCTGTGTTATCATTTATCTCTAAGAATTTTTTAATTTCCTCCTTGATGTCTTCTATAACCCATTGATCATTCAGTAACCTATTGTTCATTCTCCAAGTGATGCATGATTTTTCCTTCCTTCTTTTATCGTTGATTTTCAGTTTCATTCCATTATGATCAGATAAGATGCGTGGTATTATCTCTACTCCTTTATATTGTCTAAGAGTTGCCCTGTGACATAATATATGATCTATTTTTGAGAAGGATCCATGTGCTGCTGAGAAAAAAGTGTAACTGCTTGATGTTGGGTGGTATATTCTATATATGTCAATTAAGTCTAGGTTATTAATTGTGTTATTGAGTTCTATAGTTTCCTTATTCAACTTTTGTTTGGAAGATCTGTCCAGTGGTGAGAGGTGTGTTGAAGTCTCCCATGATTATTGTGTGGTGGTCTATTAGACTCTTGAACTTGAGAAGAGTTTGCTTGATGAACATAGCTGCACCGTTGTTTGGGGCATATATATTTATGATTGTTATGTCTTGTTGGTGTATGGTTCCCTTGAGCAGTATGTAGTGTCCCTCTTTATCCCTTTTGATTAACTTTGGCTTGAAATCTATTTTATTTGATATGAGTATGGACACTCCTGCTTGTTTCCGAAGTCCATATGAGTGATATGATTTTTCCCAACCTTTCACCTTCAGTCTATGTATATCTTTTCTTATCAAATGCATCTCCTGTAGGCAGCATATTGTTGGGTCTTGTTTTGTGATCCATTCTACTAGCCTGTGTCTCTTAATTGGTGAGTTTAAGCCATTAACATTTAGGGTTATTATTGAGATATGGTTTGTTCTTCCAGCCATATTTGTTTATGTTACTAAACATGGTTTGTTTTCCTCTTTGATTATTTTCCCCCCTTTACTGTCCTAACTCCCACTGTTGGTTTTCATTGTTGTTTTCCATTTCCTCTTCCTGAAATGTTTTGCCAAGGATATTTTGAAGAGATGGTTTTCTAGCTGCAAATTCTTTTAACTTTTGTTTATCGTGGAAGGTTTTAATTTCATCTTCCATCCTGAAGCTTAATTTCGCTGGATACACGATTCTTGGTTGGAACCCATTTTCTTTCAGAGTTTGAAATGTTATTCCAGGATCTTCTAGCTTTCAGAGTCTGTGTTGAAAGATCAGCTGTTATCCTGATTGGTTTACCCCTAAATGTAATCTGCTTCCTTTCTCTTGTAGCTTTTAAAATTCTCTCCTTATTCTGTATGCTGGGCATCTTCATTATAATGTGTCTAGGTGTGGATCTCTTATGATTTTGCACATTCGGCGTCCTGTAGGCTTCTAGGATTTGGGATTCTGTCTCATTCTTCAAGTCTGGGAAGTTTTCTCGTATTATTTCATTGAATAGATTGCTCATTCCTTTGGTTTGTACCTCTATACCTTCCTGTATCCCAATGACTCTTAAGTTTGGTCTCTTTATGTTGTCCCATATTTCTTGAATGTTCTGCTCATGGTTCCTTAACAGTCTTGCTGAGTTGTCTATGTTCTTTTCAAGTTGAAATACTTTGTCTTCATTGTCTGATGTTCTATCTTCTAAGTGTTCTATTCTGCTGGTAGTATTCTCAATTGAGTTTTTAAGTTGGTTTATTGCTTCCTGCATTTCTAGGATTTCTGTTTGTTTGTTTTTTATTACCTCTATCTCCCTGTATAGTTGATCTTTTGCTTCTTGGATTTGTTTATGTATTTCATTGTTGAAGAGATCTTTCATTGTCTGATTTTGCTGTCTAATGTCTTCCTTGAGACTCAAGATCATCTGAAGCGTGTATATCCTGAATTCTTTATCTGACATTCCATCTGCTGCAGCTATTACCTCTTCTAAAGTTGAGTTGACCTGCATTGCTTGTGGTCCTTTCTTTCCCTGTCTTTTCATACTGCTCGCGTTTCTTTCTGCTTGGTGAAACTGTTGTGTTTTTGAAATTTTCCCCCTATATATTTATATTACTCTGGTATAGTTGAAAAGTCTCCCTTGCAGGGCGGGCAGTGGCTGTGCTCCTCCTCCAGTTGGTGTGACGTGTCTACCACGCCCGCGGACCCCTGGGGCTGTTCTGCCGGTTGGTCGCAGGTCTGCCTACTTTGCAGGTGCGGGCAGCGGCTCTGGTCTTCCCTTACACCAATTGGGGTGACATGTCTACCACGCTGGGGGGTCACTGGGCCTGTTCCAGGCGCGGGAGGCGGCTCTGCTCTGCCCCTACTCCAATTGGTGTGACATAACTACCACGCCGGCGGGCCACTGGGCCTGTTCAGGGTGCGGGCAGCGGCTCTGCTCTGCCCCTACTCCAATTGGGGTGACGTGACTACCACGCTGGCGGGCCTCTAGGCCTGTCTCGGGCGTGGGCGGCGGCTCTCCTCTGCCCCTTCTCCAATTGGTGTGACGTGTCTACCACGCCTGCGGACCGCTGGGCCTGTTGTGCCTGTTGGTCGCAGGTCTGACTACCTTGCGGGCGCGGGTGGCGGCTCTGCTCTGCCCCTTCTCCAATTGGGGTGACGTGACTACCACGCCCGCGGGTCGTTGGGTCTGTTCCGGATGCGGGCGGCGGCTCTGCTCTGCCCCTACTCCAATTGGTGTGACGTGTCTACTACGCCGGTAGGCCGCTGGGCCTGTCCCGCCGGTAGGTCGCAGGTCTGCCTACCTTGCGGGCTTGGGCGGCAGCTCTGCTTGGCCCCTACTGCAGTTGGGGTGAAGTGATACCACGCCGGCGGGTCGCTAGGCCTGTTCCTGGTGCGGGCGGCGGCTCTGCTCTGACCCTACTCCAATTGGTGTGGTGTGTCTACCACACCAGCAGGCCGCTGGGCCTGTTCCGCTGGTCGGTCACAGGTCTGCCTATCTTGTGGGCTTGAGCGGCGGTTCTGCTCGGCCCCTACTGCAGTTGGGATGAAGTGATACCACGCCAGCGGGTCACTAGGCCTGTTCCGGGCGCGGGCGGCAGCTCTGCTCTGCCCCTACTCCAATTGGTGTGACGTGTCTACCACGCCAGCAGGCCACTGGGCCTGTCCCGCGGGTCGGTCGCAGGTCTGCCTACCTTGCGGGCTCGGGCGGCGGCTCTGCTCGGCCCCCACTGCAGTTGGGGTGAAGCGATACCACACTGGCGGGTCACTAGGCCTGTTCCAGGAGCGGGCGGCGGCTCTGCTCTGTCCCTACTCCAATTGGTGGGACGTGTCTACCACGCCGGCAGGCCGCTGGGCCTGTCCCGCTGGTCGGTCGCAGGTCTGCCTACCTTGCGGGCTCAGGCAGTGGCTCTGCTCAGCCCCTACTGCAGTTGGGGTGAAGTGATACCACGCTGGCGGGTTGCTAGTCCTGTTCCGGGCACGGGTGGCGGCCCTGCTCTGCCCCTACTCCAATTGGTGTGACATGTCTACCACGCCAGCAGGCCGCTGGGCCTGTCCCTCTGGTCGGTCGCAGGTCTGCCTCCCTTGCGGGCTTGGGCGGCAGCTCTGCTCGGCCCCCACTGCAGTTGGGGTGAAGCGATACCACGCCGGCGGGTCACTAGGCCCACTCCGGGCGCGGGTGGCGGACCTGCTCTGCCCCTACTCCCATTGGTGTGACGTGTCTACCACGCTGGCAGGCTGCTGGGCCCGTTCCGCCGATCAGCCGGTGGTCTGCCTACCTTGCGGACTCGGGTGGCAGCTCTGCTCAGCCCCCACCACAGTTGGGGTGAAATGATACCATGCCGGCGGGTCGCTGGGGCTGTTCCAGACGCGGGCTGCAGCTCTGCTCTGCCCCTCTGGCCCCCACAGCACTCAGCAGGATCCAGACCGAGAAGCAGTCTCCGCGGGTTCCTCAGCCCTGGATCAGAGCAGCTCCGGGAGCCAGAACTCGGCTGCTCTGGGCTCCGTGCATGCTCTGATAGGAGCAGGCTCCAAGAAGCAGCCTCCGCGGGCTCCTTAGCCTGGGCAAGAGCAGTTCCGGGAGCCAGAATTCGGCCGCCCCGGGCTCCGTGTATGTTCTGATAGGAGCAGGCCCCAAGAAGCAGTTTCCGCGGGTTCTTTAGCACTGCGCCTGAGTAATTTGTCTGCAAGACGCAGGCGAATGGCAGCCTGAAATTACCTGTTCTATGGTTGAATGAGCTGCGATCAGTCGAAAACAGGGATGATGACGTCAACTCTCCAAGATGGTGGCCACTGGCTTCCTCTGTGGTCTGACCGGTGGAGAACCGAACTGGACCGCTTCCTTCCCCCATCTCAAACCCAGAATTCAGCACTGTGTACCGTGATTGCACAGCTGGCAGGAACCCACAGAATCCGCAGCGCTGTATCTTTGCGTTGCTCTCTTGCTTCCCAGCACGTGTCGCAGATTCTAGCCACGGGGTGATTTGCTGAATAAGCGGCGTGACCCTCCGTGCGGACAAATCGCTCGTGTTTGAGTCCCTGTAGCTGATCCTCGTGCGATGAAAATCCTTCCACTAGGTTTTGGAGCACCCCAGTTTTGCTAGAAATTCCTAACAAGATAGTTTTTAGCTATTCTAACTCATCATTCTTCTGAACAGTGACGCGGTACACGGGAGTGATGCACTCCCTTCGCCGCCATCTTCCGTTTATCTAGAATGTGTTTTTAAATGCAGCTCCAAGAATCTTATTTCATAGACCAGTTTTTCTGATTATCTCTAGGAATAAATTCCCTTCCCTTAATAACTAAGAAATACTAGTTAATCAAATTACTATTGAGGGATTTTTTTTAAACTTCAGGTTATCTGTGAAATACAAACAATACTATGTGCAGCATGTTTGGCACTTAAATTTTGTTAGTCTTATTTTGATATTAAAATAAATTAGGACTACCATTTATAATGGGCTTCTTGTTGTGAGGTTGACACTTTATTTTAGAAGCTGGAGAAAAAGATGAGTCTGATGACTGGTGATCCTGTCATTTTTGTGGCTGAAGCAACTCTATAATGTACCTTTTTCTATCATTAAAAACATCTCCTTTCCTCACCAAATACAATTCTCTCATAAATATTTATAGTTCTCCATTCCCCAGGCTTTTTATTACAGAGATCCTCATTTACCCTGATACAGAGCTCTATCTAGTTTTTTTTTTTTTTTTTTTTGGTTAGGAAAGGACACACATTTTTCTTCTGAAACAAATAAGGAACTGAACTGAAAAAGAGCCCAGAATATCTGATGTTAGAGTTACTTCTTCTACATTAAACATGTTCCTTTTTTTCCATAAATTGAACACTCACTATAAACAATAATTCATGTTTTTGTTTGAAAACTTGGAAAACATATAATAGAAAAAGTCACAAAAATCATCTATAATTTCCCCATTTTGTCTTGATATATATCATTTTTGGCTTGTTTTCTATATGTATATACTCCTGCTTATTAAGTTGTCACCTAATGGTTTATTATGATCATCTTTCCTCAGTAAGAAATATAAGCCTAATAACCAATTTCAGTGTCAGCATACGATTCAGTTTTATAAATATAATAATTATCCAGTTCCCTATAAATGGATTTTAGGTTAAAATTTTTCATTGTAATAAACAATGCCTTGAAGAATATTCATATATGTGTATGCATATGTATCCATAGATACACATACAGATGTGTAGACATACTGGTTCTTTGACCATTTCTGAGTGATAGATCCTTGGAAGTAGAATTTCTGCAGGATGTTTATATTTCATGTTGTCAACTTGACCTCCTGAAGGGTGGAAATATTTGCACAACCATAAGCATTTATTTGAATCTCTACTTGTTCACACCCTCCTCAGCAATGATATTAATAATTATTTTAATATTTTCCAATGACAAATTTTCTATTTTCACCTCCAGATTTACTCTCCACCCTTCTCCACCCTGCTCTTTGGAGCGTCAGTGGGCTCCTTGCCCTCTGACTTCTTCATGGGTCAGCCACTGGAGCCATTGGCAGGAGATGGACAGATGGGAGCAGATTGAGGTCAAGGCTTTCTTATTCTTCTGCTCCCTCTCTGCCTGGTGGGTGAGCTCTGTCCTTCTACCAAAGGCCACAGTTCCTATTTGTGGTCTCTACTCATTCTGGGTTCCAGCAGCTGTTCTCTCTCTCATCTTTTCTGACCAAGGGTGAGAAATGGATCCTTCCTGGGCTCTTGCTAGTTTTGGGGTCCTTCACCACCCTTGGTTGATTTTTCCCTTCATTTGTCCACACTTGTAGAAATCTCCTTATTAAACTCCCCCAATCAACTTTTGTGAGTATGCCATTCATTTTCTGCAAGAACCCTAATAAGCATAAAAAAAATCTCACTTTTTATGGTAGCATTTTGCTTGGTATGTTACCAATTCCCCCAATCCACCCCCCATCTCACTTAACTTTGTTTTTGGCTTTTTTTTGTGTGTGTGTGTGTGGTGCTGGGGATTAAACTCACAGCCTTGTGCATGTGAGGCAAGCACTCTACCAACTGAGCTAAATCCCCAGGCCGTTTTTGCAGTTTTATTAGATAGCTTTATGTCTTTTATTGGCCTTTTCCATATTATGTCATGTTTAGAAAGATTTTTGCCTATCTTAGTTATGGGGAATTTTCTTCTTGTGTGCTTATAATTATATTTTTGGTTATATTTATAACCCAAAATTTTTAATGTTTATATTTTTAGTTTATCTGGATTTTTTCTGAATTAAAGTATGAATTAGGGACAACATTTTATTTTAAAATTTAACCACAGATGTTTGTCCAATTCCTTAATAAGACTTGCTGAATACCTACTATTTCCCCACTGATTCAAAGGGCCTCCCCTTATCATCATTACCATTTATTTATTCTATTGTTTCATTGATTTGTATGTATATTCTGGCTCCCTTGTCAAGCCCTTTTCATTTTTTTAAAATGTTTTTTTAGATGTTGATTAACATTTATTTTATTCATTTATTTATATGCAGTGCTGAGGATTGAACCCAGTGCCTCACACGTGCTAGGCAAGCACTCTACCACTGAGCAGCAACCCCAGCCTGCTCTTTTCATTTTTGTCACTTTAAATTTCATTTAAAAATCTGGTACAAAAAAAATCTGGTACAGTAGGTTTTAATTCATCATTCGATTTCAGAAAATTTGAAGATATTCAATTTTCATGTTTATTCTTCCAAAAAAAAAAAACTACCTAGAATTGGTTTTTCAAGACCTGCCTTCCTCAAAATTGTTCTAGGATTTTATTTAGTATTGTATTATATTCACATATTATTTTTTAGAGGATCAATATTTTTTTTGATTTTGGGTCTTTCAATCCAAAATATGGTTAATGTGGCTGGGCATGGTGGTGCACACCTATAATCCCAGTGGTTTGGGAAGCTAAGGCAGGAGGATCGCAAGTTCAAAGCCAGCCTCAGCAATGGTGAGGCACTATGCAACTCAGTGAGACCCTGTCTCTAAATAAAAAATACAAAATAGGGCTGGGGATATGGCTCAGTGGTCAAGTAACCCCTGAGTTCAATCCTCGGGACCACCTCCCTCTCAAAAAATAAAGTAACGAAATATGGCTAATGTATATTTAAGTCTTTTAATGGCTCAATAAACTCTTCATACACTTTGTACAATTCTTACTTATTTTTATATTAAAAATAAAATGTCATTGCTATTGCGGAATTTTTATTCTTGTTATGGAAAGATATGGTATGGGAGACAAAAAATTATTCATGTCTGTGTTTTAAAAAATTAGTAGCCAATTTAAATTCAAACTCATTATAAGCTACTTTGTAAAGCATTTCAGTTTTTTATTAATATTTGTACTCGTTGTAATTGAACTAGCAATTCCACATTAATCTATAGTTATATAGTGTAATTGTTAATTCATTAATGTTTAATGAGCTTCCACTTCTAAGACCAGGCAGTACTTTAATATTTATAACTTAAATCTTACCAAACAATTGTGGCATCCCACAATAGTCTTAAGAGGAAAGAAATCCATATATACAAATTAATTATCCATACAAATAAAAACTCTACATACATTTTCAGCAGAGAAACAATGATTAAAAAAAAATAGTGTGCTGTGTTAACAGCTCTGGATTTTTCAGAGCTCTAAGTGGGAACAAGTTTTACTATAATAAGATGAATACTAAACCTTAGCTCTAGAGAGTTTAAGCACACTTAGTATATAAGTTTTACAAAGTTACTTCTAATTTGCTTTCAAAATTTGTAGAAAATTATTAAGGTTATAAAATCTTTATAGATACCAGAACTAAATTTCTAAGCAGCTTTTTTTTAACCATATACCTAAATATGTATTATATGCATGGTTTTGAATTCCTGAATGTAGTTAATGAACTTGTCTTTTTTTATTGCTTAATGTTGCAGTGGTCTGTGGGGTGAAATATACGTACTATCCATATTTAGCAAATTGGTAAACTTAGATGTGGGATATTTAAGTGGCTGGTGTTATTATGCCTTTGGTCATTGCCTTAGTTCAGGTTGCTTGGACCATTGGCTTCTATGCTATTAGCTAGAGTCTCTTTGCCAGTCTGTCGTCCCTCCAGATGGTTGATCTTGGTCCTTGTACAGTGACCTCTTTAAGGACAAGTCTGTATGTCCCTCTTGCTCAAAGGTTTCAAACAGAAATGCGGACCTTTAAAGCTTCATAGGATTATGGAGTGAGCCTAGAATGTCTGAATTTGTAGTTGCTACGTCTGTCCCTTTTGTATCTGTAGGCTCTGAAGGAACCTGTCATTTCCCCTTCTGTTTGCATATTGTTTCATTTGCCCCTCCATCTTTCTCACTGTGCTACTTTTAGACGTTCAATAACTTTTAGTGCCCGTGTCTAAGAATCCTTGACTCAACAGACACCTTGAGGGCAGGTAGAATGTCTTGTTTATGTTTGTGTGACCTGGTAGTGTTCAGCTCTGATGCATCACAGATGGTAGAACTCAGGGGTGGTTTCTATGCTGAGATTCACTGTGCAATGTTGACATTAGCCATAGCTGGACTATTGTCTTGAAATTAATTGGGTGTAAATAAAGTTGTAGGTTTCCATTAATAATTTTATTTTGGGGAAAAAGGTGTAAATGACTTTCTCCAGCAAATATTTCATGCACACTCATGTATTTTCCCCCTCTCCATGATTCTTAACCATATACCTGCTCTATGACAAAAACATGAAAAGGATGATTTTCCTGGTTTTTATTTGAGTAACCTAGAATTCATTAAGTAATTGACATTATTTTATAGGTCATTTTTAGTATGTCTGAGCATGCTTGTTATTTTATTTTTAAATAGTTTACTCTTTTAATGACAGGCCAATGTTTATTTTAGGATTAGGTTAGCTCTTCTAAATAGAGAAGGGAATTTGACCAGCTTAAATACAGTGAAGACATTCATCATAAATATTTTGTGAATGGTTGTGATGGAAATTGTCCATTGTTTAATTTGAAGAATATTACTTTTGTGTTATTTCATAAAGACAAACTTTGTGCAACCATTTTGATGCTGGATTATTGTGGTCAACATTTTAGAGGACTAGAATGGGTTCCAGCTCTTGTTATCACCAGGAGGAATAATTTCACTAGCGCTTTTCCAGTGGGAGGTATAATAATTTGGCCAGTTAATAAAATTTCTTTCTATTGTGAGAAAAAGGCAGTCTGACAGGATTGGGTCTGGATTAGCACTTTTCATAGCAAACTAACTGTAAATGAGGAACTATCTTTGGAAGGACTGTGCACATGAATTCTGTCTACCTCCAAGTGAATATCCAGGGGAGTGGGCGTGCTACAGAGTCCATAGCTGCTGGGCAATCCCCAATTTATTTTGATAAAATAGAAGAGAAAATTATTTTAAAAAATCTATAATGGATCAATAAGAAGGGACAATTTCTTCTGCTTTAGGGGTTAATGAACATAGCTGAAGTTTTTGCTCCTTCTTTTTTTAAATAAAATTTGGTTTAAACTTCTTAGCTCTAAATGATTCAGACAGAAAAATGGCAAAATTTAAAATTCAGATAAACCTGGATCATTATTAATAATACCCTGTGCATTCCAAAGGTAAAAATTGTTCTTTATAAAAATTTTATATTTTCCTTACAGTTTTAGTTTTTTCCTGCAGGGGTACTTAACTATTGAGCCATATCCCCAGCCCTTTTTCTTATTTTGTGATAAGGACTTGCTAAATTAATGAGGGCCTCCCTAAATTGCTGAGGCTGGCCTTGAACTTGAGATCCTCCTGTCTCAGCCTCTGAGTCGCTGGGATTATAGGTGTGCACCACTGCACCCAGCTTACATTAAATTTTATGTACCTGTTTTGAATTGGTTCAAATTATGAAGTGAATTAAGCCTACTTTTCATATTAATGGGTGAATGAATGTCTAGCTCGTGTGATGTTAAAACATCACCTTTCCTGACAAGGCAGAATGATGTAGAAAGTGTATATATGTTGGAAGTCAGACCTCAGTTTCAAGTCTTCCTCTGCCCCTTACTACCTAGGAGGCCAGGATGAGGCTGGCCTCATATAGTTTTTCTGTGGATAATAAAATGCTACGTATCTAAAAATGCTTGTGTTCAAAAAAAAATGGTAGCTATTTTAATACCGTGTGTGTGTGTGTGTGTGTGTGTGTGTGTAAAATTGTAAAATTAAAAATCCATAACAGATGTTTGGCATGAAACTTAATGAGAGAGAATTGTCTGAAAAAAAGCAAGCAATTAGGTAAATTTGTTGTGTTGGTCAAAATGGAGAAAGTATAGAAAAGAGAGAGTTTCCCTTGAGCGATTCTCTGGAAGCATTTCTTAGTGAATGGAGCACTTTTGTGAAGGGAGCCGTCCTTGCTTCCTATGCTGGATTTACCACCTTGATGCTTCACAGCAGGATATTTTCCCCTCAACTGTGGGTATGTGACATCATTTACCTTTTTTTGAGCTTAAACAAATCTTTGTCAACTGGACAAAACACACAATGTTTTATTGCATCAAATGCATTTTGTGTTTCAAAATTGGCCAGAATTCTGCATGCTTTTGGGGATAATGACATCTCTTAACATTGATAATTATCATCTAGTTATCTTAATTAGGCATCTACCTAAACTTTATATCAGAATATCTATGCATTTTATTTTTGCTTTCTATGGTTACCATATTTTTGTGCAAAACACATTCAGAAGAGTTTGAATAATTTCCTGGGGGATTTAATGCGGATGTCATTTTTCTTTTTTTGGTGCTTTGGTTTCTCTTTGGCTTTCATGGAATGTCTGCTTTTGCCCTTTGGGTGTTTAAAGACCATGTTTTGTAACCTCAGTGTTCTTTCTAATTATAGAAGTGACATAAGAAAAACAGTATGTATGAAACGGAGAACTGAATCACAGAGGAGAGTTGGGAGCAGAGGAATGTCAGAGGGTTTAATTGAGTATTTAAAAAAATTAATGAATCACTTATCTGGGACTTAGAAATATTGACTTAAGTGGTAATTGATCAATTGATACAGCACACAATGAAAAATTATTGGCTACATTTGGAAAAATAATGGTATGCCAAAATAATGAGGAAGAAAATTATTATAAATATAACACTTACCTTAGTATGCTTGTGAAAAGCCAGGCGAAGGAGAATACTCTATAAAAAAAAATCAAACATTTCCATGGGAATGTTGAAAGGTGAAGAAGAACGAAAATGTAATGATTAATGCAGAATAAAGAGAGGTATGTAGAATAATGTCAATACAAATCATTGCTGTTTGGATGCAGTTTGAGTAGAAAATTCTTGCAGTTTGGGAGAAAAAATGACTATTTTTTCTTCCCCTGTTGTAATAATAGGGAGGTAGAGAGGGAAGATGGGAGGGGAGGGGAGGGGAGGGGGGATAGTAGGGGATAGGAAAGGTAGCAGAATACAACAGTCACTAATATGGCATTATGTAAAAATGCGAATATGTAACAGATGTGATTCTGCAATCTGTATTTGGGGTGAAAATGGGAGTTCAAAGCACAATTTGAGTCTAATGTATGAAAGATGATATATCATGAACTATGTAATGCGACAAATAATCAATAAAAAAAAAAGAAAAAAAAAAAAGAAATAACAAATATTTTCATAGCAGGTCCCATAGGTGCTGATATCTCACAGTATTACTTAAACTCTTTGCTACTTTGAAATTATGGTAGTTATTAGGCCTACAGCAAGAGCTTGTCATTTAATCCATTAATAAAGAAATACATTTAATCCATTAATAAAGAAAATTACTACATCAAAAAAAAAAAAAAAAATAGAGACGTTGCACCATATAGAAGAGCCATGCTAAAATGGAATGGGCAATAATTTTGCCAGAAAGAGCAGAAAACAAATAGTCTTAGATGAAATAATTTAAAAAAGGATGGCAAATTTCCTGCAGTTAATGAATGAGTAGTCTTAAAAGCAAAAGACAATACTTATTTCACATTCAGAAAACAGGTTCTATGTAGCTGAACTGGTTTCAAATAATTTTGAATGTCCAAAAGAGTGAATTACGTGGCTTCCCTCTATTGGAAATCATACTGCACTAAAATGAAAATAAATATCAGCAATTTCTGCCACAGAAAGATGTTCATGAGATATTTTAGATGAACAAAATAAATAACAGAGCAGCACATGTAGTAAGGTCCTATTTTTTATAAAGAAAAAAATGTATGTGCTGCCATGGGAAGAATTTTGGAAATTTACTTAACAGAGTTAAAAGTGACTACTTCTTACAAACAGTATGAATTCACTCATTCCATATTTATTCATTATCTATTACATTCTAGGCCTGTGTAGGGCTCTGGATAGGTACTTTTGAATAAGACATGTTCCCTATTCCAGCAGCATTTAAATTTTATTGAAAAATACTTAACACATTTAGATAAATAACAACTGATTAGACATTGATTGGTGATAAGAAGGATATGAGGACACTGGCACAGAATAAAGTGGAGGCAGGTATGATTAGTGCTAGTAGGTTGTGCAAAGCTCCTCTTGGACAGTAATATTTAACCTCTCTTTGAAAGAAGGGAAGGAGCTAGCTCTTGAACGACCAGGAGGAGAGTAATATAGGTGTGGAAATGAAAAGAATATGCACAGACAACACTTTAATTTTTTTGAATGAAGAGGCTCAGGGATATGGATTCAAGGGATAGCTTTGTAAAAATAAATTATGCTAGAGGTATGAGATTTAAAATATCTGCATCATAACTAATACACAATAAAAGGGGGTAGGGGAGAATTGAAGTTCATTGGATTAGACAAAGGGGAATGAAAGGAAGGGAGAAGGGATGGGAATAGGAATGACAGTAACTTGAATCAGACATCACTTTCCTATGTTCCCATATGAATACATGACCAGTGTTAACTCCACATCATGCACAACTACAAGAATGGGAAGTTATATGCCATGTATGTATAATGTGTCAAAATACATTCTACTGTCATGTATAACTAAAAAGAAAAAAAAGTTAAAAAATTTGCATCACCAAATCTTTAGAATAGTCATTCTGCCATTTTTGCACCTTTTGGTAATCAGGAAAAGAAAGAAACAAACAAAAACTAATAAAGGCTAGAAAAGAGATATCCAAGTTGCAGAATGGCCAAAGGTCAAGGCCTCTGGAATTGGCAAAGTGAAAGTTGTTAAAGATGTAAGGAAGGGGAATTTTCACAGAGACAATTAGGTGGGAATTTGAGAAGTCAAAGATGGCAATAAACATTGACCATAAAGTATGCTGTTAGTTGCAAGATTTCGGTGAGTTGGATATATAGAGAGAAGTGGGAAGGTGGGAAGGTAAGATATGATCATAAAGCAGGTTTTATGGCAGATTTTCATGAATGATTCACTGAATTCAACTTGTCTTTGGAAAGTCAGAAATAGTAGAAAAAAAAAGTACCAACAATCCTATACACCCAGGTCATATCCCACGCCCTGCCTAAAGCCTTCCTGATCAATCCAGCACAGTTGGTGCATTTGGTGTTTGCTTTCTAAGTTTTGATTGCATTTATAATAAACACTATAATTTATAATACTGCAATCAATACTACCACTTGATTGGGGTCAACTTGTTTATTTTCTAATTGTTTTATGAGCAAGACTTCTTCCCAATAAAGATTACACTTTATTTATATATTTCTGTAGATTCAATAGTCATTACCATATAAAAAGTGCTCCAAAATTGGTAAAAGAACCATTTTTAAAAATGTTTGTATATGAGTGTATATAAATATATATTAATACATAAATAATAACATATATCTCAAACATTTCTATTTGAAATATTAATGGTCACTATTCTTCAAACTGTCATTGCAAGGCAAAATTTTTTCGTAGAGTATTAGTTTGTTGATCGAAGTCCTTGTTGTCTTCCTTGTATTAAATTCATCCATTATGAATCATCTGTGAACTTCAATTTCTTGAGCAAGATGTTAGACATTCTGTTGATAACTTTTAGTTGAGAACAAAATCCTCTTATTCTTTTACCTCTTTCTCCAGTCCTTTAAAACTTGTTATCTCCAGACCTGATTCACCTCTAATATTTTTAAGACTTGAGTTTACTGTAACTTTCCAAAGGCATCTGGTTGAGATAGCATAGGAACAAATTCCTTTTTATCCTCGTACTTTTCAGGTTTTTTGGGGGGTACTGGGGATTTAAACTCAGGGACATTCGACTACTGAGCCACATCCCCAGCCCTATTTTGTATTTTATTTAGAGACAAAGTCTCACTGGGTTGCTTAGTGCCTTGCTTTTGGTGAGGCTGACTTTGAACTCACGATCCTCCTGTCTCAACCTCCCAAGCCTCTGGGATTACAGGCGTGTGCCCCTGTGCCTGGCCACTTATCAGTTTTTAGAATATTCTATTAAACTACAAAATTATAGTGAGTACACTGGAATTAATAATTTGCAGACAAACCTAACTATTTCTGGTTAAAATATAATCCAATTGGTGTAATCCTGTCATTAAATAGGGTGTGTATATGTACTGATCATGAGGGTCAACATATTGTATGCATAGTCAGTATATCTTCTGGAGGGACCGGAAAAGCATAATGTGTGAATTGAAGACAGTTATATGGAATTTTTCCATATTGACTTTCTATATTAATTTTTTTCTGTTTCTTTGCTTGGATGATTGTTTGACCAGGATAGATTGTGAAACTATTATTGCATCAAAGAATGGCCAACTGCCAATGTCTTGGCTGGGCACAGAATCACGAGCCACCACAGCTTTGTAGATCAAACAGCAATTCTTTATTCCCGAACTCACACCGGCCTCTACACACGTTCTGGGGAAATCCAAGTTCTGCTGCTGCCCAATTCACCTACTCCACGAGGCTTTTTTCTCCAATACTTTCTGAATCTCACGAACTCAACGGGAACTCAAGGATCGGGCGTGCCTGAGGCAGCAGGATACACCCTATTCCCCCCGAAGGGTACACCTTAAACCTGGAACTTCCCTAAACCCAAGTCTTAAACCGGAACGCCTTAAACCCAAATTATCCTAAACCAGGATACTTCCTAAAACCTGCAGGATACACCCTAAACCTGGATCCACCCTGGTCCTTGAGCAGGGTCACCTTTCTCCAACACACATGCAATGTCACAGCGAATTTCCAAGGCAAGTCTATTTAACATGGGGTACGCTGGCAAGGAAATTTCGATGCGTCATTCCTACTTGGCAATGGCCCTCAGCAGCCAACAAAGTGTTTCTATCTAACAGTAATGTTTTATAGAGGAAGGTCAGAAGCCTCCTTAAATTAAACTGGTTAGAATAGTGCATGGCAGACCGTAGCTGTCCAACTGTTATTAATTGACTCAATACACAGTTTTCTTTGAAGACTAGTGACAAATTTGGGGAAGCCTCAAGAGCTATCTTTGGGACAGTCTGTGATGGTGATAAAGTCTGTCCCTTTTCTCTCTGATACTTGGGATCTCTGGGTCATTTAGGGACACTACCTCTCTGAGATAGAGGTGTGGGTAGGATCTGTTAAAAAAAGATGAGGTCAGTCTTTCATATCTCAGTGAAAAGTCCAAGGAGGTCTTCATCCATTGCTGTGGCATAAAACACCAACAGCTGACATCAGGAAAGTATTCCTTGACCCAGAAAATATTTAGTGTCATCTGTTAGATATCTGATTTAGCTCCTGCACAACTATTAGATGATATCAATTCATTTATGTCTCTTGTGGCTTTATACAGAGCAGTGGTTCTCAGTCTGTGGTCTGAGGAGACCTGAAGAAAGAGCACCCAGAGACCCTGTGAAGGGGACTGTGAAGTGAAATCTATTTTAGTAATGTCACTAAGATATCATTTGTCCCCCACCCCCTTTTTTGTGGTGCTGGGGATTGAACCCAGGGCCTTGCGCATGCCAGGCAAGCTCTCTACTGACTGAGCCATATATCCCCAGCCCTCATTTGCCTTTTTAAGTCTCATTTTCTCATGGGTGTACAATGAAGTCTTCTAGAGGCTACATGATGTATGACATTGCAACAAAGTGAATGTAGGAGTAGATAGGGTAATCAGTTGTCATCTATTAAACCAAGGGTTAAAGAGATTTGCAAAAAAACCCAATGCTCTTCTCTTCCTATGTTTTTTTTTGGAAAAAAATAGAGTTATTTTTCAAAAAGTATGCTGTTAATGGTAACAATGAATTTATCATTATTTATAAATAAATAACATTTAGATTTTTGTTTTAATTTCAAGTAGTTAAATATTGATAAATATCTCCCAGGTAAACAAAAAGCTTTCTGGGGTCCTTGAGAATATCCAAAAGCACAAAGAAGCCCAGAGACCAAAAAGTTTGAGAACCCAGTGATGTAGAAGGAGAGTCTAGATTTAACCCTAGACATGGTACAGTCAAGATGTAGAACTTCTCATGATCAATTGGTACTTAACAGATTATTATGAACATTTTCTTTCAAACACTAGGAGAATAAATAAATTCTAAAAGCACTTAAAAGTTTGCCTCTAACCTTTTAAGGAAAACCAGATGCAGTGCTGAATAATTAATGAAAAAGGGAAAAAAAGTTTCTAAAGAATTCTAGTAGGAAGAGGGATTGATGTGAGGTGAATAAATTACCGTGCCTGTGTAATGGCAGTCTTTAAAAATACATGGGGAAAGTTTGAATTGTTCTGGTAAACTTTGAAACGTAGAAAAATTTATATTCTTTACTTTCTTTTCTTTCTCCCCTTACTGGGGATTGAATCCAGGGACATTCTACCTGTGAGCTATATCCCTAGCCCTTTTTATTCTTTATTTTGAGGCAGGGTCTTGCTGAGTTGCTGAGGCTGGCCTCAAACTTGTGATCCTCCTTCCTTTTCCTCCCTGGTTGCTGGGATTACAGAGGTGGGCCACCTGGCCTGGCCTTATTTTATCTTTTTTATTACAAAGGGGGAAAACTTTCTGGAATCGCTCTCTAGCTAACTGTCTTCTTCACCTTGGGCTACTGTAAAAAAGGACCATAGACTGAGTGACATATCTACAAAAGAAATTTATTTCTCACAGTTCTAGAGGCCTGAAATTCAAGATCAGGGTCATGGTCAAGTCCTGCTGAGGGCTCCCTTCTGAGTCACAGACTGCCAAGGTCGCACGGTTTCCTCACATGATGGAAAGGGAACTAGCTAGCTCCCTGGCTTTTTGTAAGGGACTTTTCCCATTCTACCCTCAGTGACCTAATTACCTTCCAAAGGCCCCACTTTCTATTCCCATCACAGTGAGGATTAGGAATTTAAAATATGCATTGTGGAGGTGGGGCGGGGGCAGGGTATACATTTGGTTCTGAGCACTGAATCAACTAATATTTGTTGAATTTCCTTTATTAATGTTTTTGTTTTGTCTATTGGCAATTATAGTGGATTTTAAGACTGATAATCAGGAAAAAAATGGCTGCTCAAATGTCAAGCCAGTGTAGTAATCATTTTTTACTTTTTTAAAACTTGGATTCTCAAAGTAGTGGCATAATTCTAGGCATATATTGATGGTGTATTTAGTTATAGCTTTTTAGGAACAGCATTATATTTTTCCATGTTTAGTTTTTGAGAACTGGGGAACAATAGGTGATATATTCCAGTGTTATCATTAAGATTCAAGAACTGCTACCAAGGCGGGTCCTTGGAGGAACTTTTCATTAATTGCTCACATAGTTTTCAATCAGTAGCTAACCACTAATTATTCTCAAAGTTCATCCTTGAACATGCATTCCTTAACATAACATTTTTCATATTGCAAAAGGAATACGTATTCATGGTAGGAACTCTAGGGAAAATGGAGAAGCAAAAAGAATTAAATAAAAACCACAGGCAAATTGTTCTTCTGATCAGTCTGATAACATTGTGACAAATACTCTTCAAGTATTTTTTGACATGTAAATATATATATATATGTATTTTTTCTTATGCTATAAATACTGTTTTGTAAGTTGTTCTTCCCCCCCCAACAGTATTTCATTACTATCTTTCTTTCAGGTATACATTTTATTAATACTCATGTTATATGAATTTATATATTATATATATTATATATATTCCCTCCCCATCATCTTTTTTTTCATTATTGTGAAAATGTGTTATGGTGACTGGAAGGTTGTATCACTGAGTTCTTGATTACAGATAATAGAAAATGGTTATGGACAAATTTCACAGGAAAGGAGTTCACTGGAAGTGTTGGTAGCTCCCAGGATGGGGGAGAAGACAGCCAACTTGGCTAGGAAAATGAGAAAAACAAACGCCCACTGTAATGAAGCACTAGAATATTCTACTTAAATAAGTGGTTTAAAAATTGAATCCTACCTGCTTGTTTCTGCAGAATCTATTCCATTCACTTAGATTAGAGCTAAGAGAAAATAGATGTGGGCTGGAGGCCAAAATGGTAAAAGATTAACAGCTCAGACACTGATAAATTGGAAGGACTCCTGCAGATCAGAACCAAAGGGGTTATTATATAATGAGATGTATATGCTAAATATCTCCCAGCTCCTGCACTATAAGCCACATGTAGGACAGGCAGGTTTGCATTTTTCACTTACTGCTGTTTATGGAGCACACTGTTTTTGTTACGTATTTGAATGATGAAAATGAGCATAGTGGTCTGCCCTGAGGATTGTGCAAGTCAGCTAGAAATGGGATGGACAGCTGCAGTGTGAAAGATTGAGTCTGTGTCCACGTGGAAAAGCAGAGGAGATGAACCTAGCTGTGAGAGAATCCTCAGGACTTCAGGGCTATGCTGTATCATAGTGGCAAATCAAGGCCGTTCATCCCCCTTCCCCTACACTGGGAAGTCTGAGACCATGTGTTAGTCTGGTTGACATAAACAGCTTGAAACTAGGCCATCTGAAATGTGGGATGAATTCTTGGTGATAGGTGAGAAAATGTGCCATTTTGAAAAGCTGCTTCTACGGAAATCATTGCATAATGGCATTCGGTGGCATTAAAAATGACATGGAGAAGAAATAGTGCTTTGAGAATAGAATTGCTCTCAGCTCTCTTTAGAGCTCAGAGGAGTTCTTCCAGACAAATGTACTGTTGGTTGATTCAGTAAAGCGAGATCTCCAATAACTGTTTTCATTGGGAGAAACTGTTCTCCATGTAGCACTGGGCTCTTCATGGTGACAGAAAATATTTGTCTCTGTCTGCCTCTGCTCCTTTCTCCATAACTCTCCTCCTCTCTCTCAAAAGAAAAGAGCCTTTATGGATTCTTAATTCTTAAAATGGGACCTTGCTGAGAAAATTAGTGTTCCAATCTATGCAACTTAAAAAAATATCATTGTGTTTTCTCAGAAAGAAAAGGGAGAGGGATTGGCCATAAGGAAGGGGTCAAGGAATGGGAAGTAAATGAAGAAAGAGAAGGAGGAAACTCACATCTGTTGAGGACCCACTAGAACTAGTGGCTTTGCAACGATCTTCTCAGTTAATTCTCCCAATCATTCTTTGGATATTCACATTCCCATCTAACAGAGGAATTAACTGAGGCTTGGGTTGATGGGGGAGGTGGTAAGAGATTTGCCCACCACCACAGATGCTAAATAAAAGAAACAAGCTCAAAATTTCAGCTTATTCTATTTCACACTGTTTCATCATGATACTTGAGGGCAAGGAAAGGGAAGGAGGCAAAGGATGGGGAAAAGGGGGAAGAAAAAAACAAGTCTTTCATGATACTTGTTAATAATGATATTTGTTATTTTTAGGCAATCACAGTTTAATATCTAATAGAAAATAGATGTGATTTATAATAACTGATTACATAGTAGTTGACTACAAGTTAATATGAAAGCTGTTTCTCACATACCATGCTCTTTGCATTACTAGAAGCATTTTTGATAGTTTATTGCAGTATGTGATATTTTACAAATGGCTCTATCATCTATCTATTGGTCATCCATCTTTCCTCATATGCATATCTAATATACATACACACATGCATAAAGATACACTCAAACCTATGCATTTTAGGTTTCTATATTATTTAAAGTACTATAACATTTTCTGATTATAAGCATATTTGCTCATTGAGGAAGTTTAAAAGTGTGACTAGTAAAAATCACTCAAATCTCACAAGCCTGTGGAAATGATTATTAGCATTGCACTGAATTTCTCTAACTTCTAAGCTATTTATATACAGAAAAAAACCCTTGTTTTGAGATAATTTTAGCTACACAGGAAGTTACAAAAATAGCACAGAGCTGTCCTGTGTATCCATTTATGCTCAATGGATGTTTATGTAAGTATGGTACAATATCAAAAGCCAGGAAATTCACACTGGAGCAATGCATTCCGTGGCATTAAAAATGACATGAAGAAGAAATAGTGCTTTGAGAATAGAATTGCATATAGTTCTGTCAAACTTTTTTTTTTTTTTTTTTTTTTTTTTTTTGCAGTACTAGGGATTGAACCCAGGGCTTCAGAGATGATAGGCGAGCACTCTACCATTTAGCTACATCCCAATCCTGCTTATTTTTTATTTTGCAACAGGGTCTCACTAAGTTACCCAGGCTGGCCTGGAACTGTGATCCTTCTGCTACAGCCTCCAGAGTTACTAGAATTACAGGTGTGCACCACCACGCCTAACTTCTGTATCATTTTTGTCACATGTAAAAATTTTATGCATACACTTAAGAATTGAGGTGATTGTCTGTATTCTGTTTTGTAACTTTAAAAAATGCCTTTCTTTTTTCTTTCTTTCTTTCTCTCTCTTTTTTTCTTTGTGGTGCTGAGGATAGAATCCAGTGCCTCACACATGGTGGGCAAGCACTCTACCACTGAACTAAACCCCCAGCCCTGTTTTATAACTTTTTTGATTTACCAAAATGCTAAATAGAGAATGTTTTTTTCTAATACAATTAAGTCACTTCTATAAAGATAGCATTTTTAAATGTCTAATATTTAATGGTATAGACATACACCTGTGTGTGTGTGTGTGTGTGTGTGTGTGCATATTTTATAATTTTCCTAAAATAGAATCAGGTAAACAATAGCTATAGACATTCTGAAGATATTTGGTGTGAATCAATATATATTCATATGAACATATATATTCATATGAACATATGAATATATATTGTCCATTAACTAGTTGCTTAGCCTATATTATATTGATGTTAAAAAATCAATACTTTTTTGATAGATGAAATGTTATTATGCTTTGTTTTGCATACATTTAGTTCTTTGTGGGCTAAATACTATTTATGAACATTTATATGCCTTGTAAATTATTTTTTTTCCTATACATTAGGCAAATTTTCCTATGGGGGATTGTTCCTTTAATTGTGTCTTTTATATATGAAGGAAATATCCCACTGTCCCATGTGCAGTGACATTTCTTTTGTATATTTGTTTCAGTTTTTTGATAGGGGTTTAAATTTTATTATAATGATTTTTTTTTCTGTACAGAAGTTAAGAATTTTTGTGTTACTAAACCCATAAATCTTTTAGAAGTAGTTTTTGTCTTTGGAGAGTCCTTTTTTCACATAGAAATAATTTATATTTTCTTCTTATCCTTTTAGGATTTCTTTTTTATATTAAGCTCTTTAAACCATCTGTCATGCATTTTAGTATGTTGTAAGCATCTAATTTAATTTTTTTCTAAATTGTTAGTTATCTCAGCAATAGTCATAAAATAAAGCCCTTTCATTAATCCAAAATGTTCTATTTATCATATATTAAAAATCTTACCTATACTGTAAAAAGGGCACAAAACACTAAAAACAACAACAACAACAACAGCAAAAAACTTAAATAGCAAAGACCAGTAGAGTGGAGGGAAGGCAGGAGAGGGAGGAGGAGAAGGATAGGGGAGGTGCTGGTGACTGAACTGGAGCAAATTATATTACATGCTTGTATAATTATATCAAAGTGAATCCGATTGTTATGTATAACTAAAAAGAACCAATTTAAAAAAGGGGATTTGAATTTGTTTTCATCCATCCATTCACTGGCGTGTTCCTTCTTCTTGCGATGGTTTCCCACTGTGCCCTGTCTTCCTCAGTCCATTCTCCCTGCGGTGGTCAGAGCAGAGCTTCTAAAACACAAGTCAGAGCACAGGGCTCAAAACCCTTCCGTGGCTCCCTCTTCATTATCTGTTGCTGTGGAACAAATTGCTACAAGCCAGTGGCTTAAAACAACACCCATTTGTTATCTCACAGTTTCAGTGGGTTAGGAATTGGGGATAATTGGGTGACTTCTCAGTTTGTCTGCCACTCCTCCCCCATGTCACTGAGATAAGAAGGCAAAGCCCTTCCATGGCCCTTGGAGGCCCCCTGTCATCTGGCCCTGTCCTCCTACTTTTCTGGCCACTGCTCCACCACCCTGCCTCCTTTCCTCCATGGCAGCCCAGAGGCCCCTGGCTGTCCCCAAACAGGCCAGGCATGCTTCAGATGGCCCCTCCTCCACCTCCTTCAACTCTCCATGTCCCTGACCTCCCCACAGAGTGACTCAAAGTGCTCCTTCCCACACCCACCCTTCTGCTTCTGCTCTGTTTCCTCTCTCCCGCAGCAATGATTGCTTCTGACATGCTGTGTTTGCTGTGGTTATTATTTACCATCTGTTTCACCCCAGCAGAAAGCAAGCTCCACGAGGGCAAGGATCTTTTTGCTTCATGATGTGCGCTCAGTGTTCAACATGGTTCCTGGAAAGGAGAAACTAGCGTTCCATAAATATGCATTGTATGGAGGGGGCTGGGAATTTCTAGTGAGGAGGTTGAGGTGGGGACGTGAGTTCTGAGTGACAGGCCTCTGAAAAGAATTGGGAAAGGGCACTTTCAAAAGAAAAAAAAAGAGTTTACAGAGCAAGCTTCTAAACACTTTCAAACATTAATGGATTTAATCCTCTAACAACCCCAAAATGAAGGTGATGGTTATTCTTTTCATGATTACAGATGAAAAAACTGAGGCACAGGGAAATGAAGGCACTTTAAGCATCACAGCCTGAGCATAGGCAGAGAGCCAGGCAGCAAGGGGCCAGTCTACACACGTCACCACCCTCTTCTGATGGCTTTCCAGGCGTAGCCAGGGTGCAGACTTTGGGGCTGAAACAGATGTGAGGTTTGTGGAAGGTTGGCAGCAAAACCACATGGCTGGTGTTTAAGGATGAAGAGTGTGATATGAGCTGTGTCCAGAGAGCAGGCCAAGGTGAGAACACAGGGGACCCTTCAGACTGGGATCAAGAGTGAGCAATGCATTATTCTCACTGCTGGAGGCTTTCAACAGTAGTGATGGGATCTGCTTTAAGTTAATTTTTTTTTTTTCTGGATCCTGCATGGAGAAGGGACTTTGTGAAGGTGAAGGAGAAGATAAAAAAGTAGATCCTCATGAACAATTCTGTTTGTCACGGGTATAGTTTTTGAAAAGTTAAATTCTTTTTTAAAAACACCTCCTGGGTTACCTGTTATATTAGCTGATGGAAAGTCTTTGCCTTTTATGTTTTATTAGTTTTTGCATCATGAGCTTCAAATTTCTAAATATGCAGACGGTGCAACATTATACCTTTTTATTATTATTGTTATTTTTAGTTATACATGCACACAATATCTTTATTTTGTTTATTTATGTTTAGGTGGTGTTGAGGATCAAACCCAGTGCCTCAGATGTGCGAGGCAAGCACTCTGCCACTGAGCCACAACCTCAGTCCAACATTGGAACTTTTGAGAAGTAAAACAGCAAGGAATCATATGCAGTGATGTCAAGAACAACCAATCCATAATAGCCCAGCTCCTTTTCAAAATTCAATCTTTTTTTTAGAAGTTTTTTTTGAGGCATAATTTACATACCATAAGCTTCACCCAGTTTTAGTGAATAATTCATTGACTTTTAGCATATTTACAGGCTTATGCAACTCTTACCACTTTCTAATTTTAGGACATTCCCGTCACACCAATAAGAACTTTGTGCCTATTAGCAGTCACTTCTCATTCCCATCTCCAGCTTGAGGCAGCCACTAATCCACTTTCTGTCTTTATAAATTTGTCTCTTCTAGACATTTCATGGAGATGGACTCCAACAGTGTATGACCATTCATGTCCAGCTTTTTTTTTTCCCCCCTTAGAATAATGTTTTTGAGCTCATCCACATTTTGGTATAAATCTGTAATTCATTTCTTTTATTGCTGAATGGTTTTCTGCTATGTGGATACACTACATTGTGCTTATTATTCATTGGTTGATAGACATATGAGTTTTATTGCTCCAAGTATATACCCCAAAGAAGGCATGTATTTGCTTACTATAATAAAGCAACAGCATCAATCTTATTTCATTTTATTATAATAAATGTGGCAGTTACTATACCTGTCATGAGTTTCAGATAAATGAGATAAACATAATGGATATATTTATGTTTTAAAACACTGTTGGAGGTGCTGTGAAACAAAGTGCTTTATATGCTACATGATTTAGGAGAAAGAAAGCCCTGAGTAGAACTGAACCTAAATATTAAGCCTCAGTCTACTGAAAATAATACTGTATATAGTAGTACCATAGCCTAACCTTATTACTGGGCTTTGTTAAAAGGGCTCACAGTCTTTGCACAGCACTTGGACCTAAGATTTTATTTCATTATGAGCTTGAGTATTACAGTGAGTTTTCCATTTAATAATTAGCTTCACTAATGATTGAATTGTCATCTTAAATTACTGCTAACTGAACCTGAAATCCACTTCATTAACTTTAAAAATATAAGGCCACTGTTAAATTGAATTAAGAATGTCAGCAGCTGAAATAACAAAGAAGAAAGATATTCACTCTGTGATTTTCAAGCCTCCTGTTTCATAGAAGATTATTTAAAGAGAAACAGCTCCATATGTTAAGTGTGCTCAAACAGTAATTTAGAGAACATCATCATTTTCAAGATACTTTTAATCAAACCACAAATTGAGCATCAGGAAAAAAACCCTATGTGCATATAGAAATTATTATGAAATTACAGTAAATCATTCCTTATTCTAGTAAGTTAAAATTTCAAATATGTCACAAAAGCTAGATTTATAAATTTATACTTAATTGCAAATAATCATAATTATTTGGGGATGGCAGTTTATCAAAATAAAGTTATGGTATAACTTGTTCTGCTTTTAAGACTTTGAGATTAATGCAAACATCAGTTGGCCACACAGCTTAACAGTTCCACTCCTCCCAGAAGGAATCTCCACCAATAAATATTAATACACACACCCACACAAAGACTCATACAGGAATGCCTAAAGCAGTCTTGGTAAGCAAGTGCATGCATTTCTTCTGGATATATTCCTGGAGCAAAATTGCTGGAACATAAGTGATCTTTGATGGAGAAGGTCAAACCATTTCCCAGAATGGCTAAAGCACCTAATAATCCTACTATCAGTGTTTGAGGGTGTCTGTTTTCTGTCTTCTTTTAATGGGAAGAACTGGCAACAAAAGATATCTATCAGCAGTAAAACAGATGCATAAGTGATGGTGTCTTAGTCAGTTTGGGTTGCCATAACAAAAATACTTGGATGGGTGTCTTCAGTAACATTTACTTCCCATAATTCTGGAAGCTGGCAAGTGTAAGATCAAGGTGCCCACAGATTTGGTGTCTGATGAAGCCTCTTTATTGGTTCATAGACATCTTCTCATTGCATCCTTACAAGGTGGAAGAGGTGAGGGAGCTCACCTCTTAGTGTAAGGGCACTAATTCAATTCATCAGGGCTCCACCCTCATGACCTAATCACCTTCCAAAGGTTACATCTCCAGATACCATCACATTGTGTGTTAGAATTTTCACACACAGATGTTTGAGGGCACCAACATTCAGTCCATAGCAGGGGGTGTATGTACACAGTGGAACAATATTCAGCAGTGCAAGTGAACTATAGGTTTCACGTAACAATGTACATGAACTAACAAGATACATATTAAATCACGAAAGTCAGACACAAAGTAAAATATACTATACTATCCCTATTTTGTAAAGTTAAAGACAAAGATAACTTATGGTGTTTGAAGTCAGGTTAGTGGTTAATTTTAGAGAGTAAAGGGTACTAGTAATTTGAAAAGTGTCAGGAAGGGAATTTCTGAGTGCTGCTCATAGTCTCCTCTTTGACCTGGAATTCTTCACTTTGTGATTTTTTTTGGAGCTGTCTACTTGTGATTTATGTGATTTCATGTACACATGTTAAACCTCCTAAAAAGTGAAAGACACTCTAGTGTGGTGGTGTGCACACCTGTAATCCCAGCAGCTCTGGAAGCTGAGGCAGGAGGATCGCAAGTTAGAGACCACCCTCGGTGACTTAGCAAGGATCTAAGAAACTTAGCAAGGCCCTGTCTCAAAATAAAACATTAAAAAGTAAAAATAAAAAAGGCTGGGGATGTGGCTCAGTGTTTAAGTGCCCCTGAGGTTTGATCCCCAGTATTTCCCCTCCACCAAAAAGAGCAAGACAAGTATTTAACTTAGAGAAATATTAATTTTATCTTGATTTCAATTGTAACATTGATTTGAACTTAAATGAAATCATTAAAGTAAGATTTGTTCAAACAAATCTCTCTTGCACCAATAAAATTCATTGATATGTATACTAGAATTTCCTGTCCCTAATAGAGGATGTTTTACCCCACATTTTTGTGATTTTTTTCCCTTAGGTTATCCTTGAACTTCTGTTCCTTTATCACACCTTTATATTCTGTTGTCTTATAATACACTTTAATAATTTAAATTTTTTACAAAAATATTACTCTTGTAATTTTGTTTCAAAACAGTTAAAATTATTTTCTCTCATTTTTGTAAGTTTCCAAAAGAAAAAGAACTAAGATTTTTATTACTTTAATTTACAAATAAATTTATGGGGCATTGACATCTTTCTCAATTTTTTTTAAACAACAGAAATTTATTTCTCACAATTCTGGAGGCTAGGATGTCCAAGATCAAAGTGACATCCATCTTGGTTTCTGCTGGAGATTAGTTTGCTGTTACATAGATGCATCTTCTTATTGTGTCATTGCATGAAAGAAGGAGTGCGGGACCTCTCTGGGTTATTATCCTATAAAAGATTAGTGCCATTATAAAATTAAGTACAAGAAACACTACCTTCTAATACCATCACATTTGGGGTTAAAAGGTCAACATAGAAATATAAAGGTGGTTGGACACAAGCATTCTACAGCAGGGGTTGACCTCAGATACCAGGGGGCTACCATTATGTCCTTGGTCATGGCCATCTTCAAAACCAGCAACTGTCAACTGAATCCTTACACTTTGAGTCTCTTTGACTCCCATTACTGTCTTCTTCCATCATACATCCTAAATCCAGCAAGAGAAATTCCTCTCAATTGATTAGACTGAGCCCATGTGAATAATCCTAGATAGTTTTCTATCTTAATGTCTATAACCTTAATTACATCTGAAATGTCCATTTTGCAATAGTTCCTATATAACTGCATTGTTGAACAACCAGAATATAGAACCTAGAGAAGGCATCTTTAGAATTATGCCTAGCACAGATGACCATTTTTTTCTAGCATGATTTGGTAAAAAAAATTAACCTTTCACCTTTAAATTACTTTGGCCTCTTTGTCAATATCAATTGAATATATTTGAATATATATATTTATATATACTCACATACATATATATGGCATGTATAATATATGCCTATTTTTGAACCCTCATGTCTTTTCCATTAATCTAATTTTATTTATTTATTTTTCTTTTATTTTTCCAATACTGTCTTGATTACTATAGCTTTATGAGGGCTTTAGATTAGGTAATACAAGTTCTAAAATTAGTTTGGTTTTTTTTGAGTTATTTATTTATTTATATATGAATGAAGGATGCATTACAATTCTTATTACATATATAGAGCAAATTTTTCATAACTCTGGTTGCATACAAAGTATATTCACACCAATTCATGTCTTCATATATGTATTTTGGATAATAATGATCATCATGTTCTACCATCATTTATAACCCTATGCCCCCTCCCTTCCCCTCCAACCCCTCTGCCCTATCTAGAGTTTGTCGATTCTTCCCAAGTTCCCTCTCCCTATCCCACTATAAATCAGCCTCCTTATATCAAAGAAAACGTTTGGAATTTGTTTTTTGGGGATTGGCTAACTTAACTTAGCACTATCTTCTCCAGTTTTGTGTGGTCTCCTCACTTAAATCTTCTCTTATTTTTATTATTGTAATTTTAAAAACTCAGTTATAATCACAAATATGTAAATACATCCTTGTTAAAATTCAAACATTACAAATAAGTCTATCATTCCAAATTTAGAGATACCATTTTTACCTTCACAGGACTATCCACAGTTATCTTTCTGGAGTGTATGTGTCCAAACTTGTCTGTGTATCTACATATGTGTAAATGTGCCCAGAGGATACATAGGACAGCTTGATTTTTCATGATTTTCTTATATCCATGAATAGTACCATATAATCCCTATTTTTTGGTGGAATGTCTGTTTTTCTTCCCACCATCCCCAATAACATGGCTTACAGATCTTTCCATGTTAGGACATTAGAATTGCTTTATTATCTTAAATTATTTATTAGTATGCAATAGAATGGATAGATGATGGATTGTTTGTCCATTCTACTGCTAGACATATAGATTATTTCAAGTTTTATAGTATTATCAGTGTCAAATGTATCCTTATAGACATCTGCTTGTGCACACCTCCAAGTTTTTCTTTAAGTAGATTTTGAGTTATGGAATCAGTCAAAGGGTATGCACATATTTAATCTTGTTAAATACTGCTTGATCTTTCCTACAAATATTTTTCCCAATTGGTATGCTTGCCAAAGATGTATAAAAATATTCATTAACACTACATATATTAAAAAACATGGGTGATGGTAAGAATGAATGATTACTGCTTTCATGGAGCTTACAAATGCATGTAATCAAGAACATGAGCAGTAATATAAAAAAAAATAAATATAAAGTCTTAGGATAGCTGAACTTGTAGAAATAGTAGCTTGTAGCGCTTGGCAATGGGAAGAAATGCTACCCGATCTCCAGGACGCCTTGGTAAATTCAGTCTGGTCAAAGAGCAGACTCATAAACCCAATTTGTTGACTCAATCAGTGAATTCATTTTTTTAAAGCATAGGCTCACAAAAACCAAACTTGTAAAACCTGAAGGGCAACACCAATTTATTAATGCACAGGCCATAAAAAGTGCTAGAAGTCCCAGAAAGGAGCTCTGTCACCTTTTACCTGTGTATATTCAACTCTGAAAACAAAATTATTTAAATGTCAGCTGATCTAGTTTTTAGAAGATGCATCCACATAGCAGATAGTACTTGTGAAGCCTCTTAATTGGGAAAAACAATTTGTGAGAAAGGGGGAAAGAGTGGGGTTAGTTACAGGAAGCCGCCCCTCCACCATACAGGCTTTACCTGTCACAGTCAGACAGGGTCTCTGCTAGGCAGAGACACTCCCTTGGACAAGCTGGGATGGCCCAGTTAATATTTGCCTCTAGTGTCTTTTCTGTCATTTCTGGACTTTGAAAGATGGACAGTCCTCCATCTGAGGGGCACAATATTTTCCACTACCATCAACTACTATTCTGCAGGAGCAATCCATGTTATTTAAATCCAGTGATGAAATCAATAATTGCAGTCAGTTACGTTTATTTTGGGCTTATGACATGCCCGGAGCAGTTCCAAGTGCTTTAAATACATTGACTCTTTTAATCCTCTGCAAAGTGTCTTCTTCTATTGGTATTTTTGTCTATCATGTGTTGGTTTGATAGTTTATCTGAGAGAGCAAACTCACTTATTTTATTTATACGCTCTTGAAGCGACCCTCAATATAGACACGACATATGGAAACATGATTAGAACACAGCAGGAACCTCAAGTAGCAAGAGAATCTTTTTGATGAGGTCAGTAGGAGAAACTGTGTCCTGAAGAAGGAGAAGGGGTCTTTAGAATTGCGAACGGCAGAGATAGGAGAGATTTCCATGCTTTAAAAAGATAAGCGGTAGTTTTCCTCCTTGAGAGGTTATGTTTCATTTATGTGGAAAGTTTGCTTACTTGAAATATCTCATTTTTTAAAAAATAATGCCTGATAATGAAGATGTAATGAAGAATTTTCAAGAGTGGGATGGGTATAAAAGGCCATGGATGTTTTCCTATAAAATTTTTATTGTTTGATTAAACTAAATGGCCATAAAACAAAACTGTCATTGGCTCTGTACGCCTTTTCTAATTGTGCATCTCGCCCCTCTTGTACAATTTATATCTTAATGAAAATGAGACTTAAGAGATGCTCTTAAAATCCAGGAGGGGAAATGAGAATACATTGCCCTTGACTGCAGCATTTGTTATTTTAGAGGGAAAAAGCATCAGTGATCACTTATAAATCGTGAGTCTGACCTACATTGCAGAGCTAGCAAATTTCCCTGGGAACCTGATCAATAATGCACTGTTAAAAAAAGGACCTTGCTAACAGCCTTTCCTTAGAAAAAGCTGAAGTTGACAATCAAGAGGACAATTTGTTCAATTCCATGTATTCTGCTGGAATTCCCATCAGGTAAAATTACTCCTTATTTCATAGCCACAAAACATTTCATTTAAAGTAACAGTGTTGGGCTGGGGATGTGGCTCAAGCGGTAGCGCGCTCGCCTGGCATGCGTATGGCCCGGGTTCGATCCTCAGCACCACATACCAACAAAGATGTTGTGTCCGCTGAGAACTAAAAAATAAATATTAAAAAATTCTCTCTCTCTCTCTCTCCTCTCTCACTCTCTCTTTAAAAAAAATAAAGTAACAATGTTGATGTTTATTGCATTGTTAATATTAAAATTACACGGGGACTTCTAAGGTAATATCATAGCAGGCTAAGTGTGTCTGATAATTCTTCTCCCAGCTGCCATTATAGTATCCTGAGAAGATACACAGAAAAGACTCCAACTGGGAAAAGGGAACCTTCACACATTATTGGTGGGAATGCAGATTGTTGCATCCCCTCTGGAAAGCAGTATGGAGATTCCTTATAAAAATGAGAAATGAAACCACTATTTGACTCAGTTATCCTACTCCTTGGCATATATCCAGAGGATTTAAAAATCAGCCAACTCCAGTGACACAACCACATCAATGTTTATAGCAGCTCAATTCACAATAGCTAAGCTATGGAATCAACCTAGGTGCCCTTCAAGAGATGAATGGATAGCCATAAAGAAGAATGACATTTGCCAGTAAATGGATGTTTCTGGAGAATATCATACTAAGTAAAATAAGCCAATCTTCAAAAAACCAAAGGTCAAATGTTTTCACTGATATGAGGAAGCTAAACCACAATAAAGGCAGGGAGGGGAAGAAGAGAAGTTCAGTAGATTAGACAAAAGGGAACCAAAGGAAGGGACGGGGGATAGGAGGAGGAAAGACAGTAGAATAAATCTAACATAATTTTTTATGTACACATATATACATATACCTAAGTGAATACCACTGTTGTGCTCACCCACAAGAATCAGATCCTAATTAGAATAAGTTATATCCCATGCTTGTATAATTTCATCCAAATGGATTCTACTGTCATGTATAATTAAGAACCAGAAACAACCCCCCCCCCCGAAACTGACAACAGATCAAGAAACTAAAAGAAATACAGCATTCCAAATTTTGGGTGAAATTTCTAGAAACTATCATTGATGAAAATAAATTGATTATCCTATGCTTGGGCTACACCCTCTCTGCCTACTCTTTGCATCATACTATAGAAAAAGGCTCAAAGATGATGGTCTTACATCACCCCCTATCTAAAGGCAGCCATCTTTGAAATCAGGATTTCTTAACCTTGACACTATGGCCATCTGGCACCATCAACTGTGTACTTCTTTGTTGTGTGCACTGTGGATGGGTAGCAGCACCCTGGTTTCTATCCACTAGATAGTAGCAGTACCATCATCCTCAACCCCAGTTGTGATAACCAAAATTGTCTGCAGACATAGTTACATATTCCTTGAGGGACCAAACAGCCCTTGCTCAGAACCTCTGCCCAGACCTACCAGTATCCAGATGCTGGTGCGTCCTCTCTCTCCATTCTCTGTTTTTATCATCACTGAACCTTTTCTTCTCACCTTTTATGAGCAAAAGCCAAGGGAGAATGGATCACAATGCCCTGAAGCCTGGGGTGCCTTATTAAAAATTAGAAAAGGGGCGTTAGATTCAAAATTCATCTATGGCGCTAGAGGTTAAAATGATGGTTACTTTGGAGGGAGGTCATATTAGCAGAGGGGACACTAAGGGGGAGTTCTCTGGTGATTGAAATAGTCTGTGTCATGATGAAGGTGATGATTATAACTTACATACATTAACTTTTGTTGAGCAGAGCTGTTATGTTTTGCACTTCACAGTATTGAAATTATGGCTCAGTTTACAACCAAAATGCTTGGGAGAAAGAGAGCATATCATGGGAAAGATTAAAAGGAAAAGGGCAAAGGACCCGAAGACTGTTAGGGAGACACTCTCTGCATAATGAAAGATGCAAGCATTTTAAATACCCTTTGTATCAAAGAGTTTGGTTTGTGAAGACTAATGGATTCTCCTGTAACCCATGCCGGTGGCCCTCCATAATCCCTATGAAGCCAAGGGAAAATGAGCATTCAAAGCTGGGACTGTTATTCAACCTATTGCCAGGACCTTGGACATATTTCATCCAGCTACAGGGATAATGGATCTGGTTGAAAAACGCAATAGATGGCTCATCCTAGCTGTGCCGGTGGAAACAGACTGCTGGTGTCTTCTAGGAAGCTGGGGAGGAGGACTTCCCCGACCCAGCCACTTATTTACTTCCTACAACACAAGGGTTGTTCTAGCCAGTGTTCTCTATGCTCTTCTGTTGTACAGGTACTGCTTTTTTGAATCAGTGCATTTTAATTGTACAGAACAATGGGGTTTCACTGGGGAATATTCATACATGCAAAGGACATACTCCCCTTGTCCTTGCCCTTCTCTTCCTCTCTCCCTGACCTCTTCCTCCTTCTCTAATCATTTCCCTGCCCCCAGATTCCACATATGAAGAAAAACACGCAATACTTAATACTTTCCCTTCTACGTCTGGTTTGTTTGCTTAACATTTTGATCTCTACTTTGGTCCATTCTCCTCAGGTACCACTTTTGAAGTCAGAGTTCTCTGCTCTCCCCCATATGGACACCAATTTTGCTAATTCTAAATCTGGAGGGTAGTATTCTAAACCCTGGGGCCAGGAGAGGGTGCACGGGGCTAGCAGTGGCTTAATGACTACGGGGAATGAAGTCCACCCAAGAAAAGCATCATATCCAGAATAGGAATAGTGAGCAGGAAGTATGAGCCAGGCTTGATAGGTGCATGGAGCAAATTTGATCTCTAGAGTTGTCACCGGAATAGGGGCAGATATGTCACCTAAATCACAAATCATCTGTACAGCAATGGTGTGCACTTGTATTTTATGACAGTTCTCCTAGTCCCTACTTCTAACCAGGTTTCTACCTGTTTGTAGGGATTTGGAGGCTATTGCTGCCAACTAAAGCCATCAGTATGTCCTGAATGATTAGTGTGTTGGCAAGAGCTCACATGTCTCAGAAGGCCCACATTTTGAATGTGGTCATTCCTTCAAGTGACCAGTATGTCCAGCTTAGTGTCTTGAGTGTAATTAATCTGATGTTTAGTGTGTCTACAGGGGTCAGTTTGTCTAGGACAATAGGCTTTGCACTGTTGGCATTTCTCTGGCATCTCATCTAAATGAAAACTAGCATTTTTTGGGGGGGAAAGTAGTCTGAGGATATATATGGCTGTGTCTGGGTATGTGCCTGGGGCTCTTGCAGGCACTCTGGGACTGGGTTTCTGTTGACCTAGTATTGTTCCCCTACTGTTCAATCTCTCCTAAGAAGGGACAACCACCCCGCTGCCTTGCCCACTCTTACTCTGGTCATACTCCACCAGGGACATCTAATAGAAATGAAAATGACTGTTGGTATCTGACCCAGGGTACCAGAGAGCATGACTTGTTTTCCTTCACCCCTCTCTCAGTCCCTCACTATCACCCACAACTACCAAAGTATAAAGGCTTCAACCTAACTTTCTCTCACCTCTTGGCTTTATGTAGCAAAAGCCACTGTTACTGGGTTCACTCATTCATGAATTTGTTCAGCAAACATTTATTTAGCATGTGCTGTGTTCTAGGCATCACATTATAGATGAGGGCTATAGTGGCACACACGACGGACAATATCTTTATTCTCTTTGAATTTTTTTTCCTAGTGAAGAAAACATACTAAGAGAATAAACAATCAAACCAGTGTAAATTAGGGAGTGATAAATGTTATGGTGTGAATAAAATTAGGGCATGAGATATTGACTAGGATGGGGTGGGAGGACTGAGGACTAGTGATAGTTTTTGGTCTATGCAAATAAAACAGCCAAAGACCTAGGAAAATCCTGAAAGAGCCGCACAATTATTATGTTCACTGGAAGCTTCATGGCCTCTTGGCATCCATTTCCCCCTGTTCCATTCTAAATGAACCACTTGTCAAGTGCCCCAGACAACTCAGTGACCTGGCTTCACTTTTGGCTTTGATGAATGTTTCCCAGGCATAGCAACATCCTCCTCCTCATCAGTGATTGGTCTAAGAATCAGGGCCTAACCCCTAGTATTTTCCTATCAATAGAGAATGTTTCAGAAATGGGCACATGATTCAATTTCAGCCCATGAGATGTACCGGGGGGTTTTCTGGAAATATTTAGGAAATTTTCTGCTCCTGATAGGAGGAGATGGTCTGTCTTACTAGATGTGAACAAAGAAGCAAGCAGTCCCAGTTGTTCTAACAGCTGACCTAGAGCCAGGAGGCAAACACTCCTGAGAGGAAATCTGATAAGACATGCTACTGAGAAAAACTGGGAGTACTGAGATGGTTCCCCTGGAACACACATAATTAATTACCTGATGGATCTTGACACATGCTTCGTGGGCTGCTTTGAAAGTCTGCCTCTGGACCATGTGCTTCAATGGGATTCAGTACTGCAGGGAAGATCCCAAAGTAGCCCTTATGTCCAAGGCCATCACAAATACTGCTGCTTCTTTAACCACACTCAGCTTCCCAGGAAGCTACAGCTAAATTGCACATGTTAATTGAGCAGCAATTCAAGAAGTTGTCTGAGAGAGGGAAAAATCCACCCCAAGTACTTTTAGCAGTGTGTTATCATGAATCCACAGAAAAAGAACCGTTGGATTTGATAATGGGTTTTACCCTGTGGATAGAAGAGAGTAAAGAAGAAAATAGTCTGTTTCTTAAGGGTATCAGTGAACCCCTAGACTCACTGAACTTGGAAGCCTGCTCTTGGCATGCGTCATTTCTGCATGGGCCACAGATTCTGTTTATGCACAGAGCAGGCCAGAGAGCTTCCGGGAGCTGTCCTTGACCACAAAGCTCCAGAGATAATGGCATCAGCTCTCTTGTCCTTTGCTTGGGACTACTCTGAGCATGCCATGTGACAGAGAAGCCATCTCCAAGCAGGGAACATTTACTTGCAGCCGTGAATGACAACAAGAAATTATCCATGAGAAGTGTTCACAGCTGAGGAGATGGGTTGGAGAAGACCCTAATAGAGGATTTGTTTTGGCATATTCCAGAAATAGAAAAAAGAGAAGGGCAAACATGGCTAGGCTCTCATTAGCAGACAGTTGGGGTTCTAGGACAAGGAAGTCTGGTAAAGCCTTCTTCTTGAACAAGCTGACAGTTTGACCTTGAACAAGTTATTTAATCCTTTTGAGTCTTACGTTTTCTCATCATTAAATAGACATAACGGTAGCACTCATGACAGGGTTGTAATCAGAATCAAAGGAGCTCCTGGATGCAAAGTGTGGATCACAGTCCCTGGTCCAGTGTAGTTATTCTCTCATCTAGATTAGGTTTGTTTGCTAATGTTCAATTTGCCATGGATTTTATGTCTTTTCAGGAACACTGTCAGAATGAGCAGGATAGTATTACAACCTGGGAACAATGAAGTGCAAACCACCACTGATAAACCCTGAGAAACCATAACTAAGCTTCTTCTTTTTTTTTTTTTTAAATGAAGAGATTATCTGGATCCATTCAAAACTCTAGCTACCCCCAGAGTTTATCTCCTTGCCAGAAAATCTGGATGCATGCCTTAAAATCTTGCAAAATGTAAGATAAGTACATCATCTGAGTGAGAACACATCTCTTATGGAGCAGCAACTGCTGGAAACTCTCAAAAGATAATCTGTCAAAATCCATAAAGGCTGTGGCTCACAATAAGCACTTTGGCCAATTTGTCCATCAAATCCAATAAAAAAAAATCTTCTGCAGATGTGTTATGGCGAAAAAATGGAAGTGTTAAGATGGTTCCACTGGAACACACATAATTAATTACCTGATGGACCTTGACACATGCTTTGCGGGTTGCTTTGAAAGCCTGCCTCTGGACCATGTGCTTCAATGGGATTCATTTACTGTAGGAAAGATCCTGAAGTAGCCCTTATTTCCAGGGCCGTCATAGATACTACTGCCTCTTTAGCCCACACTCAGCTTCCCAGGAAGCTACAGCTAAATTGCATTGTCAATTGCATAGATGACACTGCAGGGATCCCAGAACTTGCCTACGAGAGGGAAGAATACCACCCAGGAAACTTTTGGCAGTGTGTTATTGTAGTCTCCACAGAGAAAGCCACTGGATTGAATAACGTGTGTTGTTTATAACAAGGAGGACCAAGATAATGTGTCTCACCTCCCCTATCAACAGGGTATTTCCTTTAGAGCTCCCTGTCAGAGGAGCCTAATAAAATAGGAAGTCTGACAGAAATTGCTATTAATTATTTACCTATGACAAATAATATTTTTCTGACTTGAGTTAGTGCTTAATCAAACTGCTATTTAGTAAACAATTTAGTGGCCATTTCTGTATACCATCATATACTAGCTTTTTTTTTTAATTAAAAAAGAATTTTTTTTTAGTTGTAGGTGGACACAATGTCTTTGTTTTATTTATTTATTTTATGTGGTGCTGAGGATCAAACCCAGTGCCTCACACATGCGAGGCAAGTGCTCAACCACTAAGCAACAACTCCAGCCCCCCATATATACTAGCTTTTTATAATTAAGCACTACTAAAAATGAAATGAAGAGACAGGGAAGGGTCCAATTCTTAGCTCTTCCACTTACTTATTCTTTGACCTTATAATAGTAATAATGACAGTTAATATTTATGACAGCTTATATTAGGTCACAAGCGTTATGCTTAGTAACTTACATCCATCTCATTTAATATTTGCAAAAGGCATTTGGGAGGGAGATATACTATCATTACATCCTTTTTACAGTTGAATAATAGATACTTAGAAGGCTTAAGTCACTTGTTCAAGGTTACATTCTTGGATGACGTTATATTTCAGACTTGGGCTGCCTGGTCTGGCAGATCACAATTCATGGTACAGTCTGCCTCTTCTAAGGTCTCATCTCCTCATCTATATTTGACTTCCTCTCCTAGGTAACTGGGGATTCCAGGGCTCTGTCCAGACTGAGTTTCCAGACTTGGAGTGGGAGTGAGAGGGGTTGGCTCACAGCTGAGGACTCAGAGCAAAGTGTGATTGGAGATATGGCTGCTGGCCAACGTAAGGCACAGTGGGAAGCAGGGGAGGTCTCATGTGCCCTGTTCTCATCCAGTGATCCAAAGTGAAAAAGTGAAGGATCAGCAACAGAGGACCTGCAAAACTGAGCAAGCAAGTCTGGAAGACAGACTGGAAAAATTGCCAGAGTCTGTGGAGACTCAAGTAATGGGAACTTATTAGAGGATGTCCAGCACAAAGGTGTTGGAGGGGGTGGAGCTGAAGAGGTGCCATGCATTTTCATGCTCTTCATGAAGCAGACATAATGATGATCTCTGTCCCATGGATCTCATAGGGAGCAAGTGAAAGAGCCTATGTGCAAAGGTTCTTTGCAAACATAAGGGGAGGGCTGGGGTTGTGGCTCAGCGGTAGAGTGCTTGCCTAGTGCGTTTAAAGCCCTGGGTTCAATCCTCAACACCACATAAAAATAAATAAATAAAGGTATTGTGTCCAACTGCAACTAAAAAAAAGTAAATATTATAAAAAAAATAAGGGGAGACTTACATTTCAAAAATTACCATGTGTGTCCATGCTGGATAAGGTGAATCTGTGCATCCGTGTTTCACAGCAGCCTGACCCAGGACACTTCTGTTGGGTTCAGGAATCTATGGAAGTTAAAGAGGTTGTTTCAGTGAAGAAAGAGATTAGATACCTTTCCAGCTTCCTCACGTGTCCTGAAGTGAGACCATCCAAGTATACTGAAGGAAGCAACACCACGGCAAGATGAGGGTCTTGTGTTGTGGTTTCTAGGTGACCGACTGGATACAGGATTTAAAATACATATGGCGGGTTTTATTTTGAAGTTGCTGATCCACAATGTTTAGTGGCAAAGGGAATCTCCAGGGTGTGTGTATGCCATTCCCAGTCCCAAAGGGAGACATCACAGAAAAAGACAAGGGGAGCTGTTTGGGAGCCGTCAGTTAAGAAGACCCTGGGACATCTCCTAACTCCCTCAGCCTAGCCAATACTGATTGAAGATGTACAGGTGGGTTGTAGAGTCACATAGAACACACCTGTTTGTTTTCCGTTCCCCTCCCACAGCCCAGAAAGCCAACATGAACACCCCAGGGGCAGCATCTGGCTTCACACAGCAGTGAGAGGGAAGGTATCCAGCAGGGCAGTGAGGATGGTGCCTGATTCTGTTGGCAGGAGGACCAAGAAAGGAGTGGGCAGAGGTACAGCTGTCACCTGGCATAGAGGCCTGGCAGAAAATAGGAGGAAGCAGAAAGCTAGAGGCTTTGCAGCTTCAGTGACACTGGGAAGAAACTAGGAACAGACATTTTTGTGCTGGGAATGCCCTTGGCTCCCTTCATGCCATTTACTTCAGGTTGAATGGGAAATAGATGTTTATATCAAGTATAGTCTGGACCATCATCTGAGAGGTGTATTCCAAGGACATTGGGAGAAACAAGTGAACCCAGCCTTTCAGTCTGTGGAGCAAACACCAAGGCAGCAGGAGCCTGGCATTTATTATTCTAGGATGAATAGGGGAAAAAAATAAGAACAACCCACCCCCCAAAACAGAGGAGCAGATGAGAAGATTCTGAAGTAGAAAAATGGAGAACACACGCTTCAGGATCTAGAGGAAAAAGGACCAAGAGTTAAAAATAATGACAAATGGATAGCTTAGGAGCAGAAGGTAGTGATTAAACAGAGATAATTGATGTTTCTAAAAAGGAGACCAGAGCAAAAAGAATAAGAGTGACATTCAAATATATAATAGAAAAAAAAAAACCTTTGCTTAAACTCTGGGAGATCTGAGTCTGAATACAGAAAATGTTCACACAGCATCTATCTATATTAATGGAAACAGCCAGATATGGCCTATGATATTTTAAAATTTCAAAAACTTTCAAAAAAAAAAATCCAGGGAGAAGGTGGGGAGGAGGTCATATGTCCCTCTGATAGCCTTTCAACAATATTAAAATGTAGAAGAGCATAAATTATGGGGATAGATTGGGCAAATATTTGGTATAAGAATTTTATTCCAATAGAACTGTGTGTGTGTGTGTGTGTGTGTGTGTGTGTGTGTGTGTGTGTGTCTGTATTTCCCTGAAACAAAATTCTTCAAGGTAAGCTAGCTAACCCAGAGAACACAGTGATGGGAAAGTCGCTCTGCAGTGCAAAACTAAATCCACATGACACATAAATTAAGTTTAAGGAATTATTACAAATATGGTTTTAAACCAAAGGAACATGCCAGAAACAAATTTTGAAAGAAATACACCTAATCATAAATTTGTCAGGGTAGGCTATATATGTTTGTCCAAAGTTCATGGTACATAGTATACATGTTTTTATGTAGCTGCTGAATGAGAATAGGATTCTCACCATGTATGTAAAAGTAAGTTAGAGAAATGGGGACGGCCAGTGCTTAGAGGAAGCTAAGCCATTTTTCTCCTATCTCTGGGTAAAGCAGAAAATTTAGAAGGAGAGAGTGAAAATTTCTGTTCCCTTTATGCTTTAAAAAAAATTGGTGTATCTCAATTACACAGAATGGTGGGTTTCTTTGTGGCATAGTCACGCATACATAAGACCACAATTCACTCAATTTCACTTCTCATTACTACCCCCACCCCCCCTTCTACCCTAATGGTGATGTTCTACTTTCATGGTGTTGCTTTTTTTCCTTTTAGTGTCTATAAATGAGACAAAATATACAATATTTTCCTGAGTCTGACTTATTTTGTTCAAAATTGTTCTCCAGTTCCATCTATTTTTCTGCAAACGACATAATTTTGTTCATCATAAAGATGAAAAAAAACTCCATTGTGTAAGTATATCACACTTAGATCCATTCATCTCTTGATAGACACCTATGCTGGTTTTATAACTTAGCTATTGTGAATTGTGTCACGATAAATATGGGAACGCATATATCTCTAAAGTATGCAGACTCTAATTCTTTTGGATAAATACCAAGGAGTGGTATTGCTGGATCATATGGTCATTTTATTTTTAGCTTTTTGAGGGATCTCCATACTGATTTCCACAGTGATTATGCTAATATGCATTCACACCACCAGTGAGTGAGGGTTCCTATCCCCCCTGAATTTATTGTTGTTTATATTCTTAATGATTGCTGTTCTGACTGGAGGGAGATAGAATCTCCAGAGTAGTTTGCATTTGCATTTCCCTGATGGTTAAAGATGTTGAACACTTTTTTTGTGTGTAGTTGTTGGTCATTTGTGCTTTTTCTTTTGAGAATTTTCTGTTCAGTTCTTTGCCCATATATTGATAGGGTTATTTGCTTATCTAATGTTGAGGGTTTTTTTTTCTTTATATATTTTCTGGATATTAATCCTCTATTGGAAGAGTAGCTGGCAAAGATTTTTCTCCCATTCTGTGGGTTGTCTCTTTACTCTGTTGTTTCCTTTGCTGTACAAAAGCTTTCTTTTAATTTGATGCTATCCTATTTATTGATTTTCCCCTCTCTTTATTTCCTGAGCTATATGAGTCCTATTCAGGAAGTCTTTGCCTGCACCTGCATGTTAAAGTAAAGAAACACATTTTCTGTTATTGCAAAGTAGAATGAAAGTTCATTATATACATGTCATTATTACTATTATAAGCACAGTGGGGCTAGGTTAGATTCCCAGAGTATGTGTTTAGACAGTGATGGGCACTCTGAGGGCAGAGAAGTGCCTTTTACCACGTAGCAGTACTCCTGAGTCAACAGGCCCAAAGGGACAACATGTCTTTCCTGCTTCTGTCAGCCATGAAATACTGGTGTGATTTACTCCTCCTGAATTTTTTGCTTTGTTCTTTTGGACTGTCATGATTCATTGAATTAAACTCATCAGGCTTTTTATTCATAGAAAATAGATTGCAAGCTGATTCATAACCCGACTCTTTTTTTTAATTGATGTTATTTTTTAAGTACATGACAGCGGAATGCATTACCATTCTTTTACATATCTAGAGCACAATTTTTCATATCTCTGTATATAAAGTATGTTCACACCAATTCATGTCTTCGTACATGTACTTTGGATAATGATGTCCATCACGTTCCATCATCATTGCTAACCCCCTGCCCCTTCTCTTCCCCTCCCACCCCTCTGCCCTATCTAGAGTTCATCTATTTCCCCCCATGCTCCCTCTCCCTACCCCACTATGAGTCAGTCACCTTATATCAGAGAAAACATTTGAGGTGATGACTTAATCAGGAGCTGCACTCTTGCTTTCCATGGGTGTCAATGTCTGAAGCTGGCTGCTAAGCAGAGCTGTTCCCCAGGTGGAAACAGGGTACTCTAAGAGGGCGGGGACTTAGCTGAAACATAGAGAGTGGTTTTGTGTTATAATCAACACCAAACTTGTCTGCTTTTACCCATGTTAGAGCGAATGCAAAACCAGCAAAGGCAGTTTTGAATGGTGTGTCCCAGAAGCTCTAAATGAATGACACTTGTTCTGGATTAGAGACTAAAATGAAGACAGACCCAGGAACATTCTAGATATGCTTATTGTGGATTTGACAAATTCCAGAATGAATTTATCACAAACCTTGGTGTTTGCAAGTGTGTGTGTGTGTGTGTGTGTGTGTGTGTGTGTGTGTTTTACCTTGACCTTTTTGTAACTCACACATATGGGACTATCTTTTACATAATAAGAGGTTGTTCTTAGATTTGAGGGTGAAGTCTAGAGAAAGTCTATAACTTTGTTCTGAGAAATATGTTCTAGGAAGTGTTAGGGTGTATGATTTACCTCCCTTCTGAATTTGACCTTGGCTCAGAATCAATGTGGCAGTGGGTTGGGGATTTTCTGGGAATTTCTTTGCCCTGCTCTGAATGTGTCAGAAACACACAGCCCTCCTCTTTGTCCTCCATTGTCTATTGTATCCACAGAACATTTAATTTTTTGTTTGAAGAAGGGTGTTGTCTACTTTGTAAACAGGGACAGATTTTTAGACCATCACTGTCCCGTATAAAAAGGTGCTAAGAAACGCCATCTCCTTTCCATATTAGTTAAAATCAGAACTAAAACTGACTGTGAAAAAGTTAAATATTATATTTTAAAACCAGATAAAATATTTTATATTATCCATTTCTTTGTTGTCATTGCCTTTATTAAATGAATAATTTTAACTTTATATTGCTATTGCTCAATAAATAAACAACAATGGCATGAAACATCATCATCCTTTAAAAAGATTTCAAATGACAAATTTATATTTTCTGGCACTTGGATAATTTTCTTGGTAATCCCGATTTATTATATTTTTAATATTACTATGTTCTACCCATTTGCAGAGTATTCTAATCAACATAAACGTACATTCATAAGATATGCATATATCGTTGGGCTATCTGGTTTGATTCTGTTACATTATTACCTAACGGGACTCAATTTATTGTGTGTTCCTGGTTCTATTGTTAGTAAATAGTTCATAGTTTATACAATTGCAGGGGAGCTAGAAGGAAGAAGAGTAGCATAGGCCATGGGGTCTCACTTCTTTCTTTCATTTGTTTTATTTATTCTTCCTTTGTCCTTTCATTCATCCCAGAGGAGGGAGATGACCTGCTTTATCTTATGTAAGAGTCACTCTGGCTGCTGTGTTGAGAACAGATGGGAGGGAGCTAGGATAGGAGTAGGCAGCTCTTTTATAAAGCTATTGCAGCAATCTAAGAGATGAAGATAGCTTGGACCAGGATGGTAGCAGGGGATGGGGAGAGGGGTGGTGGTGGGGTTCTGATGGTCTTTTGAAAGATGAGTCATCCTGACAGACTGGAATTGGAGTAGGAGAAAAACCGAGGAGCCATCAAATGTACAATTACAAACCATCCTAACTGCTGGTGAAGTAGATTCCCGAGAGGTGCCCCAGGGACGGATGGGAATGGGAGAGGTGCCGATTTTCCCTCTTGAACTGGAGCAACTTAGTTTTGTCTGTTTTAGGTATTGTGCTTTCTACAAATACAGGTGTTCTCAACTTTGGTCGCACATCAGAATCATCAGGAAAGTTTTAAAAAGTGCTGATGCCTGAGTCCCACCAAACCAATTCTTATTTAATTGGTTTGAGTTTGTGCCCGAGTGTTAGGATTCATGAAGTCTCCCCAGGCAACACTTCCAGTAGCCTTGGTAAAGAATAGCTGCTGTAATATTTTCTTTAAACAAACTTTCCATGGTTTTCAAATAATAGAAACGAACTGGTTTTAGATATAGAAATATGCGATGTCATTTATATTATTTTTTTTCTTCTTCTCAGGACCCAGGCGATACCTGATATCATGATCTTCCTTAATTCCCTCTGAAGTAATTTTTTTCCTCTTTTGTCCAAGGGCTTGGTACTAGAGACACTTGTCTTCCTATCACTTAAGGTGATCTTCCTGGATCCTTCTTCTCCCTCCCTTAGAGAGACAGATGTTGACTTGAGCCTAACCAATTGGATGCGGGAATGTCAGAGAGAGGGGTGACAGCAATGGTGGCATAAGTCTGCCTAGGATTTTCCAGTCATGAAATGATTGTTGAGTCCTGTTTCTTGCTCCCTAGCCCCGAAAGACTCCTTGGTCCTTTTAATCAATTTTCCAGCTTTGTTCTGGCCTCCTGTGGTCCGTCCTTTTCTCCTCGTCCTACATCATGTTGATAAATTCCCTACTGCTTAAGTTTAGCTATAGCTTGTAATCAAGGACCCTCTTATTGATAGGGAATGCCTGGGTGGCATTCTGGGCTCTATTTGTATCATGACATTATTCTAGTCTATTCATTTGGCAACTGTACACTGTGATTTCTTTGTTGGAAAAGAACAAACAAGAGGAATAACAATCTCTTGAACGACACTCATTCAATAGGGAGCAGATAAGTACCAATCAGGGCTGGATCTTTCAGAAGTTCCAACAATCATTTATAAAACCAGCATAGCTATCAGTAATGACAACAATTTATTAATGATTTGCTTCTTGAAAAGTGTACACATTTAATTTAATATTTCTACAGATGCCAAGTTCTTGATTAAAAAAAGATTATATATGTATAAAATCAAGATCTATACTGGCCAACTAACAAGATCTCAGTGCTGGGCACATGCTGTCTCTGAAAGGACAGGAATGCATATCAGTTTGTGTCCTCCAGGAAGCTGACTTTGAGACAGAATTAGAAGTGTAAGAGATTTATTGTGGTAAATATCTGTGAACGATAAAGGGAGAGGTCACAGAAGCAGACAGAGTGTTCAGACCGTGCTGTGAGTTTGAACAGAGTGAAAGGAAACAGGGCCGTAAGAAGGATTCCTCAAAGCACCTCAGATTGTAGTGCAGCTCCAAGAAAGCCTAGACCAGGTGATGGGGTGCTTCAGAGCAAATGCCAGTTGGGGGAAGCCTACACTGAGCAGGACTCCCCCAGCGCCTGTATCCCTGCCAAGCTGTCATTGGCAGGGAGCAACCTGGACGTAGGTGACCTTAAATGCATACTGGGTGCATCACAAAGATGCAGCTCTTGAAATACTTGAGTGGTTTACCACCGCAGAAGGTCACAGGAGACCGGGGAGGAGAAATGTGCTCTTTGAATGTCAAGGTCAACCCCACACCTGCTCTGTTATTCAAGACCATGTAGGGCATGAAAACTAAACATGTGCTTGTGTGTCTGTGCACTGTTATTATGTGTGTGTGTGTGTGTGTGTGCGCACGCACAGGCGCGTGTATGCAGGAAGTCTTTCAATGTGTTGTTTGGGAAGGGTGAGTCTTTATGAAAAAAATCACTGTCCCTAAGGAAGGAACAGAGGTGGGCTTCCAGGGAGGATGAGCATTATATTTCTAAGAACAGGATCCTTGGAGAATCTTAACTACATTTTGAAAGATCTAGGTCCAATCCCTTCTTGCCTGCTTAAATTATGCCCTTTTTGCTCTACCCTCTCTCTTAAACACCGTCTACTGCTCTGCTCCTTCCTTACCGAATCATTTCTATGTTCTTTAAAAATGTCCTGAGTCCCAAATTCCTTGCCAGCCACTCTGCACCTATTCAAAGGCCAACACAGGTGGCTCTTCCTCCTTCATGTCCATTTGTTCTTCAACGCATTGAAAGCTGACTTCACTCTCATGCTCCTTAGTCATTGCTTTAGTCCCAGGCACCACTGACCTCCACAGAGCAAAGCCAGTTCTCTGCTCTTACGTGACCTCCGTGACATCAAACATGGCTGACACTCTTTTCTCTTTGGTGGCAGTTACCTTGGTTTCTATTGATCACGTTTTCTTAGTTTCTTCCTCTTGCTCTGGCCACTCTCTTTTGGCATCTTTAGCCACATCCTTCACCACCAAATCTAAATTTTGGACTTACTCTTGTTTTGGCCCTGGCTTGCCACAGGGAACTGGGCTTTCATATTCTCACTTCCAACACCTCATTGGTTAAAGATCACTGTGCCTGGGCTGGGGACATAGCTCAGTTGATAGAGTGCTTGCCTTGCATGCACAAGGCCCTGGGTTTAATCCCTAGAAAAAAAAAATCACTGTTCCTTTCTCTCTTTCTCTCTCTCTCTCTCTCTCTCTCTCTCTCTCTCTCTCTGTGTGTGTGTGTGTGTGTGTTGAGGGATTTGGTGTGAGCGGGTGAGATGTGAGCTCCCAAACACTTTTAAGTTCTCTGTGATTGCTGAAAAGTAGTCCAGTAACTCAGAAGGAATCTCCAACTGGTGTTACAGGTGTAAGTTTTTAGAAATGACACTCAGAAAGCATGGGCTTAACAATCAGAACCTAGGTAGAGCACAGACAGAATCTGTGGCGAGTGTCCCAGTGGGAACATGCAGGGTGGAACAGGTTATTGGAGGCTGTGTGTGAGGGTGAAGAGAAGTGGGGATGATCAGGCTCCTATATCCATACATGAGAGAGGTTCCTTGCAGATCTGTTTTCTGGAACGTTCTTGGCAGGGAGAAGGCAACTATTGGGATTACATCGTGAGTTGACATGGAGTCCTGTTTCCAGCCACTGGGTCCAGGAATGACTTTCTGGGATCAGCTATACAACTTGGTTGCTTTCAGAGTCCTGTCCTGCAAATGCCTTTCACCGCACGTATTTTGTCTTGGCAACCTGACAGGACTCTTGTGAACATAGCAAGATCCTTTATGGGGTGGAGTGCAGGAGTTTTGCCCATAACTGGCATGGACAGAAATGATTATTTGCTGTGTCTTTTGGGTTGAGCTTTTCAAAAATCATGAATTTGATCATTTTAAAGTAGAAAGAAGAAATTCTCCTATTAAATATTAGGGAAGTGTTGCATAAGAGAGAATACTTGTAAATTTTAAAAGAGCACAGCATAGAGGCTGCTTGTACATAGACCTCAAGCTGAGAATAGAGGCAAGTGGATGTCCCCTTGTGTGCGACATTGAAAAGCAGGTTTTTGGTTTTTTTTGAAAAGAGTGGAGAATATGAACTTTTAAGTTCTAACACAGAATGGCAACTGATTTTAACATTTTATTTTTTTTTCTATTTAACATCTTAATATTTCCATACATATTTTTTCATATGATACTTTGTCACATTACATTATAATAGAAGCTTATTGTATTTTTTTATACCTTTATTTTATTATTTATCTCTACATGAGTGCTGAGGATCCAACCCAGGGCTGCACATCACTGAGCCACAATCCCAGCCCAACTTATTGTGGTTTTAAGGTATGTGTCTAAAATGTCTTTGTACTCCTTCCTTCAAAGAGGGGCTCTTACTAGATGGATTCATTGATGACTTCTAATTAATAGACTATGGCAAAAGTAATGGTGTATGACTTTGGAGACCTAGTAATAAAAAGCTTGCAATTAATTTCTTGTGTCCCTTCGTGGCACCTGCCCTAGGGAAGCCAGTTGACACATAGGATTCTGAAGCAGTCCTATAGAGAGAGCCAGGTAGTGATATATGCCAATAGCTTGCTCCATGGTCTCGTGCCAATATCTAGACCAGTGTGTCACTTTGGAAACAGATGTTGTGGCCCCAGACAAATAAGCCTTTTAACGAACTCGGCTCTGGCCAAGGTACTGACTCCAACTTTATGAGAGACCCTGAAACCACCTAGCTAAACTGTTTCTGAATTCCCAACTCACAGAAACTGAGATAAACAGTGTCTATTGTTTTGGAATAATGTTTAATGTAACAATAGGTAACTAATATAAAGCTCTTAATACATTCAAGTTGTCTTTTCAAAAGGTTATACAAATTGATTCACTCATCAAATATAGATAAGAATAGCTGTTTTACTATGCCCTTTTCAATTGAGTTTTATGACTAAAGAAAAATATTTGCTAATGCAGAAATGAATTATTATAAGCTCTAGATTCTTTCTGCTTTGGTTAAAATTGCAGTTGAAATAATTTCCGTGTTATTTGATGAAAACTTTGAAGAAACCATTAACACAAGGACTTTAAAATTGAAAAGAATTGATTTAGTCATTGTCCCTTCTTGAGAGAGGCTTAGAAAGGATAGGGAATATTTGTATATCATTTGTCATAATATTTAAGTTAATTTAATTCTTTATCTTGTTATCCTAATGTTAACTTTGTATTCACATGTTAAAATGCTTACTAAGAATGGCAGAAAGTCTTCTAAAATCTTGAGAGTTTCTCTTTAATCATTGTTGATTTGGAGTCTTAAAGCTTTGTGTTTCTTATAAGCAACTACATTTGCTAGAATTTTTTGGTGCAGGGTAATCTTATTTAAAGTGGTTTTTTTCTTAAAAGAAGGTGGCTTTGCTCCTCAACCTTGTCATGACTAATTACTAACTGGCTACACCTGGTTACAATAATCTCAAACATTTTTCAAAAGACCTACAGCAGGGGCAGGGTTGTGGCTCAGTGGTAGAGCGCTTGCCTAGCATGTGTGAGGCACTGGGTTTTATCCCTGGCACCATATAAAAATAAAATAAAGGTATTGTGTCCATCTATAACCCCCCAAAAAAGACCTATAGCAGGGGAAATATTTGTAAGCTCTTCCTTTTTAACATAATGTCATACAGGCAAAAAAATTAATAATGTGATATTATTATAGAATGAGCTCTTAAAAATGAAGTCCCAAATTTATAGGTACACTCTTTCAATAAAAATGAGGAGTTCTTGAATAGACACTTCTCAGAAGGTGATATACAATCAATCAACAATTGTAATGTTCAACATCTCTAGCAACAATTATGATGTTCAACATCTCTAGAGAAATGTAAATCAAAACTACTCTAAGATTTCATCTCACTCTAGTCAGAATGGCAGCTATTTAGAATACAAACAACAATATGTGTTGGCGAGGATGTGGGGAAAAAGGCACATTACTACATTGCTGGTGGGACTGCAAATTGGTGCAGCCAAGATGGAAAGCAGTATGGAGATTCCTTGGAAACTGGGAATGGAACCACATTTTGACCCAGCTATCCCACTCCTTGATTTATACCCAAATGACTTAAAAACAGCATACTACAGGGACACAGCCAAATCAATGTTTATAGCAGCACAATTCACAATAGCTAAACTGTGGAACCAACCTAGATGCCCTTCAGTAGATGAATGGATAAAGAAAATGTGCTATACACACACACACACACACACACACACACACACACACACAATGGCATATTACTCAGCAATAAAAGAGAATAAAATCATGGCATTTTTGGGTAATGGATTGAGTTGGAGAAGACAATGCTAAGTGAAGTTAGCCAATCCCAAAAAAACCAAATGCCAAATATTTTCTCTGATATAAAGAGGCTGATTCATAGTGGGGTTGGGAGGGGGGGCGTGAGAAGATTAGACAAACTCTAAATAGGGCAAAGGTTGGGGGAAGGAGGGGGAAAAGGGTAAAAAAAATGATGATGGAATGAGATGGATGTCACTACCCTAAGTACACATATGAATAAGACATGAATGGTGTGAATATACTTTGTATAGAAGCAGAAATATGAAAAATTGTGCTCTCTCTATATAATATGCATTGCAATACATCTGCTGTCATATATAACAAGTTAGAATAAAAAAATTTTAAAAAATGAGGAGTTCTTATATTAAATCATTAAGAAATCTTTGAATCAAATGTAACATTTCTAATTTTCAAATAGCCTTATCCATGGACATATGATTAGTATAGTCAATTCCCTTGCTATGTCTGCGTTTTCAAAAGCTCATCCATTTTTTTCATCATTAGCTTGAATTTCTTTAGAAGAGTGCTTTAAACTGCTTTGAAGCTACTTCTCTGAGTGAAATCAGAGAGGCCGGGGTTGCCTGTCCAACCCTAGATACCCAAAGCTGACTGTCATACTGTTCTGCTGATATCACATGCTTAACTGGCAGTTGAATGTGTGTGTGGTGGCAGAATCATAAAAATGGTCAGAAAACAGACATAAAATTGAAATGAGAAAAAAATTTATGATACTTATTAGGACTGATGTTTTTATTTAAAACTCCTAAAAAAACCAGGAAATAATTTATATTCCTGAGTTTGACTTTTTGAGAAATGCGTTAATTTGGGAAGTTCTAGATCTTTTGTTTCTATTGATTCATCTAGTTTTGAAGTACACTGATAAAATCCTCTGTTTGACTCCCTAGGCTATATGCTTTTCATTTTAAATGTACAAGTGGAAATGCAATTATGTGCTGCGTTCAGTTTGGTGACTGTCCTCCATTTTTAAAAAATTGTTTCTGGAAATACTTTTATTTTTAAATGTAAATATTTAAACATACTTAAGTGCATTTACGCTCTGCCTTTGCTCCAAGTTGAGCATCCCTAATATGAAAACCTGAAATTCAAAATGCTTTCATGTCAAACTTTTTGAGTATCAACAGGATGGCACAAGATAAAGATTCCACACCTGACCTCATGTGTTCAGTCACAGCTGCACTAAAATATTGTATGAAATGAGATATAACTGAATTTCGTATTCAGACTTGGGTCCCATCCCAAAGCTATCTCATTATTTAAATCTTCCAAAATCTGAAAAAAAAATCCCAAATCTGAAATACTTAAGCATTTTGGATAAGAGAGACTCAGCCTGTATACAGCTCAGGAAGAGGTATGCAAACAGTCTTGTGTTTACTCACTTGACAAACCACCTTCAGTTCTTGTTGGAATAAGACATGTGTACACAAGCATATAAGCAAAGAAATAAATGCTAGCTTAAATAATAATTGGCAATATGTCCATATCCTGACATCATAATAGAATCGATGTTATCTTCAAGTTTATTTTGATGTGTATTAGTGATTCATAAAAAATCACAAACTCTCACATTTATGAAAATTAGGAAAAATGAGATTTTTTCCCCCTTGCCCTCAGGTCCTCTCAAATTTGTATTAATTTGTTTGGTTATGTTTCTTTCTGGTATCATAGAAGAATTTGGTTTTGTAAAGTAATATTCGACATCTGCCTTTGGAAAGAACACATTCCTTTTTCACTGGGGGGCGGGGGGGGCAGAAAATCTTTTCAGTGCAGTCCCCTCCCTGAATATGTCCTGACTCCAGGCCATAAGAAGTCACTGCTGAGAAGAAGCTTTTTAGTTTGAGTCCATCCCATTAATTAATTCTTGATTTTATTTCTTGTGCTTTAGGAGTCTTGTTAGGGAAGTCAGGGCCTAATCCAATGTGATGAAGATTAGGGCCTACTTTTTCCTCTATTAGGCACAAGGTCTCTGGTCTAATTCCTAGGTCCTTGATCCACTTTGAATTGAGTTCTGTGCATGGTGAGAGATAGGGATTTAGTTTCATTTTGCTGCATATGGATTTCCAGTTCTCCCAGCACCATTTGTTGAAGAGGCTATCTTTTCTCCAATGTATGTTTTTGGCGCCTCTACTGTTCATTTGTTGGTGCTTGGAACCATCAGCCCTGCCTCTGACCTGTCAATCTAATTCCTAGACTCTCTCCTCTGGTATGTGGCTTGGGCTGGATGGCCTTCCCAGTTACACACTGACCTTCTTGAGATGTCCATTGCCTCTGGCTAATCCCTGATGCTGGACCCGACTGGACTGTCTGGTATCTTCCATCCTTCCCCACCTCTTGTGCTCTGGGCCCTGGCTAATCTAAAAGTGAGAATTGGATACCTGCAGAGACTGTTCCTCCTATGCATAATTTAGCAAACAGAGTAGAAAGTTGCTAGGCATTGGCAAATGAGGCCTCCTTTCACACAATTACATGTTTTAAGATGATACAAAAACAGACAAATTGTGTGGTTAAAACACTAGCTGTAAGTGAACTACGTTCGTACTTAAAAGATTTCCCTGTCATTTTAGGTGGCTTTAAGAAAAGAAAAAAGAAAAAAAGAAATCAGTAAAACTATTTGTTTTCTGTGGCAAGAGTTTACATTAATGTTACTTCCATTATTTTTTGTTAGAGAACAACACAAAGCAAGACAAAACTGAGACAAATAACAGAACAAACAGTCTTATGCTCATGCATTGCTCTCGAACAGCCCCCCACCAATAGCATCAGTGAGGCTAAGGAATCTTTTGGACCCTGATTCTAGTATTGCCAAAGAACTCCTCCAGTTCCTAATGTTTCTGTCAGAGGGTCATTAAAAAGGCAAGCCTGGTCATAATGCTCTGTTCCTTAAATAAAGCAGATTTGCAATGACAAAAATGTCCCTTTTACACTCATGGGAGCTGCCAAGACCAGCCCTGTCACATTCCTTGTACATTCCAGGCTCCAGCACACATCCTCTTCCTACCACAATCCTTCTCCACTAGGGGGTCTTGTGACCTCCAGTTACCCTCATATATCTCCCCGGTGAAATCTTCTTCGGTCTCTCTCTCTCAATCTGAGTTGATTCTGCTCTTCATTTTATTTCAACTAATTTTTTTTTTTCTTCTTTGAGATGGGGTCTCCCTGCTTCCCAGCCTGGCCTTAAAGTCCTGGCCTCAAATGATCCTCAGTCTCTAGGGTAGCTGGAACGACAGGTATACACCACTGTGCCTGACTGTGTTAATTCTGTGATGCCACGGCTTTATTTTATTTCATTTTATATATATATTTTTAGTTGTAGGTGGACACAATGCCTTTATTTTTATTTATTTATTTTTATGTGGTGCTGAGGATTGAACCCAGTGCCTCACCCATGCTAGGGGAGTGCTTTACCACTGAGTCACAGCTTTATATTGCATGTAACACTGTTTCTTACACTGACTCATAATCATTGGTCCTTCTGTTCCAGACTTACAGCCCCTTGAGGGTAGAGTCTTTGTGACATTGAATCTGGGTGCTACAAAATATGTGTGGGGTGACTCAATGGTGTTGGAATGCAATGAAAAGCCAGACCCAGCAGTTCACTGGAAGTGCAAAGTCTTGAGATGGCCATCAGACTCTATGACACAAACTATTTTATCTTTCCTTAAAAATATTAACTTCAGTCTGTGGAAGGTTGGACTACACCCAGCTTTGGTGTGTGAAAACAAATTTGACAGGGGGATCCATAATTTTCCTTCACTCCAGCTGGCTAAAGGGATGCTAGGTCAATGCTTTTCTCCACGAAACCAATACGTTTTCTGTGGGAAGCCATTTCTGACAGGTGATTGGGTGGCTCCCGTTAAGGGTCTGAGGCGTTCTGGCTGTGTCGGAGCTTTCCCGGCCCTTCCTGATGAGAGAACCCTCCGTGTGGGGGTGTGCCTGACCACTGACCCTGGGGGCCCAATCACTGACCCTGACCTTGGAGTGCGGTCCCCCCCTCAACCTTCATTGGATGGAATTCTCCCCTGAATCTCTTGTTCCCCAATAAAAAGCTACTCCCAGGCGTGTTCAAACTCTCTCTCTCCTGCTAGCCCTGAGTAATCCTTGCTGCCCTGCTGGGCGGTTAGAGGTGGGAACCAGAGAGGGGAGCCGACTGGGACCTGGCAATACAAATAAGGTAACTGAGTCTGTGTGTTTTATTTCGATCTCTTCTAACTTTTATGCCTAGAACCTCATTAATGAAACCATTTCGCAGGCCGCATGGTGGAGTTTTCATTGGGTTTGTCACCTATCAACCTCTGAATAACTTGTTAGAAGTCTAGTGACAGAGAGAGTGATTTCTTTGAGACAGCCTGGTTGGCTGCCAGGGCAGGCTCTCTCTAGAGTGATATCAGCCTGAGAAGATCTGCTCTATTCTAGGGCTGGTTGCTTGCTTTCCACGAACTTGATGTTTTATTTGGTGCAGACATGGTCCTGTAACCAAACCCATGAGACCGATGTCTATTAATCGAGATCCTGATCTGCGAATCTACAGGGAGAAATATAACTGGCAAGTGGATGTAAAATTCATACTAGCTGGATAATGCGTTCTTATCATTTTAAGAATACGCATATGGAAAACCAATGTTTAAATCATAAGTTGCTTAGTGAATCTGGATGGAAAGAAAGGGGACAAGTGTCGTTGAGCCATGAGAGTCTCATGTTCCACTTTCTTCTCTGTTTTCTCAAAGCTGCCAAACAGGCTGGATATTTGTATTCAGGAGCTGCAGTCGTGTTCCCCCTGGGTGGGGGGCCTACAGATAAGTCATCATCTTTTGACTTCCCACTTATAAGACTCCAGTGCTATCAGAGCTTGCTTATTAACAGGATTTCTTTAGACAAGACAAAATAAAACTTCCAGGTCTCAAATTTTCCTATTAGAATTTTAATCTAGGAAGACTATCATCACACTATATATCTTGGACACCTTGATTGGACTTGAATATTTTCAAATCCCTGCAGCCCCACATATTCTTGAATTAATTTCTACATTTAGCTAATCTTATCCATTGTGTACGAACTCTTTTTAGTTTAGGCCTTTCTAGGTTTGGGGAACTCAGGGTTTTACTTCTAACGTTGGTGACTTGGTTTTGGGTACTTGGCCACTGCCACACTCTCTGAAACTACTGTGGGTAATGAACCTGAGGCAGTTTTCAGATGGCCAGCCCCTTTGTACTAGGGTACCCTAAAGGTAGAGTAGTGGGTTCTCACCAACAGCCTAAAAAAATGAATAGAAAATATTGAAATTCATAGCATATTGGAAAGCAAATATAATTTTATCTGTCTTCTGTGTATTAGGTTGTGATGTCAATTTTTTTTTGACTGTAGGTCATGGTTATAAAAATTTGCAAACCACTCCCTAAAACTCACACTTGACTCTGTGCTTTGGAGAATATGGTGTATGATGGTGTTAGAAAGTCTATGAAGTGAAACCTTGGGCACAAAGAGTCCTGTTGTTGAGAATATGGTGTATGCCATGTTGGGGGACTTGGAAACGTCTCGTACTGGGGAGTAGGTGACAGGAGTGATGGGTAGAAAATAGGTGTGAGCAAGTAAAGCCACATGTGGGAGAGCAGTCACCTGGGAGGGGAGAGAGCAGGACTTGTGGCCACCGACTGGCACTGCCTTCCAGGTGCTGAGGTCTTCCTTTTGCACTGGAGCTTGGGTTCCTGACTGTCAGAGCAGACACTGAATATAGCAAATGACATGAGGCACAGTCACCCCTGCTTAGAGCCAGCCGGTCAGGACAAATGAAGAGATTTTCATATGAGATTCTCATTTTCTTAGGAAAATGCTTTCATATGTATTAAATATGCAGCACGTATTTTGCTACTGAAAGGTGTTTGGCAAACTCTTAGAGGCACAAATACATTTGAATTCCTTTTCTTTGAGATCTGGCTTATTTCCTGTAGTTAATGTGGCCATGCACAGGTGGTGCTGAGTATTTCAGAATGCCAGACTATATCATCTGTCCTTCCTTCCATCTGTCCTTCCTTCTATCTCTGTTGAGCACCCCTGTTCTCTGCAAAGAGTTGGCCCTCACATTGCATATCTGTTAGGAAATCTCAGGTGGAAAGGCAACTTAATAGTTATTTGATGTGATTCTTATCAGATGACTGCCTCTTTTCTATAGATCCCTTATTGGTTGATAATTCAGGACTTTGTACTCAGGGGATTATGCTGCTCTAAGAAAGTTTTTTCCCGTATTAAACTGAAGCCTGTTTTCTTAAAGACTGGAACCGTACAGTATAATTTTTCCTTGACTCTCTTGGTCAAAGTGGTCACAGATTCAGCCTAGATTCTGAGGGTTGGCAAGTCCAGTCCCACTGCTTAATAGAGGGAAGTGACCACAAATTTGTAGCCATGGTAGGCCATGGCAGTGACCACGGATACATCTAGGGATAACTTGCCTACTTCTCTCCTTCTTTCCTCTCCTTAAGTCCTCTGTTCCCTGAGCTAAAAGAACCTTTGTTACTTTCCCAGTACTGATATGACATCAATTCATTCCTTATCAATATATAACATCATTTAGTGTGATAACAATAATTATGACTACTCTGGGAATCAAAATAGGTGCTAGTGATGGCAAGATAACTAAGACATGGACTCTGTCCTTATGTTGTTTACAGGTTAAAGACGTACTGTTTTTTCTTCCTCTCATCTAATTTTACTATTTCCCTCCATTAAGCAATTTTCCAAGAACTTCAAGCAATATTTTAAAGTCTATTACGGAGCCAAAGAAAAATGTCACTTCATTTGTATTCAAGCTTATATCTTCCTTGCTATAACCTAAGGTTTTACTAACTTCTTTAAGAGTTACATTTTGGGGCTGGGATTGTAGCTCAGCCATAGAGCACTTGCCTAGCATGTGAGAGGCACTGGGCTCGAGTCTCAGCATCACATATAAATAAATAAAATACAGGTCCATCAACAACTAAAAAAAAACAACCCTGTAACATTTCATTGTTGGTTGACCCTGAGTTCATCATTGACTCTGATGCTATTCTTTCTAGAGGCTGCTCTCTCTAGAGACATCATGTTAAGATGTGATATCTCTGTCTCATACTTGGAAAGTTAAATCTGAGGCTCAGTTCAGCTGTTTAACAGTTGTCTTCATGAGGTTTCACCTGGTTGGATCCGAACTATGGTGCTAGGCTGTCGAGATGATTTGGATCCCCATCTCTCATCCAATGCACTAGGGTTCTGTCAGCACAGAGTGGATGGCTGAGCCCTGAGGTATTGAGATAATTGATGAAAAGGTTAGACGGGTGCATGCAGAAGCCAGTGATCTGCCACTAGAAATCTAGGACAACACGAGAATCTTTTCTCAACTCCCTAAGTGTCCTTGCAGCCAGGCTGTCATGCTCATTGGATCCAACAGTGTGGCCTGAGCCATCTCTTCCGGCATCTGACTGAGGTCCAGCCACTTTGCATTTGCTGTATGTCCCAGACACTGCCACCGATGGCTCTGCTGAGGAAGGAAAATTTGTCACATGTAGACATTTCCGCATCCCAGTCAGCAGCCCTTCATTTTACAGGTTCTTACTGACTTTAAACAAGGAACAAATTACATCCATTTAAAGAATACAATTGGATGAATTTTGACAGAATTGTGTACATATCCTTGAAACCACTGCCAGAATGGAGACACAGCACATCACCCTCAGCGGCTAGGGCTGCCTCGCGCCCCTCCACGGCCACACTGCACCTGCCCTCCCTGTCTGCTCCCTAGATAATGCTGACCTCCTTCCTGTCGGGACTGGCCAGTTGCATTTTCTAGAATTTCACTAAATGAAATTAGGTAGTATGAGTCTTTTTTTTTGTGTGTGTGTGTTTGGTTTCCTTAGCTTGATATAACGATTTTGAAATCCATCCGTGTTGTTGATCTGTCTTCATGGTTGGCTGGGACTCTGGCTGTCATTTGTTTCTAGATTTTGGCCATTACAAATGAGGCTGCTTTGAATATTCATGTATAAATCTGGATGCAGACATGTGTTTTTGTTTCTCTTTGCTACCTGGATGACTTCCCCTTTATTTTTGTTTTTGTTTTTCCCTTTTAACCAGATGCTGTCTGCCTCGAATTAACATCAATCTCACCATCCTGCAGTTTCAAAAACCTAACTGCTGCTCAATTTTGGAAATAGCAGCAAAAGTTACCTCCACTTCCAACCTTCTGGTATGTTGTGATATTCTCAAAAATTTCCTATTTGCAAGTTCTCTCAATTCTTAGAATATAATTTGTCCACTTAAGAGAATTTGCTTTAGATGGCAGGTTTGGAGGTAAATATTAATGAGCACTTAAATGTGTGTCAGACTAAGCACTTGGTGTACAATATCTAAGTTCCCAGTGCAAACAGTCATACCAAAGAGGGACGGTTTTTAAATTTTGTGACATTCGAAGAAATGGAAGAAGCACAGAGAGAAGTAACTAGCCTAAATTCTGACAGCTGGGGATTTAAGTTTTGAAGCTGCATGTTTATTCCTGAAGTTAGAATTCAAACCATTTGACAGGAGGATAGGAGGGGAGATTATGATCAGAGAAGTGAGCTAAAGTGGGCCTTGAAAGCTTTGGATGAATGGAACTTGGCATGAAGTTCACATGGGAGGCAGCATGAGCAAAGGTCCAGTGGCAGGCATAAGGGAGCCAAGACTTTTGCAGAGACATGTGGACTCATGGGAGGCCAGGGGAAAGTGGCCATGAGATTAGGTGCAATACACAGCTGACTGCGGTCATATGGACACGGGTGTTTGAATACCAGGTATGATTTGAACCGCTGTGGACTGATTCTTAAGAGTGCCAGGAAATGCTCAGACTGTGCTTTGAGACTAATCTGGTGGCTTTAAAGTGGGGGAAGTCAAGCCAAGTGTGGTGGCCCATGCTTGTAATCCCAGCAACTTGGGAGTCTGAGGCAAAAGGATTGCAAGTTCAAGGACAGCTCAGGCAAGATAGCAAGACCCTGTTTCAAAATAAAAATTGAAAAAGGATTGGGAATGTAGCTCAGAGGTAGAGCTGGGTTCAATTCCTTGTACCTGTACACGCCCCCCCCCCCAACATACACACACATAAAAGTAGAGGGGGATGCGGAGATGGAGGGGTGATAACAGTACAATTAGGAAAACCAGTGATGAGTCTGGAGTAATTAAAAGCTGGTGACAAGGTCTGAATCATAAGGGTAGTGGGGACCAGGTTTATATTGAAAGAGTCAACTGAGCTCTGCTGAATATTAGAAATGCAAATGATTTTTGTATCATTTACTGGTTTCCCTCATCTTGCAATTGCTCCTCCTCATTAATATAAATTCACTTTAAGTACTTAATTGCATTAATGCCCATTCATATTTTTCTAATCTTCCCAATTTATAAACACAGAGCTCTCAAATTATGCCATTTGCATGTAGAAGGAATTAAAATGCAAGTCAATTGAAATTATCTGTTTATTTCAGTCATTAAATATGTTGCCTATTATCTTTCCTTGGGTAAAATGGTGTTAGTAACTCATTAGGTAATATCTTTTTTTTTTTTTTTTTTTGCTCACATCTAAAAGACTTCATAATGCTTTATAGTAAATATAAAGTACCGAGTATTTAACGTATTAAGATTTAATAAAGGCAGCTGACTTAATATAGCTTAAGTATAAAATTTAAGGGTTTTCAGGACACATGCATGCATTTTATTTTTTTAGGTATAATTTAGATGTGGATCTCAATGTACAAATCTTATATATAGCGTTTGATGAATCTGACAAATATGCACATGCACATGACATCATTCCAAAAAGGAATGGACCATTCATCACCCCAGCAGCACTCTCCTGCTCCTTCTAGACAATCTCTGTCCCACTCTGGCCTGTCACTCTGAAGTGGTTTTGGCTGCCCTAGAATATCACATAAACGGGCCACACAATGCATTCTATTTAGGTCTAGCTACTTTCACTGACCACAGGTTTTAGAGATTTGTCCATGATTCTCAAATGGAGAATTTGAGAATTTGTGGCTCCTTCCTTTCTCTTGTTAAGTAGGGTCCCCAGGTATAAAACAACCACCATTTGTTTCCCCATTCTTCTGTTGATGTGGGTTATTTCCAGGTTGGGACCATTATCAAAAGGATAGCTGTACATATTTTTGTTCAGGGCTGCTTTGAGGACGTGGGGTTTCACTTCTTAGATACCTGGGAGAACAATGACTGCATCATATGGAAGGAATCTAACTTTTTAAGAAACTGCTAAACTTTTTTTTTTCAAAGTGTTCATATTTTAAGGTATATTTTAGGGTTGCGCGGTTCTGGACTTTCTGTTTGCAGAAAGCCTGTCGTAAGACTTGATTAAGACTGCAGCATTAACGGTAGGCTGGCCGTGATCTTTCCTGTGACAGAACTTTGTGCTTGCAGATGGCTATCTTTAGCATCAACACTACTTCCTCCATAATTATGCTGTAAATTAGGGGTGACCCCTGAGCCTCTTCTAGTAAGAACTTCAGTATCTGCAAGGTGATTGCGAAACCCTCCAAGGTGTTCTTAAGTGTTGCCTAAAGGAAAAACACGCTGTAATGTCATATGAGTTAATAATTTTAAGGAGCCTCTAGGCCTGGCAGTGGAATTAAATGCTTAACAATAATTCAAAAACGGCTTACAGAAACTTAAAAATGTGAATCATTTAGTGAGGCTGAAATTATGCTCCTGACATATATGTGTGACACATGAGAGCACTTACCTGGGAATTTATTACCGGTTTCTGAGCAAACAAAGCCTGACCTACATTTGACTAAAGTCAGCTGTCTTTGGTTAATCCTATGGGCTTCTTTTTATTAATGTCACAATTGCTAATGTGGTATAACATTGTCATTACTGAAGAGCAAGCGGGATGAGCTGCAGCTGTTATTTCTCTTTCTGAACCTACTGAGTCATTAAATCCGAGTTTGGGGGAATACATGTTGTAAAGATTATTCAAATTCTGATTGAGAAATAGGACTACTGGGAAATTGTAGGTACATAAAGTAAAACTTTGAATCAATCAAGTTTCCTTTTTTTTTTTTGTGAGGCTTGAAGGTTTGAAATTGTTCTGTGTTTAATTTGAAATCTCATGTCAAGGAAATAGAAAGTAAATGTAAGAAAATAAAAGAACAATAGTAATTCGATGCTAAGTCTTATTTTTTTTTTCTGATGGTAAAGGGATGTATTATTGCCGGGAAAATATTAGGAACATGATATTCCTTCAAAAGATCATTACATTGATTGGAAGAATCCTAATATTGGTGTAAGCAGGAGTTGCCTTTTCTCTCACAAGCCAGAGAATAACTGTCTTTAATATCTAAGGGAAATTTTGTTGTTTGTAGCTATTCCTTGGGAAAGTTCTGTGTTCTTTTGGAATTCCTACTTTGCCTTTGATCACCATGGGTACTCTGAAAGGGTTTGATCCTGCAGTTCCCAAATCAAACCAAGGTACCTTGGAGGTACCTCTGAAAATGTTCCGTTTTTGGGGGAAGTACAGAGATATTTAATATTTGTTGGACACCACATAAACTATTAGCCTGAGATAGTTCATAGTTTCTTCAGTAGATTGTCCTCATTCCTTTGAATAATGTCATGTATTTTTGAAGCTGGATCCTTACCAGTAGTTGTGACAAATAGCAATTCCCATTCTAAATGCCATCAGATTGGTGATTTCCAATGTCATTCCAAATTTGGAGAAGTTGTGTGATAGTCCCACACTTCAACTTGTGGCACTAAGTTGTGTGGACCTAATTGCTTACCTAATAGAGCAGTTGGTATTTGTTTTGAACAGGGGTCCTATGAAAAGATTATGGAGGCACTAACGTTTCTGAATAAAAAAAAAAATTGGGAAACCAGCCCTTGTTATAATCTGGTGACAATTGAAAATAATTTCTGACCTTACGTTTATTTGGTTTCTGTACTTCTGAATTTATTTATTTATTTGTTTTTTAAGTTGGAAAGCAGCAAAGCAGCAAAACTCAGGGATTAGGTTTCTGAAGCCCTTTTCTTCCAGGTGATTCTTTGCAAGTTAGCCTTCTGCCGTGGTGTTAGATCATCAACTCCAAGCAAGCATTTTAGGTTGAAAAAGCCTATCTTTTGTGGAGCTCTCCACTACTCAGTGTAGTGTGTGGCCCAGTAGTTCAGAAATGCAGAACCTCAGGACCCACCCAGACAGGCAGAATCAGAATTCACTTTGTATCAGGACTCGGGGTGACTCATGTGCACATTAGAATTTGAGAGGCGCTGTTGCACAACTCACAACACAATCTAGCGTTCCTGTTCCCTTTGTGTGTTGAAAAAAATACTTCCCCTGAGCCCTATTTGTTTTGGATCTTACCATCTACCAGCTCAACTATAGCTTCTTGATGCATGAATGCCTGATACTCGTTGGAATGTGTTATCATTTCCCAGGTAACCCAGGAATTTTGGACAAAGCTTCATGTAAATTATTATGTAACCCAGGGTTTTCAAATGCCGACTGTCACGTACATTATATGTCTCTTCCCCAAGGCTGTATTACTTGGAGTTAGGATCTTTGGAAGCTAAGTAGGTTTTGATGAGGTTGTGAGGGTGGGACCCTCATGATGGGTTGTGCCCATGTAAGAAGGGACACTAGAGAGAACTCACCTTCCCTCTCTTCACCAATGAGAAAATCAAGAAGAGGGAAGTAAGCACACAGCAAGATGGCAGCTACCTATAAACCAAGTGAAGAAGACTCAGAATGAAACCTACCATGTTAGCACCTTGATCTTAAATCTAGAACTACAAACTATGAAAGACCATGTTTTCTTTTTAAAATTTAACCTTTATTTTATTTATCTATCTATATATTTTTTTAACATGGTGCTGAGGATTGAACCCACGGCCTCACTCGTGCTAGGCAAGTGCTGTATCACTGAGCCACAACCCTAGCCCTGAGAAATCATGTTTTTTTTTTTTTTTTTTTTTTTTGAGAAATCATGTTTTTAAAGCCACCCTGTCAATGGTATTGTTATGGCAGCCTGAGCTGAGTGAGACGCTGGCAGTAACTAGCACTTGGCACTCTTGAGAGGCCCTATGAGTGGGTTCTCTCTGTCTAGTGTCCCTTCTTATATGGGCACAACTCATCATGAGGGCCCCATCCTCACGACCTCATCAAAACCTACTTAGTTTCCAAAGATCCTAACTCCAGATAATACAGCCTTGGGGAAGAGACCCATAATGTGCGTGACAGTTGGCATTTGAAAACCCTGGTTTAAATGATAATGTACATGAAGCTTCGTCCAAAATTCCTAGGTTACCTGGGAAATGATAGCACATTCCAACCAGTATTAGGCATTCATGCATGAACTGTTTGTACAGTCCACCCAGTGGGGATTATAATCAAATGTCCTGTCAACTCACTATTTCCTGATGATAAGAACCACCCGAGGAGCCGTTGCCAGTCTCCAGGACTTACCTTTGGAGCGTTCAATTCAGTGTACTTGGGAATGGGACAACAGAGTCTGTATTTTTAACAAGCACCCTAGATGATTCTGAGTATTGGGTGAATTTTGGAAAAAAAAAATCAGTAACCCAAGCAATAAAATTAATGGAATTTTGGACTCTTGTTGTGGCATGAAAATATTCGTGCGTCTCCTCCTTTAGGTGATCCTTCTTCTGGGATGTCCCAGCTCCAGGAAGAACTCTGAGGTGAGCTGTTTCTCAGGCTCTTCCAGATTCCCTTGCAGTGTTCTCACCTTTTTACCAGGTGACAAAAGCTATTTTCTGCCTGTGGCATCAAGGTACACCCTTGGATTCTGGACCACTTGGGAGGCATTTGATAAGATAATCCACACTAAGATATATATGGCAAGTTATAACTTAGTGCAATATTCTCCCCACATGCACTTGCCATCCAGTAAGGCCCTCTTCCCTTCAGTAAGTGAAGGCCAGTGTGGGTGCAGAGTGAGGGGGATACTAATTTTAAGACAGTAGAACCTTCTCCATGTCTTTCTCACCATCTTTTGAAAGAGATCATCTAATCTCAGCATGGGTGAATGGTTCCCAGTTTTCCTGTTGCTGCTAACCAAGGCTGATTCTGAAAAACAAAACAAACAAAACCAAAACCAAACCCAAAAAACCCCAAACCAAAAAAACTTAGCAAAAGTTTTTAAAAACTTGTACAAGGAAGATTTTCTAAATGTGTCGATTTTGAAAAACCATAAAGTTGAATGGCTATTTTTGTCTTGTGTCTTCTTAGTGTAGCCAACCCACCTTACTCTCCTGATTTTCAACTTCAGCTTTGAGGGTTAGGTCCACCGTATACCCTAAGTGTTTCCTTAATGTGGAGATAAAGGTGTGTCCATCAGGGATGTGAGACAGGGACATGGGAGGTTAAAAGTGGGAATGGACTACTTTATATCAACAGGAACTAAGGCCCAGGGTGAATGCCTGTCCCTGTTCCAGCGTCCTGAACAAAAGGGGTCAGAAACAGAACTTGGGTTTCCTGATTTCAGTTGTGCTTTCCAAGAAGTGAAAGTGATTGTAGTGACTGTTCTATGATCTACACGTATGTCCTCGCTGTTCTAAGTGCCCCTGTTATCCTCCTTGTTATTTACCTACAAGGTGGGTATTACTAGTGTGTTCATTTAACAGATAAGGGAAAAGAATTAGACTGGATTTTTCTGCATTTCTCCTTCTCAGTGAGCATGATGCTACACTTGTCAATAGAGGGTATTGGAAGGACCTTGTAGGAAGACGGGGGCATCTGTTCCTACTTAGAGTTGCCCCTGAAAAGGAATTGAAGTCCAGAATGATTAGTGAGGAACAAAAGACACAGTCAGAAAGATAGTTTCAAAAAGTTGGAGCCCCTGATAAGTCCAGTTCACACAGGAGCTGGAGTTAGACAACTAAAAATGGCTCCTGTAGTTTATTTAAGGGGGTACATCAAAGGCAGGGATAAGGTTATGGGGTGGAATTTTGCTTCATGATGTCTTGCAGTCAGCAGGTGATTGGCATCTTGGCAGGTCACATCCATCTCAGAGGGGCTGCAGAGGTACAGCAGGTCTTCCCATCTCTGGTGCTGTGTGGTACCTGGGGCAGAGCTGAATAAGGCTTACAAGGTGTCGGATAGTCACAACCAGACGAAATGTCCATTGGAAGTACCCAGACACCAGATTCTCCTATTATTAGGCTGTGATGTTGAGAGCCCAAGGTAGCTCTCAACAGTTGAGATCATTCAGTGGAGCATATGTAGGGGGGACACTGGGTGGTGTTCTGCCCCAGCTGGGTTCCTGAGTGGGTAAATCCCTTAGTCACTCCAGCCTGGGCCTGGATACCATCTTGCTCAAGGCGGTGCATACTCTTGGCCTCATTTCCTCAATGGCACGCCAACTCCTTCTCTGTGTGCTTCCAGCAACCTCATCTGGCTTTGGCCCCAGAAGTTTGCTATTGTGTCTCCCCTGTTCTGGGTACCATGTGTTCTAGACCTTGCATGTACAGTACTGCTGTGACTCTGCAGGCCATGACTCACGGAAGGGCTGCTGCCTGCCTAACAACTCTGGACAAGCCATGGCCCTGGCAACCCAGCAGATTTTTCACCTTTTAATAATGTGTAGCCACACCTTTGATGAAGTCTGAAACAGACTTGTGGAGTGGGGTCCTCTTCCAAGTCCTTTCTCCTTCTAAGGATGCTCTTGGGTCGTCTTTTTATTTTTCCATCTTCAGTTATTCTATCATAACTTAATTTTTTATGATAAGCTTTGTTTAATTGTGGTTTGTCTGTTCATTTCCTGACTAGACCCAGATCAATAAAATAAAATTCTTCTCCTCTCCTATGGTAATATCTTTAGCTATTTACTTTGCAGTCTTTATGACTTATTTACCCAAAGTTTTTTTTTTTTATGATACCAATACATTGATTATTATTCTCTGAGCTCAGAGAATGGATAAGGTGGTTTCTTTTCTTTTCTTTTCTTTTTTTTTTTTTTAGAGAGAGAGAGAGAGAGAATTTTAATCTTTTATTTTTTTAGTTTTCGGCAGGCACAACATCTTTGTTGGTATGTGGTGCTGAGGATCGAACCCGGGCCGCACGCATGCCAGGCGAGCGCGCTGCCACTTGAGCCACATTCCCAGCCCCGGATAAGGTGATTTCTAATAACTGATTCATTTAATGACATATTTATTCATAAAAGCTTTTACTGAGGGTATATTTATTACGGTTTGGATCTGAAATGTCCCCCAAAGGCCATCTGTTAAAAGCTTTGGTTCCCAACCTGTGGGACTACTGGGAGAGGGTGAAGATTTAGGAGGTGGGACCTGGTGGAAGGAAGTGAGGTCACTGGGGACATGCCCTTGAAGTGGATATTGGACCCTGTTCACTTCTCTCTGTCTTCCCCCACCTCCTAGTTCCAGACTGCCATGAGACCTATTCTGCTGCACACTCCCACCCAGGATGTTCTGCCTTGCCACAGACCCAAAAGCAACATGGCCAAGCAACCAGGGACAGAAAACTCTGTGAATTAAAAAAGAGTTTTTCTCTCCTTAAAAGTTATTTATCTTATGTCATGTATTTGGTCACAGTGATGAGAAGCTAACACCATATATCAGGAAAGATGCTGAAGTATACAAGCTGGATTAAGGCAATCTTCAACGTGATGAGCTCATAGTCGGAGAGGGAAGGCAGATGTTTAAATGGAAAAGTTGGAGTACAACATCATAATTATTGAGAGATGAACAGACCTATCTGGAAATACAATGCCAGAAAGACTTATTCTAAGGGAGTCAAAGCAGCTGCATTTGAACTTGATCTGGAGCATTTACTCAACTATTATTGGAGAGGGAGGCTGTTAGCATGCTAGTAAAGGTAACATACAAAGAGAGATGGCAAGGTGGCCTCCCTGTGCTGGCAGTCAGAGGCCAGGGCTGCAGACCTGGCTTTGTCATCAACTCACCGGGGGACCCTGGACACACAGTAAATTTTGTGGAACTAAGTATCTCTGTCTATAACTAGAGGCCATTAGATTACATAGCCCTCCCGGGTCTCTTCCAACTCTAAATGCTATATAATTTAATAGAAGGCATTTGAATAACAGATGCAGGATTTGTGAAACCAAAACTATTTTAATCAGAATGCATGATGATTTTTAAATAATGTAATATTTGGCTCAACAATAGGTGACACCTTGAAGGTGATCTCGTACATAGGTGTCTTTATCTGGGTGAGCTAGCATTTCCATTGTTAACTTCTGTCTTTCAGAAATGTTTATAACCATGTAGGGCTGGCTCTGAAATGGATGTTTTATATTTTCTGAGCGAATGATAAAATCAACCCTGCCAATAGCTCTGATATTTTGACACATCTCTAATTACACGGGTGGCTATAGATGGATGTTGCGAGGGATCAAATGGTAAATGGGCAGATCATCAGATCTCACATCTCAGACATTTTTCAGAGGCTAGGAAGAGAAACTGACAAATACATTCCTCAATATCATGGACGAGGAGCAAAATGTCCAGAAACTTTGTGTATTTATTTACCAGTACAGGCTTACAGAGGGTCTGAGAGAGCATTAGTATTTGAAATTATTCTGTGCTGTTCCACTGGAGGTGGTAAATCGGCTTTTCAGCAGATTCTGCCTCCTCTGTCTCTGACAGCTTTGTGGTATGACTGGGAAAATGAGTTTGGGAGTGAGTGTGCCTTGGCTGATGGTCTAGTTCCAGCATTTAACATTTATGAAAGCTTTGGAGATTTACTTAATTTATAGGTCTGCAAAATAAGGTTAGCAGTAATGGTTTTTATATTGTAGGATTAAAGGAGGTGATATATATATCGTGAATTGCTACAATGTCTGGCAAAGAGAAAGCACTCAATAAAAGCTAAGATTTATTATCATCATTAAAGCAAATATCTCTGGAAAACAATATGGAGGGCCCAGGATCAGGAGGACGTGTGCCAGTCCTGAAATCACAACTTACAAATGTGTGTCCTTGGGTTGGTCCATGATGATCTTGAAATCCTGAGTTTATTTGTGAAACTAATCATGTCTGCTCCCTTCCCTTATAAAATTGTTGTAAGCATTAAATGAGAATGTGTATGTGAAACGAATTATGCCCATCAAAGGCCAACAGAAGTGATTACTGTGAGACAGGATTTTCTTTTATATAAATATTCCTTTAATATTCATTCTTCTTTCCTCCACCATCCTAGTAGGCAGAGGGGTCCTGAGTAAGACATATAAGAAGACAGAAACTTGTTGAGTACAATGGCACACTTTGTCCAGAGTATATTATGTTGACTCTCTCTTTGAAACACTGAACTCTTGTTGCTTCTTCTCCTTTGCTATTATTTTAGTCCAAGACACACCATCCATCATTGAGGGAAGTGGACTCTTTCTGGCATGATGCCTGTACTCCTGCTCTTTTCAAGCCACTTTCTGAGGTTTCCTTGCCTACTTAAAAATCTCCAATTGCTTCCTAACACACTTAGAATAAAGTCTAAGTGCCCCCTGCAATCCCTAATAACCTCCCGGTTCTCTTTTTCTGTTCCTTTTGTTACCAGTCCATGGTAGTCACCTCATGAGCCTGCCTTCTGTCCTTTAAGAAGATCAGATTTGTTCTTGACTTCGCTCTGACCTAGTTGTCTTACCTGCTGAGAATGTGTGTCCTCCTGATGGCTCCCCTGACCCTCCTGCAGCTGGCTATCTTCTTGTCATTCTGTGTTCCCCTCAGAAGAGCTTTTCCTGGCCGTTTCATTGTATACTGTCCTATTTTAATTTTCTTTATAACTTTTTATCAACATCTGATATTTTCTTTGAAGGTTAGCTTCAGAAGAATAGTGTGTCTTTGTCTATCTTATTTGATGCTTCCTATCTAGGTGCTAAAAAAAAAAAAAAAAAAAAACACAGCCAAGTCTATTAGTTGGACATACAAAATGAAACTTTAAAAGGGATTGGCATTAGCAAGGAAGTGATTTTTCTTCTTTCTCTTCCACATCTTCTCTTTTTATTCCTCCTCTTCCTGTTTTTGTGCACTTAGAAGACTCTAAAGGACCTAAAATCTCCCTAGGAGAGGACATCAAAGGTTTGAATATATTTTCACCTTCCCACCTCATAAAGCCTGGGATAGCTCATAACTTCTAGAAGGATCTAGCTAGAACTTAATGACAGAACCAAGAGAAAAACAAGTGGAAGAAAAAAAACCGACTGAGTTACCATCAGCAGTAGAAGGCATCTGCAGTAGTGGAATGTCTCCAAATAAACTTTCTTATATTCATAGAGTGTAATATAAGAAAGAGAACTACTTACTACGAACATCAGTGGATCTCACTGTCATAATGATGAATAAAAGAACCAAGAGACAGAAATCATATTCTGCATGATTCCATTTACATGAAGTTCATGAGCAGGCAAAACTAATCAATAGTGATTAAGGTCAGAACCATGATTACCTTTGAGGGGAGGCGTTTGTCTGGGAGGGGGCATGTGGGAGCCCTTTAGAGCATTGAAAATATTTATCTTGATTGGAGAGGTAGTCACATGACTGTATATAAGTATAAATGTTTCTCCTTTTGTAGTTGATACAACCCAATAAAATATTGTAAAAAATCATGGATGAGTTCATAAAAAAATGGCAAAGGAAAGGGATCATAGGGGTGGGAAGAAGAAGTGGGAGGGCACTTGGACAGTGGAGATTCATTTAATGTGGATCTTGCATGGACCCATCATTGTGGGGCTCCGAAAGATAAGTCAGCATTAAACTTTCCATTAAGACTTCACCCATGTGTCTTCAGAAACCTAATCAGCCTCGTCACCAGTCATAACTAGTGCCCAAAGAAAACTCAGGAGGCTCATGTTGCTCAAGAGTCAAGATTTTAGTAGCAAAGACAAGCTTAGAAAGTGCTGAGCTCTGGATTTTAAAAGACAAAACAAAACAAAACAGCCTAAACAGTGACACACTTTGCATGCAAAATTTAACTCCACTGACTATGACAAAGTGATGAAGCTGATTGTCCTTTGTTGTCGTTTTTTTTTTCTCCCTTAAAAACAGGGGAGCTTAAATTTTTCATACATATTTTCTTTAAGAGGCATTCATGGCACAAAGTAATCAAAGGAAAAGCCCTTACCACTTAACTCCATTTCATGTTAAAAAAAAAAAAAATCCCTATTTTTTTTTCTAGGTTAAAAATGCAGTGTCTTTCTCAAGTATCCCATTCTGAACTCTGTGCAGGGAAGGTTATGAGAATAGGGTCAGTTGGCAGGAGACTTGGCATTCTGCAGCTTGTGTAACCATTTAATTAGATGAAATAGCAGTCAATGCCAATAGACTGCTGCTTAGATGATTTGAATTCTCTCTAAATTATGGGTGAAATATTTATCATTGGTGTGTGTGGGGACTACTCCTCCCACCTTTTGGCTCAAATTCCCTCTGATGTTTTTGGAATGATCAAGTGCTTGAAAATAAATTTTGGTGTGGCTTATTAGATTTTTGAAGATGTGAGGGGGTGTGATTGAAAAGCCAGTTCCTAAAGTTAAGTCTTTTCCTGGTCTTCTTTGGCTCATGAAGTTTGCATTTCCATGAGTATTCATGGCTGGCATTTCAAAGAACATCATGCTTGCAATTCTTTTTAGAAGACTCAAGGTTGGCTTAAAGAGTTGGCTTGAAAAGCACAGCTTGTTTCCTTATTTCAACAGAACAAAATAGCTCATCTAGTTTGCAATCTGCAGCCACCCAGAATTGGGAAGCATTGCATGAAGTGATACTTTAGTTTTTGTCTTTTAGAGTCCCAGTGGGTTTATTCCCCGTTGCCCTGTTTTATCTGATTGTTCTTATGTATAAACCATGTTCTTCCTACCTTTTACCCTAATTTCTCCAGCCTGGGCTTACAAATGGAAGTGTCTAATCAAGAATAAGATGATTTCTCTGGGTTTTATTCTTCTTGTACACATAGGATCTTAGGTCCCTGTTAGGTACTCCTCCAGTATTTCTAAGGATACCCAATGGGCATTTCATATATACTGACAAACTATTCAGGCTCGTGCTGGGCACTGTTGTGTCAATAAACAATTATGTGTCTGCTATATATGAGGTCCAGCAGTCCTTGAAATAGTAAAGACAAATTAGATGTTTTCAAACATGGTTTCATATTTTTTGCAGTTCCTTCAATCAAGAAGTTGGGTCCCTTTCCTTAGAATCTGAGTGAGTCTATCATCATTGCTTTGATCCATAAAGTGTGGCAGAAATGATGTTATGTGGCTTCTGAGGATAGAAGGATAGATCTGTCTTTTTAAAATTTTTTTTTAAACTGGGATTGAACCCAGGGGTGCTTTACCAGTGAGCCACATCCCTAGTCCTTATTATTACTATTATTATTATTATTTTTAAACTTTTGAGACAGGATGTTGCTAAGTTGCGTAGGGCCTTGCTAAGTTGCTTAGACTGGCCTCAAACTTGTGTGCCTCCTGCCTCAGCCTCCCAAGTTGCTGGGATCACAGACATATGCCATTACGTTTGGTTCTGAAGATAGATCTTAAAAGACCATGTATGGCCACCAGGCTCTTTTGGCAGCTCACTCTCCAGGACTCAGTTGCCATGTTGTGAAAAGACCAAACCTGGCCACCAGTACTGAGGTCCCCTTTTAAGTCATTCCAGCCAGACATGTGAGAAAAGAGGCTTTCAGGTAATTCCAATATCTGACTGGATCACCTACAGCTCCTCATTCTTCCTGAGGCCTCAGACATCGAGCAGAGACCAGCTTTACCAACGGCTGCCCCTTCTGAACTCCTGACCCTCAGAGTTACAAGGTATTAAAAAATTACTGTTGTTTTACACCTCTTCATTTAGAATGGTTCGATATGCAGTGTTATAATTGAAGCAGAATGCCTTGTTTCCCTCTTGGGTGTTCGGCAGAGAAATTCTAAATGGAGCTGTTTGTACCTGTGTACTCTTACTCAGGATGTCCTTTCTATCCTGTAGTTCAGGCATCCTTACTGGGCAGACTTTGGGCCCAATTTCTTCTTGCATTCTTATGAAGGCTGAGAGACCCACTGGTATACAGAGGCCCAGGGGGTCTGTCCCACATTTTCTCCCAGCCTTTTTCTCCTAACATTCTTTAGTACCCCTATGTCAACAGGCCACTGGGTAGGCATGTTCCATGAATTTTCCAATTGAACACAGATGAGAATTTGTTCCAGTTATTCTCAACCTATTGATAGCCTTACTGCCTTCAATTTATTTATTTATTTTCAATTTATTTAATTTATTTTAAAAAAATTTTTACTGGTTCACAACAGTTATATATAACATTAGATTTTTTCTTTTTAAATTTATTTTATTATTTTTTTAAATACACGACAGCAGAATGTATTACAGTTCTTATTACACAGAGTACAATTTTTCATATCCTTGTATATAGAGTATGTTCACGCCAATTCATGCCTTTATACATGTACTATTTTTTGCATTACAATTCTTGTTACACATATATACTATAATTTTCATATCTGTTTATATATCAAGTATGTTAACACCCAATTTGAGTCTTCATACATGTACTTTGGATAATGATGTCCATCACATTCCACTGCCCTTACTGATCTCCTGCCCCGTCTCTTTCCCTCCCACCCCTCTGCCCTATCTAGAATTCATCTAATCCTCCCATGCCCCTTCTCCCAACCGTACTATGAATCAGCCTCCTTATATCAGAGAAAACATTCGGCATTTGTTTTTTTGGGATTGGCTAACTTCACTTAGCATTATCTTCTCCAATGCCATCCATTTACCTGCAAATGCCATGATTTTATTCTCTTTTAATGCTGAGTAAAATTTCATTGTGTATATATGCCATTTTTTAATCCATTCATCCACTGAAGGGCATCAAGGTTGGCTCCACAGTTTAGCTAGTGTGAATTGTGCTGCTATAAACATTGATGTGGCTGTGTCCCTGCAGTATGCTGTTTTTAAGTCCTTTGGGTATAGTCTGAGGAGAGGGACAGCTGGGTCAATGATGGTTCCATCCCCAGATTTCCAAGGAATCTCCATATTGCTTTCCATATTCACTGCCTTCAATTTAAATAAAAAGGTTGACATTTTTTGATTGGGATGACATGGGGAAAGGCAATATATTTTGTTGTGGTATATGCATGTAAACTGATTGCCTAATCCTGTCCACACCAAAGGCATTACCATCTGTGGGTCAATTTAATTAGGAAGACTTCTGGACACATAGTGGCAGGACCTCAGCACCCTTCTCTCCTTTTCCATACTACTTCTTGGAGACTTATCTCACATGTACCTCCTTGTTACATTGTATCATATCCTGGTCCTCTCTGGGCCACCAATTCCCATTTTGTTTATAAACCACTGTTGGCTTCACTGACCATGATTACTCTCCATGACTATTCACCACTGGCTTCTCATCTGGCTCTAAGAACCCATAGTTTCAGTTTTCTATCTCAGAAAGCTCTGTCAAGCTACTTTGCTGCCCAGCTCCCAGATTGCCACCTTTAGCTGAGGTCAACTTTCTCCCACCCCTGGAAGTGTCCTTGAATATATAAGGCTGTTGTTGTTTGTTTTTTACTAGGGAATTGAACCCAGGGGAACTTAACCACTGAGCCATATCCCTAGCCCTTTTTATATTTTATTTTGAGATAGGGTCTTGCTAAGTTGCTTATGGACTTGCTAAATTGCTAAATTGAACTTGTAATTCTCTTGCCTCAGCCTCCTAAGCCATTGGGATTACCTGCTCTTTGTGTATTTTTGAATGCTATTTGTTAATATTTTATTAAGGACTTTTGCATCTATGTTCATCATGGGTTTTGATCTATAGCTTTCTCTCCTTGATGTGTTTTGCCTTGTTTTGGTATCAGGGTTATACTACCTTCATATAATGTGTTTGGCAATGTTCCCTTCTTTTTGATTTCATGGAATAATTTGAGAAAGACTGGTGTTAGTGCTACCTTAAATGTCTGGAAGAATTCTGCTGAGAATCAGTCTGGTCCTGGACTTTTTTTGTTTGTTTGTTGAAAGGATTTTAATTACTCTTTCAATTTTATTACTTGATATTGGTTTATTTAGATTTTCTATATCTTCCTGGTTTAATGTGGGCAGATCACATGTGTCTAGAGATCTGTCAGTATTTCCTAGCTTTTCTATTTTATTGAAATATAAATTTTCAAAATAGTTTCTGATGATCCTCTGGATTTTGGAAGGGTCTGTGGTGATGTCTCCTTTTTCATCTCTAATTTTATTGATTTGAGGCTTCTCTCTCTCTCTGGTTAATTTGGCTAAGGGTTTGTCAATCTTATTTATCTTTTTAAAGAACCAACTCTTCATTATATTGATCTTGTGTATTGTTTTATTATTCTCAATTTTATTGGGCTGGAGCTATAGCTTTTGCTTTGCATGCACAAAGCCCTGGGTTCAATACCCAGCAACACACACACACACACACACACACACACACACACACGAATTTTTATTAATTTTTGGCTCTGATCTTAATTATTTCCTGTTTTCTACTGATTTGAGGGTTATTTTTAATTTTGTAAGATCTTGAGGAGGAACATAAACCTATTTATTTGGGATATTTAAAAACTTTTTTAAAAGATCCCAAATAAGTAGGTTTTCCTCTTAGAACTGCTTTTATACTGTCCCAGAAATTTTGATATGTTGTATTTCTGTTTTCCTTTGTTTCTAAGAGTTTGATTTCTACTCTGATTTCTTCTTTTTCCCCCCATTCTTCATTTAAATGAGTACTATTCAATTACAATTAGGCAGTCCATGTGACTAGTTCTGCCAGAGAAATATGGAAGTTATCATGTGTCACATCTGGAATAAAGCATTAAAAAGTTAATGAGTAATTTTCAAATTTTCTTTTCCTACTATAGCAATTGAGATGATAGCATGTTACAAGTGGTACAGTTATAAGGTGGCAGCACTTTTGTCTTGATTCCTGAGTGACTGTGTGGAGCAGAGCAGCCCTAGCTGATGTGAATTAGGTAACACAAAGGACTTACAAACTTTTATGATGTCAAGCCACTGAGAATTTGGATGGCTTGTTATTGCAGAATAAGGCTAGGCTATTGTGAATAGTATTAATCTTATAGGAAGCAGGGTGCTGTTACAATAAAAACTTAAAATATTTTATAATGGCTTCACAATTGAGCAAAAAGTGTTGGGGATCATGATATCAGCACTCAGAAGAAAAGCAGTCCATGTTATATAGTGGCAAAATATTTGGTAATATCATCATCTTCTAAAACTTGAGTTGCAGATCATATTCTAATGAACCTTTTGTTCTAGGAGATAAGCCTGGAAAACAGAATGTTTTCTAAGAACATACTTCATGAAGAATCATGGGTAAAGTTATTAGTCCATAGAATTTTGGGAAAATAAAATAGAAGTCTACAAAATCATTGAGAAGTACAAAAAGGAAACCACAAGATGGGAAAAACTTGATCATTCTAGATCCCTGAGCCACCATGTGAATTAGAACACGCTGCTACTCCCTACTGGATGTGAAACATGTGTTGTCATTGAGACTGGGAACTATTTGTTAGTGTGGTGGAAGCTTGTGCATATTGACTGATACAGTATCTAACAGATTTAGTACACTGCTTAGCTAGCACAGAGTAAACTGAATTTGCTAAAATTATTAGTGTGTGTGATTGTGGTAGAGGATGTCTGTCAGAAGATAAAGAAGGTAAAAAGTAAATGATAGTGTTAAGTGTGCTTTCACAGGGGTCACAAACTGAAATGTAAATAAGAGAAAGAGAGGCACTATAAATAAATGAAGTGTGCTAGGTTTGACTCTGGAAATTGGGTGAACTTAAACCTTAAGTCACGTTTGGCCCCAGCTAGACAGACCTAATTTTTTCAAGAGCAGCCTATAAAATCAAATTTCATGACTTTTCCAAGAGTTCTGAATATTAGAAATGAATTCAGATATTTAAAAGAATACATGATGGTCCAGGTTTGGCTTATGGTCAAGTTGGTCACCTCCGCCAGAAGTTACACCAGAGAACCAAAAATGTCTAATAGCCAACAATGTCCCTATGGATAATCTTATCACATTAGATATGTCATAAATTGTCTAAGCACAAATGTTCAGGGTTGCCATTATTTGGATTCACCTTCCACCCACCCGGAACTTGTATTCCCATTACAACATTTCAGCCAAATTGTCTTGCAGGTAAATGTTGAATAGCTCCCTAAGTTCTTTCACCACTTTACAGGGTGTGACCTATTGTATTTGGTATTCTCTAATTGTTAGAAGTCCTCTCTGTATTTGAAGTGAAATTACCTTCACATACCATCTCCTATGCTTTGCTTCTACCCTTACCTACATGGAGGTGCATAGGAGTAGACTGATACCTTATAACAAGTTTTCTAAAGTAGGTGATCAGTTGACCTATTGGCAGCACAGTGCATGCCTACACCTGCACCCCCTGTCCCCCCACATCTGCTGCTGAACTTCTCCCCTCCAGTCCTTTCTCGGCTTCCCTTTTCTGGAAGCAGCACATTCCCCTGAGCATTTGTATATAGGACTAGAAATCACCATATACTATTCTCTACCCTCCCCCCATCCCTTATGGCTACAGTGGATCAGGAATGGTCCATCATAATATCCCACCCATTAGGCTTAGGCTTTGGAGGCTGGTTCAGAGATGAGTATGGCCCCAAACTGAACACCTTGGTGTTCTTCCTATAGATTTAATACAGAACACTGTAAGTGAAAGATGCTGTCGGTCCTCTGGACCCTATGACTAGGCATGTCTGTGGTCAGGTCTTTGTTCGTATGGGCTGCTGTAACCCAATTCCATGGGCTGAGCAGCTTATGAACGACAGAACTCTATTTCTCATAGCTGTGGAGGCTGGAAGTCCAAGGTCAGGTCACCAGCAGTTTCAGGGTCTGATTTGCAGCTGTCTTCTCACTGTGTCCTCACATAATGGAAAAGGGTGCTATTCACAGCCCCAGCTGGACTAGAGCGGTGGAAAAGATTGCAAGAGTCTAAAGATTGTACCTGGTGATGGTGAATGAGACCTAAGGTTTATTGAAAAATGCTTTCCTGGAAGGTCCTGTGGTGGCAGGCTAGACAGACAGCACCTCCATCCCTCATGATGCCTTGTGGTGGCTGCTGGCCATGTGGCACATGTACTCTCAGGACTGCTCTCACTTCTGCACTGGTTACTGCAGGGAGAGGGGTTTCATGATCTAGGCCACAGAAGCAGTGACATCATCAGCTCACCTTGCTTTCCCCACTGCATGACCAGCATCCCAAGTATAATATTGGTGCCTCCAATTGTTGGAATTTTTACATCCTTTTGTATATCGTTATTAAGAAGAATTTAAAATGTTTTTCAGCCATCTATATTACTTGTCTTATTATCATATTTTTAAGTGGTTTAAGTTATTTTGCATTTTAGATACAAAACATACATTCTCTCTCTCTCTCTCTCTCTCTCTGTGTGTGTGTGTGTGTGTGTGTGTGAGACAGTCTCTTCCTATGTTGCTCAAAATTGTTTCAAACTTGGAGGCTCATGTGGTCCTCTTCCTTGTCTCCTGGGCTTACAGGTATACATCACCATACCTGGTTTCATTTCCTCTTATTTTTTATGATTTTTATTTTTGTTGAAAATATTTTTACATTTTAGGAATCTATTGTCTGAACAAACACTACACAAAATTTCTTTACTTTTTTTTTTTTTTTAGTGAGCTGGAGCTATTACTACTTTGACAGCATCTTAGGCCATTTTTCGTTACTATAACAAAATACCTGAAGGTTGGTATCTTTATGAAGAAAAGAGTGTCATTTAGCTCACAGTTCTGAGGACTCAGGGGCATGGCACTGGCATCAGAGGACCCCATGGTAGATGGCATCATCATGGTAGTAGTGTGTGGGAGAGGTAGAGATCACTTCACCAGACAGGAAGCCAAAGGGAAGTACCTAAATCCCTCCCAAGCGCATTCTCCCAATGATGGATCTCCTACAAGGCTTCACCTGATAGAAGTCCCTCTACCTCAACCCTGATGACCAAGCCTCCAATGCATGAACTCCTGGGGGACAAACCACAGCCAGACTTTCTTAGATAGTAACAGCAAAAAGTGGCTGAACCATGTAACACCTGAGACTTTTTAAAGAAATGCTGCATCATGGAATTTGGATCTTCATTCCCAAGGTCATGGCTACTTGTTACAGATGACTATAGGCATTGCACTTTGCCTTAGGTTCCTGCCACCCGCTTGAGTTGTGACCAGAAACAACAGAATCGGTTTCAGTTTGCCTCATTGCTATTTCAATCAGGTTTTTGTGGTCAAGTACAATTTTTCTACAGGAATCACATTTAGGATAGTTCAGAGGCTGTGTCGTCTACGTGTAAACAGTGCGACATCCGTGGGAGTTTAATGATGTGTTATTCTACCTCGAATAATCCTTGCCTCCACTTCTTGCTTGGAAGACACATTAGGGCTTCAAACATTGTCTCTCATGACATTCTGCTCATCTGTGCAAAGGCCCCATTACTGTGGTTACCTTCTGGCCCACTGGCCCCACAGAATTTCCAGTGTTCTTTATCATATGTCATCCAAAGTACCTCTGGAAATGCATGGGGATAATCAACAGAGCTAAGAAAAGAGATTCAAGAGAATTAAAGTGGTAAGGATTCCGCTTCATTCTCAGGCAACATGCCCCAGCTCTCTGCGGCTGAGCAGGCTCTCCTCCTTTCTTCCTCTAATCTCCATGGTACGAAAGCATTCTACATATCAAAACGGGTTGAAAATGAGATATTTGGGGGGAGTGGATGTGCCCTCTGAGAGCAATTTTCCAAAGCTGTAATTCTTATTAAGTGAGGGATACAACAGTTGGAAAGTCCCTAATGCCCAACTGGTTGACTTTCTTTCTAATTCAGATTGTCAGTTACAGCCTAGATATGTGGTGATTAATGAAGAGAAAGATGAGTTTTATTCACATCTTCCATAGTAGATAAATATATCCTATTTCATTTTTTTTTTTTACTTTGGTGGTGGGACATTTAAAATTTATTTCTTCTGTTTGTTGTTTTAGGTTTATTAGAAGACATTGTTATTTAATGAAATTATTTGTGAGGGGAGGCAAAAATACTTTATATCTTGCTCTAATTTGTCCCAGATGTTGGCAAGAATGTTACAGAAAGCAACAGGTTTCAGTGGAATGTGGTCATCTCAAAACCTATACTGTGTGGGTAATGCATATGTGTATGGAATAGCAGATAAGAGGCCTATTTTTTTCAAGTGCCCCAATTAAATTTCAAACCCATATTTTAGGCTTTGTGTGTTTTATTAACAAGGATAGGTTAAAAAAAAATTGCTGGTCGCTGTATGGAAATTGGCATTGCCAAGGAGCTTGCAACCGTATAGCCACAAGGAGGAGCTCAAGCATCAAATTAAAAATTAACACAAACTAATAAAGTCTGTTGTGTGCTGCTTTTGGCAGTGCCTTAAAGCAATATTTATTCTTATGTGGAGGCGAAATGATTTGTAGGCCTTTTGTCCAAATTAATATCACTCTGGAGAGTCTATGTTGATATGCTTGTGTGTATCAATCTATTTAAATAAATATGATAATAGAGGCATAATCTATTCTTTAACTAGTAACCAGATGGATCTTTAAAAAAGCCAGATGAGATCATGCCTCTCCCTGGCTTATAGCCTTGCAATGGCCTCTTTTTCTCTTTGAAAATAAACAGTGCATTATTTACTGTGGCCTAAATGGCCCTGGATCATCAGGCTCCTACACCCCTTTCTGACTCTTATGCTGCTGCTGCTGCTGCTGCTGCCACACTTGCCTTCTGCCAGGTTCTCAAAGGAGTTCTTTCCTGGTGTAGGGGTCTCACACTTCTGGTTTCCCCGTGTCCTTCCAGATCTTTGCCTGCTTGCCTCCTCCTCATCGTTTGGAATTCAGTCTCAATGTCACCTTCTAGGGAGGCATCTCCTGACACATACTGGAGGGAAGTTGGCCTGCCTGATCCTCCCATTAGTCTTCATCCCTGTTCTCTGTCACTCCTCTTAGCAGTTATCACAAGCCGTAATTCTTTGGTTCACTCTGTATTTCTCATTTATGACCTAGCTTCTCTGTTTGTAAAACACATTAAAGCAGGAAACTTGTCTTTTTGAATCACTTCAGTATCTGCCTTGTCTAGGTCAGTTCCTGGCACAACGTGGAGGCACAGTAAATATGTGTTTAATGAATTCATCGCTTAATTGGAGTCTGCATAATGTGCCTTGGACCAGGGTGTCCCAGAATATCAGACACAGAAATGATTTTTAAACCACTGAGTCTCCATCTCAGTGACCTTTGCGTATAGCTTCAAGGGTCTCTTCTTGACCCACAACAGCACATGTGCTATTCCTACTGCCCCTGCAAAGAGGCAGAAAATATTCCACAATGACATCTAAAGGGCCACCAGAAAGGATAACTAGTGATATTGTTGGACAAATAGTTAAACTTAAGCAAAAAATGCCAACATCTTCCATTGCTATCTGCATGTATGTGTGTGTGTGTGTGTGTGTGTGTGTGTGTGTGTGTGTGTGTGTACGTACTAGAGATTGAACTCAGGGGCACTTGATAAGTGAGCCACATCCCCAGCCCTATTTTGTATTTTATTTAGAGACTGGATCTCAATGATTTGCTCAGCACCTCATTGTTGTTGAGGCTGGCTTTGAACTTGCCACCCTCCTGTTTCAGCCTCCTGAGCTGCTGGGATGTAGCTCCACTGTGCCCACCTATATTTTTTGACCTAGGAAAATGTGAGCTTGTTTTTGAGGAGTAGCTTATCCTGACCTCTGATAGTGTCAACAGATCATGGTTTGGAGGTGCCCCTGCTATCAGTGATCCTGTCTGTCAGATGAGGATATCTGGTAGCCGGTTTGCAGCTGCATCCTTCTATATAAAGGATGCAAGAAGGCCCTTGTGTCTTTCTTCCTCCAGGAGCTCATCTTTGAGGAGGGGTAAGCATGCGTCAGTGTGACCAGATATCATGTGCACAGAAAGTCCCTGGCTGCCCTGAAACCATATCCTAAAACTCAGTAAGGTTTGTTTCTTCCAAGTTTATTATTTCCCCAGGTATCGTATGTTTCCTTTTATATTTAGGCTTTATAAAAATTTTCTCTTTTCTTTTTCGATAATGACTGATATTCAACCTTGCTCATTTTCTCTTTCTTCCTAGGAAACTTTCCCAAAGCAGTACATTTATTTACCAAGAAAATAAATCACTGCTTTCTGGAAATGTACTCACAGAAGATTCCCTGAGGAACTGTATCTGATCCTTTCACAGTCAGGAAATGGACATACTATCTGTTGGGATAACCACTCCCCAAACCACACTTACATATATATAATTTGCAGAATAACCAAAGAAGCGAGTGCGTGTATACATGTTGTTGATTGCTCTCTGGGGTCACTTTGTCAGGATGTGGTTTTAAAAATGTTCTTGTTATTTCTCAGAGAGTTGGAAAAATCCAACCATGATTGAAGTAGAATGTAGATTCTTCCCATAGGTCTCAGCTTAGTGGGGAAGAGAGGTTGCACACAGGTACTACATGGTTTGTGAAGAAGGATGCAGTCAGGGAGTTCTTTGACTTGGATGCTTCAGTCATTTCCACACGTGCATACGACGTGCACTGATGATATCCATCCACCCTTTCTGTCTTTCCCAGTACTCTTCTCAGTACCTAGTGATCCCTCCTCTAACGTTCAGATCAAATTTTTTTTTTAAAGAGAGAGTGAGAGAGGAGAGAGAGAGAGAGAATTTTTAATATTTATTTTTTAGTTCTCGGCGGACCAACATCTTTGTTGGTATGTGGTGCTGAGGATCGAACCCGGGCCGCACGCATGCCAGGCGAGCGCGCTACCACTTGAGCCACATCCCCAGCCCCAGATCAAATTTTTGTTTTTGTTTCTATGTATGAATACGCCATATTTGTCTTTCTGAGAAATAATGTGCTCCAATTCCATCCATTTTGCTGCAAATAACATGGTTTTGTTCTTCCTTGGATGAATCCTCTCCATTGTGTATAAATACCATATTTTCTTTATCCATTCATCTGTTGATGGGCTCTTAGGCTGATTCCACATCTTACTCTTGGGAGTAGTGTTGCGATAAAAGTGGACATGCAGGTATCTCTTTGGTATGCTGATTTCTTCTGAATGTATATACAGGTGTGGGATAGCTGGGTCATACGGTAATGCTATTTTTAATTTTTTGAGGAGCCTCCATACTGCTTTTCCCATAGTGGCTATACTAATTTTTATTTCTACCAACAGTACAGAAGTGTTCCTTTTTCTCCATATTCACACTTGTCCTCTTATTAGACACTTGTTCAGGTCCAGCATGATGGGGAAGGTGGGGGCAGGAGTCACAGCATCCCCTCTATGGCATTCACACTATATTTTGTCAGCAGTGTGTGATGAGACAAGGGGCAGGGATGACTGATGCAGGGGACCTGCAGAGGTTTGGTAGCAGCAAAAGTTATTTCTCTTTGCTGGTGCTGACTCCTCTGACAGCTCCCCTCCAGTTTGCACACCTAGGGATGGGGTGATGGCCAGGGGCTTCAGTTGTAGTGGCTGCCAGGGATGGAGTGGGAGTGAGTCTTGGCTGGGGATGGGTAAAATGCCTCTTAGCTAAGTTGCTTGCAGGGGTCAGTGAAAACAGAACCAAGAGAGTTGTGGTCAAGGTAACTTATATCTCAAAATATCTGTGATAGGCTTATTAAAAACATGATCCTAATTCTCTATGCATCACTGTACACAGACCTCTGCAATGGGACATTACATAACTGCTGTCAAAAGGGGACTTTATTTCCCCTGTCCCCTCCTATTCAAATCTGGGCTCATCATGTCACTTCCTCTGATCAGCAAAAAGTGGCTGAAATGACATTGTGACAATTCCTAGCCTTTTGTGCCTTTATTCTTTTTTCTTTTTCTCTTTCTTTCTTTCTTTCTTTCTCTCTTTCTTTCTTTCTATCAGGGATTGAACTCAGGGGCACTCGATCACTGAGTCACATCCCCAGCCCTATTTTGCATTTTATTTAGAGACAAGGTCTCACTGAGTTGCTAAGCATCTCACTTTTGCTGAGGCTGGCTTTGAACTAGCGATCCTCCTGCCTCAGCCTTCCGAGCTGCTGGGATTACAGGTGTGTGCCACCATGCCTGGCTTGTGCTTTTATTCTTGCTAGTATCCATCTTCCTTCAACATGAGGAAGACTAGGCTAGCCTGTGACAAAACTTGCAGAGAGTTTAGTCATCTCAGCTGAGGATTTCCTAGACAGCCAAACCTGGGCCAGATTGAAGGAACTGCCTGGTCATTCTGTAGAACCATAAGCAACAATATATGTTCTTATTTAAAGCTACTTAATTTGTGGTTGGCTGCACATCATTTTTGTGATAATAGACTTACTACTGGACACATATTTCTGGGCGAGAGTGATAGCTCTATATGTAGTCTTAGATATGGGTTATTTTGTAGCTTTGGCTACAGTTACATAGTTTTAGATAACGGTAGCCTTGTGGTTCCAGGCATTTGGAGCTGAATGATGCCTTTTGAGGGTATTTATGACAATGTGTTTAATGTTGGTGGCCTTGATAATGATGATACTTGAGCTTTTGATGATTATGGTCCTTGTGCTTTTAGGTGGTTGTAGTTGTTGTTATACTTGGTACAACTACCCATGTGTTATGTTGAGGAACTCAGATTTTCTGCTAGGTTTTGTCACAGTTTGATAGCTAAATGACAGCTTTAAGTGCCTATACGTTTCCAAGGAAGCTGAATGTATATTGCTCTTCGTTTCTTGCTAGACTGGGGCCGTTAAGATATTGGGGGTTTCTTGCACACTCAGAAAGTTTGTCCTGGCTATTGTGCTGAGTGGGAAGGTTAGCCTTGACCTTGCCAATCTGGGTCAAATTAGCATAGATGCTAGAAGTGAACACTTTCTTAACACCTATTGTCATGATTTTCCAGACACCCCACCTACCTTGTCTAGGGCTCAATTCAGTCTTTACAAGATGGACTAATATAACTGGTAGGAAAGTAGCTGACCACTTGTTTTCTTTGGCAAGGGATGAGGGACAGTCCCATGACCTTTCTTCAGTAGATGCAACAGTCCCCATGTGGTGCCCCAACCAGGAAAACCCCAGTCCTATTCCTGAAACAATACCATTCTTCTAAAAGAGAACGATTATGCTTGTGTTTGTTTCCCACATCATTGCTTTGCCAGTGTATCCACCTGAACTGTGGAGCATTGGGATCTCTGTCCGATTCTCTCTAGGTTTTCTGAGGATATTTTCTTTGTTAACTTTGTGGATAAATAGTTAACAAAAGCCTTTCCTTTTTGAATGAGAATTTGACCTTTGCTTAACTTTCTAGCTCAGTTCCCCTGGGTAATTTGACAATGATAGAATGTCAACTATATTTCTAGGTAGGATTTCTTGTGCAAAAAAAATGAACTTTGGCAAACTGCATTTGAACTTAGTGGGGGGGGGGTTATAATGGACTATAAATAAAGCTATGCTCTGGGCTCCCCGATGAGGTGCAACTCTTATATCTGGGCATGTGTCTTATGGGAACCTCAAAAGTTTGGATTTTATGGCATGCAGCTTTTAGGCTAGGATGGATTCTACACCTTCGTGATGTGGGTCTGATCTTCAAGCTTCTGATGTTTTAGTCTGCTGCAGTGACCCTTACAGAAACAGTTGCCTGAGGCTTTTGTTTTGGCCAGCATTGCTCTTTGTCCATAGCCACTAGATGGATGTCAGGTATGGTCTATGGTAGTTGTGGAGTTCAAATGTTTAGTTGAACTTACAAAGATCTTCAATGAGTGCTGCAGATTTGGTGTTCTTTCCAAAGGTCCAGCTACTGAGAAAGTTGAGACATCCTCTGGCCTTAGAGGATTCTACAACAGATGCTCCTTCAGAATGTGCATTTATGTTTGGGTGTGATTTATCATGCATGAGATGTGTACCAGGAGTTTAGGTGACAGGGTGTGTCTGTTCACCTGGGGATTCCACACCATGGTATTAGTGCATTGATGACAGTACCCACAGGCCACCTATCTTGTCCAGCTGTAACATCCAGTATCTGACAAACAGAAAAGGTGGAGAGGGATTTTTTCTGGGAAGAAAACTTAAGACTTTGGAGGTAATTATGTTGCTGGTAGTGCTGACCATTCCCTGTTAAAACCAAAGAGCACTCAAAACATGGGACTCTCAGGAATCCCAAGGCCAGTCATAGGAAAATTAAGAAAATCAACTGGGAACTTGTGGTCCCTCTCAGAAAGGCTTCTAATCACAGGAGGAGATTCTTTTGGGAGACTCTAGAGAAGTCCTGGCCTCCCTCCCATGAATGCCTGCCTCTTGCCTAGACAGGCTATGTGGATCTGGTCAGGAAGAATCAAATGCTCACGCAAAGTCCTCTGGAATCTGTCCTCCTCTTGAGGCGCTGATCAATTTTGCACTGGCTTCACTCTCAGCCAGGCTTTCCCCAGTAAAGGCAGAGATGGCCACTTTCTCTTCTGGCGTCCATCTTACCAGCTTACTACGCACAGAAGGGAGGGCACACCTTTCCCTCTATTCCAGCGGATGTGCTGTGACTAACACTCGCTGGCCTGGCTTGGAAAGCATGGCTTCCTGAGCAATTACAGAGGCAGTGTGATGAAAGCTCTCCTGTGGTCCCTGAGGAGCAGGCAGCTAGGAATGTTTTAAACTCATAGCCTGAGATTGGAGAACTAGGGGAAGCTGGGATCCTGGGAAAGAGGGAGGAATGCTGGGAGGGTTAAACAGTCGGTGTCTACTACAGTGTCCCTGGGCACCTAGGAGGAAAGAAGAAAATTGGTTATTTGCCCTTATCTAATACTTCTTGATCATCCATAAGACACTGAAAGGTGCAAAATCAGAGAAGACAAGACAAACACAAGGGCCTAGGTTTAGAAGTATCTAATTCATGATGAAGTATGGGGGAGACAGATATGGAAAAAATTATAATCAGAGAGAAGAATGATAAATACCATGATAGAGGCATAAATCTAGAGTTTATAAAAATCAGTAATGACCAACACAACTTAAAAAAAAAAAAAAAGTGGAGAGAGAATTCCAACATCTTTGGCTTTCATCCAGCTGAGCTGAGCTCCTCAAAACTTTCAAGTGTATGCAAGGCATCTGGAGATCTTGCTAAAAATGCAGGTTCTGATTCATAGGTCTGGGGAGAGGCCTGAGAGTATGCATTTCCAACAAGCTCTCAGATGTCTCTGCTGCTGTTTCAGGGAACTTACATTGAGTAGCAAGGCAGTAGAGGATCAGATGACTGTATGGTTTTTTAGCCATCTCCTTTTCTTAAGGAAGAGGTGTGAGCAATTGTCTCCCAGAGAGATTTCAGTAGCAGAAGGGTAGTGTCCTAGTGCAGCAAAGGGCGTGAAAAAGCTTGTTGGTGGGGTCTGTTCTAAATGACTAGGCCTAGTGGGGCAGGTTGCATGACCCTGGAATGCTAATGTTGGCAGTTTTTCTTGGTGCTGCAGCAGCACTTGCAAAAAGCACATTATGCTGCTAAATGAATTATACACAGTGAGATAATCACAGGCCTACACTGCCAACGGGCAGCTCCCACTGGAATGATTTTGGAGAGAGAGAGTATTAAAAAAAATAGCCAAACTGTGGGATAATATGTAACCAGAAATATTTTCAAAATGGGCCATAAAAGGATGTTTGGGAAAGTTAATTTTTAAATGTATGCTCTGACTGTGTTTTGCAGTCTGCCCAGATAACTGAGAATACCATCTCTCCTCCTGTTTCAATCCTCCCCCAGGCTGTATTAGGAAAATATTGATTTGCCTCCTTGATTTGTTAAGCAGCAAATTCAACAACAAGTTTTAACTTGCTGACTTGAATTTTCATAGGATGATCATGACCAGACCCAGCTTATAGCAGGGAACCCAGTTGTATTCCAAATTGACTCCTTCATTTTAGAAGACTAAATGTTGGTGCTCCTTGAAATATTTGAGGGCCAAATGTTTGAGTGCAGAACTAGAAAGATTAATAACATAAAAATACTGCAGGGATGCACATTCTAGGCAAGCAGAATACACTGCATTTAGGACCTGGCTTTTATTCAGGAAGTCTTTGGTTATTTTGATTTTTAAAGCCAAGAATTAGAATTTATGATATGGATCAATATGTGTACAAAAGAAGCATTTAGCAATATTTTAAGTTGTTTTCTGTAGCATCTCATTGTGGTTTTTTTTTTGGAAGGGATTCAAGGTATAAAAAAGCACTAAATAAAATGTTGTTCACTTTTCATCTTATTCATGTTATATGATAAATATAATGCAGTTGACATAATGCATATTAAATGATTTCAACAAATAAGCAAATAACATGCTCAGCCATAGTTCTCCTAACCTGTTCTTAGTCTATTTTTTTTTTGGAGTGAGGTGAAGAAGTAGGTAGAGGAGGAGGCAGGTCATTCTATATCTTGGAACTTCATTATACTTATATGCCTGTTTGTTCCTGGGACTGGAGTATAGTGAGAAGTCTGAGTGACTTTAAGAGAAATGATTTTGCAACGCAGGGGCCTGAGTTCCAAGCCTTGACCATTTGCTTATGAAGGTTATGAAGGGCCAATATAGGTTCATCTCTTTTCCACTTGATTTTTTTCTCATTCAATGGAAATAAAAGTGCAAAGCTCTCTCTGTTTATGTACCACAAATAGAATTTGCAGATACTTTGCAAATAAGCTTAAGAAAATGAGACGGCATCTAGTCTTCATAACTGGACAAGATACATTTCTTAAGGAGGTCTCTCCTGACCACCCTATTTAATGTCACTGTGGATCCCCCCCCCCCCAGTTCACTCAGCCCTGACCTCCTGATTCTGGGCTATTTTTCTAAAATATTTTTCATCTTTTTAAATAATTTATCACTCATTCATTTGGCTCATTGACTCTTCTCTAGAATGTCAGCTCCACAAGAACAGGAATATTTTGTTCACTGATAAATCTATATGTCTGCAATAGTGACTGGCCCCTGCTAGGTCTTCAAAAATAAATAAAATAGGGGATGTTTAAGTCAATGGACTTAGATGAGGTGGAAATTAAAATAAGAATATAGTCATCTAAATATTCCATGTCTCAAACATACTAAATGTGTTTTTTTCCAACTGATAATTTTTTTTATTGTTATGGAACAAAAGATGTCCCTTGATTATGGCATTGGTGAGTTTACTTGATAATGATAAAAATTTGATTCCCATATAGGTTAATTAACTTTTCCCAAAATTTTCAGTTAAACCAGGGTTCTTCCACCTTGGCATTAGTGTTATTTTGAGCTAGATAATTCTTTGCTATGGGGGAATTCTGGTACATTGTGGGATATTTAGCAATATCCCTGGCCTTAAGCCAAGAGGGACAAGTGTCATCCTCCATCCCCCAGTAGGACAACCCAAAATGTCTCCAGACTTTGTCATGTGTCTTTGGGTTGGAGTGACCTAGTTAAAGTAATTAACTTAATTTTAGATAGGTTTATAAGTTTGCAAAGGTTTATATTGAAATTTTAAAGTCGGAATAGTTGTCCTTTAGCAAGCACTTACATGGCAGGCAGGCTGAGAGCCCCCAGTGGTGTTTTCACCCTAGTCCTAGGAACCTGTGAGTAGGTCACTACACATACATGGCAGAAAGGATTTTTCAGACATGATGATTAAGGGTTTTGTTATGGGGAGATTATTCTTGATTGTATAGTTGGGTCCAATTGAATCACATCAATGTTCAAAAGGGAGAGTCCCTGTAATTGGTGGTAAGGGAGAGAGAGAGGATCTCAGGCATTGGGGAAATGTGTCATGAGAAGCACTTGGCACTGTTTCTGGCTTTCAAGATGAAGGACTGGGGACATGGTCCAAGGAATACGATAGCCTCTAGAAGCAGGAAATGGCCTTCAGTGGACAGCCAGTTGGAAAATGGGGACATTGGTGTAACAATCACCTGGAACTGAATTCTGCCCACAACCTGAATGGGTAAGGCAGGGATCCTCTTTCAGACTTATAGAAAGGAATGCAGACTTCCTGATGACATGATCCTAATCTAGAAAGACCTGTGTAGGACTTTGGACCTACAGAAATGTAAGATAATAAGCGGGTGGTAAGCTGCTAATGTTGTGGTCATTTGTTAAGGCGATAATAGGACTTATTATGCTAAGACTTCATTGTCCTAGTTTGTAGATGCTGTGGGCTGAATTGGGTCCCTACAGAGTTTCAATGCTCAGGTCCTAATCCCTAGTGCCTCAGAATGTGACTGTATTTGGAAAGAGGGTCTTTAAAGAGGTAATCAAGGATCCTTGAAGCCAGTATGGTTGATGTTCTTGCACCAATGGGAAATTAGAGACAGGGTACACACAGAGGAAGACCATATGAAAACACATAGAGAAGGCGATCATCTACAGGCCCAGGGGAGAGACTTTCAGAAGGTACCAACCCTGCTGACACCTTGATCTTGGACTTGAAGCTTTTTGGACTTGTAGCTTTTAGGGCTATAAGGAGAAATAAGAGAGGCTCCTAGGCTATAAGGAGAAAAGGAGAGGCTCATTTTACTCACATCTACATTTAGGGCTATAAGGAGAAATATTTCTGTTTATGTCACCGGATCTGTAGTACTTTGTTATGTCAGCCCTAGAAAACTAGTGTAATAGTTGAGGAAACAGACTTAACACATCTAACTTCCTCTTGGACATGTATTTAGTACAGCTGGAAGTAGAGTGTCCAAAATCCATGATGTAACTTCTAAATGAAGTGGTCCTCTTAGCTGGGTCAGGAGTATAGGTGATTCCAGATTGTTCTGTTTCCAATCCATACAGGAAAGTCTGTGACCTAAGTTCAGAATTCTGATGTGACTTGCCAGCTGTTGTGTCTTGTAACTTTCAGAGGCTCATTTTACTCACATCTAAAAATGTTATTATTTCCTTCCCAAGATTATTTTGGGAACTAAAATGGGCAACGAACGCAGAAGCTCTTGGCCATATGCAGGGCACTGTGGGAGTGTGAGGTGGCGTTATTAAAATGTCACAACTGCAGGACAAAGACAAGAAGTGTAGCTGAGGGCATCTTCCAGGCCTTCTGGGTAGGGTTAGCGAATGCCCACTTTGGATCGAAAGAAGCAACCTAGGAAGGATTCTTTAATGAAGGGAGTAAGAATGTACATGAACAGAGTTTCCTTCCAAAGGCAATCCACATATATTTTATTGTTCTAAATTCCCAGTGGAGACATTATTAAGTGTAGTGTTCAAAAAGTCAGTGGGAAAAATACCATCTGCTTTTAAGGAAGGAAGGGGAACATCCTACTCTCATTTAGCTTGTTTGGTTTATTATTGGATAAGAATTAAAAATAAAAGGGAAAAAAAAAACCCAAACAGAAAAGGACTATTTACTTGTGGTGAAGTTAACAAGACAGCTCTCTCTTGGGAGAGCAGTGTGTTCTCTGCGTCTGTGGCCCCATGTAAAGTTCTTTCAGTGAGAGAAAGCACTTAGTTTTGTTTGAAACTCTGCAAGCTTCTCCTCTCATAATATCTACATTCACAGATGTTAATCTTTGTAAGTTAACAGAAGCTTCAAGTGACTCAGAAGAATCTCCCATTAGACTTGTTCCAACTATGCTCTTGAGAGGGGGATGTTCAACCCACTTACCTTACCATCAATTTCCATATGAGGGCAAAGTTACCATCAATGGGGGGAGCTGAAATACCTCCTCATATATACTACTAAACAATATCACCCACTGATGTGGGCATCCAACAATTATACTTTCTGTAATGTCCTTACCTTCTTCCTGGACTAGGGTGTTTCTATTTAAATTACAAGTCCAAATTCAAATTTTACCTTTTGTGAAACTGTTTCCATCTTCCCCTGATACTGTAAATTCCTTCTTTGAACTATATTAGTAGCCTATTAATATCTTGTACATCATACTGATTTATTTGTCATTTTGTGTGATAATGATTAGTAAGGTTTTCCAGATCAGGTATATTTCAGTGTTCCCAGCACTATAGGAGACACAGCAGGAAAGTGTGTAACAACAGTTGTCATTTGTTTGCAACTTTTAGAAACCAGTAACTTGACATGCTTGCACTTACACATGGCAATGCTGAGAGTGAGGCCTTTATGTTCCCCACTTTAAGATGAAGAAATCAAGGCTTGAGGCTAGGTAATTCACCCAAGTAAAGGGCAGGCAGAAATGTCAGACTAAGGTGATAGCGTCTATTTATATGGAGTATGGATGATGGCAAAATGGAAAAGAATAGATTTTTTTTGATCTTTAACATTATTCTGCCTCCTTTTCTTTCTGTCTTTCCAGTATCTCTAGTGTATCTTTTCTATACCCAATAAGGCCTGGTGTTGTAGCAAAACATTGCTCACATCCCTTACCAACACTGTGAATTATAAATCCATACCTTTGGTTAAGTGACTTCCAAATACCGAGCAATAGAGTGGGCCAACTATTCTTCCCACAACAGTGGCAGCTTCTTCTTTTTCTCTTCTATGTACGTATCTATGAAGGTGATAGTCACACTATGCAAAAGTGTGTGTGTGTGTGTGTGTGCTGTGTGCATACTCTCCACATTTAAACAGTCTCTCTTTAGAGCTCAGATACCAATCTGGGGCTGAGAAAGAGATGCTAATCCCTCAGACAGAGCTCTCCTATCCCATTCCTTTCTCCATCACACATATTTTCCCATTCTCTACTGGCAGTCCATATCTTCCTGCATTTCATTCTGCTCCCTAATTCCTGGTCATAATCAGCTGTTTGCAACAAGGGTTGTTACTTGTTGCTACATGCATGTAACTTCATTGAGTCATCATAATGAACATAAGGATAGAAATTGCTTTTCTGATCTTGCAGATAAGATAGCTTAACCCATTAAGGTTGGAAGTTAAGCTGGACTCCCAGATCTGTCTGACTTTATCCAGTAGGTCTAAAGTTTTAATTTTATTTTTCTCTAGCAGCCAGACGGTTCTGTTTTTTTCTTCCTGAAATAAAAACTTTACTTTTCAAAGAGTACATTGGGCTGCAAGTAATGGAATTACTAGCTTGGATGAGGGAAATTTAAAAATCTTACCTAACAAAAGGTGGCAAGGGCTCAGCAGGGTGCAATAGAGTTCCAGCCACACTTTTACAGGTTCTTTTGTGTCTCTCTTCCTCTTCATGATGCTCATGTTCTCAGCTCATCTAGAACAAGATAGCAGCAGTGGCTTCGGACAACCTAGTTAGACTGGAAATCCTACAGAGTTGGGTTTGAGGTGCTCTAAACTTACGAGGGAGTAATGTTTCCCAGAAGTTCCACAGTGGACTTCCCTTTGTGTCTTATTGCCTTCATCTGGCTCACACTCTATCTTTGAAGAGATCATTGGTAAGGAGTCATTGTGATTGGCCGATATAAAGTAGTTTCACTTTGTGGCTGAGGAGGTCTCCTCTTGCCACCTTGTGGTGGTAAAATTCTAAAATGGCCCCTGAGATTCCCATTTACTGTAGATCATCACATCTTGTAGAGCCTCCTACCCTTGAGCATGAATACACTCTGTGGATATGAGATAGTGATTCCCTTGGTTAGATTACATTATGTGGAAAATGGTGATGATGTTATATGACTGTCATAGCAGACAGGAGAGAGATTTGAAGTCAGAGATTCAGCACCAGGAAGAATCTAAATCACTGGATTTGAAAGTGGACGGGGACATAAGGTAAGGATTTGAGGGTGGCCAGTAAGAACTGAGGACAGCTAGCTAGCATCCATAAAAAAAAGCTTAATTCTTCCAACAATCTAAAGGAGTGTGGAGGAAGATTTTCCCCCACAGAACCTTCAGAAAGGAGTATGGCTGACACCCAGATTTTACCCTGTGAAGAAGTCCTGAGCAAGAACTCATTCACACCATGCCTGGAATCCTGATACAGAACTGTGAGCTAATAAAGGGGTGTTGTTTTGAGCCACTAAGTGATAATTTGTTATGAAGCAATAGAAAACTGGACTAGTTATAAGGAACTGATTCTACTTATAGTCTGAATGGGCTTCGAATAGAACAATGTGCCTAAGACCACATTGGAGTCTCAACCAACATCAACAAAAAACCCAGTGACTTCTGTTTCCAGATGTCTGACCTATAAAAACCATACAATAACAAATGGGTGTTGTTTTCAGTTGCTGAATTTGTGGTAATTTGTTTTGAGGCAATATGTAACTAATACCCTTCTTTCTTTCACTTCTATTCACATTGGAGGCAGGCAGCAGAAAACACAGAGATCTGTCAAAATGGAGATTAGAGGTCAGGTACAAAGATAACAGCAATATCTTATTAGCATAATTTTATTTTCTAAATTCACAAATAGAGTAGGTAAAGTTAATAAAAGAAAATCATAGTACTGTTCTGAAGAACGTATGAAATTGAGGGTTATGAATGACAATGACTGCATTCAATTTATTTCTCTATTTTCTTTTGATTGTGCAGATCAAGACAATCCTGACTCAAATGTATTTAATAATCATGTAGTCAATTTAATAATTTTACATGTGTTGACGTATAGAAGCTTGAATAAAAAATAGATCACTGCAGAGCGGCACCCTCTATAATCACTGATACAGTTGAAATCTTAATTAAACACTAGAAATGATAGAGTTTATTTTCCCTGGGATTTTTTTTAATAAAATCAACCTTTTTGTTTGCACAATTCATGCACTCTTTAAAGTGTTTCCATTTGATATCACATTTAAATGTGCATGCTGATTTTATTGCAGCTTTAATATAGATGAATATGCATATTTAAAAATAAAATTTGAGTTCAGACTTTGTGGAATGCTGAAGAATCTTTGTGGTTCAGTAGGGTTCCATGGAGCTTAGCCTGAAATCTCTTGGTGTGATGCTGTAGTGTGATGCTGTAGTGTCATGCTGACAACTGCTAGACCATTGGGGTAGCTGACCTCATCTGGCAGAGAGCCAAAAGTCACTTCAGCCAACCAACATGTCATGCTAACTTCTTGTGATGCTAACCTTCTGGTGAGAAGAAGAGCCTCAGGTCTTGAGAAATAGCAGTTCCCAGTCCTGTCAAGTGCATATAGGATTGAAGCTCCCTTCTGGTGGGTAGGCCAACTGGTGATCTGTATGTGAGGTTCTATTTGGCTATGGACCATGCAATGTGAGAAGGCACTTGGGATGGAGAAGACACGGGATCTTCTGGGGCTGCAGAACTTGTTTGTCCATACAAGACAGGGAAATTGGAGCTGACTTCTCTGTATCCCAGGGACCAAAGTATGAAAATGCTTGGAATATGAGATGATAAGTATAAATATTCATGCTAAATTGGATAAATAAAAACTATCACAGCTCCTTGTACTGGGGATATTTTATAATAATAGAAGAGTTAAAAAGGATTCCAGGAAGATCCAACAATTGTAAACAGGCATAAGTCTAATATCCCAGAGTCCCAAAATACAGGAAGCAAAAGCTGACAGAATTGAAGAGAAATATTCAATACTTCAATAACCCACTCAAAATAATTGATGGCTCAATTAGAAAATCAATAATATTTGGAAGACAAAGGTATTAACTAAAGGTGTCTGAACTTCTAGTTTGGAGGACTAACCCATGTTGTAACTTGAACTAACTCATCTCTCTGTTCCGTCTATGTAATATTTGATTTCTTAGCTTATTAACTTAGGACATATAGATACATAGGGAGCCTATCTATAACTTTTCATAATCCCATAAAATTGCATGCACAGTTTTTTTTTTTTGTGATTGAATGCATCTGGGGAAGTGCTGAGGGCCATTGCCAAGTAGGAATGACGCATCGAAATTTCCTTGCCAGAGTACCCCATGTTAAATGGACTTGCCTTGGAAATTCACTGTGACATTGCATGTGTGTTTGAGAAAGGTGACCCTGCTCAAGGACCAGGGTGGATCCAGGTTTAGGGTGTATCCTGCAGGTTTTAGGGAGTATCCCGCTCCTTGGGTTTAGGGCGTTCCCGGTTTAAGACAACTTGGGTTTAGGGAAGTTCCAGGTTTAAGGTGTACCCTGCGGGGGAATAGGGCGTATCCTGCTGCCTCAGGCACGCCCAATCCTTGAGTTCCCGGTGAGTTCTCGTGAGATTCAGAAAATATTGGAAAAGAAAGCCTCGTGGAGTAGGTGAATTGGGCAGCAGCAGAACTGGGATTTCCCCAGAACGTGTGTAGAGGCCGGTGTGAGTTCGGGAATAAAGAATTGCTGTTTGAATCTACAAGGTGTGTGGTGGCTCGTGATTCTGTGCCCAGCCAAGACTGTGGCAGGGAAGGTGTGTTTGTAGTTTTCATTAACTTACTAACATATCCCTTTGAGGCTATATTATGGAGCAAATATTGGACTATGAGCAAGACACATTCATATGGATTGTGTGTTACACTGGAGATGGGGTGGGGTGGGATATTCAGAAAAAAAATGAGATGTCTTTAGATACTGATAAATGCTCTGAAGAAAATAAAACCGGGCAATGGGATAGGCATTGGCCTTGTGGACCACTAATTTAGATGGAGGGCTCAAGGAGAACTTCTCTTAGGGGATGGCATTTGAAGGATGAAACAGAGAAGACAGGTACTAACCTATCAGGATAGGAACAAATGTTTTAGGTTCAAGTGGCTGCAGTAGAATGACTGAGAAGGTAGAGAGAGATGATTTTGTAGTAGGCAGAGGCCAGATCCTGGAGAGCTTTGCAAGCCATGTCCAGGATTTAGAGAATGGCAAGCCAATGATCAGCCATTTGAGGGTTTTAAGCAGGAATTTATTCTGATGACTGCATCGAGAATGAGACCTCAATGAGGAACTGATTTCTGTGGTCCAGATGGGAGATGATGGTGGCTTGGACAGGGAGAGGGATAAAGGAGGCTCTAAAGGCTTAATAGTTACGGAGGTAAAGAGCCTTTTGAAATGAGAGCAGCAGTCTGTATGTCATTAGGAAGCAAATTATACAATTTAGGCCCAGAGGGACATGAATTCCTATCTTTCATTCCTTCTTCACTGGGTCTGGAAGCTGAAATTTAGCCAAACAAAACAAAACAAAACAAAATAAAACAGAAAACAGTGTTGCTAGGGCTGGAGTGCTCAAGAGAAAAGAGGGTCGTTCCTTTGTTTTCTTAAGCACCTCTCTGTTTATCTCAGTGGTGGACATTTTTTTTCTTTTTCTCCCCTTTGGTTATTCACTGAACCTTAGTCTACCTGAATAAAAAGTTGTGTTCTTTAGTTTCTAGAAGTTTGATCCTCATTTGTTTCTTTTTAAAGGCTGTACCTCCTTTTGGCCAGCTCTCCAGGTACATATTTGGGAAATCCCTTCCTATTTTCCTTCTGAAGATCAACTTTGTAAAACCAAAGCATCAGTATGATATTTTGATAACATAATTTCCGGAGTAAGGAACTATTACCCAAAATTAAGATTTATACTGTAAATAGAATGAATTCTTTTAGGACCTATAGAGAATCTAGAGTCCTAGGTCCTAGGCCATACCTGTATGATTTTGCCTGGGTTGCTTTGTCTAGCCTTTATGGTATTCTATAATTAATTATGAAAATAGTATATGTGTATTTGTTAGGTTTTTCATTGCTGTGGCCAAAATATGTGGGAAGAACAACTTAGAGGAGGGAAAGTTCATTCTGAGTCCATAGTTTTAGAGGTTAAGTCCGTGATCAGCCAACTTAATTGCTCATGGCAGAAGGACATAGAATAGGAAAGCTGCTCAGCTCATGGAAGCAGGAAGGGGCTGGGAGGGGCCACAGGGAGTTTGAAACCCTTCAGGGTACACCTCCCCGTGACCTATCTCCTCCAGCCACATATCATCTATTATGTTACCCCGCAGTTAGTCCATTCAAACTAGGATGGACTGATGATGGTACAATTCTCATAATCTAATTGTTTCACCCCTGAACATTGATTTCCACCTTGTCTTCTGAGCTTTTGGGAAGACACTTCATCTTAAAATCATGAGGCTATATTACAGTTGATCACATAAAAGTCAAGGATGTAAGTCATAAGAGACTAAGAAGGGGAGAAAGTGGAGTTAGTGAGCAAGGGAAGTTGTTCTAATGTAGGGCAACTATAGTCTATAAACAATTGTACATTTCAAATAAGAGTTTGAAGATTCCTAACATATAGAAATAAGTAATATTTGAGGAGGTGGAAATGCTAATTACTTTTTATTTGATCATTACACATTGTATACATGTATCAAAATATAATGCTAGATCCTATAAATAAATACAAATATATGAAAAAGTACAGTTAAATAATATGTATTATTTATGGAAAATTTTCTATGTTCCTGCCAGTCCTTCTATTTAGCACTTAACATGAATTATTACAATCTTTATAAGAAACTCATGGAGTAAGTGTTATTCTCATTGTTACACATGGGGAAACTGAAGCATCAAAGGTTTAAATAGTGTCAGAAAAATGGATTTCAGGGCCATCAAAGTCATATTTCTCTCAGGAAGATTAGAGAATCTCTCTGATATGATTTTTTTTTGCTCATGCATTTTTTGGAGGAACTTTTTGTTTTCTTTTCTATATTAAAGAATAGCAAATTAGATTCAGCTTACATCATTTCCCATAGAGTTTCACAAGAAGAATATACATACTTTTGGCTACATGGGCAAAGTACATCTTTAGAGGTACTCAAGATGCTTCTTGTTAGTTTCTCTAGTGATGCTCATAATGTGGATAATTTTGTTTTCAAGGATGTGCTGAATAAATGTGGTTTTTGGCTGTAGACCTATTGTCCTCTTTGAATGTTATTGAATACTTTTTAAAAAAGCTGTTTCTTCACAAGAACATCTTGCTTCTGTGACCAAAATTGTACTCTGCTGAAGAAGCAGCTCATGACTAATGTGCAAAAGGATCATTTTAAGTCTTCTGGACAAGGTGCTGGTGTTTAATTTGCGTTTATTGGTGTTGCTCAATTGAGGTGAGAATGCCTCGTGAAGTGGGTCTCTTAAAAATCATCTTTGAGTTCATTTAGTAAGTAACACAATCCAGCACTTGTCAGATCCATTTACCACTATTTACACATGAGATATCTTAAAGAGGGCTTGGAAATTAGTTGGCTATTCATTTTTCAGATTGTTAAAAAATGAGGTGCTAAAATAGAAATTGGTTCTTATGCAGTTTTTTATTTCCTCCAAGATCTTGGCTGATGTCCCTTGCTCTTGTATAATGTGGAAATCTTTCTTTTAGGTGGGTATGAGAGTCTAGCAGGGGTCATAAAAAGGCAGTTTAACCCATAAACCCTGTAAGATCCAAGAATTTGCACAGTGTTTTACAAATTTTCAGTGTGTAGATGGGACCTTTCTGCTGCCTAATCCCTGTTGCCCCCCCTCCCCCTTTTGAACAACAGCTCATGTCTAGGCCCCTAAAGTGTATCCAGGAATGACATGTAGTTTACAGAAGACGGCTCCCCTACTTTCTCTTTGTCAAAGACTTGGTGCATTTTTTGGCTTGCTTATCAACTGGTCATGTTTTGGGATTTCTCAAAATTCAATCATATCAGATAAAATTCCCAGATGCATTTTCTTTTCTGGGTCCAACATTTGTAACCAAAGTGTTCCTGCAGAATTGACGGGTTAGTGCTGGAGTTAGTCTATTAACAACCCAGATTTGTATTGTAAGGGTGGGGTGAGGGCCTCTGGTATGGTTGGCCATGGATTTTTTTCAAAATATTATAGGCAACTTCTGATTTGATGCATTTTAATCACTGTGTTCTTGGGGAAGAGGTCAGTATAAAGATGCTGTCAATTATTTGTGATACTTAGCCTACTTCCTTATCATTGTAATTTTCATATAAGCACCATGTACTAAATAAAAACTAAAACTTCCTAAGTTTGCACTAATTAGGTAGCCACTAGACACATGTAGCTATTGAGCACTTGAAAGATGGCTAGCTCAAATTGAAATGTTCTGTAAATATAAAATACATACCAGGTTTTAATTGCTATAAAAATAAAATATAAAATACCTCAGTGTTTTTATATTGGCTACCCATTTTTAAATTATTTATTTTTAAAGTAGAGCTTTATACATAGTAGTTGGGTTCATCCTGACAAACCCATACATATATGGAATTCTATTTCAGTTTGTGATCTCTTGATTTCCTCCTGTCTTCCCTCCCCTCTCCTGTTCTCCTTCCTATACTCTACTAGACTACCTCCTGCTTGTCTACCTATTTATATTTGATTGGTTCTTTTTACTTAACACATGAAGGTGAAATTCACTGTGATATATTTATATATGACATAACATGTTTTTTAAAGAATTTATTCTAGATTTTGGCTGCATGTTGAAAAGACAGTATTTTGGATATATTGGGTTAAAATATTATTAAAATTAATCCACCCTGTTTTTTTCCCTTTTTAAAATAACTTGCATTATATTGTTCTAAACAATGAATAAAGTCTACTATGGCCCTAATATATATCAGCGTTTAGCTTAGATCACAACTGAGAAGTATTGACTTTCACTGGTCTTGGCAAGACAGTGTATTTGTCATACATCAGTCATAATTAAAATGCCAATAAATGGTCATAGACTCTGAATACTTATTCTTTTTTTTTTCTTAAGCTCACCCATTCATCTTCCAACACATACCCTTAAAAAGAATCACCCAAAATAGACTTGGTTGTACATGTTCTGGTATCTGAAATAGTCTCCTTGCTTTTGGTGGATTATACTCGAGAAACAGGAGGCATATAGTTTGTTTTGACAGCTAGGAATGAAAGAGACATTATAGTTTGGATTTAACATTCCATCTGCTGCATTTTGCAAGTAAAAGAGCTGATGCTTAGTGAAGAGGGACCTGATGAAATGGAGTGGTGGTGGTTCTGTTTTATCCTATGACTTCCTTTTTATTTTTTATTTTTTAACTTCTGAGCTAAATAGAAGACATAACAACATCACTGCATCAGCAACCTTGCCAAGAGTAACAGATGAACACACTTCTATTGAGTATCACTCCATCTTAGCCAGTCAGATTGCTCACTGCTCTGCTTCAACTACTAGGAGAAGGTATCTCCTTTAAAACTATAGATACCATTTCTGTGTCAAAAGGACCTGCTATCGATGGATTACTAGAACAAATCAAAATCAGAAGCTTTCTTCTTTGGATTAAATTGAATACATTTGTGATTTCCAGGTCTCTATGGAGTTTATAGATGGATAGGACCTAAAGTAGGCACTCAATGAATGTATTTCACTTGCTAAAATTTAAGAAAACTAATAAATTCTAAATTCAGGCATTTAGTAACAGTTTCCTGAATTAATTGCCTGGATATAAATAAATTATTTTTGTAGCATGATTATATTGAAACACCTTAAGTGAACAAATGATTGTGGCAGAGACTATTAGTTGCCTAACAAAATTTGTTCTCCTTTGGAAGGGATACCTAGGAAGTGGCTGGTAACCTAGGGAATAAAATTTCCAAACCTCCTTGGTGTTATGTATAGCCATATGGTTAATTTTTCTTGAGTGGAATGCATAAGGAAGTTACCAAGACAAGACTTAAGTTGATGAATATTCTTTCTATACATACTCTTTCTTGGGCTGGAAAGACAATGACTAGATTGACCTTGGAAATTATAAATGTAGAGCTTCTATGAGCCTAGATCAATGAACGACCACATGCAGGAGAAATACCTGTTGTTCTTCAAGAAAGGAATAAACTTCTATGTATTTGTGCTGTTGTATTTTGGTATTGATTTGTCATGGATATTTGGCCTACTCTAATATAGATCCCATTAGTTGTTATATTATTGGTAATCAGCTAATTGAAAAATAAGGAAGTGCCACAAATTGTAAGTACACGTGTTGAGCTGATTTTCTTTTCTCTCAGGACACATGTTTATCTGCAGTACTCATAATCTTATTTCTCTTTCATTTAATTTCAGCTGACTACAGACATTATTCATAGAGGTTGAGGACTTTGCCCTGGAAAGGGGTCAATTACCCAGGCCCCTCATTTCACAGAGAAAGAAATAACCTCTAACTTGCTTACCTGATGTGACATGGCCAGGGAGTTTCACCAATTGGACCAGAATTCACATGTCCTGCTTCTTATTACACTATCATTCCAATATATTTAAGAATTATAGATAATTTTCATCTGAGGTGCCAACTCTAGTTAGTAGTGTTTGTCTAGACTGTTGTTCTTAAGAGTATGAAGCTACTTTCTGGCCCATGGGGAAGAACAGGAGAATAGAGATGATTATGTATTCATTTACCAATTCTATATTACCCAATGAAATCTCATGCCAAGATATGTTGGTGATGTATCTTGGCAGTAATTTTAGTCAACTTTGCATTCCTGTGACCAAAATATCTGACATGAATAACATAAAGGAAGAAAAGTTTATTTTGGCTCATGGTTTCAGAGGTCTCAGTCCATAGGTAGCCAACTCCTTAGCTCTGGGTCCAAGGTGAGGTAGAACATCATGGTGGAAGGGTATGGCAAAGGAAAACAGCTCAGAAGAGGGCAAACAGGAAGCAGAGAGGTGGCGGGGGGGTGGTAACATCATGTTGTGAAGAAAGATTCTATTCCAGATTCAAACCTCTGTTACTCTAGAAGAATATCTCATTGATATCATCCAGTAGTAAATATAGTTCACTGTTCTCATTAATCTCTCTATTCTTGCTCTTATTTTTCTGCTTACTTACCTGCTTACTTCTCTACTTATCACAACTTTCACAGAGTAACATTTCATCAAATTCACAAAAACATCCAGGCGTTAATATCATAACCAATGATTATACAAATGCATATCAATATGGAGCATTTATTTTTCCACATTTGATCTCCATAATTACTCTGGGAAGATGGCATAGCAAAGAGGATTTTCCTTAGCTGGCTTAGATCTATTTGTACCAACATGGCATGAATGTTAGGGCTCCATCTGCAGGTAATAAAACTGAGGTCTGGGAAGAGTGATAACCTGATTTCCAAACCTGATGTACCTTTTCTGTGAATCACACTTCTTCCATAATACCTTTACAGTTGTAGTTTTCTCTGAAAAATTATTATGGAGCCTACTGTTGTATCTTGACAGTGATTTGGAGTATACACATTTTGAGTTTTATCTGTGGATTTTTGTTGTCGTTGTTGACCTGTGTTAAAGGAATCATCAGCATCTCCTCTTCTGTTTTTTGGCCAGTGGACTCACACACTTTGCCACGCCTATCAGAGATTAGTCCTGATCTCCGACTCTGCTTGTTCATTCTTGGCTCAAGTTCATCCCTTGTGTTGAGTCACGGTGGTTCTCTGCCACAGCATTTCATTCTAGCTTGGGTGTGACCCTAGGATAGGAAACAAGTCAGTGCCCCATTAGTGAGTCCAAGATGCTCCAAAGAAGAGTGTGGGATGACTTAACATTTGTACTGAGTCAGAGATAATGGTTGTCAAAATATACTCCACTTGCCTCCCACTTTTCTTTCTGGATTGTGCTTTTATCAGGCAGCATTTAACAGATGAGCTGTTAGATTGTGTGGTGAGTTTTGTACAACTGGTGTCTTTTGCTATTGGAAAACCTTCAGATTGCTTTACAAGACAAACTCATGAGTAGACTATCTGTCATGGCAAATGGTTTGGAAAATTACTTTGAGGATTCTATCATCTTCCATTCTAAAGGGAGTAGCTGGCTTGTTGGATATCTTTGATGGTGTTCTTTTGGATTAGAGATAGAAGTATGCGTTCAATGTGAGGGTGGTTAGATATATATTTTTTTAACCTGGTTAAAGAAATATTACTAAGTGGACCCACCAGATTGCTCATGTTTGTCCAACTTAGGCCCTGTTCTGCTCCATCTTTTAATTAACAGTTTGGATAAAAGATACCTATAATTTGCTTAGCAAACTTTGGATGTCACAAAAAATTAGAACAGATAATGTATGATAAGCTGTTTGTGAAAACTATATTAATAGTCTATAATAATCACCTGAAACTAACAAGTTATAATTTCTGAATTCAGGTTTTTAAAATTAAATCTTTTGTGAATGTTCATAAAGAGGAAGACTGAGGTTAGCAGCACTTCATGTGCAAAAATTTCAGTTGATCACAGGCTGGATAAGAGCCAGAAATATGGATGCAGCTGTTGGGAAGGCTGAAATGAGTGTAGGAAAAGTGATGTTGGATTCATGGAGATGATGGCTTCATTGTAATGTGCATTGGTCAGAATTTGTCAGGAATATTGTGTGTGATTTTTATGCTATATTTTAAGTATATATCATTAGATGAAGAAAATTGGATACTGAAGAAGTTAGAACTATTCAAAGAACAGGGGATGTTTTAACCTAAATCAGCATAGTGATGAGAAGACAGGTAACTGTGGTGACCAGATGTTTGGTTTAACCTGAGTCATTCCCCAGTCATGTCCCCTGCCAAGTGTCTCATCTGGCTTAGCATCTTTCCCATATGTCTTTATTTATTTTTTTTAAAGAAATTTATTTTTAAAAAAGTTTTTGTGGTGGATTCCAACATGGCGGCGGGTGCAGAGAGATCAAGTCTCTGACCTCTTCAGCTGTGCGGGCATAGGGAGTCATAAACAATCTAAATTCTGTTTGCTCAGGATCACTAGGCAATGCTGAGCTGACATGGATCTGGGGCGATCAGTCTGGGCCTCTCAGAACACACACTGAGCCCGGATCGGCTGAATTCAAGCTCCCGTTTGCCTGCTTCCCGCAGACAAACAGCTGTGACTCAGCACTAATCCATCCGGCTGAAACAACTGGTCGGCCCTTCTGTTCCTACGGAGGTAAATGCCAACCGAGCCTTCATAGGTAGTGGCCACAGGTTTGAAATGGGGCTTGGGAGAGACAGTAAGGACCCACCCGTTGCATTGGTCACCCGGCAAAGGGAAACGAACTGTCGCCATTTGCAAGAGATACCACCATGGCAGAGAACTGACGTCATCAGACTGCGGCAGAGGAGATAACTTCATTGAAACCTGTGGCTACAGGTGTGTAATTCCCTAGGCTTCCCTCTCCACACATCGGGGAAACCTTAAGGGCCCCTCCCAGCTCTCCCGTGAGCGCGATAGCCAGACCGAGGGAATCAGACATGGTGCGGGACCCGTGGCGCGGAACTCCCGGCTACCGCTCTCACCAGTGCTGACAACTGAGGTCTCTTGCACCAGCTACCGGGGGCGTGGCTACCTGATCGCAAGTAAAATTCGCTGAGGATTCTCAGCCCCACGCTCTACAAACTTAGGGTCTGAGGGAATGGCAAACTGGAAGAGTGTGCCCAGTTGTTCATGAAAACAGGGCTCCTGGGAGCAGCAGACCTGGCGTGTAGCCAGTATTGTGGTGAGCGGCACCCGTGAGAGGGGCCTGGCTAGAGGAAAAGTGGGGAAGTGACTAGACACAAGAGGAGGCCCTAGGCACTCAGGATTGGAGACTCGCCCAGTCTGGGAGGAGGAGCTGCTGCACAGTGATTGGTTCCCACGTATTGAAAGGAGAAACTTGGCCTGGTGGGCACAGCGCCACCTACTGGAAGAGAAGTTAATCAAACTCTAAGACTGCATTCATTAGTTTTTTTTTTTCTCTTTTTTTTGATTTGGGTTTTTTCTTTCATTTTCATTTTTCTTTCTTGTTGTTTTTAAAATTTTTGTTTTACAATTTTTTAAAAAAATTTTTTTCTTCTAATTTTAATGTTAATTTTTTATTATTATTATTTTTCTTTTTTTATTTTCTATTTTTTTCTTCTTTTGTCTTTTCATTTCTTTTCAATTTTCTTATTCCCCCTTCCTTGAATTCTACCTGCTTACTCTCATTCTCTTTAGTGACTTCTTCCCTTCCCTTCTAATACCTTTCCTCCCAAGCATCAAATAAATTTATAGGAGTAAACAGTAACTCAGCAGTCAAACAGAACAAGAAGTAACATGAGCAACTTGAAAAAGCAAGGAAGAAAAGGAGTACAAACAATGCAGGACAGCCTAACTATTCAGGAGGACCTAGAGTCATCAGAAAAATGGTCATATAAAGAACTCAAGGAACACCTTAGACAGATGGAATGGAACCTTAAAGAGGATACGAGACAGCAAATTCAAGCAGCGAAAGAACACATTGAGAATGAATTACATAAACAGATAAAAGAAGAAGTTAAGCACCTTTATCAGGAGATAGAGATTATAAAAAATAATCAAACAATAATTCTAGAAATGAAGGAAACGATAAACCAAAATAAAAACTCAATTGAGAGTATCACTAACAGAGTGGAGCAAGTAGAAGCCAGAACGTCAGATAATGAAGACAAAATATATCATCTTTGAATCAGAGGTGGCGAGGGACCCGCAGTGCGGAACTACCGCTCCCACCAGTGCTGACAGCTGAGGTCTCTTACACCATGGAATATTACGCAGCACTAAAAAAATGACAAAATCATGTAATTTGCAGGGAAATGGATGGCACTAGAGCAGATTATGCTTAGTGAAGCTAGCCAATCCCTAAAAAACAAATAACAAATGTCTTTTTTGATATAATGAGAGCAACTATGAACAGAGCAGGGAGGAAGAGCAGGAAGAAAAGATTAAATTTAAACAGAGACATGAGATGGGAGGGAAAGAGAGAGAAAAGGGAAATTGCATGGAAATGAAGGGAGACCCTCATTGCTATACAAAATTACATATAAGAGGTGAGGGGAATGGGAAAATAAACAAGGAGAGAAATGAATTACAGTAGATGGGGTAGAGAGAGAAGATGTGAGGGAAGGGGAGGGGGGATAGTAGGGGATAGGAAAGGTAGCAGAATACAACAATTACTAATAGGGCATTATGTAAAATTGTGGATGTGTAACCGACGTGATTCTGCAATCTGCATTTGGGGTAAAATTGGGAGTTCATAACCCACTTCAATCTAATGTATGAAATATGATATGTCAAGAGCTTTGTAATGTTGTGAACATCCAATAAAAAAAATAAAAAATAAAAAAGTTTTTGTATTATGATTTTAAGTAGATCCACCACTGTACCAAAACCTAATATTCAATTAATAATCCAAATGTAAAAATTATTTAAATTATTTTAGTGCCATATTTTACTTTCAAAAATTTTCCCCATTTTGGATAGTAAATTATATAGTTACCAATAACCATCTTTTTGGAAGTTTCCCTTGTTGAGAAATTTACTGTAAAGAACTACTTCCATATATGCCACAGGAGAGGGTTTGATCAATTGGAGAACATTACAGAGAGTACAGTTTTAGCTTGGTATTAACTTTATGAAATGGTTAATGAAGTTAACCTCTCACCTGTTTGAAAGTTTAAGGTAAGCTTGATGATTCCTTGCAATCCAGCGATTTAAAAACACTTTATTATGAAACCTTTCAAGTACATACAAAATTCAAGGAAATAGTATAGTGCCAGAAATGTTTTGAAGATGGAATTTTGGTACAGTCATCTGAATGACTGGTAGCCATCTAAAGAGGCATCTGTGTTTGTAGATGCAGGAATGCTGACCAGGCCAAGAATTTCGGCTTAATAGGTAATATTGCAGTCTACATGATGCTAAAGACAGGATTCCCATTGCTATGTTTTCCTGATAGAATCATAGGCCCAAGGCATTAGGAGTCTGGTTTTTCTTCTTTATGGCTTCTTTGATGCATAGATCCTCTTGCATAAAAGTGAGTTACCTTTTCATTTGGTTTTCTAGTTCTTCCCCAGAGGAGGATCTTGATGGACATATGAACCATTACTACCTCATCTAGTCCCAACCTAGATGACCAACCAACTCTTTTACTCACAGTGCCTAGCCAATGGCAAGTACTCAGTACACATTTCTTTACTAAATGAATGAACCACGGCAGGTTGCTACCATCTCTGGAACAAGGGAAGCCCCACAAGAGAATGGGGTTTTGAATTAGTAATTTGAAGTTTTTCTAGGAGGGTTGAAGAAGCTGGACTTCAAGAGAACCCTTGGAATTGGTGCCATTCTGGGATGCTAGTTTTTGGATTCTTTAGATACTAAATAAACAAACTCCAATTAGAAACCAGACACAATCTTCCCAGAACCTGTTCCCACAGCTTGTCTTATAAACTTAAAGAAGTCCCAGCTTCCTCTGTATTTAGATGACCTTGCATGAAAAGTTTACTCAGGGTAGATATGGCAACATTCCTAGAAGAAATGATATATCCTAATAATTAGAACCAGGCTATAAGAAATCATCTTAATCCATAGTTGTGAGGGGATCTCTTGGGGAGAAAGAATTGCATGGTGATCCCTAGACTACCAGAAAAACCTTGCTAGATTATTATTTTTTTTTCAAGAAACACAGAGTATCTCTAAAACTTGAGCCAATCTTTATCTTTAACATTTGTTTCACTACTGACGACCATTGCTAACACTCATGTCTTAACAATTCAGTAATAAAAACCCATAGATGACACTTGCTATCCTAATGGGGAGTGAACCCAGGACTAGGCAACTGTTTTATTTTTTATTTATTTTTTTAAGAGAGAGAGAGGGGGGGGGGAGGGAGGGAGGGAGGGAGGGAATTTTTTAATATTTATCTATTTTTCTTAGTTATGGGCGGACACAACATCTTCGTTTGTATGTGGTGCTGAGGATGGATCCGGGATGCACGCATGCCAGGTGAGCGCGCTACCGCTTAAGTCACATCTCCAGCCCTGGCAACTGTTTTATGACTGAGCTACACCTCAACCCTTGATCATATCTTTGATCAAGATGTGGCAGCTGTTAAGATCTATGGGTCTGATATTGAATCTTTCAACACAAGTCTCGTTATATTTCATTTGTTTAGGTTTTCTTTAATTTCTCTCATTATTATTTGTGATTTTCTGTGAATATTTCTGTTGTATCTTTTGTAAGATGCATCCCTGATTATTTACTATATTTTAAACCTGTATAAATGACATTAAAATGTTTTTATTAATATATTAATACATTTTTAATATATAACAGTGGGATTTATTTTGACATTCACAGATGCATATAAGATAATTTGCTCCATCTCAATCTCCACTACTTCTCCTCCCTCTCCTCCTTACCTGCTTCTTCTACTCCAACAGGTCTTCTTTTCATTTATTTATTACTTCTTAAATGGGTGCTTTATAGTTACACATATGAAAGTGGAATTCTAGATGGCAGATTTTAGAAATCAGTACTGTATTGTTCATTGGTAGCATATATAAATACAACTGAGTTTTGTTGATTGACCTTATACTTGCCAGTTTGCTAAATTTACTAATTTAGTAACTTTTTTTTTGGTAGAATCTACCAGATTTTCTATAAAGATACTTTGATTATGTGTGGAAAATCAGTTTTACATTTCTCTTTTGCACCTGGATGCATTTTATTTAATTTTCTTGCCTTATTGCCCTGAAAAGAACTTTCATACAATGCTGAACCAAAATCGTGATGGGGAAAATCCTTCTTTTGTTCCTTACATTAGTGGAAAATAATTCAGTTTTTTAATGATTATATGTGATATTAGGTAAGCTTTTTTAAAATTTCAGATTGATAAATTCCTTTCTACTACATTTTTTTTTCAATATTCTTATCACGGATGGATAGTAGGTTTTGTAAAATAGTTTCGGTATCTATTGAGATAAATGAATTTTTTAAAAGTTTGGTAATATGATAATTCATATTGATTTTTCTAATGTTAGTCTAACTTTATATTCTTGGGATAAAATATTACATTTGGTCATAATGTATCATTCTTTTTGTATCTTCTTCAATTTAACTTGCTAAAATTTTGTTTAGAATTTCTATTTTCATGTTCATAAGGCATATTAGGTTATAAAGTTTTTTTTTTTTTAATAATGCCTTTGTTTTGTGTTCAGATAATACTGACCTCAAAGAATAAGTCAGGAAGTATTTTAGCCTTTTTAATTTACTGAAACAGTGTTTGTATAATTGGTATTATTTCTCTTCTAAATATTTGGTAGAGTTCCTCAGTGAAGTCATACAGGCCTGGAGTTTTATTTTGGGGAAGGTTTTAACATACAAACAATTTAGTTAAGCTGAAAAGCATTGTATCTATTATCTGTTTCTTCTTGAATGTAGTTTGGTAGCTTGTCTTTTGTGGAATTGTCCATTTCTTCTATTGATTAATTTATTTGCATAAAGTTTTCATGATATTATCTTCCTTTTATTTTCCATAGAATCTGTGGTGATATTAGTTATTTATTTTTTCTCTTTCTTTCTTTGTTTATTTATTTATTTTTTGCAGTGCTGGGGATTGAACCCAGGGCCTTTGCAAGTGAGGCAGGCACTCTACCAACTGAGTTATATCATCAGCCCTTCTCTCTCTTTTTCTTGGTCAATTTGTTTAGATGTTCACCAATTTAATTAACTTCAAATAATCAACTATTACTGTTGTTGATTTTATCTATAGTTTTTCCCTTTTCTATTTTATTAATTGTTGTTATGTCCTCTTTTCTATTATAGTGGATTTAATTTGTTTTTCTTTTAATAGTTTTTTTCCCCTTTCTTTTTGGTACTGGGTATTGAACCAAGGGGTGCTTAACCACTGAGCCACATCCTCAGCTCTTTATTTATCTATTTATTTATTTAGAGACAGGGTCTCACCAAGCTAGGGCCTCACTATGTTGCTGAGGCTGACTGAACTTTCAATTCTTCTGCCTCAACCTCCCAAGTCACTGGGATTACAGGCGTGTGCCACCGTGCCTGGCCTTCTGCTATTTTCTTAAGGTAGAGATTCATTTGTTGGTCTGAGACCATTTTTCTTTTCTAATATAGGCAACAGGTGATATAATGTACTACCATAGAAGCAGCTGTCTAATTTTGATATGTCATGTTTTCATTTTAATTCAGTTCAAAATTCTGACTTTCATTTTGATTATTTCTTTGATCCACATCAGTTTGGACAGGTTGGCTCACAATGTTGATTACGTTCCACGTTCTTACTGATTTCTGTATACTAGTTTTATCAATTATTGGATATAATTGGGGATCATAGCTGTTCTCCATGCAACTGTATGAAGTTCTTGTATTATGTATTTTAGGCTTTGTTATTAGGTATATAGACAACCTTTTCCCTTTAACAGGGGTATCTAGACCAATTAAATATCATGTGGTTATTTTTATGATTTGGTTTAAATCCATTGTCATACTATTTATTTTCTATTTGCCTTTTTTGTTTTTTATTCCTTCTTTCCACCTTTTCTTCTTTGTTTTAAATCCATTGTCATACTATTTATTTTCTATTTGCCTTTTTTGTTTTTTATTCCTTCTTTCCACCTTTTCTTCTTTGTTTTAAATCCATTGTCATACTATTTATTTTCTATTTGCCTTTTTTGTTTTTTATTCCTTCTTTCCACCTTTTCTTCTTTGTTTTGAATTAATTGAATATGTTATTATGATTTTATTTCATCTTAAAAAAAGAAATACATTTTTATTAGTGCATTGTGATCAGACATAATAGTGGAATACCTTGTTACATATTTGTACATGCACACAATATAACAATTTTGGTCAATTTTCTTTTTTATGTAAATTTTAAAATTTATATATGACAGCAGAATGCATTATAATTCTTATTACATTTATAGAGCACAATTTTTTCATATCTCTGGTTGTATACACAGTATATTCACACCAATTTGTGTCTTCATACATGTACTTTGCATAGTAATGATCATCACATTCCACCATCATTTGGTCAATTTTCTGCCCTAAGACCTTCCCCTTTCTTCCCCTTCTCCTTTCCTCATCCTCTTCCTCAGTTTATTTATTTATTTTTTTTGAGGCCTTGTTAGTTGTAACTTTTGTTTTATTATTTTAGTTTTAGAATTTATAGTATACATTGGTAGGTCTTTACATTTTTACTTTTAAGTGATATTAAATAATTTCACATTTCATATAAGATTCTCAAATTTTCATCTTCTGGTATTTGTGCTATTTTTGTTATGCATTTTACTTTTATATTTTGTAAACCACACTACATTTTGACTATTTTCTTTAACAAATTCTAAAATCTTTTAAAGATATTTAAATAACAAGAAAGCATTATAAATATTGGCTCATGTAGTTGCCATTTCTGATGCTCTTCTTTGTGCTGATCCATATCTCCACTTGGAATCATTTTTGTTCTACCTAAAGGATATGCTTTAACTGTTTTTACTATTTTTTAAAATTTATTTTTTGGTGGTGCAAATCTGGCAATGAATTATTTTTTATGAGTTTTTATGTGATTTCTGAGGGATATTTTTTATTTTATTTTATTCTTTTTATTGGTAGTTCACAACATTACAAAGCTCTTGACATATCATATTTCATACATTAGATTGAAGTGGGTTATGAACCCCCAATTTTACCCCAAATGCAGATTGCAGAATCACGTCGGTTACACATCCACAATTTTACATAATGCCCTATTAGTAATTGTTGTATTCTGCTACCTTTCCTATCCCCTACTATCCCTCCTCCCCTCCCCTCCCATCTTCTCTCTCTACCCCATCTACTGTAATTCATTTCTCTCCTTGTTTATTTTCCCATTCCCCTCACAACCTCTTATATGTAATTTTGTATAGCAATGAGGGTCTCCCTTCATTTCCATGCAATTTCCCTTTTCTCTCCCTTTCCCTCCCATCTCATGTCTCTGTTTAATGTTAATCTTTTCTTCCTGCTCTTCCTCCCTGCTCTGTTCATAGTTACTCTCATTATATCAAAGAAGACATTTGGTATTTGTTTTTTAGGGATTGGCTAGCTTCACTAAGCATAATCTGCTCTAGTGCCATCCATTTCCCTGCAAATTCTATGATTTTGTCATTTTTTATTGCTGCATAGTACTCCATTGTGTATAGATGCCACATTTTTTTTTATCCATTCATCTATTGAAGGGCATCTGGGTTGGTTCCACAGTCTAGCTATTGTGAATTGTGCTGCTATAAACATCGATGTGGCCTCTCGACTCTGGGGCTTTTTAAGGCCAGTCCTTTCCGCAGCCAACCCCGGCGGGGAAAACGTAGCGCGCATGCGGCGCCGGGCACCCTCCAGATAGTCTCAGCAGAAGCGTGGTTAGACAAAATGGCCCTGGTGCCCTATGAGGAGACCAGGGGAATGGGGCTCCAGAAATTCCACCAGCCTCTTGCCACTTTCTCCTTTGCAAACCACACGATCCAAATCCGGCAGGACTGGAGGCAGCTTGGAGTCGCAGCAGTTGTTTGGGATGCGGCTGTTGTCCTTTCCACGTTTCTGGAGATGGGCGCTGTGGAGCTCAGGGACTGCTCTGCCGTGGAGCTGGGTGCTGGCACAGGGCTGGTGGGCATAGTAGCTGCCCTGCTGGGTGCTCACGTGACTATCACGGATCGAAAAGTAGCACTAGAATTTCTTAAATCCAATGTTCAAGCCAACTTACCTCCCCATATCCAACCCAAAGCTGTTGTTAAGGAGCTGACTTGGGGACACAATTTGGGGAATTTTTCACCTGGAGAATTTGACCTGATACTTGGAGCTGACATCATATATTTAGAAGAGACATTCACAGATCTTCTTCAAACACTGGAACATCTCTCTAGCAACCACTCAGTGATACTTTTAGCTTGCCGAATTCGCTATGAACGAGATAACAACTTCTTAGCGATGCTGGAGAAGCGATTTACTGTGAGTAAGGCTCACTATGATCCTGAAAAAGATGTACATATTTACAAAGCACAGAAAAGAAACCCACGGGATGACTTATAGTTGGCTACGCTTATAAGAATATTGTCATTGAGTGTGTCAGTTAAGGTCTTAGACTGGGAATCTAACCATACTTAAATGAAATGGTTGTTGTACACATCTCTCTAACCAAAGGTTGTCAAGGGACAAAGCACATAAGCAGTGCTTTGTTCTATTGCTGTGAGTTTAGTCCTATCTTACTCTGAAATTCCATCAACATTAAAGGAAAGTGTGAGATTGTCATTTATGCTGTTTCTGTCTCCTGCATTGCTCCCTCTTGGTGAAGGGCTGGTATAAAGGTGACTTTAAACCAGCTGAGTTGTTTTTGGCAAGGTTAAATCATGTAGCTTATTTTAAATACATTCGGAGATCATAATGTTTATTCCAGTTTTGTAATTTTTTGAGGTTTAACATACATTCCCTGGACTATTGTTGCTGTTGAAATCTTGTCCATTTAGATTCTAAGCACTTTTTTGTCTGTTTGAAATTAAGTTGTGAGTTTTCTGCGTGGTCTCATATCTTGCTTTTTAGTTTAGTTTCAGGCTTAGGAGTGTAAACAAAGGAATAAATAAAAATAAAATCTTATTTTTTGGAAGTACCTAAAGTCTTGAAAGATTTGGAGAAGTTGTCTTCTCCGAATTGAAAGCTGTGGCTCCCCTTCAGCTTTGCCATTTCTCATGCTTTTGTTTATTTATTTCCTAAGCTTTCCCTTTTCCTTGTGCTCTTATAATGCATAGGATGAAAGGTTAAAAGAAAAAAAGTTTTAAATCTCATCCCTCCACAAGAAGGTAGCTTCTGTCTTGTACCTGCAATTGCTCATTCAATGTCAGTATTCCCTGAAAGGTGACAGCTTCTGGAGGGTCAGAAATATTTCTGCTTCTTTCATTGTTGCTTCCTCAGTATCTAGTATGTCACAACCAAATTAAGAGTATTGATCTTTGGATTATGTGTTTGCTACATTTGTTTTATGATTATCTTTGATAGACTTTATGGATGAAGTCACCATACATGAACTTTTGGCTTAAACAAATTTAGACCACAAGACTATTATAATCTCAATATGGTATTTGGCACCAGAGGTAAATTCATTTTACAAAATATTATCAATCAGACCTCCTTCTTTTTAACCTTTTGATGAATATTTGGATATGAAAATACCCAAGAATATATTAGTATCTACATATATTTAAAATAAAGATTTTGCTTTAATAAAAGTGAAAAAAAAAAAAAAAAAAAAAAAAAAAAAAAAAAAAAAAAACATCGATGTGGCAGTATCCCTGTAGCATGCTCTTTTAAGGTCTTCAGGGAATAGTCCGAGAAGGGCAATAGCAGGGTCAAATGGTGGTTCCATTCCCATCTTTCCCAGGAATCTCCAAACTGCTTTCCAAATTGGCCGCACCAATTTGCAGTCCCACCAGCAATGTACAAGTGTACCATTTTCTCCACATCCTCGCCAGCACTTGTTGTTGTTTGACTTCATAGTGGCTGCCAATCTTACTGGAGTGAGATGGTATCTTAGGGTGGTTTTGATTTGTATTTCTCTGACTGCTAGAGATGGTGAGCATTTTTTCATGTACTTGTTGATTGATTGTATATCCTCCTCTGAGAAGTGTCTGTTCAGGTCCTTGACCCATTTGTTGATTGGGTTATTTGTTATCTTATTGTCTAATTTTTTGAGTTCTTTGTATACTCTGGATATTAGGGCTCTATCTGAAGTGTGAGGAGTAAAAATTTGTTCCCAGGATGTAGGCTCCCTATTTACCTCTCTTATTGTTTCTCTTGCTGAGAAAAAACTTTTCAGTTTAAGTAAGTCCCATTTGTTGATTCTTGTTATTAACTCTTGTGCTATGGGTGTCCTATTAAGGAATTTGGAGCCCGACCCCACAATATGTAGATCAGAGCCAACTTTTTCTTCTATCAGACGCAGAGTCTCTGATTTGATATCAAGCTCCTTGATCCATTTTGAGTTAACTTTTGTGCATGGCGAGAGAAAGGGATTCAGTTTCATTTTGTTGCATATGGATTTCCAGTTTTCCCAACACCATTTGTTGAAGATACTATCCTTCCTCCATTGCATGCTTTTAGCCCCTTTATCAAATATAAGATAGTTGTAACTTTGTGGATTAGTCTCTGTGTCCTCTATTCTATACCATTGGTCCACCCGCCTGTTTTGGTACCAGTACCATGCTGTTTTTGTCACTATTGCTCTGTAATATAGTTTGAAATCTGGTATCGCTATACCGCCTGATTCACACTTCCTGCTTAGAATTGCTTTTGCTATTCTGGGTCTTTTGTTTTTCCATATGAATTTCATGATTGCTTTATCTATTTCTACAAGAAATGCCGTTGGGATTTTGATTGGCATTGCATTAAACCTATAGAGAACTTTTGGTAATATCGCCATTTTGATGATGTTAGTTCTGCCTATCCATAAACAGGGTACATTTTTCCATCTTCTAAGATCTTCTTCTACTTCTCTCTTTAGGGTTCTGTAGTTTTCATTGTATAAATCTTTCACCTCTTTTGTTAGGTTGATTCCCAAGTATTTTATTTTTTTTGAGGATATTGTGAATGGAGTGTTTTTCCTCATTTTCGTTTCAGAAGTTTTGTCGCTGATATACAGAAATGCCTTTGATTTATGCGTGTTGATTTTATATCCTGCCACTTTGCTGAATCCATTTATTAGTTCTAGTAGTTTCTTTGTAGACCCTTTTGGGTCTTCTAGGTATAGAACCATGTCATCTGCAAATAGTGATAATTTAAGTTCTTCTTTTCCTATTTTTATGCCTTTAATTTCTTTCGTCTAATTGCTCTGGCCAGTGTTTCGAGAACTGTATTGAATAGAAGTGGTGATAGAGGGCATCCCTGTCTTGTTCCAGATTTTAAAGGGAATGCCTTCAACTTTTGTCCATTCAGAATGATGCTAGCCTGAGGCTTAGCATAGATAGCTTTTACAATGTCAAGGTAACTTCCTGTTATCCCTAGTTTTTCTAATGTTTTGAACATAAAGGGATGCTGTATTTTGTCGAATGCTTTCTCTGCGTCTATGGAGGTGATAATATGGTTCTTATCTTTAAGTCTATTGATGTGGTGAATAACATTTAGTGATTTCCGTATATTGAACCATCCTTGCATCCCAGGGATGATCCTACTTGATCATGGTGCACAATTTTTTTGATGTGTTTTTGTATTTGATTTGCCAGAATTTTATTGAGGATTTTTGCATCTAGGTTCATTAGAGATATTGGTCTGTAGTTTTCTTTCTTTGAAGTGTCTTTGTCTGGTTTCGGAATCAGGGTGATGTTGGCCTCATAGAATGAATTTGGAAGAGCTCCCTCTTTTTCTATTTCCTGAAATAACTTGAAAAGTATTGGTATTAATTCTTCTATAAAGGTTTTGTAAAACTCCGCTGTATACCCATCCGGTCCTGGGCTTTTCTTGGTTTGTAGTCTTTTGATGGCTTCTTCAATTTCATCCATTGATATTGGTCTGTTCAAATTGTGTGTATCCTCCTGACTCAGTCTGGGCAAATCATATGACTTAAGAAATTTATCCATGTCTTCACTATCTTCTATTTTATTGGAATATAGGTTTTCAAAATAATTTCTAATCGTCTTCTGTATTTCTGTAGCATCTGTTGTGATATTGCCTTTTTCATCCCATATGTTAGTAATTTGAGTTCTCTCTCTTCTTCTCTTTGTTAGCATGGATAAAGGTCTGTGAATCTTATTTATTTTTTCGAAGAACCAACTTTTAGTTTTGTTAATTTTTTCAATAGTTTCTTTTGTTTCAATTTCATTGATTTCTGCTCTGATTTCAATTAATTCTTGCCTTCTGCTACATTTGCTGTTGTTTTGCTCTTCCTTTTCTAGGGCTTTGAGATGAAGTGTGAGCTCATTTATTTGTTGGTTTTTTCTTTTTTTGAGGAATGACCACCAGGCGATGAATTTCCCTCTTAAAACTGCTTTCATTGTGTCCCATAGATTTCAATATGTTGTGTCTGTATTTTCATTTATCTCTAAGAATTTTTTGATTCCCTCCTTTATGTCTTCTGTAACCCATTGATCATTCAGTAACATATTGTTCATTTTCCATGTGATGTAGGATTTTTCCTTCCTTCTTTTATCATTGATTTCCAGTTTCATTCCATTATGATCAGATAAAATGCATGGTATTATCTCCACCCCTTTATATTTACTGAGGGTTGCCCTATGGCATAATATATGGGCTATTTTTGAGAAGGATCCATGTGCTGCTGAGAAAAAAGTATATCCATTTGATGATGGTTGATATATTCTATATAAGTCAGTTAAGTCTAGGTTATTGATTGTGGTATTGAGTTCTATAGTTTCTTTATTCAACTTTTGTTTGGAGGATCTGTCCAATGGTGAGAGAGGTGTGTTGAAGTCTCCCATAATTATTGTGTTGTGGTCTGTTTGATTCTTGAACTTGAGGAGAATTTGTTTTATGAATGTCGCAGCACCATTATTTGGTGCGTAAATATTGATATTTGTTATGTTTTGTTGGTGTATGGTTCCTTTTAACAGTATATAATGCCCTTCTTTATCCCTTTTGATTAACTTAGTCTTGAAGTCGATTTTATTCGATATGAGGATGGCCACCCCTGGTTGCTTACGAGGACCGTGTGCGTGGTATATTTTTTCCCATCCTTTCACCTTCAGCCTGTGTATGTCTTTTCCAATCAGATGTGTCTCCTGGAGGCAGCATATTGTTGGATTTGTTTTTTTAATCCATGATACCAGCCTATGTCGCTTTATTGGAGAGTTTAAGCCATTAACATTCAGAGTTACTATTGATATATGGTTTGTACTTCCATCCATGTTTGATTATTTATCCTTTTTAAAAAAAATTTAATTTGTTTCTCCATGATTATCCTTCCCCTCGCCCTCTGTCTTTACAGAGGCCCTTCCTACTGATGGTTTTGGTTATTGTTTTTCATTTCTTCCTCGTGTAGTGTTTTGCTCAAAATGCTTTGCAATGCTGGTTTTCTGGCTGAAAATTCTTTTAACTTTTGTTTTCATGAAAGATTTTTATTTCGTTGTCATACCTGAAGCTTAATTTTGCTGGATACAGAAGTCTTGGTTGGCATCCATTGTCTTTCAGTGTTTGAAATGTATTGTTCCATGACCTTCTTGCTTTCAGTGTCTGTGATGAAAAATCCGTTGTTAACCTTATTGGTTTACCCCTGAATGTAATCTGTCTCCTTTCTCTTGTAGCTTTTAATATTTTCTCTTTGTTCTGTATATTGGATATCTTCATAACAATGTTTCTTGGCGTTGGTCTACTGTGATTTTGTGTGCTCGGTGTCCTGTATGCATCTTCAATTTGTTTATCTGTTTCCTTTTTTATTTCTGGAAAGTTTTCTGTAATTATTTCATTCAGCAGGTTACTCATTCCCTTGGTTTGAATCTCTGTACCTTCTTCTACCCCGATGACTCGTAAGTTTGTTTTTTTTATGTTATCCCATAACTCTTGGATGTTTTTCTCGTGATTTTTTACCAGCCTTTCTGAGTTGGCTAGACTGTTTTCAAGATGATATATTTTGTCTTCATTATCTGATGTTCTGGCTTCTACTTGCTCCACTCTATTAATGATACTCTCAATTGAGTTTTTAATTTGGTTTATCATTTCCTTCATTTCTAGAATTATTGTTTGATTATTTTTTATAATCTCTATCTCCTGATAAAGGTGCTTAACTTCTTCTTTTATCTGTTTATGTAATTCATTCTCAATGTGTTCTTTTGCTGCTTGAATTTGCTGTCTCGTATCCTCTTTAAGGTTCCATTCCATCTGAGTTCTTTATATGACCATTTTTCTGATGACTCTAGGTCCTCCTGAATATTTAGGCTGTCCTGCATTGTTTGTACTCCTTTTCTTCCTTGCTTTTTGAAGCTGCTCATGTTACTTCTTGTTCTGTTTGACTGATGAGTTACTGTTTACTCCTATAAATTTATTAGATGCTTGGGAGGAAAGGTATTAGAAGGGAAGGGAAGAAGTCACTAAAGAGAATGAGAGTAAGCAGGTAGAATTCAAGGAAGGGGGGATAAGGTAATTGAAAAGAAATGAAAAGACAAAAGAAGAAAAAAAAGGAAATAAAAAAAGAAAAAAAAAATTTTTAAATAATAAAACAAATTTAAAATTAAAATTAGAAGAAAAAAAATTTAAAAAAAATTGTAAAAAAATTTAAAAAAACAACAAGAAAGAAAAATGAAAATGAAAGAAAAACCCAAATCAAAAAAAAGAGAAAAGAAAAAAAGAAAAAAAAGAAAAAAAAATAACAAAAGAAAAACTGATAAATGCAGTCTTAGAGTTTGATTAACTTCTCTTCCAGTAGGTGGCGCTGTTCCCACCAGCCAAGTTTCTCCTGTCAATACACGGGAACCAATCACTGTGCAGCAGCTCCTCCCAGACTGGGCGAGTCTCCAATCCTGGGTGCCTTTGGCCTCCTCTTGTGTCTAGTCACTTCCCAGTTTTCCTCTAGTCAGGCCCCTCTCACGGGTGCTGCTCACCACAATACTGGCTACACGCCAGGTCTGCTGCTCCCAGGAGCCCTGTTTTCATGAACGACTGGGCACACTCTTCCAGTTTGCCATTCCCTCAGACCCTAAGTTTGTAGAGCGTGGGGCTGAGAATCCTCAGCGAATTTTACTTGCCCTCCGGTAGCCACGCCCCCGGTAGCTGGTGCAAGAGACCTCAGCTGTCAGCACTGGTGGGAGCGGTAGTTCGGCGCCGCGGGTCCCGCGCCACCTCTGATTCCCTCGGGCTGGCTATCGTGCTCACGGGAGCGCTGGGAGGGGCCCTTAAGGTTTCCCCGATGTGTGGAGCGGGAAGTCTAGGGAATTACACACCTGTAGCCGCAGGTTTCAATGAAGTTATCTCCTCTGCCGCAGTCTGATGACGTCAGTTCTCTGCCATGGTGGTATCTCTTGCAAGTGGCGACAGTTCGTTTCCCTTTGCCGGGTGACCAATGCAACGGCTGGGTCCTTACTGTCTCTCCCAAGCCCCATTTCAAACCTGTGGCCACTACCTATGAAGGCTCGGTAGGCATTTACCTCCGTAGGATGAGAAGGGCTGACCAGTTGTTTCAGCCAGATGGATTATTGCTGAGTCACAGCTGTTTGTCTGCGGGAAGCAGGCAAACGGTAGCTTGAATTCAGCCGATCCGGGCTCAGTGTGTGTTCTGAGAGGCCCAGACTGATCGCCCCAGATCCATGTCAGCTCAGCATTGCCTAGTGATCCTGAGCAAATAGATTTAGGTTGTTTACGACTCCCTCTGCCCGCACAGCTGAAGAGGTCAGAGACTTGATCTCTCTGCGCCCGCCGCCATGTTGGAATCAGGATATTTTTTATTGGGAATTGAATTATAGGTTGCCATTTTTTTCTTTGAGTATCTTAATGTTGCTCCATTTTTATCTGATGAGTAATCCCCTATCATTCTTATTTTTGCTTTCTTGTATGTATTGTGTTGGGTTTTTTTTTCTGTTAGTGCTTTTAAGATGTTCTCTTTGTTATTGTTTTTGAGTTAATAGATTATGATTTACCATTGTGTAACTTTATTCATGGTCATTGTGCTTGGGGTTTGCTGTGCTTCTTAGACTGAGGGGTTTATAATTTTCATCAGATTTGGAATTTTTTTTTTTGCCATTATGTCTTTAAATATTTTTTTTTCTGCCTTACCTTGCTTTTCCTTTTGGAATTTAGATTCATGTTTATTAGGCTATTTGGAGTTGTCCTATAGCTGTTTTATTTTCTTGAGTTATCTTCTTTTCTCTTTTTCATTTTGGAAATTTTCTGTTGTTATATATTCGAGTTCATTAATCTTCTTGTTGGCAATGTGATTTTTGTCTTGTAGCTTACTTTACCTTGTTGTCTCTTCCCTCATCTCTGGTTCTATATTTTTCCCAGCCTTGGAACATCATTTCATTTCATTCTATTTCCCAAACACCAGCAATGCATTGCAATAAACCAGTGTTTAAACTTTTTGGAGGGTAACTGTGGATGATTATCTCGTAGTTTATCAAACTTTAAAGTTAAATAGTAATATGATTTTCCTCCCAAGTTCCTTCATCACTGTGTCAATAGAGAGATTTTCACTAGGCAAAGTTTTTAACCTAGCTTTCCTTCCTCATCCCAATAAATTTATGTTGCTCAGGGACCCTTCCTTTCTTTTTGCTCTTTTTTCACTTTTTCCAACTTCTGCAAATCTAAAAAAACCCCAAAACAAAACAAACAAAACCTCCCAAATCCCTGCTTTTAAAATACTCTGAATAAATCAATTTTCTTTAGGCACCTATGTATAGAGGATATTAAAAATATTTAGCAACCAGATAGAAGCAGTCAGAGTTTTCATGCTGAGCCAGGCTTAACACTTTGCTTGTTGGAGCTGAGGGGGACACTAGGGGAGAAGCTATAGTGAGTAGGCTATGGAAGGACATGGGAAGGGGACAGCCAGCACAGGAGTTATTTGTAAGCTGGTAGGAAAGTATTTTTAATGTTTTAACAAGTACAAAACAGCTATCCCAGTGCCTGTCCATTAGTAACAGGTCTTTCTGCACAGAAAGCACAGGCTGCATGAAATAGCTGTTTTCTTGATCATATTCATTCTTAGCCAGGGCTTTCCTCACCTAACCCTCTGTGTTCGCTGAAGTTACGCAATACAAAGAGTTATTTTTTCTTGTGTCCAGAAAAATAGGAATTATTCCCTGAAATTAGACAGAATAAAGATTTTTATTTCTTATGTCTGGTCTATGAGTATTTTTTGTTACAATTGGATGAGTTTATGAATCACATGAGTGATCAGAGCATTTTTTTTAATGATAGCAATTTAAAAATCCAAGAAATGTAATGATATAGCAAGGCCATCATTTTGGTATCTTCTCCGGCACCAAGGAGAAGTCTTCCAAACTTTAGAACACCACCTAGTGGTCTAATTTGAATTATAATTCCTGTACATATGTTTCTTCATATAAGACAAAATAGCAGTAAGAAAAACCATCAAAGTAAGACGTTTTAAAAACCATTTTTTATTTCCTTGTTCTTATTTTTGATAATTTACGTGTAAATTATATTTATTTGCGCTAACTTGTTACTTACAAAGAAACTTATTTTTTTTCCAGTACTTTGGGATTTTTGAAAAATCTTGCCCATTGAGTTTAATTTTTCATAGCCCACCATTTTCTATGAATTTAAAGTAAAGCAAAATTTCTATAATTAGTGGAGTTCTTTTTCAAGTGTGTGTATGAATTATTTCTTAAATATTTATAGTCTCCAGATCCTGTATTAATTTCACTGACACTTAAAATAATAGCTAGTGATTATCTGAAGACTTTGAACAACTATTTAGTTGCCCAAGAATTTAATGTGCCTGAACCAAGGGATTTAAATATCTCTAGCTTGAATAATTCTCCTTTAGTCATCCCAACTCTGTTTTACCTATTTAATTTTCAGTTCTTGGTGCGTTTTGAAATTATGTAAACTTGGGAAAATTATGATCTTTCTTATTTCCATTTCTTCTGTAAAATGAGATAAAATATTTACCCTAGGGAGGCAATGTAAATATAATTAGGTGTGGAAACACTGAGAAAACTACACAATGTATATAACTCGTTTTAAAAAAATCTGTAAAATTATCTGACTTTTAAAATTGCTTTATTGTAATTCTTTTACCCTTAATTTAAAGGGATATACTTGGTCATTCTTGAATGATTGTACTGCATTTCACTAATTTACAAGCAGTTATTATTGTATTGTGGAGCTGCATTGGGAGGATTAAAACTTTAGAATTTAGTTATCCAATTTAATTGCTTTCCGTTATCCTTATAGCTTGGATTCACATTTTTTGAGTCATTCCTTTGAGTGATCTTTTTGAGTAACATTAAGGGAGAAAAAAATACAACTGATTTTTCAGCCGTAGAGACTACACGGATTGACTCTTACGTGAACTTTTGGGCATAACTTTAAAAATGAAAATGGAGAAACCATTCCCTTGGCCCTGGGCTATTAGAACTAATACATCTAAAAATGTCAGACAAATCTATAAACATTGTACAATGAAATATGTGCATCACCTATTGCTGGAGTTAAGGAAAAGTATCTCACCTTTTTATTTGGGTTGTGATTTTTGCAAATCCATTTGTTTTACTTTTGATTTTTCTCTAGCTAGCATGCAAATTCTCAGGGATTTTTCTAATTCCAGAAGAGAGAGGATTCTGTGACCTGTAAAATTCTGGAAAGTGTTGATGATTTTGTAGAAATCAAAAGTCTTAACTTACTGAAGAATGATTACTTCTTTTTCTTAAGACTGTGAGAGGATGCAACTATGAACTTAGCCCGTTTATACTCAAATCAGGTCTTTGTCATTTAGAGTGTGCTTTGCAACTAGTTGGGTTCTTTTACTAAAATGGGTGTGAATCTTAAAATAGTTGCTAAATAAGTAAGTTTATTAGGTTAAAAATCTGTGCACTTGTCTTACAGTTTGCTTGAAAAGAAAACCTAACAACAGTTTATATCATTTCATAACTTCTATCAAGTCACCTCTTTGGAGTATGTATACAGCAATTAGTATTTAATATGCATTCAAAAATAATATGCTACAATTAAACTTCCATGAAGGAGGAATAAGTGAGCCCAGTTTTCAGTTAGTACTTATGGTTAATAAAATCACAAGGAAGTCAGAATCTTCCAACAGTTTAATTTATAAATTCAGCTAATAAAGGATGCATTCATGAACTCCAAAGTGCTTTCAAAGTCACTGTCATCCATGAAAACTAACGAGCATAAGGGCAACAGGACTTCTATAAATTCCATGGAGATTCCAGCCAGTGTGGTCCTGCTTCATGTCTGACCTCAGGAGACTCCTCAGACATTGTGATGCTGGTGTTGCTCCTCAGCACATTTTGTGATTGATTTTTGAGGCACTGTCTTTTGAGTGTTGGTTCCTTGCACCTTTTCCTTTCCTCTGTTTTTCAATCATCTTAAGGAGAGGCAATGCTTTATTCTTTGCAGGGGGATTTATCCTTTGGAAAGATCCTGCTATTAATTAGAACAGATTTCTCCAGTTTATGATCCTTTTGAGAGCCTGCATCTTATTTTCTTTGTCTCTTAGTTGGTGTCTGGAACATCATAGCCCCCACTCCTACCCTTAGACCCGTGAGGCTGTTACTGCGCAAAGTCATGAATTTGATTGATTTCATTTTGTGACCTCTGTCACCACACAGGGAAGGGATTTTGAAGGAGAAAAACTTCGTACCAGCTCCTTCACTTTTCAACTCTGTGGCTCGGGGACTGTTGGCACTTGAAATTTTGTAATTTATGTGAACCTCAGTGTTTCTTATCTGGAACATCAGGCTTGTGAAAGAGTATATTAACAATGCATCAAATAGTTTGTTTAGTACATGGCTCGGTGTCAGGGCTCAGTGATTGATGGTTATTGCTGTTTGCTTTGAAATGTTTCATGAAAACTAGTTACCCAATGTTCTAGCCCAAAGGCATAATTGCCCTCAATAAGACTACAAAGGGGAGACTAACTTTTTGTGTAGTTTTACTAAGTTAGAGTCACCTACTGGAGAACCCTCTGTGTGACTCTTCTTTTAAAAAAAAATTTAAAATTGTTTAAATTAGTTATACATGAGAGTAGAATGAGTTTATGTACTTTGATATATTATATATAATAGATGTATCATTTCTAATTTTTCTGTTTGTACAGGATGTAGAATCACGTTGGTCATGCAGTCATATATGTACATAAAGTAATAATGTCTGTTTCGTTCTATGTCCTTCAATAGGTGAATGGATAAAGAAAATGTGCTATATATATTTCAATGGAATATTAGTCAGCTTTAAAGAATGAAATTAGGGCCTTTGCTTTGTAAATGGATAGAGTTGGAGAATATCATGCTAAGCGAAATAAGCCAATCCTCCAAAACCAAAGGCCAAATGTTTTCTCTGATATTGACTCTTCTTAAAGGGAGCATCCATTCCTTTGTATTTTGGAATCGTTAAAATGCCACTCCATTCTCTTTGAGCAACAGCATCAGGCGTCCTGTGTGATTTATTTTTAGGATGATGTAAGCAGGAAATGTGCATCTCTGCTGAAGAAAGGATGCTTGGATAGTTTTCTGAGAACTTCTTACTCTAATATAAACTATGACACAGCCTCCACTTTATTATGAACAATTGGAATTTGTTGGCTGGACATCTGCTTTTCTTTCTGATTCTAATGTTTCTTTTTTTTTTAATTGTTTGTTCAAAACATTACAAAGCTCATGACATATCATCTTTCATACATTTGACTCAATTGGGTTATGAACTCCCATTTTTACCCCAAATACAAATTGCAGAATCACATCGGTTACACACTCACATTTTTACATAATGGCATATTAGTGACTGTTGTATTCTGCTACCTTTTCTAATGTTTCTTAAAAGTACTACTGTGTGTATAATATGATCAATGTATTTCCAGATATTTTGTAGTGACCTTGATTAACGATTGCTGCGACCTTTCTCTGATTCCTGTTAGTGCCTTGTGCAGATGAAATACTGGACTTTAATATGTGGATGGGATTCTACAATCACTAATAGACAAAAATTATCATTGCTATTTTTTAGCATAGTCCTCTAAGCTTTACAAACATTTCACTGATGAAATGGTGTCATGCCACACAAATCTAGAAGAATTACAGTAGCGTGATAAGGTGGAAGATAATTGACAATGAGAATCAGGTATGTTGGGGCACACCTGTAATTCCAGCAACTCGAAAGGCAGAGGAAGGAGGATTACACATTCTAGGCTGGCCTCAGCAACTCAGTGAGATCCTGTCTCAAAATAAAAAGAGCTGGGGGTATAGCTCTATGGTAAAGCCCTCTGGGTTCAATCCCCAGTAAAAAGCTACAAGTGGCTAATGAATATTTTGATGAGAAATAACATATGGTTTCCTCTATCTTGAACAAGAGTTCCAGAAGGGAGGTCAGCATTCAGGAGCTGTCTGCAAAGTCCAATGTGAAAGAGCAGACATGGTCATGCATCTTAGAGACAGGGTGATGCAGTGCCATGTGCCACCGGGACTCACTTAACAAATGATGTCCATGCTCCAGACACATTCCTGTGGGCTTATCAAAGCCTCACTGTCCCTTCTACAGTCATTTCCTTTTACTGGAAAAAAGCATTTCAGAACACAAATGCCAAGGAAATATTTTTTACGCAGACAAGCCCGCCTTATGTATTAAAACAAATCTGGGCAAGCTCCACCTGTTATTTCCATTTAATGACTTGTGACAGTCATGGTGGGTGGCAGTGTGGTGGTGACTTCCACTGATGATGTGAGGCTAGCCGAGGAGGTGCTCTTCTGCCCACCAGCTGTGTGAGGTTGGAAAAGATGACTTAGGCTCTCTGGGTCATAGTTGGTACCTTTTAAAGTTAAAAAAAAAAAGTTAAAAATTTCAACTGTTTTACAGAATCTTTGACAAAATGACAAAATAATGTATATAAGTGTACTTTATAGACTCTCATGCAAAGACACCAAAACTAGGCCATTGGTCTAAATGGCCAAATAAATCCACACAGGACTGAATGATCCTCTTTGTCCAAATTTGCAAGATATGTGCTGACATTCCGGAAGGCTTTGTATCATGAAATATTGCCTCAGTTTCATTCTTAACTGTAGTCGAAAGAAATTTCCCAAAGTGGCTCTGACACATTTCCTCTTTTTTCCCTCATTGCTTTCTAAATATGTTTTCCCATTTATCATTCTTCTCGTAATATGATCCTGAGAGCAGAGGAAGAGATACAACACATATTCGAGAATAAAAACCGTTGGGGTTGGGAGAAATCACCACGTCATCTACATGTTTCAGACTTGTACAAGAGTGGCATACGAGAGACAGAGGAACGTCACACTGTCCTTTTGCCTTGCAGATGTGAAGCATGCTGACACCAACCCCACCCCACCCAACTTCCCAGTGCTTAATGGAAAGGATGCTAGCCATCTTGGTGTTCAGATCTAGCTGCGGGCACTGCACTGTGCTGGCCAAACTCCCCACTTCAGAGCCAAAGGATTTATTCTCCTGGATGCTGGGAAGGTTGTCTCCTGAGATCTCTTAGGCTGTCTTTGAGAGTTGCCTCCGCTGAAGAGAGCCACTGTGCCCAGGGCTGCTTCCTTGCCAGGTCAGCCCTAGCCACTCACTGACCAGTTCAGGTGTATGAAGGCCTGATTCCCTTCTGGGATGAATAGACATGGTAGACCCAGAGCCCCTCAAGGGAGCAGGGGTTCCTCATGACTGCAGCGCTGTCCAGCTTCTCCCACTGCCCTGTCCTTCCTCCTTTGCTACCCCTGAAGGTCTTGTTCTCCTGCTACTCCTAATCAACATCCTGAACAAGGGTGGTGAACCCAACCTGTACCGGAGGCTCTGACCTCCTAGGTTTTCTGAAGGTTCATTAGGCAACTGAACTTAGCTTTCAAATGAAATTATTATACGTATTTCTCAGAAGAGAAACTTGGTGTTATCCAAATTTTTTAAATTGATTTAAAAAAAAATGACAGTGGAATGCATTACAATTCTTATTACACATACACAGCACAATTGTTTCTATCTCTGGTTGTATATAAAGTATGTTGACACCAATTTGTGTCTTCATACATGTACTTGGTGTTATCCAAATTTGTCACCACATTTTTAGAGGTTCATGCTTAAGTCAAACTAAGAGGGTGGTAAGAATTTACTAGCATTTTCCAGGCTTGTCAACCTTCTGGTGGACTTTGTTTGCTATAATTCTTTTCTTCATGATGGAGGAAAAAGTTCAAAAATGGTTAAAAGATCAATCCCAAGCTCCTAAAAATTGAATCCATAAAACCAACACCAAGCACGGGAGGTTACAATTTGTTTGATTCATTTAATTCAGTGAGTCATTATTGAGGGTCTCTTACGCTGTGGGAGAGAGAGAGATATGTGTAAGGTGTGGCTGCTTTCCTTCTCCTCTTGTAAGGGGGATAATATATGTGCCTTTTAAATAACTAACAGAATTTTTTAAAAATGACACTACTTGAGAAAAGGAAGTGACTTTTTGGTAGTGATGAGGAAGGGTTTCCAGGATGATGTAGCGTATGAGCAGACCCTGGAATAATAAACAGAGTTGGCTGGTGAGGGGTGCGCCAAGCAGAGGGAGAAACAGGAATAAGTAGAGATGTGAGGAGATGAAAGGAGGGTTGGAAGATATTGATGGAGCTGAAGCATTTGGTTTATAAGTGCAGTGGGCAACAGATGGGGGAGAGGTAGTTTGGGATTGAGTGGCAGGAATGAGAAATTTAGATTCTCTTTGGAAACCAGTGAGTAGCTCAAACCAGTGAGTTTCTGAGCACACTATCAGGTGATGCTTTAAATATATGGAGCAAGAAGTGAGAGAACAACAATCTAGAAGACAATCAAGAGGCTGTTGCCATAGTCTGGCGATAAGCTATCCACATTTCCTGCTTCATGAAGCTTGATTTTGTTTTTTATTTATTTATTTTTATGTATATATGACAGCAGAATGCATTACAATTCTTATTACACATATAGAGCATAATTTTTCATATCTCTGGTTGTACACAAAGTATATTCACACCAATTCATGTCTTCATACATTTACTTTGGATAATAATGTCCATCACATTCCACCATCATTTCTAACCCCCTGCCTCCTCCCTTCCCTTCCAACCCCTCTGCCCTGTCTAGAGTTTGTCTATTCCTCCCACGCTCCCCCTCCCTATCTCACTATGAATCAGCTTCCTTATATAAAAAAAAAAAAAAAAACATTTAGCATTTGGTTTTTTGGGATTGGCTAACTTCACTTAGCATTATCTTATCTAACTCCATCCATTTACCTGCAAATGCCATGATTTTATTCTGTTATTTCTGAGTAATATTCCATTGTGTATATATATACCACATTTTTTTTTGTCCATTCATCTACTGAAGGGCATCTAGGTTGGTTCCACAGTTTAGCCATTGAGAATTGTGCTGCTATAAACATCGATGTGGCTGTGTCCCTGTAGTATGCTGTTTTTAAGTCCTTTGGGTATAGACTGAGGAGAGGGATAGCTGGGTCAAATGCTGGTTCCATTCCCAATTTTCCAAGAAATCTCCATACTGCTTTCCGTATTGGCTGCACCAATTTGCAGATGAAGACTGATTTTAACGTTGCTCTTCATCTACCCATAAGCCTAGATTTCTAGGAACTCTCCTGAATGGCTAACTTTGCTAAAGGGTTGGGGAGTGAGGATATTTATTTCTCTTTCTAGATTAACTTGAAAAATATAGAATTTCAGCTTTCTTGATTTTATTTTGGATACTGCCTTTAAATTATGTCTACAGCTGAAACAGCTAGTTAATGATGAAAATAATTTTTAAGGGGATCTATGATGGGCTCAGAATTGAAGGACAGCGTAGAGCTGTCTCGGGGTTCAGTATCTTAAACAGATACTTGAATAGAAGGACCTTGATCCACTGGAGAGTGAGTGCAGGGAATCGCCTACACTCCCACCTCCGCTTGCAGAATGTTTTCCTTTTTGAGAAGAAAGTGATTTTGGTGCTACATAAATTTACAAGTGATTCTCTAAAAGTGAATTTCTCACAAAAGGCTGACGCTGCAGCTGTGTCTGGCACCCTCTTTCTGTCTGTGCTGATCATTTTTTTTTTTTTTTTTACTATGCAAAGACTTTGCTTATCTAGAGTGTTTCCTAGATATTGTCTGAGCAGGCCTAGTAAACTTCCTAATCAATACATTTTTGTTGGAGAATTGCTTCTTGTTCAACTCCCCGGCCCCCTTTTTTTGTACTTGTACTGAGATACAAAGATGCCAATGATTATGTCTTCCAAAAGTCCTGCAAATTGTCACACAATAGTTATTTTTTTCGTGTATGCGTCAACATCATGCTTAAAACAGACTTTGAATGTGTTTTGTTATTAAAATTCAGCAGCACGGTTGCTGTCTGGATTCTCATTTAGTTAAGAAAACAAAATAAACATTTTACAATAAATAATATCACAAAGAAGCAAACGTAATAATCTAGACTATTAAAAACCCCCAGTCACTTCAAAGGTCCTTTCAAGGAAATGAGATGTAGGATTCGATTATCACAGACAAGTGGGAGACATTTCTGTAGGTGCAACAGTTTGAGATATGGGGGGAAGAACGAGCAGTAATCTTTCAAGAAGAGATTAGTCCTGAAGTGGTACAGTTTATAAAAATTCAAAACATAGCTGTTTTGTCAGCTATGTTTTAAAGTAAACATATGTCAAAGGTTTTATTCATCTCATTAACTAATGAGTAAACTCATATGAAGATGGGGCTGTTTCCAAGAGCATTTGCAGCGTTCGAGTTCTCAGTAGTTTAAAAAAGGAAAGTAAGGACGTGGTTGCTAGGTTAGAATACTGAGTGTTGTTCTGTAAATTTTGCATATGAACAAAAACTACACGTCAGTGTAAGACTTCACTATGTCTGGGTCTTTATTTAATGATAAAGAGTAAGTTGAGCAAAGTTGATGTCTCTAAGTAATCCTAGGATGGACCTTTCTTTTAAACAATAATTCCAAGTGACATTGAAAGGACATGGTTTATTTCCAGCTTCTGGGTAGTTTTTTTTTTTTTTTTTGAATAGTAAGAAGTCAGCACACTTTGGGATTTTGTTTTCTTCAAGTGGAGGGAATAGAATGAAAAGGAACACAGAGGAGAGGTAGATCTTTGAAGGCTAGGTGAATGAATCTAGACCTGTAAGAAAGGGTGGGGAAGGATTTATTAAAAATGGGCTTAATTAGGCTTAGTAGTATAAGTATTATGAGACCTTCTGAAACAGTCTATCAAAATGAAGCATTAAGGCTAAATGTTGAGGACTGGAAGAAGTACATGTGAGGGGCCATTGGAGGTGCCTATAAAAAACACACCAGAGGAAGATATTAACGGGAGTGTCACTGCTCAGGTACAGAAACCAAGGGTCAGTCTGTTAATTCTGAGTAGGAGACCCATAATTTGGAAAGCTATAGTCACAAAGGGAGCAGGAACTGATTTGAGATGAGAGATAAAGAGCTTGGGGAATATTGAGGCTGCATAAATCTTCATAAATCATCCAATCTACTTGCTTCCCACCTACCTGGAACCCAAAGAGGTTTCATTCTTGCTCAAGAGGGTAGTGAATGGCATAGAGGGTGAGGGAGACTTTGATCCAGGTCTTCTGTTTCTCTGCATGTTTACCCTGGTGACGGTGGTAGATGGAGTCATTTGTACACTTTTTTTTTTTTTACTTCCCTGTAAATGTTTTCTACATCAATATTCTTGCTGTCACTTGATGTTCAGCATGTATTTCCCTGACCTTCAACCTGAAGTTTGGATGTTGGACTTCCCTGCACATTTGGGTGTGCCTTTTTGAGCTTCTTCCATTACCATGAAACAGATATAGTTCTGTTTGTCCTCCAGTCTAGGCCTGAGAATGAGACACCTGATCACCCTACCAAGACATTCACAATGATATGTATGGTGACTTGTTGGCTATTTGGAGCTGTGATTTTTTTTCTAATGACTTCTGAAATGTGTGGTTATTGAGTCACCAGAGTGAAAGTGATCATCATAGGAAACAGTGACAGTAAGGCATTTTCATAATAAAAATGGATTTGGTGGATTTTGATCTTTCTTGAGTTACCGCAGGACCATTACATTAACAAGTGAAAATAGTAGATTCCAAATGATGGAGAACCCAGAGGCACACAAATGAGTCAACCAAGGTTACAAGTCCAAAGGATCAAGAAAGGACGTCCACATAATTAGGCTACTTAGCAGAGAGATCAGCTTTATTCTCCAAGAGTCATACCTTCTGTATACCAAGAGTCGTGCCAGAGAGCACACCTGCGAATGATAATGCCAGGGTGGAGTGAGGGTTGCAACCAAAACTTCAGGGAGCTCAGTCTCTGCCTCCAGGCCATCTAGAGCTGGGCCATGTAACTGCTGTGGATGTGTGCTGGTTGCCACCCCATGGCAGGAGGACTGCCTAACCCATCTTGATGATGGAAAATGTACAGCTAGAGATAGTGGTAGAGTGCATTGAGGAAACATTAGCTGTTCTTTTTATTCTGTTAGTTATCTCACATAGACTTTGGAAAATCTGGGTGAATTTTTTTAGGGGTGCCTGGTTCTACAGACCTCAGACAGTTATGGATACAGCTGTTTTCAAGCACCTGTGGACCCTTCCACACGTAGGCCTTCATGTGCTCTGCTGTTGACATCTGCAGTAAGCATGGCGGAAGGCACTGACAAGGGATGTCTTCAAGGGACCTCAGTTGTCTTTTTGATGGGACAGCTCAGTAGGACTTGGAACCTTATGTTTAGAACTGGAATCAGGATTTCCCATGAAATGAGTGGGGTGGATGAAAGAATCACATCTGACCCTACAGGCATTTACAGTACATTGCAGCTATTTAAAATGATTTCTAGCAATATAACCATCCATAGGTTATATGCATTGGGAAAACATACACCTGTGGAATATCAAATGTGCATACCGATATAGCACCATGTGCTTAAGGGAAACATCCATAACTGTGAAATATCAGCATCATAATTGAGCAGTCCCCTAGCTTTGTGAGGAAGCAGCACAGTCCGCATTCTTATCTGTTCAATAAGTTATTTTCATACAGCCAACAGACCTCTTTTGAGTCAGAGTGTTTTCTGGATCAAAACTAGGATGCTTGATCTGATACAGGATCCAACACCTACTGTGGGAACAGTAGAGATTATTTAAAGTGGAAATAACAATAAAATTTCAGAGATATGGTTGCCAATCTCTCCTGTACACAATCAATTTATAATAGCTCCAAGTTTGATCATACTTTCTTGGCTATCAACTGAAACTACATCCTAATTGTGAGCATGAGAATATAAAAACACAGTTCTTTACAGGTTCCTATTTAGACTTCCCAATAATTTAGACTGATGTTTCCATTAAAGTAATGGGAGAGTTTTTTCTTTATCTTTTGCAAATTTTGCAAATTTTCAAATTTGCTCTTGAGCCAAACTTTATTTCTCTAGAATATTTCTGCTGTTCTCTGGGCTAATAAAATAATATCGTGTTTTACTTAACATTCAGAGTCTATTGCCGTGCCATGCACCTCTAAGTTCCAGTCATCAACTCAGACTTTCTTCATGTTTCAACAGTCACTTTCATACAAATCGGCCTACTATTTTCAAGATAGTTCAATATGATAAGAGAAGGGAAAAAATAGGTTTTAGTCTGAATGATTCTGGAATCCATTTTTTACAAAGGAGAATGATTTTAGGATGTGCCCTACATGTTACATGATTTCAGCTAAAACTTGGACGACTGACTTTCTTTCAAATGGTTTTACTCACAAAGCTCATGTACCATCTAGCCTCTTGGTGATTCTAAGAGCAAATACTTTCTGCGGTACCAGTACTATCAAGAATATCCATTGGAGGACACTAGAACACAACAAATAGATGAGAATGTAGGCATATGTAAGTAACTTAAAGTAAATTCTCAGCACAAAAATCAGACAAATTGCTCTCCCGAATTAAATCTAATTGTTCTCCAGCTATAAAAATGATTGCTTATCAATACTTTCATTGAAAAACAAATTCTATCATGGGTGCTCCTTGTTTTCAAAAGTTGTAATTTATATTAGAAAAACGATGGAGCACTTTCTCAGAAGGTAAATGGATAAATTATTGTATTTACTTGAATGCTTATTTAGGAATTTGCTTGGAAATTCAGCTTAATAGCATAACCTTCATCAAATTTTCATTGACAAGTGGAATCATTGGCAGGTTGTTTAACTGGTTTGTGTGATAATCCTTTTGAAAATAGAAAACTTCATAAGGCTGATGGAAAAGAAAATAATGCGGGCATACTCTTTGCTACAGAAAGGAGGCGTCTCAGGCAAATTAATTAAGGTGAAAACCTTGAGGAGAGAAAGCCCTGGCTTTCTCTGTGAGGGCTGGTAAACCTTGTCATGATACATTTTAAAATGTTTGAACATTCCAGTAGCTATTTTAAATCTGAAATTGTAATAATTTGTAAAGTAAAAATATCATTGAGATATGCGGCTCTCATAAGTTTCAGTTTAGAATGAACAAGACTGGTGTTGGACTGGTTACTACTCCTGAGATCCTGAAACTTCGGCCATAAATAGTACATATGCTTGAATCCAAAGTGAGGATGACAAACAGTATGACAACTTAATAAGCATGAGAGTTGTCATACTGTCACCAAAATTATGTAAGTACTCAGACATAACTTGGTAAGTTGGGATTTATTTCTACTGTGTATACAGTAGGACACTCTGGGCTCTATTTGGAAAGGAAGAAGATGAAAACTTCAGGGACTGAAATTTTTTCACTCCCCTAGAGATCTCCCTTTGACCCAGAATGTGTAATTGGAAGTAGAAATGAAAGGGAAGCAAACTTTTCTCTGAAGAAATATGATCAATTTCAATTCACCTCTTCCATTACAATATAGGTTATCAGGAAATGAAAGACACTGTGAGATAGCAAAAATGTTAAGTCAGGCACATAAAAGCTTGTGGGTAGTAGTTTAGACCCTTTAGAATCTGGATCAACAAACCAATAGGGTCATCCAATCTTGGTCTTGGAATTTCCAAAACTAAGCAAAAACTTTTTCTTTATAAAGGTAGCTGCATCAGGTATTTCATTATAGTGCTAAAAAACTGACTAAAACACTGGACAAAACATTTTGCAAAATACAAACATTTCAGAGGCATGGAAAAATTAAAATGATCATGATTATACTAACCAGTACATTAAACTGCAAAGCATTTACTAAATACTATTTTTTTTTCCCTCTGAAATAGAGACATTAAGGATGGTGGAGAGTAGAAGTGGGTGGCTGAGTCACTTGTGGAACATAAATGCCTGACTTTATTTTCACCCTCCTTCCTATCTCCTGCTGCTGTCCCTAGTTGGCTAAAATCATCCAGATACTCACATAAGAGAGGAAGGGAACCTGTTGATGAAGCTATGCAGGTCAGCTTCAGGGCACAAAGCCTAGAAGGGTAGGGCATGGAGTGGTCTAGAGGACAATGGGAAAGCATCCAAATGGAACCAAATGGCCCGAGAGCAAGATGTTGTTGGTGGGATTGTGTCTGTGAGGCCCACCTCTTTGCAATCTGCCAGTCATTCTTACTTCCTGCAGCCAGGCATGTGACCAGTGAAATTAAAAGAGAGTTTCTGAAATTCTCTCCACTTGCATTCAATAAAAATAGTGACTTTAGAGAAAGAGAAGATGGCAGTTAATTTACTAAGTCTTACCTTTTTTTCCAATTCAAGCAGTCTTATCTATATTGTTCTTATAAATTTTGACACTGATGAATATTCCTGAATCTTTAGATGACAGTTAATATTGCTGTTTAAGAAAAGGAAAAAAAATGTAAGAAAATGAATAGGCAGTAGAAATTATGCAGAGACATCATTAATCTCAATTTTCATACTAGAAAAGGAGAACATTTGAAAGCAAACAGAGGTACAAGTAAATGCATTTTCCTTAAAAAATCAGATAAAATTTATCATTAATTTTAATTCACCCTCCCTTATACTTTATATCATGGTACTGTATATTCTCGCTTCTGTGGTTTTTTTTTTTTTTGTGTGTGTGTGTGTCATTGGTAACCATCTCTACTTTCTTCTTCTTTTAAGTGATGTGAAAATAACATTATTTCCAATATTCCCAGTGATTGTAATATGTCAATGACGAATCTTAATACCATATTGTGATTAACCTGTATTCTTTGGCTATTTTTTAGGTATTAGAAATACAACTTTATTCTGATTTTAAACAAAAAGGAATGGGAACAGCAGTAGTAAACACAATTTCACTATTATTTGATAGTAGCCATCTTACATATCTGAAACTCAAGAAATAAATAGCTATTTTACAAAAGAGCTAAATATGCAGGTCTAAAAAATGAAGTTTTTTTTTTTTTTTAACTGCCATATTCAATCCAAAGCCCATGCATCTCCTTCTGCTTCCCAAACAAGAAACACATTTTCTGCTGAGCTATGTAATCAAATGGGAAACACACTCTCCCCCTGACCCCACACTGCAGTCACTCATCGGACTAGACCTCTGACCCTGGGCTCTAGCTTCATTGTCACTGATGCTAACCTCCGTGGGAGAGCAATTAGCTGTCTGAGGGAACTTTAACTCATGCTTATACTGCCCAGCTAAAGCTGGTTTCCACAATAACATCTGATGGGGTAAGAGCAGTCCGGATAACAAACTCCAAATTAGGGTCTCCAGTGACCTTTCTAGCAAGCCAGAGAAAAGGTGTGTCAAAGTTATTGAGACTTTGGCAGAAACGTTACAGTACAGAAGATCCTTCTTTTGGTGAAAGACAATAGATTTTACCATCACTGTTTTGACCTTTTTGACATCTTTGTTGCAACACCACATGATGAAGATGTTTTCATATACTTGGAATAGATCTCTGTGTTAGCCGGCATATTCTTGTTAAGTAACTATTACATCACACACTATAAATGGCATGCTGGGCTGAGTACAAAAGTCCTCCAAATTTTTCCTGCATAATTGTATTCTGTACAGTGAACCTAACAGGTCCTCTGTTGAGACAGAACATAAGGAAATGGAACTCAGCATCCAAGGTGACCACATGCTTCTCAAATTCACCAGTCAAATGCCATTTCATGAATGTAGTTTTTTTAGTTCTCCATCACCAGCCAAAGCAATTTTAACTGAATTTGGGATTCTCCTTGGGCAACCATTATGACATTTCTTCCAGAAGTGTCTATACATCCAAATCTATATTAATTAATTCTCAACATAATGCTATGAAAAAAATGCCTAATGAATATTAATACCATTTCAAATTTGGGAATATTGAAGTTTAGCTGTGCTAGGAGCCACAAGCAAATATACGATGTATGGCACCTTTGGTTGTAAAGCGCCAGCTAGCCACTGAGATGATTATGTTAAGATTTACATTCTTATGGAAATTGGACTCCCGCTGTTCACCTTGGCCTGCTACCGGACTCATGTTACGGACTCATGTTACCAGACTCTTGGAGAGTTCCCATTGGTTGGGGAAGGATAGTAGGAGGAAATTCCGGGGGAGGTCCGGGGGACCCCGGGTTCCGGGAGACGCGCGGTTCTGGTGGACGCCCGCGTGGGAGGACCGGGTTTGGCTTGCCGGCGGCGGCGGTTTTTTCGAAATAAAGTTTTGTTCCTGCTTGAGTGGCTCGTGATTCTGTGCCCAGCCAAGACTGCGGCATAGCTGCACATGCTAATCTCTCAGGTGTACTTTATTTTATTTTTTAACCATAGTAAAAAGCACATAACATGAAATCTACCCTCTTAACATTTTAAATGTACTGTCCAAATGCACAGTAATGTACAGCAAATCTCTTTTTTCAACTTGCACAATGGAAGCCTACCCACTGAACAGCAACTACCCATTTATTTCCTCCTTCATCCTGTGGCAACCATCATTCCTCTTTATGTTCCAACGCTTCCAAACTCATTTTCCTTAACTTTTAATTTGCTTTCGAAATTTGTTACATCAAACATATTTAATTTTACATCAAACAATATAAGGATTGTGTCTGCTAAATTCCATCCCAAATCTTTTTTGAATGTTTTAGCTTTTAGTTGCAGATTGTTCACTCTAAGTTTGCAATTAAACATTGTTGTATTAATGATTTTCAAAAACTAAAATAGTGGAAGCAGCTAGAACGTATGACAAACATTCACACATCCCTTACCTCGCTTTATCAAATCTTAATGTTTTTCTATACTGGACTTAGATTTTTAAACATGGAACAGTACAAGGCCCTGGGTAGGGTTGAAATCCTCAATTCTGCTTGCTAGTGCTATTTTCTTCCCCTCGGTCCCTAGAGGTAAACACTATTCTGAATTTCATGTTTATGAGTCATTTGTGTTTCCAAGTTTTTATCAAGGCCAGGTGTATGAGCCTGTAACCTGTTCAGTCGCAGAGGGCCCATGTTTAGAATGGTCCTGAGTTACTTTAAATGCTCTGCCGATGTTTGGAAATGTTAATAATTTTTGAACAGGGAAAGTGGTCCCTGTTTTGTAAGATTGAAAAATTCTTTGGAGGGTGGGATCTAGCACAATGATGTCAGGTTAGACGAAAAGCAGAACTCCTGTGCTCTACATGCAGCTGCAAATGAGAGAAGGATGTCATATAGGGCCACACAGGGGGTTGTCCCTCCATGCAAGGAAATAACAGCCAACTGGAGGTGTAGAAGACAGATTGTGTAAAGCAAGTGGGGTGAGGTAGCTAGGTTTCCCCGGTTCCTGGAGTGGCCAATTTGAATAATATAACCTGTTCTATGTTTGTCCCTTATTGTTTGGCATCTGGCTTAGGTGTGTTGGTCCCTGATATGGGAGGTGCCTGCTGTGTGTATGTGGTGGGGGAGGGGGCCCTGAGAGGGAGAGTCTGATAAGGGAAGTGGACAGAATGGGGACTTAGCAAATTGCTGGTGACTGGAAATTAAGGGAAATTGAGGTTTGTAGCCATAACTTCAAAACTGGGTCAAGATAGCATTTGTGAACTATTAGATTACAGCTCCTCAGCTTCATTTTACCCTACTGCACATTAGGTAGCCATTCTCAATTTTAATTCTAGATTTATCCATAAACATTATGTAGCACTGTTTTGCAGGTTTCAAATTCCTTATTTGTCTTATTTTGATTGCTTTCCTAATCCGTTCATCTGTTTTCTCTTCACAACATTTACTCTCACTTGTTTTCATTTTAATTTTTTCTCATTAATAGAATGATTTTTTTTTCTTTTAACCCACGAAATCCCAAGTTTTCAGTTCTGCGAATATTTCAACAAAATTGAAATATCATTAAATTTAGTGAGCAAAGGTTAGAAATCATTTTCTAGAACTTATTATATAATTTATTATCATAAATGATATTAATGATATTAATAATATTATATTGTCCTTGTGAGCTAAGCTTGGTCTCTCTCTGTTTCTTGTACCACCCTCTCCCACCATGATGTCCTGCCTCTCCTCAGGCCCTGAGGAAGGGAGCCAGCCCATCTATGGACTGAGTCCTCTGAAACTCTGGGCCCCAGATAGTGATGGGTATGGTAGAACCTGTCCTATCACATGGAATCCTGGCTCTGGAGTTTCATGCTATGACACTGGGGGAGGGAGGTCAGTACAATGACCATGAGAATTCCCAGAAGGTATTTTCCCACTCAGAGATGAACTTGACCATCTCAGAATTGACTGTGAATCACACAGATGGATCCCACTAAATCCAAATCAGATATATCCCCAATTCTCCTTTCTTTGGCTCTTAGGATTGCCCAGGGTCACTCTCTCACTATTATACATTGGTGGAAACAGGGATGTAGGAAAGTCAGAAGGGACATGTACAGTTAATTTTCTTTGAATTTTGTATCTATCTAGAGGGGTGAGAGAAGGAAAGGTTATTTTCTTCCTAGTGTGGTTACTAGCACCAGTAGCAAAATTTGAGGCCTTAACTGGATGTACTCAGAGGGGTGGTGGCTTTGAAATTTCTTGGAAGGTGGCTAACTCTAAGCCCTAGTTTTAATGTCAGTGGAAGTTTCTCTCTACTTGTCTTACCCATTCCCTTGGGAATTCATTTGAAGGTTTGGGAGATAATGGAAATGGGGAGGCAGGGATGGACCTACTGTTACTCTTCACCTGACCTAGCAGCCCTTTCTTCTGCAAGGTCTATTCCATTTTAAGTAGGTTCCAGAGGGTGGATGTCTTGTCTCATAAAGTTCCATATTAACCATACATATTAAAAATATGTATGTGTGCATCTTTGTACTACGTGCCTTATTAGTCTTCACCACCACTCAGCAGTAAATTTATTATGTCAATCTTAGAGAATCACAAAGGTTTAGAGAGGTTCATGGTTACAATTATTTATAGTTGTAGTAGGCGCTGGATAATTATTTGTTGCTTTGGTATTGAACCATATGTTTTTTTGAGTTTTAAATGAAGGGAATAAACATAGATAATGAATAAACCCACAAGCATCCTCAAAGTACAACACACCATTTGACTAATGCATATTTTACCTGTGAGAAATGTTTTTCTCTGGTCATTTAATGGTTTATATAATTCCTATTAATACATGGCAGAATGATATGAGAGATTGAAGCAGTTTCTTCAGTGAGATATTTATTCAAATACACAAAAGTTACCTTATGATTACAAGAAACCATGACTCACATGGTTGAGGCTTATAACCAGCATGGGGGGACCTCAGTACCTTTGGAGAGAGTTGATACCATCCAGAATACAGATAATGTGTATCAGTGTTTTTATAATAACACTGTTTAATTGAGGCCATTCAGTTGTCTTTGACATATACTGTCTTAGTAGTTACTTTTTAATTTAAAAAATTTCAGGGCTGGGGATGTGGCTCAAGCGGTAGTGCGCTCGCCTGGCATGCGTGCGACCCGGGTTCGATCCTCAGCACCACATACCAACAAAGATGTTGTGTCCGCCGAGAACTAAAAATTAAGTATTAAAAAATTCTCTCTCTCTCTCTTGAAAAAAAATGGATACCCTTAGAAAGTCCTGATCAGAGCCATTTCCTCAAAAAAAAAAAAAAAATTTCAAAGGTAATATATTTGCGTAGATTTATTAACAAAACTCAAAGTGGTGGCATAGGTTGATCTTAGGAGTCAAATGTTTATTTGGTTACCACAGGTTGAGTGTTCATACTCTGAAGGAGTCTGTAGTCCAGTCTAATGCTTCTTGCCACCCTTTGGGGATTATGAAGTCAAGTTAGTGAGTCACCAACAGATTGAAAAATAGCAGAATAGAAAACCATTTTTTAATCTGTCCATCTGTTTATATATATTTATGTGTGTAAATATATATATGTCTAAATATTTTATATATTTATGTGTGTAAATATATATGTCTAAATATTTTATGACTAAGTAAAATACTTTTCTTATTGAACTTGCTATCAAAAAAAGTTTGACAGGGGCTGGGGATGTGACTCAAGCGGTAACTCGCTCGCCTGGCATGTGGAGGGCGCTGGGTTCAATCCTCACACCACATAAAAAAAACAAATAAAGATGTTGTGTCCACCGAAACCTAAAAAATAAATATTAAAAAGTTCTCTCTCTCTCTCTCTTTTAAAAAAAATGTTTGACAAATATTGACTTCTATGTTACAAATGTACCAAGAGCAATGAGTGATTCAAAATTGTTTCTTAATTAATTTGCTAGGGTTGTCATAACAAAGTACTATAAATTTAGTAGCCTCAACAATAGAAATTTATTATCTCACAGTTCTGGGGTCCAGAAGTTCAAGATCAAGGTGCTGGTAGGGTTAACTCCTGCTGAGAGCAATGGGGGTGGGGTGGGGGGGTGAGTGGAATCTGTTCCATGCCTTTGCTTAGCTTCTGGTGGTTTGCTGGCAATCGGTAGTGTTCCTTGGCTTGTAGAAACATCACTGTGATCTCTGTGTTCCCCTTCACACCCCTCACTACTTGGGCATATGCCTGTGTTCGAATTTCCCCTTTTGTAACGTACCAGCTGTATTGGTTTGAGCCCACTCTAGTGAGTTCATTTGAACTCCATTACCTCTATCAAGACATTATTTCCAAATAAGGGCACATTCTGAAGTTTTGGGGTTAGGGCTTCAATGTGTCTCTTTTAGGAGAACATAATCTCATTTAAAAATATGTGTGTGTGTGTGCATCTCTGTATTAAGTGCCTTATTAGTCTTTACAATCACTCAGAAGTAAATTTATTATGTCAATCTTACAGAATCACAAAGGTTTAGCGAGGTTCATGGTTACAATTTGCGTCTGTTTTACTCCAAAGCCTGTGTTCTTTCCACTCTGATTGTTGATTCCTGGGAGGCTAGCACTGGCATGGAGCTTAGCGGCCATCTGGTACAATCCCCTTTTTTTCATATTTAGTGAGCCAAAAGATAAAAATGGTACTATTTGTAAAAATCTGGTGTGTTTTCTGCGTTCCAGGGAAGCAACGAAATTCATCTTTGGAGAATGACCTTTTTTTTTTTTTTTTTTTTTTTTTTTTTTTTTTTTTTTTTTTTTACTTTAGGAAAGTCCAGGATGGTTTACAAATATTCTTTATTCCTTACTATCCCCCCAGAGGATGGAATAACTTGGGGGCACTTTAGTTACCTGCAAAGGAAGAAAGTGAAACACAGAGATCCTAAGGCCATGGCCCATGGATCACTAGTTTATATAAAGCCATCATTTATAAGATAGGATAATAACTCCAAGAGTGATTATAACATATGCATGCCTGCAAGTGTCTGTATATGCTTGGAAACTTGGAGAGAGAGAGAGAGATGGGGGCGGGGGGTTTGTTCAATCTACCCACTGTTAAGCCTCTATCAAAAAACAGTTTAATCCAAGGAGCTAAGTATGTATATACCTCTGTTTTAAAGGTGACTATGAAATATATTTTATTGTTAGACTTCTTTTTTTTTTCTGGTGCTGCGGATTGAACCCAGGGCCTTGTGCATGTGAGGCAAGCACTCTACCAACTGAGCTGTATTCCCAGCCCTTAGTCTTCTGTTATGTGCAAATCCATTTATTATTGGATTAGAGTGGAGGGCATACTCTCTTGGTATATTCTTTGCATAAAGTATAACTGGAATTAGGAATTCTTCCAGTGTATGAACAAATAAAAATAACTACTTTAATCATGAATGCCTATATCTCATTACCAATTAAAAAAGAAATGAACGAAGAACTGATATCAGATAGTAAAGTGATGCGATTGTAGGATGAGTCTAGTTTTAGACTCTTTTTTTTTTTTTTTAGCAGTTAGGACTTAGAAAATTTAATTTCCTTGATTTTTTTTGCTTGACCTAAAAATTTGAGATCATCACAGTGCAGTCTATTTTAGAGAGATGTGGATTTGATTAAATAAGAAAACATATATCAAAATGATTAGCATGATGCTTGGAAGATGGCCAGCTTTTACTTGAGGCATACATTCCTTTGCCATTTTGGTTTTGTTTTAGACTTGGTTTTCCAATCATCAGTAACAGCCACTCATTTATTTATTCAACAGGTATTTCCTGAGCACCTACTTTGGGGACACAGAGAGACAAGGTCTCTGTTTTTTTTTTTTTTTGGCATTGAGGATTGAACCCAGGGGCACTCAATGACTGAGCCACATCCCCAGCCCTTTTTATATTTTTATTTAGGGACAGGGTCTTGCTACGTTGCTTAGAGCCTTGCTAAATTGTTGAGGCTAGCTTTGAACTTGTGATCCTTCTGCCTCAGCCTCCCCAGCTGCTGGGATTATAGGCATGTGCCACTGTGCCCAGCAAGGTCTCTGTTCTCTAATCACATATGCTGGTAGAGAAGACACACAACAGGCAGTGGATAAACAAATCATAAAAACTCTCTAAGCAGTGATGAGGAATCAACAACAAATTTAGAAGTGATATGGCTTGATAAAAGTTCCCAGTATCTTCCTTGGTTTGGGGGGCGGTCAGGAAAGCGTCTTTGAGGATGATACACTTTAACTAAGATCTGAATGGTGAGAAGAGCTGTCTATGTGTGGATCAGAGGTATGAGCAATCTAGGTTGAGGAAAGAATTCTTACAAATGCATGGAAGTGGGAGTGATATGAATGACTCATGTGCAGGGCAGAGAACCTTTAGTTAAAGAACATACAGCAAGCCACTGCAGGAGATGCTGGAGCATCAGAGGAGAGGAGAGTGATTGGGTGGGGGGTTGCACTGGAGGGATGGATGGTGGTTAAGGTGAAAAGTGACAGATGGAGTCAGGATGTATTTGATGAGCTGGGTGTAGGGAAAAAGAGAAATCAAAGATATCTCCTAGAGTTTTGATTTGGGCAAGAAAGCTGGGAACAATTACTGAGATGGAGAAATCTTGGAGATACATGGGTTATTATGCATTATTTGAGATACTTAGACACCCAAGAGGAACTTTACACAGGGGACTCCTATTTCCTGGGAGAGGACATGGATGCAGATTTGGAACTGATGGCCATAGAGATGGCCTTTAAAGTCACGCTGCTGGTCAGTGAGAGCCTAGATAGAGCAAAGGGCCAAGGACAACCTCCTCCTCAAAGCCATGGCCAGGCTACCTCCTTTGCCTCCCCTTGCTTGTGACTACATCAGGACTCTCAGCTAAAGATGTCATTAACTTACAGAGAACGCAAATTCCGGGAGACCAGGTCCTATCTCTTTCCCTAACAGCACCCCCATTTGTGCTTTTTGCCTTGAAGTCATAGGGAACGTTTGTCGAGATATTCAACTCATCATTTTCTAGGTGAACACGAATGTATAATGTTACTTATCTCCCTAAGGGAATAATAAAAAGAGCACTTTTCCCCCTTCATCAAGAGTTAATGGCTAATGCTCAGTTATCAAGTTTGACCTCATCATAGAACTAAATTGGATTGTCTGGGCACATATTTACCTTTGATTTGCATACACCACTCGAAGGGATGCCAGGAGCAATGCTGTATGTCAATTTAAGACAAATGAGAGCAATGAAATCTAACCTGCTGTTAGGATCTTCGTTATTTGTGATTTAGGCTTCATTTCACATGTTTTATGTGTCATTTTATAGCAAGACACTCATCACTATCACCTCTGGGCACAAGTACAAAGCACCACTTACAAAAACAACAGATTGGCAAAAATCAGACTCCATGCTAACCCCCAGCGCCCTTACTCCAACTCATGCTTGAGTCAATAGATGAGCCTCCCTTCTGCAAGCCCCACAGGCCTTGGACTCTTAATGAACTGAGTCAGAAGGCAAATATTCAATTCAGGGACCTTGAAAGACTCAACTTTTTTTTGTGTGTTTTCCAAGCTAGTTTCCATTGGAAACTTGTCTAATCTTTCTTTTTTTTTATTTTTTATTTTTTTAGTTGTCAATGAACCTTCATTTTATTTATTTTTCTGTGATGCTGAGAATCGAACCCAGTGCCTCACACATGTTAGGCAAGCTCTGTGCTACTCAGCCCCAGTCCCAGCCCATGGTCTAATATTAATAATCCATTTAAGTTGCATAAAAGGAAATTAAGAGTCAATTTACTATTTGTATGGTAATAATAAAAATAATGCTAAAAACACTAGATGTAAAAATAACTGAAAAGGAAAATTGCACTTGGCAGATACAGGATGCTATTATTCTCTCCACACTGTACCTATAATACTCAGATGACTCTTTATACGATTACAATAAAGTTGGTCATATTATTATCCTTATTTTATAGATGAGGAAAATGAGGCACAGGGAAGTTGAGTGACTTGCAAGATGTTTTGAGTGACTTGTCACAGGTTGTGCACCCTGGGATGTGGAGATTTGCATGCAGGGAGTATATTTGGGAGCATTCCTAGAATCAGCATGGGGTGGAGGAGAAGGAATCAGGAATGGGCTGGAGAAGTTGGGGTGTGATACACTTTTAACAAAGTCTTCTGTCAACCGTGTGGGCAGTTCTGGAGCAGCAGTGGCCTTGCAATGGTTTCCAGAATTGGGATGAGTAGGTTTGCCTTTATATTATGCAAGTCATCCCTGGATTGGGGCTGTGACCTTGAGGGAGGGAGGCAGCTCTCTTCAGTAGAGGATAGCTTCTTGGGAGGGCTGACAGCTAACAGCAATCTGCTGGCAACACTCCCAACAGCTGGGGAAATAAATCCTCTTTAGTTCTAAAGGGGGTGACATGTCATGGTGTCTACTATGAAAGTGGAGCTGGGATTCAGAACTAGGGCCTTGGGCCTCAGAGTTCAGGTTCTTAAACACTGTGGTACATTGTTGTACGTAAATAGCAATAAATAGTTCTCATGCATACGGTCAGATGGTTGGAAACATTTCCAGAAGGAGATTAAAAATAAGACCAGACTGCATGATTCTTACACAGTATATTTTTGACTTAGATAACTGCTGAGACAGCAAGTGCAACTATTATTTAAGCATTAGTTAAGGTTCTTTAGAATGCATGTGACAAAAACTGACTTTTGGCTGGCTCAAATAACAACAGGAAAGATAACTCCGGGGAGGGGGTCACATGGAGGCAGAGGAAGACCTGAGAAGTAAAGTCACGGGAAGAGCAGGTGTGCACCTGGGTTTGAGGCTCCTGGATCCAGGGGCTTGGATGCTGCTAGGTCCCTACCTCTGCGGCTCACTCCACACTAGCTCATCTCATAGAGTTGGAAACATGAAATGTCAGAAAAACCTGAAATTGTTCTCCAGCTTTTTATTGTTCCAAATCTCAAAGTCCTGCAGAAGGGACCCTCGTCCAGGTTTGCCTCTTCCTGGGGCCATATGAGATCATTTTGTATTAAGATAGTTGCTCTGGATTCCATCATGCTGAAGAGGAGAGAGGCAGTTCCTAAAAGAGGAGTGTTGAGTAGATATTCTTAAATGTGATAGAAGCTTTATAGACCTAGGGAATACATTTGTCAACATTTGATCAGTTTGATGGAAAACTGACTTCAGGGCTCAGCACCAGCTGCAGAGTGTCTCCCTAGCTTCTCTGCCGTTGGGTGGTCTTTGGCCCAAACTTGATGGATTAGGAGATGCCCCTGGTGGGTTTCAAACTCAAGTTTTCTGGTTCCCATTTAGCATTTTGATTTTCCAGGCTGCTGAGGTAGCTCCTTTCAATCAAATCTGAGCATCTATCTCACCAGTGCTTTTAAGTGCTTTGGAAACATTTCCTACTTCCCATCCTCCTGCTGCATCTTGTCACACAAACTTTGTGCCAAAGACAGAGGTGGGACTGGTGGAAAGTCTTGGTAATTTGTATAAATCAGAGACTCAATAATCTTGAATTGCTGTTATAATATTTGTTTTTTCATCTCTAGTTTCATCTCCCGGCCTTCCCACAAGTGACTCTACCCATCTGTACTTCTGATTTACCCACCACTCTCCTCCCTTTCCAGTAAGTTCTTTCCTTTCCACAGACATCCCTGGGCCAATTAGATTCACTAGAGAACTTTCTCTATTTATCATTCTCCTGGTTTTTAATACAGAGAAACCTCGGTTTCAAAAGAAGTAAGCAAATTACCGACTGTCACACAGTTAGTAAGCAGAAAAGCAAGGATGTGATCCTAAATATGCATGAGTCTGGAGACTTGCTTTTTACTACAAAGCAACATATTCTCAATGCACACCTATGTCTATAGCAGCACTATTCACAATAACTGAACCATGGTGCCAGCCTAGGTGTCCATCCACAGATGAATGGATAAAAAAACTGTGCTATAAATACACAATGGAGTTGTATTCAGCCCTAAAGAAGAATGAAATTATGTCATTTTCAGGAAAATGGATGGAACTTGAGTACATTATGTTAAGTGAGATTATCCAAACTCAGAAGGTATAGGTTCATATATTTCCTCTCATATGTAGAATCTAGAGAGGAAAAAGGAAAAGAAAGGTTGAGGGATGGGGAATCTCATGAAAATCAAAGGGAGATCAGAAAAGGAAAGGGACCCAGGGATGGAAGGAGACGAGGGAGGGGAGAAGTGCTGGGGACTGATATTGGCCAAATTATATTTTTATATCATGTGCATGTACTAATATGTAACAACGAATCCCATCATTATGTACAACTATAATGTACCAATAAAAAATGTGAAAGGGAAAAAAATTTTTGAAAAATACCTATACTGTTCTTTCAAATCTACATTTAAATATAGATGAATATAAATGATATATTTATACTATTATTTATAGACATATATTTTATATACTATGTTATTTATAATCTAAATATAGATTAAATGTAGATTTTAAATATCTGTATGCTTAAAAAAAAAGCCAGAAAGTCATCTATTTATCCTTGTCAACAGAAACAAAGATAGTTACCATTTTGATTGATGTACTTTCTCTTTTCTTTAGCCTAGATTTTTATTGGCTTCATACAGTTATATCTGGTCTTTTATTTACAGGCGAGGAAGGGATTGAGTGTGGATCTTTATGCCTGAGAGTATTGATTGGTCAGACTGGCATTCTGTTGCTTTGTGGGACCCCTGAAAATCTTCCTCACCTCCCAGTTGGGATTTTGGAATTCTCCCGTAAAGATTCCTAAGGCAACTGCAGAGACCTAGCAACCTGCAACACTCCAGGATCTCATTGCCAATTTGCATCTCATCTTGTTGTTTTGTACATCAGAATTTCCTGGAAGGCTTTAAAAATGTGAGCTCAGGATCATCTGGAACTATTGAACCAGGGGACCCGGGGATCTTACCAGACCATCTGTATTTTACAAACACTTTTTTTGGTGGCCCTGAAAATATCATGGTCTTTTACAGCCTCTGATGTATTTTAACAATGGAAACCTTCCCCACCCCCCTACCCCACCAACTCCAAGGTTACTTGGCAAACCATTGGCAATCTGAGGTTGCTTAATTGTGGTTTTAGAACTGCCACTGGCAGGGCATGCACGAGAAGCATCAGCCCCTGCTTCTTTCATCTTCTCCCTCTTCCCTATTCCACTGTGGCATTTTCCTAGTTTAAAAAAGATACCAGATGTTTCCTTTGCTTAAAAAGCTCCCTTCTGTGGAAGGGGCTGTTCCATAAAACTTGGGCATCCAGAGAAGTGTTGAAAGAGAAAACATAAATAGCGGCTATATTTCTAGAAACCAGTAATTATTTTTCTGGTCCTTCGGAATGTGTACAGAAATTAGTGGCTCAATCCTGGTGATATGGCAGAATTAATAGCAAGTAAAGGCATAACAGCAAAAGAAAACATGCCAAGTTCCAACCCATAACTGAATTTTAGGTTGTGTATAAGCATTTGCAAATGTTTAAAAAATATGTGTTTCTAAAGATTCTCAGGAAAACGTGATGCATAAATGAAGCTACACTTGAGAACTACTGAGGCAAATATTTATGCTTTCTGGGGTGTCAGAGGAGCAAGACTGTGTCAAATCTTGCCACTTGTTTGAATTTGGGCTGATTTCAAGAGGACTGGGGTGATACCTAAGGGATTGAAGAGAGACATGACAGGAAAAGTTGTTTTGGCTGCTTTGAAGAAAATATGTTGAGAAAAGACCTGAGTAGACGGCTAGGTAGGAGGTCAGCAGTGTGATGGCTTGGGCTAAGGTGGAGGCTATTGAGAGGAGATAAATACACAGTTTAGAGAAACATTTTATAAATAGGATCTATAAGGCTTATCTCTTCATTAGATATTATGCTGAGAAAGAGAGGGCAGAGTTTAGGATATATGCCAGATGTTAGTTGGGATGACAACCAGGGTGTCATTCCCTATTCTAGGAAGGATATGGCCATCTAGTCTGGGATATAATAAGTTTGATAAATCTGTGGGATGTGCAGGTGCAGAGCTCAAGAAGGCCATGAGACACATGGGCTGACACTGACTATTTCAATGGAGAGAGATCTGGAGGAAGACAGAGAATGGAGGTGATCCATCTTGAAAAGAGTTGGTTTAATGGCGAGTACAGAAGGAGAAGGAGTTCTCACCATTAGCATTTAAGTGAGGGTAGGAGAAAGTGCTTTAAGACAATGTCATCAGAGATAGTAAAAAAAACCAGGGAAATATTTGTTGTAAGTAAAGGGAAAAGAATTTTTAAGGCAGAGTGAATAGAAAGTCATGTCATTTGGGGAAAAAAATTCCTGTGGTGGTGGTGGTGGGATTGGGGGAGTCTAAATTTAGACCAAGTACTGGATGAAGGAGGAGGAGGAGGAGGAGGAGGATACTGTGGTGGCAGCTAAGGAAAGGAGATTTGGATGAGCCTCTGGGGCCTGTGTCTTCATCTCACCAAAGGATGGAAGAAACGATTATCTCAGATGTCTCATAACTCTGTGATGTGATGTCTTGAAGTCACACATAAGCAGGTATGAAATTACAGGGCTCTTTCAGGCCAGTGTACATATTTGGATAGAAGATCAATTTTGTCATCTTTCATCCAAGAGTCCTAATCTTATGTAAATTGTATTCTGTCGATTTTTGTGGTAAAGCTGAAGGTCTTGTACTTGACATGCTGAATTTTCCATGATGTTTCCCTGCATGCATTATATTAAACTTCAGTGTAATACTCTCACATTGCTTTCATAAAGTCACAAAATTTCATGAGTGGAAAAAATCACATCAGATATGCCTTGAGTCTTTTTTGACTTTCCTGGAAGTGAATCCAGATGGAGCTATAAAATCATTTTTGAGCCCAGTCCTAGTAGGAACCTTTGGTTTATAGCACCACACCACGTCAGTTAACTCCTTAGGGACAATTTATCCAGGTGTCAGTCCATGGTGGCTTAACCAGTGAGCTCAATGCTTTCCAGAACTATTTTTTTTTTTTGTTCTACAAATGATTAATTACTAACTCCAAATAATTCCTTTTTCTTCCTTTGGACAGTCAGAGGTCATCTCATTTAAAAGGATATTTGGGTACTATCTCATTTCGACATCACGGTTTTTAGTTTGTTATACAGAACTTGGAGGGCATATGATAATGGACTTGACATCACGAGGCCTTTCTGTGTGGTCTCTGTCCTCTGGTTTCCTGGTTAATCTGAGAACTTGCTGGTGTAAATTTGGGATATGTGTGCAGCAGTTTGGGAGCAAAAATGAAATGTTGAAGTATCACTCTCTCTGTTGTTGGCCTCGTCCGGGGAGGTTGGAGTGGGCCAGTGTGAACACCCAGAGATCGATGAACTGAATTAGAGAGGAGAGTCTTAACCCACAGATGATTGAGTAAGACTTAGACATTGACATCCAGCCATTATTTTAATTGAGGACATTTCTAAAGCTTAACATTAAAATTTGATCTCCTCTGCCACAGTCTTGGCTGGGCACAAAATCACGAGCCACTCACAGCTTTGTAGATTCAAACAGCAATTCTTTATTCCTGAACTCACACCGGCCTCTACACACGTTCTGGGGAAATCCAAGTTCTGCTGCACAGTTCACGTCCCAAATACTTTCTCAATTCCACGAGAACTCAACGGGAACTCAGGCAGCAGGATACGCCCTATTCCCAGCAGCAATAACCTTAAACCTGGAACTGCCTTAAATCCAGATTGTCCTAAACCGGGAACGCCCTAAACCCAAATTATCCTAAACCGGGATACTTCCTAAAACCTGCAGGATCCACCCTAAACCTGGATCCACCCTCGTCCTTGAGCAGGGTCACCTTTCTCAAACACACATGCAATGTCACAGCGAATTTCTAAGGCAAGTCCATTTAACATGGGGTACGCTGGCAAGGAAATTTCGATGTGTCATTCCTACTTGGCAATGGCCCTCAGCATCTCCCCCCTTCTGATTAATTAAACAACAAACAATGTGGCTTAAGGACTGTGCCTGGTAGGTTGTCCAATTCAACATATGGTTCTTACCCGTCATGGGAAAGCTGACCTCTAGGCGTCAGCTTCCTGTCTTAGGTTGATACCACTGCAATCGGATCAACCCGTCACTGACTACCAGTCCAGCCATACTTGTGGATAGGCCTATGCACCAGTGGGGGGGTGAGGTTCTTGCCTCACCTCTGTTGGCCCCCAAATTTAGCCTTGGTGCCAGTGGGGGGGTGAGGTTCTTTGCCTCACCTCTGTTGGCCCCCAAATTTTAGACCATCACTAGTAGAAGGGAGGAGGATACAGAAATGCCACGACACCAAGCCAATTGACGGCTCCTTTGGAAAAATTGCATCACTGGTGACACCATCAGCAAAGGTATGCCAGCAGTACCACAATTAACATGGGGTGAGCTGGCAAGGAAATTGCATCACTGGTGACACCATCAGCACTCCCCACCTTCACAAAACCCCTACGGCTTTTCACAGAAAAGATAGAAGCATAAAGAAATAAAGGGTGAGCTTTCTGATGTCCTTTTTTAATTGGAAAGGAAGTGTCACTTGCCTGGTGGTGCTACATGGGATTTTAACCCAGCTCTTACAGCAGAGGATTGAGGGCAGCTAGGCAGGGACCACCCTGGAAGTCCCCATTCATCAGTAGCTTCTACCGTGTTTTAGTATTGGATTCACCCAGGTAGGACTGTTTTCTGGTTCATCATGTGCAAAAGCAGAAGGTAAAAACAGAAGAGGGAAGATTGCAGCTCACTGTGTCTACCTGGAAAGACAAATTTCTCACTGGGGAGACTTTTATCTTGGTCTCCTTGTATATGGGCTCATGAGATAGTGAGTTCAAGCAGTGCCTGCGCATACCAAACTGAAATAGGAAGTGAATTTGTGAAAAGTCTGTATGTAGGCTCTGGATGACAATGTTTTTTTTTTTTTTTTTTTTAAAGCAATAAAACCCAGAGATGATGTTGATTTGTGTTCCTGAAAATGTGTGGTCAGAATTTACCTGGAATTTTGCATTCGGTAGCTCAGACTTCAGTTTTATCTGTAGGTAACTTCTGTGAGGAAAAAATTGGGTTGAACCGTAGTCCTTCTTTGGAATCCTACTGGATGTGAGTTACCATCAGCTTGTTCAGGCCAGGTCAGCCTGGGTATCACCAGCATGAAGCACAGTCAGGAGGGGGGAGGATAGGAGGAGGGTCATTTGAGGAGAACAGCTCCTGTATCTTGATTTCTATAACCTCTTGTACCTCTCAGTGGTGATTAAAAAAAAAAAAAAAAAGCAAAAATAAAACAACAACAAAAACACCCCAGTCCTTCAGTGAAATGCTTTTGAGATTCCTAATGAACACTTAAGGTTTTAAAGGTTCCTCTCTCCCATCCAAATACTGCAGGAGGCAGACCCACTTCCACATTTACTAATAAACAGCCAGGGCCTGTGTGGGATTAAAATGGAGCTGATCATAGATTAAGACTGAGAAGGGAACCACGTGGTTCAGGGTAAGATAGACTGGCATGGGATGGGGAGGGTTGATACAGGAGGTGGGATAAAGTCACCTAGAGTGGAAAATAGAAGCATTGGAACAGGAACGGCAGCTTTCTTTTCTTACAATTTTCCCTGGTACTGACCCTGACAAATTCACCCCAAGGGTAAAAGGCAAACGGTCCTACGGGGGAGATTTAAAGACTTTGCCAGATAAGCAATTTGCTAACTGGGGTTGCTAGCATGAAGGCTGCTTTCTGTTATTTGCACTGGATTAGTAATCACTACATGGCTTTGTGGAAATCTGGTTAAGTAGATTTAGTGAACTCAGATGCAGAAAATGTGTTTCATTTTGTCCTGGAGAGGAATTGGGTTTTCTCTGCCCTCCCATTTCATGTGCTTGCCATTAGTTACTCCAGTAAATATTCTGTGGCTGGGGCCAAGAAAAAGCGTACATTATAAACTAGTAAATCTTTAAAAAAATGTGATAGTCCATTGATAGTGTCCTTGTAACAGCAAAGAACAGAAATCATATCCGTCATTGCTAAAGATGAAAATTCCTATTTAATAAATCCGTACTTATTTAACAGACAAGAGATTGTAAATAATGCTAACGAAGATTCCTTAAAAAATAATTTTCAGATCAGTTGAACAAAATGAAGATCAGCTGGAAAATTTTGTAGAGCTCTAGATGTGTGGCCACTTGGGGGAGCTGTTGGAGGCCAATTCACCTTCCGTGGAAAAGTGACTAAAGGTAATTGCACTTGGTCTTGAAATTAACTAGAGTTAAGTCAGTCATAGGTAAAGCTGACATTGTGCACAGAAGACAGTATAGAGGGTTTGCCTTGCAAAAAGATCCTACAAATTTACTTTTGAAATCTTAAGCCACTATTGAACATTTTTTTTTGAAGCCTATTTTAGGCAGATATTTCTAATCTGTTTTATTCCTAATTCAGTCATTGACTTTTTTCTTCTTTCTCTGACTCACTTCTCACTTTTTTCTTATTATTTATGTGTCTGAATCCTGTGCTGGGAATTTAGTGCAAATAAATATTTAAAGTCTGGAATCAAATCTAATCAGATAAGTTATTTGTAAAAGATCAGCAGTGTAAGCAGAACAAATTAAGTTTGTATTTAGTTGAAGGCCAAGAAACTGAAAGATAATGGACAGACATTTGTTTCAGTAGACAGTTTGCAAGTGTGTTGTTTATTTCAAGTAAAACAAATATAATGCAATTTATTTTCATAAGTTTAATATACATGTTTGTTTTCAGATTTGCTTTAGTAGAAAAGAGCTATAAAGAGTCTTTTATATCAGTCAGATCTGGGCTCCATTTCTGGCTCTGCTACTTACTGGCTGCATGACCTTGGTTAAATTAACTAACCTGCCTGAGAACACTGTTCCCATTCCCAACAATGTTTATGCTGCCTGTGGTTGTGAGAATTCAATGAGCTAGAAGATTATACAACTTCGGGTATACTATTGATATACATAAGGAACTTCATGTGTAGATACAAATGAGATTTTTCCTGAAGTGTGTTCTAGGCAGATGGACTTTCATTAAAAAAAAAATCATATGGAAGTTTAGGCCTGAAATGAATGAATTTTGGGTAGCAGGATAATGATGAGGTTAAGAGAAGCAGCTTTGGAGTGAAATCAGTGTGGGGTTGAGTTCCAGTTTTGTCATTTGCTAGAAGTGTGTCCGTACTCAAGTATCTGACTCTCTCTGAACCTCAGTGGTGATGTCTGGATTGAGGGTTTCAACACTGTCCCTGCTGGAAGGTGGCATGCAGACTGGAGTGAGGAGTGAGCCTCAGGTGGGTTCTAGTCTGCCCCACCTGGTTGGTTTGGATGGTGCTAAGCAGATTTTCAGCACAGCAGCAGGTATGGTTACTATAGGGTGAACAAAGGACCAGCTGGCCCCTGTGCATGGAAAGTATGCACAGCTGTTGGTGGCACTCACTCTCTCAGGGATCACTAGCATGGGAATGTACCACTTGCAGAAAAGGAAGTGTCTGTGCAGGGAGAGGTTCATACTTTTTTAACGTGGATACCCTGGATAAAGAAAATGTGGCATAAATACCAATGGAGTCTTATGCAGCCATAAAGAAGAATGAAATTATGTCATTTGCAGGTACATAAAGGGAACTGAAGTACATCATATTAGGTAAAAATAAGCTGGACACTCAAAGTCAAGCATCATATTTTTTTCCCACATGTGGAAGCTACAGAAAAAAAGAGGTGTTTATGAGAACAAAAGGGACAGTAGAAGATGGGGACCCAGGGTCTGGATTGAGAGGGAAGAAGCAAGATAAAAAGGAGCTACTGGGCAAATGAAATTGACCAAATTATGTGCATATATGAATACATCACAACGAATCCCACTATTTTGTATAATTACAATGTACCAATAAATAAATGGATCCTGCTCCTTTCACCCCACCATTTTCCTTCCTGATAGCTGCCCCTCCATTTCTACCTCCTGAGTTGCTAAAGCAACTCTCTTTTTTCTTTAATCTGTATCTTTTTCTCTCCTTATTCCAAAAACTCTTGTTCCAGGCATAAAAATCTAGGTTTACTTTACTTTGGGTTTTCAAATTGTTCTTCCCTTGGGAAGCCTGGCTTTTAAAAATAAAATGCTTTGGTCTTAAGATGACTCTGTCTGCTATGGATTTTAAAATTGATTTTGAAATGGAAAAACCTGAGCACTATTTCTTTTTGCCCTCCTGCTGAGCGATCCTAATCCTCCTAAGAAAAAGTGAGGCCTGAGGGCAGTGAGGTGGGGCTAGGAGAACCTGAAGGAAGAAAGAAGAACTTACTTATTTTTGCTGCATCTATTTTAATTTAGCATCCATTTTGCTTTGATGCAGTTAGTTCAACAGAGAACACACAACCTTGACTTAGTTTATGGGCCTCAGGAGTACTTGAATAGGAGAACTGATTCCTAACTTTCCATCTCCCTCCCTGATTGCAGTTGTCCTAGAATTTAGACAGCCACAGGCACGACCATAGCATAAATCATGCTTCACTGGGCAGGTTACAACTTGATATCACTTTGCTTCTAACATTTGCAGTCCTTTAATAAATTTTTAGGGAAGATCAGCGATCAAATGGCAAACATAATACATTCATGATGGGCCTTTTATGATTAGTACTGTATGAGTAGTATATTCTTTTAATTATTTTAATTGAGATATTTCAAAAGAAATAAAATGAAACGTACTATGATCTCGTCCAGATGTTGCAGACAGTGACCTGATGCTTAAATTCAGCCCAGGGCCTGTGTGTTTTACTGAGAGTGAAGAATTTTTTTTTTTCTCTCTCTCTTTTTTTTTTTTTTTTGGTACCAGTGATTGAACTCAGGGATACTCAAACACTGAGCCACTTCCCCAGCCTTATTTTTTTGTATTTTACTTAGAGACAGGGTCTCACTGAGTTGCGTAGGGTCTTGCTAAATTGCTGAGGCTGGCCTAAAACTGGTGATCCTCCTGCCTCAGCCTCCTGAGCCTCTGGGATTATAGGCCTGTGCCACAGCACCTGGCTTTCTCTTCTTTTTAAAAAGCATTTTTAAAAGGTTGTGAACAAAACAAAATAAAGGAGAACATGTGACAGAGATCACATGGTCTGCGAAGTGTAAACTATCTACTAAAAGCCTTTTCCTGAAACAATGGAACTGATTCACAATGCAGAAAAAAGCCCAAACAACAAAATGAAGTGGCATCCTATCTATCTTGAAAAACAAGTTGTTTGAACAATGACACATATTGAAAGCCACTGATCATGTTATTAAACCTGTTTTGTCATTTACAAATTGAAAACAATACTATCTCCCAATGAAATGACAGATGTCCTTGAGTTTGCTGCCCAGCAGATACTGAATAGAAAGGTGCTTTTCATTTTTCTCAGCTTGGTATTCCTGCAACTTTGCAGAGTATCTGGCACTTGTATGAAAGAAAAAAAAAAAAACAACAACTATGAAATGATTTGCCTAGGAAAGGAGAAGAAGAAAGTTATCAGTAACAAAGTAAGTCTTATTCTAACTCCTGTATATCAGAAAGCCTTGAAATGTGAAGGCTATTAACTATTTCCTTACTGAACCAACAGGAGGATGAGCATGTGCTTGGTGCTTAGACTTCAAATGGCTTCTTTTCATGGGAGCAGGAAAAAAAAAAGATCTTTAACTTAGCAGACCTGTGGTGGTTCTTCAGTGGAAAGCACCTCTTGGGGATGTATTAAGAAGCAGCACTTTTATTACCTTATTTAAAAAACTTTATTAAACTTTATTATTAGAGTTACTTTATTAAAGTAACTTTATTAAAAGTTACTTTATTCAACTTTATGGACTTTTCAAACATTTGTAAAAGCAGAGAGAATAGTATAGCAGACCTAGCTTCAACAGTTATTAACATAAACCTAATTTTGTTTCCCTCACATCGTTGCCCATTTCTCATGACCATCATTATGTGGATTATTTCCAGGAAAATTCTAGAGGTTATATCATTTGATCTTTGCTCTTTCAGCAAGGCTGTTTCAGTATGTAGCTCTAAAGCATTCTTCAAAAACATAATCACAATACCATTAGCATACTAGTCCTTATCAACACATTGAGTGAGAGTCCAAATCTCTCTTTCCTGATTTTCTTCTTTTTCTTAAACCAGGATCCAAACATGATCCACACAGAGATTCTAGTTGACATGTATCTTACGTCTCTTACAATTTCAGAGTTTCTATTTTACTCCCTTGAAATTTATGCATTGCTGGATTCAATTTGCAAATTTTGTGTCAATGCTCAGGAAGGATATTGGTCTGTTGTTTTATTTTTGTGTGTGTGTGTGTGACATCTTTTGCCTCATTTTTTGTATCAAGGTTAGGCTGGCCCCGTTAACTAAGTTGGCAAGTGTGCCTTCCTTTTCTCTTTTCTGGAAAGGTCAGTATAGATCCGGATGACTTGTTCCTGAATGTGTCTGGGGGAATTCCCAAGTGAAGGTATCTAGTACTGGAAGGTATCTGGTTGGAAGATTTTAAGCTACAAACTCAATTTCTTTAACAGATATAGGATTATTCCTGTTATCTATTTCAGCTTGAGTGAGCTTTTATAGCTGATTTCTTTCAAGGCCTTTCTTGATTTTATTTAAGTTGTATAGTTGTTTGGCATAAAATATCCCCTTGTTCTTTTAATGCCTCTTGGATCTGCAGTGATGTCCTCTCTTTTGTTCCCAGAATCGAAATGAGTGTCATCTCTTCCTTTGTCAGTCTTGCCAGAGGTTAATCAATCTTGTCAATCTTTTCAAAGAAGCAGCTTTTAGTTTCATTGACTTTCTTTATTGTTTTTCTGCTCTCAATTTTACTGATTTATGTTCTTACCGTTTTCTTTCTGCTTGCTTTGAGTTCAGTTTGCTCTTTTTCTCCTAGGGAGGTAGAAAGTTATATTATTGATTTGAGGCCACTGTTCTTTTCTAACATAAACATTTAATGCTATGAACTTATCTTTAAGCATTGTTTTAGCTGTGTCTCTCAGATTTTTATGTGTTGTTTTCATTTTCATTCCATTCAAAATATGTTCCTGTTTTCTTGTGACTTCCTCTTTGATCCATGGGTTATTTAGAAGTATATTATTCAGTTCCAAATACTTTAGGATGTCCTGATATTTTTGTTATTGGGTTCTGGATGCATTTCTTGTAGCTAGAGAATACACTTTGTAGGACTGATATTCTTTTACATTTTAAGGTTTGTTTAATGGACTACCATGTTGTCTCTCTTGGCAAATGGTTCATGTACACCAGAAAAAACTGTGTACTCTGCTTTTGTTTAACAAGTGTTCACAAAATGACAACGAGGTCAAGCTGTTTAATGGTGTTAAGGTCTTCTATATCCTTGCTGACTTTCTGTGTACTAACTCTGAAGGAGGGTGTTTTAGTTTTAGTTTTGTTTTTTTTTTTTAATACCGGGAATTGAACTCAATCACTGAGCCAGATCCTCAGTCCTTTTAAATATTTTATTTAGAGATAGGGTCTCCCTAAGTTGCTTAGCGCCTTTCTTTTGCTGAGGCTGACTTTGAACTTATGATCCTTCCGTTTCAGCCTCCCCAACTGCTGGGATTACAGGCATGTGCTACCACACCGGGTCATGAGTGTTACAGTTTTGACTGTAATTCTTCATTTGTCAATTTCTCCTTTTGGCTCTAATTTCACTTTTGGAAGTTATGTTTTTAAGTGCACATTTACTTAGGATTGTCATGTCTTCTTGGTGAATTGACATATATGTCATGATTCTATTTATTACTGAACCTTTCTAATTCTGACATGTACTTTGATAGTGAAGCTCCTTTTGGCTAGTGTTTGCATGATATATCACTTTTCATCATTATAACTTTTGATTCCCTCTGATCTTCTTTTAGACAACTTATGGTTGGATTTGCTTTTGTATCCAATCTAAAAATCTTTACCTTTATTTGGGGGTTATTTATACCATTGGGTCTAATGTAATTATTGATATGATTGAGTTGTTTAAATCTATTGACTTAGTTGCTTTTTAATTCTATTTTTTTGTTCCTTTTCTCCACTTTTTGGATCTATTTTTGGGCTAGATGACCATATTTTTATGGTTCCATTGGATCTCTTGTTGGCTAATTTATTTTTCCTGCTTTTCTAGTGTTGTTAGTGATTTGTCATAGTGTGCTTGTCAGGAATATTATGTCACTTTATGTGTAGTATAAAAACCTTTAGTATGCTTTCTGATTCTCCCTCTAATCCTTAGTGCTACTCTGTGGTTTATTTGTTGAAGAAATTGGATCATTTGCCCTGAGGAAACTCCTGTAGAGTTTTCTACTTTCTGGATTTGCTTGCTACATGCCTATGATAATGGTTAGTATTTCTCCCATCTTCTGTATTTTTTTTAGTAATTGATTGTTAGAAACAGAGACTTGGTCAGAATTAGCTATGATTTTTTATGATATATACATCCAACAGGAGGCATATAAAGTCCAATGATTTCTTTTTTATTATGTTAACAGTCATTAATTATTACTGCTTGTTCATTATTTCATTAAAGGCTTTTGAAAGGACATTTGAATTCTATCATACCCTCTCCATTTATGAGCTGGAGTATTTCTGTACAGCCAGATTTCCCCTCATTATCTATTTGATTACCTTGTAATACAGTTTATACAGAAGTGCAGCTAAAATATTTGATGCTTTCCCTTTATTTCCCAGTTTTCAATATGTTTCATAGGTTTTTAATTTTTGTATCATTATGAGTTCAGGGATTAAAAACATAATTGATGCTTTATCTATATTTCTATATTTTCAAACTTCCTTTAACTTCAAGGTTTTTTACATGTGAACCCACTGATCTTCAAGATTTCTTGTTTTATGAGCTTCAAACCTTGTCTTCTATGCTTTCTATCACAGATCTGGAATCAATTCTTTCTCTAAGAAACCATGATTCTTTTTGGTGAATATGGATTTTAGAGAAACATTCTGGCTTTCAGGAATGTTTGAAGTCAGACACTAAATGTTATTATTTCCAATATGATTCTTAGACACAGTTTGATGTCAGTCGTAGATTTTTTCATAGGTGTTTTCTATTAGATTGAGGAAGTTCTATTCCTAGTTTTTTGAGTATTAGATTTTGTCACATACTTTTTCTTCATCTATTGAGTTAATTGTATCTTTCTTGTCCTTTATTAATACTGTTTATTGCAGTGATTAATTTTCACATGTTAAACTGACTCCAGGAATAAATCCCACTTGATCATGGTGAATAAGCCTTTTTGATATGTTGTTAGATTCAATATGTTATTGTTTTTTTTTTTTTTTGGAAATTTCTGCCTTTGTATTCATAGACAGATTGTTCTATTGTTTTCCTTTGGGTAATGTCTTTGTCTGAAATTGGTATTGGAGTCAGTCTAGATTTCACAGCAGGACTTAGAATGTTTTCCTCCTTATCTATATTTTGGAAAAATTGGTGAATCGTTGGAGCTAATTTTTTAAAATTTTGGTAAAATATGGGACAGGGCTGTGGGAAGTGTTATCATTCCTAAGTCAGTTTGTTTATCTGTTTTGTGTCTGTTTATATATTTTGTTATCTTCTTGGACACATTTTGGTAGTTGGTGTTTTTCAAGGCAGTATCATATTTCATATAGGTTTTCTAATTTGTTGGCATAAAACTGTTCATGGAATTCTTCTGTGATTCTGATTGTGGATAGTGATATTATCTTATTCATTCCTGATTTTAGTAATTTGGATCTTCTTTTTTTAAAAAAAATTATTTATTTATTTTTGCATTACAAATCTTACTATACCATTATACCATAATTTATCATATCTCTGATTATATATAAGGTATGTTGACACCAAATTCACGTCTTCACACATGTATTTTGTATAATGATGAGGGTCTCCTTTCACCATCCATGCTATTCCCCTTCTTCCTTCCCTTTTCCTCCCACCCCTATTTCCTATCTAGAGGTAATCAATCTTCCTTCCTTGCTCTCCCTCCCAACCCCATTTTGAGTCACCCCCCTTATATCAGAGAAGACATTCGGCATTTGTTTTTTTGGGATTGGTTAACTTCACTTAGCATAATCTGCTCTAATACCATTGGATCTTCTTTTTGAATGTTTGGTTGGTCTAGCAAAAAGTTTGTCAGTTTTGTTTATTTTTTCAGAATATCAACATTGGTTTTGCTAATTTTGCCCATTGTTTTTCTCTGTTTATTTTTGCTCTAATCCTTATAATTTCTTTCCTACTCCTCTTTTTAGTTTTCTTATCTTTTTTGATAAGGTGAAAAGTTAGCTTATTGATTTGAGATCTTTCATCATCTTTAATATAGGCATTTACAGGTATAAATTTTGCTCTGTATATATACTGCTTTAAGTGCATCCCATAATATTTGGTATGTTGTGTTTTAGTTTTCATTCATCAAAAAATTTTGGATCAATTGAATAATTTGTCCATGTGGATCAAATTCAAATTTTAATTTTTTAAATGGTCTTAGTTTTAAATGGTCTTATTTTTGAGAAATATGAAGTTCACTTCTCCCAACTGGCAAGGTATTTATTTCAAGATATATTACAACCTATTTTAATCAACACTTCAAAACATAGCATCCCTTTAGTTCTTGAAACAGTGTAAAATTCCCATGTAGGGAAATATGGGTTTTTGGTTTCACAGTTACTATCCATCAACCAACTCTTAGTTACTGAGAAGTTGCTGGTGAGCATTCTGCTCCAAATTTACTACCTATTTTACAATGCTCCGTTCAGCCTTTTCTACCATTCATTCCTATTCCTGGGTTGCATACGATTTAACATTCAGCTTCTCCTAGTTTTCCAACATGCTATGTCAACATTATGACCTCAACTCCCATTTCATGTCACCACTTGGGCATTAAGTCCTAATGGAACAAATATAAAGCAAGCACAAGATGAGAAGAGTTTGTCATGGTATGTTCAACTCATAAATTTATATGATGTGATTGATTTGAAAATAACGACTTCAATTCATTTTTACCACATATGCCAGAACTACATTCTGTTAACAATTACGATACTTCCTTTTTCTGCATATATCAGAAAAATTTCCCATTAATTAATATGATGTTTTTATTTTTCCTTTTGGTGTGTGTAAGTACAACTGTCCAGGGTCAAATTCTTTAACTGAATATGTTTGAGAGGCAGATTGTAAAATGGATCTATTAAAAATTTTTTCCTTTTATTTTTAATTCACATTCATTTTACCAGTTATTCAGGAGTATATTGTTTAGCTTCCACAAATTGGTGGGTTCCCCGAATTTCTTTATGTTACTCATTTCCAATTTCATTCCACTTTGATCAGGTGACTTTGTAATAGTTTGTCAGGACTGTCATCAGTCTAACTTTCTGGTACCTAATTTTTCAGTTTCATGGTTCATTATGCCATTATTTGTCCAGTATGAGCAAATAAGTATTATATAAGTAGACTTAGGTTATCAAAACAAAATACCATAGACTGGGTAGCTTAAACAACAAGCAGTTCTGGAGGTTCGGAAGTCCATAATCAAGGTGCCAGCCAATTTGGTTTCTGGTCGTGGCTCTTATGGTTTGCAGACTGCCACTTCCTTGCTGGGTCCTCCCATACAAAGAGATCTCTGGCATCACTTCCTTTTTTTTTTTTTTAATAAAGGAATCAGCCCTACTGAATTAGATACCTACCTTTATGACCTCACTTAATTTTTATTCCTGCCTCATAGGCCCTGTCTCCAAATATAGCCTCATCAGGGAATTTGGGATTTATTATATGAATTTTGGGAGGAGGCATCAGCATTTGATCATAATAAGGCATATATATGCATTTTATTTCTATTACTTTTTAGATAAAAAGCATGCTAACTATCTTCCTTTTGCAGTTTGACAATATATCTTGTTGATTACTCTAGAGTATTATTTAGTAATGTCCATCATTCTTTAGAATAGTTGGAGTCTTTCTTTTAAATCTGATCAACAACAATTATTTTAACAAAAACCCACTGCTTATGATGACTGGATAATTTATGGCATTTACAATATAATTGTGTTTTACCAACTATGTTAGGAAAGTTTCCTCTGAGGCAATCTTTGATAGGGGGATTCGTGAATAAATGATTCAATAATGAAATGCTCCTCCAAGAAACCACTAATGATGTTGGATAAATAGGGTAGGGAAGGGGAAAAAGCAAGGTAGAGTATGCAGTCTCAGGTGAAGTCCTAGCTTCAGCCTGGTTCCACAGGGGAGTTCTTGAGAATAAGTCACAGTGTTTCTTACTTGAGATGAGAGAGTTGGGCTTTCATGGTTACCCTTCATTCAGGCATTGGTAAGTTTCTTCTCCCTTCACCAGGAGACTCAGGCTCTTCAAGTCCTGGATGGTGGCCAAAGCAAGATCCAGTAGCGTGAGGGCAGTGTCTTGAGAATGGCTGTAGGTATTGGCTATTGGAAGCAAATACATACAAAGAGAAGGAAAGAGGTTTAAGGTTTGGGGTCTTGCACAAAGAGACAGCAAGGAGATAGATCATCTGGGTATCAGAGTTATCAGGAAGGAGCAATGTTTTTGTCCACTACAATGGAAAACTTAAGGCCATAGATCATTTTAATCAGCAAGTGTGGCTTACTGAATATTAAATCCATCCCCCACCTTTTATGTCAGACCAAATGATTTAAGTATAAATGGTGGTTCATAAGGCTTTTTGTTGGATAAAAAACCAGGGTATAGAAAACCACAGCATCCATAAAAAGAAATTTCTTCTCAACAAACTCATTTATTAACCTTTTCTCAAATATATGATCGGCATATTGGAAGATACTAAAATAAGGCTTGGAAGGAAATCTGAAATCTGCACTTACTGAGAATGAAGAAAAAAGCTTTCAATTTTCATCTTGACTCTCATTTTAAATATGTCAGAAACAACTAGATGCTTGTCATGGGCTTGTTCTGTCTTCTCTATTAGGTTGGATTTTCTAGTGACTCACTTTATCTTGTACTTTGACTTACATAAAGAAAAGGAGGTCTCCATAAAACAAAGCATAAATGAAAAGAAATAATAAAAATTTATCTCAACCATTTTTTGGGGTGGGGTGGGGTGGGGTGGGAGTCAGTAAACTGGTTCTTTAGGAAATCCTAAACAATGAGATTATTTCCCATTCTAGAGTGCCGTCAGCTGAATTATCAGAAATTAGGCTGCATTAGAAAGAGAGCATAGAAAAACCCAGTGTTTATAACCAGAAGATTCTTCAATACCTTAATGATTTATTAGGGACAAAGTGGATACAGACACTGGCAATCCTGTTTGTGCTTGATTTTATTCAGGAATCATTCAAGGAAGGAATAAGTATTATCTCATGATTGATATTAGGAGCCTATGAGGATGGCGTCATCTGGGGTGCCCAAAGGGAGAATTGTGATCTTGTGAGGTTGGTGTCCTCAGAGGCAGCTCGAGTGCTGTGGGTATGGAGGAAGGAGCCTGCCTACTTCTCTCACAGCAGATGATTTCTAAATTGAAAATAGAGGATAGTGTCGTTATATTTCGGCACAAGATAAATGATTATCACCTCCTGCTTTAAATAAAAATATCCCTAATAGCAAGTCTTGGGCCAACAATTTATATTGCCCTTTCACTTATAATTTTGTCTTTAATTGTAAGCACTAAAGTCACAGCCAGTGCTGATAACCCCATTGAAGGAAAACTGAGGTCAAACAAGGTAAATCAGCTTACCACAGGTCTCCTGGTCAGCAGGTAGAAGAATTCGTCGGAGTAGGACACAGGACTTGTGGTTCCTTTTTCAGTTCTTGTTCTACTATCTCACACTGCATCTTCTTTCTATCTGAAAGGCAGTTCATTAAGGGTAGTAAAGTACAAAATGTAGTATGTTTTGTAGGAGTTGTGTTGGGAAAAGGAATTTATCTGATCACAGATTTGGATATTTTCTCTTATAGTCATATTAAATTCTGGTGACCCATGCTCTTGTTTTGGCTGGAAGAGGCCTGATATAGCCTTGGGCAGTTGCCTTCTTAGATCTTCACTCTCTGATGGATAAACCCTGAGCTCTGGACTCTGAGCTGTCACGTACATTACAATGATAGTCACTGCACTATTCTGTTTTCCTTATATGTGCATCTCTTTTCTAGTGGTAAAGGTCTAAAAGCCATTTGTGTTTCTGTGCTCAAAGAAATCATTGCATGGAATCCATTTTGCAATCTCTTTGAGAATGGGCAAATAAGATACGGTAAAATGAGAAAGGCAGAAGAGAAACAGAATCCACTTTCAAATCCATAAAACTAAGACAGTGAAGGAGATGGAAGGGTTTTATGTAAGTAGGAACTAAACAATTATTATTATTACAAAAGCCCACTGTTTCCTGTCGATTAACATTATTACCACTGTGATTATTACTAACATGGGCTTCCATTCTCATGTGAACTCCCGTGATATCAAGCCTATCATGTATTAAAACAATAAAGATTTATTCAGATTATTTATGATAGATCAGATCATTGTTTAGCAAAAATCGACTCTCTTCTTTCTACCTCTGTGAGAGAGATATATACCTCCTGGCCCTTTGTACGGCCACGTGACTTGATTTGGTGAATGGGTTATTCACATATGTGGTGTATACATACACAGGCTGATAGTCAGGCTATGTCTTTGAGTTTCTGCCATCACCACTGATCCCAGAAGATTGAGAGCATCATGGATCAGTCCTGACTGGAGCCTGTGGCCTGGTTCCAAGCCCAGGGAAACCCAGCTGAAATTAGCAGAGCAGAGGATTTCCAGTTGGGAGAGAAGAAGGTCAAGAGAGTATATGTAATTAAAATGATGTTCTTTCAAAGACTGTATTGGTTGTAAAAATAAAATTCATCACTATAGGAATAATTCAGTTGTGATGCATTTTATAAAGAGATTTTGTTTGACTCTCTGGGTTATTTTATGAGTTGAACTAGAATTCAGAGTGTAACCGTGGACCTTTTATTTTCAAAAAGAAAGGGGAGGTGACTGTCAGGGTACCTAACATTGGCTTTTAATCTAGTGGGTTGATATCTTTAGTACATTCCATGTGGTACTTACTGATGTTCCATAGTGGAGGACCTCTGTTCAAGAGCATCTCATGGGAATGATAGAGCTAGAGAATAGCAAACCTTTGGGTTTGATCTAATACATTTAAAGGCAGTTCTGACTTGGAAAAATGTCAGGAGTGGCAAATGAATTATGGGTCTTTGAACTGCCCAGAGACAGAGATGATACCTCCCTTGGGAATTTCTTGGTACAAAGGCCCTGATTAAAAATTGCCTCACTGTTTTGGTGATGCCCTTGTCTAGCAAGGAATTTTAATAGTTCAAATTCTTGGGTTCAAATGTCTGCTGTCTGGAGGTAGAAAATTATGGGCACAAAGCTGATAAGTTATAATTGGGCTGCTTTTACCCTCAAAAAACCCTCAAAACCTTCGGTTTTGTTTATCTAGAAGCTTTCTCACAGTCATGAGCAACTAATAAAAAAATAATTAAAAGAATATAATAAACCTATATAATAAATGTGCTGAGCTTGCTCATAGTCAGTCTTCCTCCACTAGAGGCAGGGTGGACCAACAAGCCCTGGCTTTTTCTCTACTTTTGTGTCTGTCTGTCTTTTTCTTAATTCCCTCATCGACTGGTTCCATTAGCTTTGAATAAACTATTGTACAGGATGTAACAGAGGTAATTCTCATACAAAAATGAAATAAAAAAGTCATAGTTGTATTAAAAAAAAGTCATGCTGTGGATAATCTGTGTGCATAAGTATAACAAAACCTATGGTCACAGACATTAGAATAAGACAAGAATGATAATATTGTCTTCTATTGTACTGGTTTAATTCACTTTTTCTAGGATATTTGGAAACATGAAGGACAAAGGTTTAGCTCTTTTACAGTAGCTAACAGGTTATCTGTGGTTGTAGGAAAGGCTATTGCCTCTGTATCTGAGAGGACGTGTATCCAGTGTTCTTCCATATCCAGGCGAATCAAAGGTATTTTTGGTAACTGAATACCTTTGCCTATTTCTCAATTGTTGAAAAAGTGGATCACGATCAATAACTTTTTTGAGAGCTTCAGACATTTTTTTTATGATTCAGGAGAGATTTTTTCCCCACAAATTATTATTTATTTAGTAATGACTTACAAATCAACTTCCATGTGCCATGGGGATGTGGTAAGAAGATACAGTTCTTGATTACTGATGAAATAATTGCAGGATAGCCTAGAAGATTAGAGGACAGTATAGGAATCACATGATAAGGGTCTTTCCTTACTGAATGCTATTGCCTGGACCCATCCAACCTGGTCTTGGGGGTAGGCAGGGAAATCTTCCCTAAGGAAGCAGTTTGTAAAAATGTGTCAGTATTAGTTACCTGGTAGAGAAGGTCACTCTAAGGAGAGCTTTCCATGAGGAAAGCCTGGAAAAGACCTCAGGCTGCATGAGGTATAAAGGTCACACTGTCAGTTGGTACCAGAGATATCATCTGGGTGGATTCTTCTACCCAGAACAGCGAACCCAAAGCTGGGGCTATCACAAAAGCATTGAGGCAGAATGAGAAAATCTTCTTCCTTAGGTAAAAACTGCATCATTTGCTTCCCTGAAATGTTATGATCATTTCTGGTCACTTCTAAAATTAGAAAGACAAGACACAACCAGCCCTGTTTTAAAAAGAAGAGATACCTGAGACACTCAAATTGATGAGCCAGTGGATTGCTTTTGTATGAGTGAAAACTAAAGCAATTAGGATTTCCATTTGGTGAAAATAAAAGCTGAGAGGACATACATAATTAAAATTAATGTAAGAAAGTCAGAAGCCCTGCTGGTTCTGGCTAAACCTGTCAGTCACCATGTGACAAGTTGCTTCATCTCTCAAGGCCTCAGTTCTGCATCTGCATTCAAGGAACCCAAGTGGAGATTGCGTGCAGTGTTGCTCAGTCTGGGTGTGTGCATTACCAATGACTGGTGCTTCTTTGTTGCAGGGCTACCTTTAGACTTTCAGAATCTGCTTTGCCTAAATGCATGGGGAAAATGAGAAGCTCTTAGGAATTTAATCATCCCTTGCTCCAAAGACATCCTTTAGCAAAGGACTGATATATGGGGGTTAAAATATTCTAGTTCCTTCAGCCCCTGTAGGAGAAGATCTGAAGCATGATCCACACAGTCCCAATGCCCCTGTGGGGTTGTGCCCTAGTCACAACCCCACAGTGGAGCTTTGTGGAGCTTTGCCCCGATGTTGTTTACTTTACCACCTTTCATTCCAGTGCCACCTCTCATGCCTCCTCTCTGTCCCCTGTCTCCACCAACCCTTGTCCAGTTTAGATAGTAACCAATGTATTCGTTAGAATCTTTAATCATATTACTTATTTATATATAGTAAATATATGTTCATGCCAGAAAATGAAGAAAAATATATTTTACATCTAATACTATTTGGTGGCATTGAGCACTGCATATAGACATACTCACTAATGAATTCATTACTGAATAATTCAGTAATTGGTGTTTTCAATGTTTGCATTCTGTTGAGATCCTTGGTGAACTCTTTAGTTATTTAAAGGTTTTCAGTGATATTTAGGGAAATGTGTTAGGAATTTTGAACGGACTGAGAACACATCCTTACTTTTCCCATTTGAAGTAATGGAATAGACTCTCCCACTGACTAGAAAATTTACTACCCAACACATTTTTAGGAATGGATTAGATTTGAAAAGACCATGTTGCAAAAATAACCCAGTTGCAATGCATATCATAACTAAGTGGTCCATGGTAATCTGAAATTCTGAGTTGACATTAGTAGGCAACGTACAATATCACATCCTGCAGTGCATCTGATTTTTCTTTGAGCAGACAGACTCAATCACAGGATGGTGTATTTCCGTGTGAGGCAGGGAGAATGTATGGTGTAATTGCCTGAAATGGTATGTGGTATAGTATAGCGTGGTATGGCTGTGATTGTGGATTTTGAAAATGATTTGTCCTCCCTGTGAAGCTCACTTTAAAATTGGAGCAGTGAAGGGAGTTGGGCAATTGATTCAGTGAGAGATGTGGACAGGTAAGGTGAACCTGAAGGAAAACTCCCCAGCACTTTCTCAAGTTCCAACTGAGTGAGAAGTGGGGTCTCCCTTTCTTGCTCACATCTTTTTCTCCCTTAATTTTTATTATTTATTTAATTTATTTGTTATAATTAGTTATACATGGCAGCAGAACACATTTCAATTCACTGTACACAAGTGGAGCACAACTTCTCATTTCTCTGGTTGTACATGATGTAGAGTCACACCACATGTGCAGTCATAGATGTACCGAGGGTAATGATGTCCATCTCATTCCACCATCTTTTCTGCCCCCATGTCTCCTCCCCTTCTCTGTCTCCCATTTGCTCAATTAAAGTGCTCATATCTTAACACAGAGCATCATAGTTCCTTACTTCCATCTGGTGGGCTTCTCTAGTTGGGCCAGAGGATGAGCTGGGAATTCTAGGAGGGGAGTGTCCCTGCTTGGGTCTCCTCCCTTTCCTTGGTCCTCTGCAACAGAAGCTCCCCTCCCACTTCACACTTAGAGAGTGTGCTATGATGTCCAGACCTTCATTGTTATCTTGCAGCCATCAATTCAATAGTAAATTCTTAGTTTACTCTCTTTGTGCATCTACAGTCTTCCTTCTCTATAAGGAGAAAAGCTGGCTCTAGCTGTTAACACCAGGCTTTTGTCTTATTAGGTGGGTCATTTCTTTTGAATTTTTATTTCAGCCTGTGTGTGCGCTAAGGGAGAGAATACAGGCCCAGGGTACTGGTTTTCAATTCTGATTGCACCTTAGAAACACTTAACATTTTTTTTTTTTGTATACTTCAAAAAGTTAGAAGCAGTTTGAAAGTTCTCACCATAAAGAAATTATAAATGTTTGAGGCAAACATGTTTAAACTGATTTAAACACTGCACAATATACATATGTATCAAATGTTACATGGTATCCCATTAAAATGTACAACTTTGATATTTTTGTGTAACGGTTATAAATCTTAAAAAATTATAAACAGCAGGAGGTAAAATTGCTTAGCACTTGTTTTTTGACTTTAGGTTTTTATGTATTTATTTGTTGTAGGTTTCTTTTGTGTTAAACTTTTAAAATGAGAGTTTTAAAACATTAGCATGCTATCTAGAATTAAATTTTAAATTGTAGAGGTGGAAGGGGCCCTTTCTTGTTTTCTACAGAATAAATCTCTTTCTTGATGGTTCGAAGAAAATACTTGCTGGATAGGAATATAACATAGAAGCATAAGATATATTCTAGATCTAGTTTCTAGAAACTGTAGGTTATAAGAAAATAGATCAAGTGACCTAGGAATTGAGAATTGCACCAATGTGATCCTCTGAGAGGGCCATATGGCTGGAGCCAGGTACATTCCTAATCCAAAAATGATTTTCCTTCAAATCAGCAAGGAAGAGATTGACTCTGTGGAAGACAATGAGAAATAGTCCCTTGTGCCCTGCAATATAAAGTTTGATTCTAGACAGCATGCTAATTTTTATAAATTCTCATCTTAAAAGTTTAAAACAAAGAAAACATAGAACAAAAGAATGTATAAAAATCTAAACTGAAAAATTAAATGCAGTGCAATTTTACCTGCTGCTGAAAAAAAAAAACTTAAAAAAATTGATACATGGAAACATAAAAGTTGTACATATTAATAGGGTGCCATGTCATACCAGGAATTGGAATTCTCATGGCAAGACTGAGTTGAGTTTGGGCAAGAAAGAATGTCACAGGGGAGGAGGCTGGCCCTAGTCTAAAGAGGAAGTATATAAAAAAAGTCCTCTCCCTCTCTCTTTTACCTGATTTCTTAACAAGGGTGAGAGTCAGTTCGGCTGATTCTGAGGTTGTGAAAGGCTTTGGTAGAAGGGAACCACCTGCCCTGGTCAGGTGAGACAGATCTCTAGTGGGCAGGAGGCTGGTTTTTGCGAATGTAAGTAGGGTTTGTGCCTGCTGAGGAGTTAGGGGAGGTCACAGAGATCTATGGTGTCAACAAGAAGTAAAGGTACAGCCTACCTATGTTTGCATGACTCAGCTATTTGTTCCAGGAAATCTTTGTGTGGGAAAGATAAGACTGCACCAATAAATAACCTGATTATTTATTTTAGGAAATTCCACAGATCAATTTATAAGAGCCAGCAGTCTGCTGACCAGGGCAAACAACTTGCTTATCAAACAGTTTACTAATCAAGGTTCACTTCCAGACTCTCACTTCTGTATCCACCAGTCCTCAACCATTAGGTCACAGACTTTGCCTAATCCCCATTCAGTTCCCCATCTCGAAGGACAGGCCTTAAACCATTTAAGCCAAGGACTTGTGGGCCTACAAATACCCTGCTTTGATTTCTTCCTTTGATGACACTGGTAATGTTCAGATGGTAGCCTTCCTTACCATGGTGAGCTAGAATCAACAATCTGTTTTATTAACAGATTTCTGTTGACATTTGAGGGAGTTCAACAGAGGCCTTTGCCTGTACTTGCTATGGAGCAGGACAGGAAGACTCAATCCCCACAGATAAGGCCAGAGGGGTAGCAGCAGCAGCAGCAGTTAGTGCAGGGGACACCATGTCATGCAGCTTGTTGGTATCTGCCAGGTCATAGGCAATAGAGCCTAAATGACAGAGACACCAGCAGAGAAGAGTGCAAGTGTGGGACTTGTTCCAGAATGCCCAGGTGACTGGCAGTCTTAGTCTAAGACTGGGCAGTCTTAGAGCTGAAGGTCATTTGAAAGAGAGGGTTATGAGTGGCAGCCTATTTCTGTAATTAGGAAAGAACTTGAGTATAGGAGTTTGGGTATACAAAAGAAAATGTGACCTCATTTTGTAGTCATAGGCTGATAAAGCCAGGAACAGATTGGTTATATAAAATCATTGGGTTATGATTGGAGAATTTTCTTTCCTATGTAAATGATGACTTACATTTCTTTCCCTTAATGGGTTTTGTATATATTTTGGAAATGCAAAATGAAATCCTTTCAGCATGGGGTCATTCAGATGGCACTAGAAATCAAAGTACATACACACTATTTGAAAAAAAGAAGATCTGTAAATTGCATTTAGGCATTTTTATTTGCTTAGTAGAAAATTAAATCCAATATGCACAAATTGACTGTACCCTGCAAGCAATAAGCAGATTTTTTAAACACAGAAGCAGTAATAGGCAATATGGTAATAAACAGCCCCAAAGTATCTGTTTCTGCATATTTATTGGTAAGTATTAAAAACCAGAAACCCAGAAACAAAACAAAATTTGAAATATTCACAGTGAAGCTGTGCTTTAAATTCAACCAGTCACAATTTTCACATCAGCACTAAGATTATTAGAGCATTTGCTGACAAACTCCATGACCTGTTATCTTTGAAGGTTGGTGCTCATGTTCATGGAAGGTTAGAGATTTGTTGAAGCCTTCAAGTCACCTTTTTCCCAAGGTGTGATCTTTTATTATTGATCTTAGACATAGAGTGAATAAAAGACAGATTTTCATGATTTGGTAACATGTTTAATTCAAAACGATAGATGATTTTCTCATTGCTGTTTTCTCTCTGGCTTAGTTTGGGCTTGAGCAAGTTGATAGATAAATAAATCAAATGCTCTGGGCTTCCAGTTATTTGTTGTAATAAATGAGTTAGGCAAAAACCTCAATCAAATCTAAGATGACTTATCTCATGTTGGGATGCTATAAATTACTAAGTACATGGGATTCAAAATTTTCCTCCCAGGCTGTGCACCCCCCTGTTGTTCTTAGACTTCCTGGACTGCTGCTCCACTCTCTCCTGCCCTGGCAACCAGTTATTTGCTCTAAAACACAATATCTTCTTGCTTCTAACTAAATAACAAGATTTTTATTTCTTGCATGCTTTAATTAATTTTATCCCTCCTGCCCAATACTGTTTAAAAAATATCTTGGCTAGAGGAGGCAAAGCGAAACATACTTGGAGAGATCCTTCTCTTTCATCTCAGTTTAAAGCAGGCTGCTGAGGGCCATTGCCAAGTAGAAATGACACATCGAAATTTCCTTGCTAGCGTACCCCATGTTAAATGGATTTCGCTGTTGACATTGCATGTAAGGTGACCTTGCTCAAGGAAGGCGGATGCGGGTTTAGAGCTGATCAAGTTTGAGGAAGTATCCGGGTCCTTGGGTTTAGGGCGTTCCCGGTTTAAGACAATAGGGGTTTTAGGGAAGTTGGAGGTTGAAGATTATTGCTGCCGGGATTAGGGTGTTCCTGCTGCTTGTTCCCATTGAGTTCTCCTGAGATTCAGAAAGGATATTGGAAAAAAGCCTCGTGGAGTAGGTGAATTGGGCGCAGCAGAACTTGGATTGCCCCAGAACGTGTGTGTAGAGGCCGGTGTGAGTTCGGGAATAAAGAATTGCTGTTTGAATCTACAAGGTGTGTGGTGGCTCGTGATCTTGTGCCCAGCCAAGACATTGGCATTTGGCGGCCCGTGCGGGGAGCATCTGAAGAGAAGGTAAGTGAAATTGCTTGCCCCTGAGGAAGGCGAGAGAATGGGTGACCATTTCAAAAAACAATGTGTTCTTGTTTTGATTTATTTTGTTTTTATTTCAAGTTGCCTGTTCATAGAACTTTCTCAGGCAAACTGGGGAAAATGGTTGACTCAAGGTTTGAAGTTGTTCGCCTCCGAGGAAGAGAAATTGTTAGAGGAAGGAGGCACCCCAGTAAGACCAAGAACAGTTAGGACATATGTTGATACAGTACAAAAATGTAGCCCATGGCTTTTTAAAGATGAGTTATTAAGTATATCAATGGGACCATCATGGTATCCTGTAGAAGGATTTTTCTTCAACAAGAAAGAGATGGCTAGTTTTGTTTACTACATTTGTCTAAGATCTTGGTTACAGACATCTAATTAATTTACAAAGCTAAAGTGTTAAAATATCAACCACAAATATGAAATCAAGTACTCTTTACTTATTAAGTTCCATAAGGTAATATATTTAAACATTATGTGTGTTTTCATAAATTGGTAAATGGAAAAAAGTTTAATATTGCTTTGGTCTGTGTCTTTGCTGAAACAAGGTTACTAAGTCTTAAGATTCTATCATGTGTAATTTATATACAAAGAGTATAAGAAGTTTCAGTTGGGTTTCAATTACAATATTATAGTACCTTAAAAAACATGAAAGTATTTCATCTTATTAAAGTGGAGTAATTTGTCTAAATTCAAAAATTTTATAAGGGTTGTTTCAGAATGTGAATTTATAAAAAGGGTTAATGGTTAAAAAAGATATAAAAGGATTCAAGATGTGGAAATATATTTTAATATAAAAGGTTAAAGGAAAAAGAAATGTTTCTAGATGAGATAATCTCTGTGTGGTAAAGTAAAAAGTTGTAAAATGCCATTTAAAAAGATTTTGAGGAAACTAGACTTAATTTAAAAGCTTGAGAATGGAAGAAAGAAGAGAAAGATATTTGTACATGGCAGATTGAGACAAAGCTTCTTAATGGAAAAAAAAAGCCTTTGGTTGAAGGGCAGCCATGTAAACTAACATTAAAGCGATTTAAACAGAATCTAAGCCTCATTTAAAAGAGTGAAGCTGTAGGTGGTGAAAAGGTACATTTAAAAGTACAGTATAGATGATAATTGGAAGGCTTTAAAAGGTTAAATTGAAGGTGGTCAAGATACCTTCATGGTGGAAAAAAGATTGCTTTACTCATCAAACTATTAAAATGTACTTATTAAACCAAAAAGAGGGAGATGAGATAATCTTTGTGTGGTAAAGTAAAAAGTTGTAAAATGTCTAAATAAGTTGCAAAAGGCTTTAAAAGGTTAAATTGAAGGTGGTTAAGATGCCTTCGTGATGGAGGGAAAAAAAAAAACCCATGAAAATGGGAAGATAATAAGATAAAAGATATTTAGATAAAGAAGATTAAAAATTTGAAGTGAAAAACTTTAAAGACAGAAGTATAGAAAGTTAAAAAGAAAAAAAGATAAAGAAGATGTAGAAAGATAAAAAAGATGTAAGAAGACAAGAATTTTAAACCCACAAAATAGGAAACAAAAGAAAACTAGGAGGAAAAAAAAGCAACTAAGGGTGAATGTACAAACCTTAGAAGAAAACTAGAAGATAGAAATAAGATAGAAAATGGTTGAAAATGTCAAATAAAGGTATTTCAGATAGAAAATGCAAAAGGCTAAGAAAGGAGATTATTAGTAATTTTTTTTTTCAAAAAACCCATCAACTTTAATTTCTGGTGGTGCAGAAATTAGAAGTCTCAGATGAGGGTGTTAAAATTTATAGGCAAGAGCCAATTTAGAAAACATTAAACTATAAGGAAATTAGTTTAAAACCACATCAAAAATTTTTAAGGACTAAAGTAATTCTAAAAAACTAAGGCAGAATGCTTTTGAAAGACTTAAATTTAAAAGGATCTTTAAGGGGTATATATCCCCCAAAGATAAACTTAAAATAACCCTTTTTACTCTAAACTTTCTAAATTTGGATTCATCAGGACTTAGTGCTACGGAAAGACATATGTATCCGAAAAATGTACATAAGCCTAAGGTACTTTGGAAAGATATTCTAACAGGACAATGGAAAGGTCCTGATCCAGTTATTGTCTGGAGTCGGGGCTCTGTGTTTTTCCACAGGGAGAACAGCAGCCGATTTGGATTCCAGAGAGACTAACCAAAGCAATTTCTACAGACCAAAAAGAAGATGATTTGACTCAAATCCATAACAGCTGATATCCAGAGCTCCAGCTTGGCTATTCTTACATCTGCAACAGTGATTAACCAGGGTGCTTTTTTTTCAATATCTATTTTATTATTGCATTTTTCCACATCATAAAGTTCTATTTTATTTTTTGAGCTCATACAAACCTAGGTTAATGTTTCTCTGATCAGTTTTATTTTTTGACTGTGTTTTATTTTTTGAATGTGGAGTTTTTAAACATTGCAATGGAGATTTCACCTAGGTAAAGCTACAAGGCCTTTATTGTCTTATGTGTTGTATGTTATGTGTGCACTGTTTTGTGTTGTATGTCTCTATGTGTGTATGTCCATATTTCATGTATGAGGAGCGCTCATGAAAAAATGGATCCAAATTTTTTTTATTCACGTGATTTAAATGGTTTAATTTAAATTAGGTAAACAGCTGTTAAGGATTGTTTTTAAAGGTGGTTAACAGATCTGTTTGCTTACCAATTTAAATTAGGTAAACAGCTGTTAAGGATTGTTTTTAAAGGAGGTTAACAGATCTGTTTGTTTACTTTCACCTTTCCTTTTCATTATATTTAATAATTCTGTTCAGGATAATGTCTCTTTAGCATCATTGCCAGAATTCCCATCTCCATCTCAGTGCCGGTGAAGACTAAGATAAAACCAAACTACAGCTTCTATGATAGCCATCACAGTAAACTATATAAACTGATGCATCAATGAATATAACTCAACAAGTAATGCTCAATCAAGGACTTGATTTACTTTGGGAGGAAATGGACATATTGATAGACTCCTCCGATTTGAACTGCCTGCAAAACTTGCCTGGACTATATATCAGTTGCATGCATTGTGAAATATCGTCTGGTGCAGCGAATTGTGGTACTGCTGGCATATCTTTGCTGATGGTGTCACCAGTGATGCAATTTTCTTGCCAGCGCACCCCATCCCCATGTTAATTGTGGTACTGCTGGCATATCTTTGCTGATGGTGTCACCAGTGACGCAATTTTTCCTAAGGAGCCATCAATTGGCTTGGTGTCGTGGCATTTCTGTATCCTCCTCCCTTCTACTAGTGATGGTCTAAAATTTGGGGGCCAACAGAGGTGAGGCAAAGAACCTCACCCCCCCCCCACTGGCACCAAGGCTAAATTTGGGGGCCAACAGAGGTGAGGCAAGAACCCCCCCCCCCCCCCCCGCACTGGTGCATAGGCCTATCCACAAGCATGGCTGACTGCTGGACCGGTAGTCAGTGACGGGTTGATCTGATTGCAGTGGATTCAACCTAAGACAGGAAGCTGACGCGTAAAGGTCAGTTCTCCCATGACGGGTAAGAACCATATGTTGAATTGGACAACCTACCAGGCACGGTCCTTAAGCCACATTGCTTGCTGTTTAATTAATCAGAAGGGGGGAGATGCTGAGGGCCATTGCCAAGTAGAAATGACGCATTGAAATTTCCTTGCTAGCGTACCCCATGTTAAATGGATTTCGCTGTTGACATTGCATGTAAGGGGACCTTGCTCAAGGAAGGCGGATGCGGGTTTAGAGCTGATCAGGTTTGAGGAAGTATCCCGGTCCTTGGGTTTAGGGCATTCCCGGTTTAAGACAATAGGGGTTTTAGGGAAGTTGGAGGTTGAAGATTATTGCTGCTGGGATTAGGGTGTTCCTGCTGCTTGTTCCCGTTGAGTTCTCCTGAGATTCAGAAAGGATATTGGAAAAAAGCCTCGTGGAGTAGGTGAATTGGGCGCAGCAGAACTTGGATTGCCCCAGAACGTGTGTGTAGAGGCCGGTGTGAGTTCGGGAATAAAGAATTGCTGTTTGAATCTACAAGGTGTGTGGTGGCTCATGATCTTGTGCCCAGCCAAGACATTGGCAGCAGGCTGTAGAAGTTCTCTGCGTGCCTATTAGGGGAAACACTTCTTGGTTTTCCCTCCTCTCTGCTTCTCAGCTGTGGTATCAATTCTATTGGTTTTCTTCTAGACAGGACTTTTTGCATCTATTCTTTGCTATAGAAGATGTTCATGTAACTAAGTCCTTTAGAAACATGTCATAGGAGGTCTCTTTCTGGGCAATGATATCTAGGGAGAAGGAATACATCACTGCAGCCTTTTCGTCAGCACCCTTGCAGGGCAAAAGGAATAGTCTACTGTAGAAGACATGTAATGGCCATGACATGTCATCATGGGACTTTATATTGGTGGCAGTTACATGGATATTAACATGGAGGAACCTTTAGGTTACAAAACGTTTGTATTAATACTTATGAAGCATAGTCAAGGGTAGGGTGGCAGAAGTTGGAATAAGGAAGTATTGGGAAATCCAAAGAAAAAGAATATGATGAGCATTTCCTGAGCTAAGAGGGGAGTGAGCTGGACACAGAGCTAGTGGGCATCACAGGAATGGTTGATACCTGAGAATGAAAGCATTTACCCACCTGTCTTCCCAGTGCTAATTTCCCTTTAGTCAGTGATTTCTCTATATTTTCTCAGCATAGTCCTCAGACTGGCAATATCAGTATCACCTGGAAACACAGATTCTCCAACCTCACCCCATACCTACTAAATCAAAATCCCTGAGGCAGCTTTCATCTTCTACATCTTGGTGAACAATCCTGAGGCACATTCTGTTCTTCCTATGAAGTCCCAATAGAGTTGAATCTGGGTTGCCCTCAGAAATATTCAACTTAATCAACCATCCCTGGTTTGACTTTTCCTTCTCTGTTTCACTTGTTCAAGATCCATGCTCAAACTCCCAAATAAGCAACCTCCATAAGTCCTTGTTTCATGCTGTACTTTCTAGGAACTCATGCAAAGCAGAACCACTCCCATAAACTTCAGCACATAAGCTTACTACCCCTTAGAGGTGTGTGTCCTAAGGAAACCACCAGAGATTTATAAACAGATTTATTTGCATAAATAAAATTGCAGCATTATGCATAATTATGAAAAATTAGAAAAAAAATGTAAATGTCCAACAATGTCAAAAATGGTTAAATGAATGATGGTATATTTACATGTAGTTTATTTTGGGAGATATTCCTGATATATTTCATCTTTCCTCTACATTTCTGATGTGTTAAGTGAAAAACATTTTGCAATATAGGTGTGTACTGTTATCCAAATTATGCAAATATACCACATATGGATAGTATGTATCTTTGCCTAGAGGATTACAGGTGATTTGAATTTTCTTCATTTTTAATTTATATTTTATTCTAACGCCAGTTTCTAATATTTAAAAATGAATTTAAAGTGGAAAGATGATATTTTTTCAACCTCTTGCATTTTGGTGACTTATTTCTATGGGAACTACTTTCCTCTCTGTGAATGCTCTCCCCTGGATGCTTACCTTTGGATGCCATCCCTATAGATCATTTCCCCAGATCATTTCTGCACACGACCCTCTCCTCTGATCTACAGACCAGTGTTGTCTGAGTATCTGCTTTGACTTTTCACTTGAACATTCAGTAGGCCTCTCACAACCACCACATTCCTGCCTGAGTTGGAAGCTCCTCCTTTCCTGGTTCATCCCACATCAATAGATAGCACTTCTGTTTGTCTAGGTGCTCAGCCTATAATTTTGGATGGCCTATGGCGCCTCCATTTCTTTCACTTATCACATGGGTTTTGATGACCTTTTCCACAAGGTTTACTGTTATCACCCTGGAATAAAATGCTGTCTTCTCTCAGCAGGATAGCTTTCCTATCTCCTTCCCCGCTTCCTCATTTTTTATTGGTGCATTATAGTTGTACATATTGATGGGATTTCTTGTTACATATTCGTACATGCACACGATAGAACAATATAATTTTTATTGTCTCCGGCTTCTGCCTTTGTTCCTCATTAGTTTGCTCTCAATGCAGTTACCAAAGTGATTCTGTTACAACATAAAGCAGATCTCTGCTTGAATTCCTGCTCAGTTTTACCTGGAGTAAAAATCCAAGGTCCGTCTGATGACCTCCTTCCTATCCCTACATGGAGAGTGGTCACTGCACCCCTCCCAACTTTGACCTTGCCTTCTGTTACTCTCCCCTTTCTTGACTCTGACTGGGTCACTACAGCCCCTTTGCTGGTTTCAGAATGGTTGGGCAGATTCCCTCTCTGGGGCTTTGAGGTTGTTCCCTCAGCCTGGAAGGCACTCACTCCAGGTCTGCTGAACTTACCCTTGTTAGCCTCACTTGGCTACTGTATCTACAACGGCTATGTCCTCGCCTCCTGTTCCTCTCACACTTTATCTTTCCCCAAGCACTTATATTGTTGTGATTTTTAAAATATTTTCTCCTCTACCCTAAGTAGAAATTCCATGAGGGCATCCCTGCAACCTGAAAGTGGCTAATTTCTTGTTGTTATCTGACATTTAAATAATAATAATAATTTAAAGAACCCCCAAAACTCCAGCCTCTCTCCCTAAAACCAAAACACCACACCTCTTTTTTGGGCAAAAATATTATTGTCATTATTAAAATACATGCACAACCACAAATGATACACTATATATATATCTATATATCTATCTATATCTATCTATCTATCTATCTATCTATCTATCTATCTATCTATCTATAATGTTGGGCTGATGAAGCTTTTCATGAGGTGGTGCGATTGCTGATACGCATCTGTTCGGAGCAGACAAACAACCTCTCACTCTTAGATTTTCAGAGAGATCCCGAGCCTTAAAAGTGAGGAGCCATGATTCCTTTGACCTTTTGGGTTTAATAAGGAGTATCAGGGATAACTGTGGTGGAACCGTTAATGTTTAGAAAGATAAAATCTTATTGATTACAAATAAGAAGAATATGGGTCATTAACAAGGTATGAAAGTATTTTTTTTTAAATATATTTTTGGCAACTGGAATTTCAGGGCTGTTTAGGTCACTGATTGTAAAGCAGGTTATCTGCAAAGTAGCTGGTCTCTGCATTTCTTGGTTCATTATGGAAAGTTCCCTTTCATACCATAAGAAGAGGAAGTGACCTTGACCTTCTTTTCCACAGTGGTCCACTTAAAGCTCCTTGAAATAAGCATTCTTTACTGCACAACGGTGACACCTGACCCAGACACCAGCTGGGCTGAATATGTGACCTGTATTACTGACAGAGAGATTTGACCACAAAATAAGCACACACACACACACACACACACACACACACAAACACACACACAAAAAAACAAATCACTCTTGTTATGAAGTGACTCCTTAGTGGGTACTAGTTTTTAATTCTCTCCTTTGTTTCCTCTTGTTTGGTATTTGCTTGGTATGAAGGTCTGATGCAATTTAAATATTTTGAGTTTTCCATTTGAAAAACACTGAGAGCAGCATTCACTACCTGGCTGTGATATTATGTGTCCATTTTTAATATTTGGTCCACCATTATTCTGTGTGTTTTCATGAGAGTGTTTGGGGGATGAGATTGGCATTTAAGTCAGAGGATTGAGCAGATTATCCTCCCTATTATGTGTGGGGATCACCTAATCAATTAAAGACTTAAACTGGAACAATAAGGCTGACCTTTTCCCAAGTAAGAAAACCATCCTACCTGATGGTTTTTAAACTGAAACAGCAACTTTTTTCCTGCCTTTAGACACCAACTGAAATATTACTTCTTGGGCTGGGGTTGTGGCTCAGCGGTAGAGTGATCGCCTAGCACAGGTGAGGCCCTGGGTTCAATCCTCAGCACCACATAAAAATAAATAAATTAATTAAAGATATTGTGTTCAACTACAACTAAAAAATAAATATTAAAAAAGAGAAATATTTCTTCTTCCTCGGTGTTGGGACTACTAGACTTCTGACTGCAGTCCAGGGCTCTCCTGGTCTCCAGCCTCACAATACATCTGCAGATCTGGGGACTTGTCAGTCTCCATAATTGCATTATCCACTTCTCTATAATAAATCTTCTCTCTCTCTCTCTCTCTCTCTCTCTCACACACACACACACACACACACACACACACACACTATTGGTTTTGTTTCTCTGGAGAACCCTGGTACAATGAGCAACGAGAATTTCTGGTGTGTTTTAGGATGGAAGAAAAATGTTCCCCCTTGGTTAAATACCACCGATGATAACACTTGGCTCATTTTATCTTTAAATATTAATAGATCTTTCTCCTTGGGCATTTCAGCAGATGTTATCAGGGCCTCACTTGTAAGTCTTTGGCCCCACTAGGGGGCTTTCTCTGGTTACAGGAATGTTCTTGGCCTAGGCAGGCCAGCAGGCTGGAGTAGGGGGTATTCACACCCTTCAGGGTTGCCCTCAACCTGCAGCAAACATTGTTGCTCAGGGGGAACAACCTTGAAGCATGTGCTATTCTCTTCCCTAGAGATGCCCAGCAAGACTGAGACTTATTTCTCTATAGTGGTGACCTGCTTTTTGCAACCTGGTGAGCTGGATAAGGTGGTGCACACCTGTGATCCCAGCAACTCGGGAGGCTGAGGTAGGAAGACTATAAATTCAAGGCCAACCTCAAAAACTTAGCAAGACCCTGTTTCAAAATAAAAAAATTAAAAGAGCTGGGGATGTACCTCAGTGATAGAGCACTCCTAGGTTCAATTCCCAGTATGAAAAACCAAACGAAAACAAAAACAAACCCCAAAACTTGTGAATTTGCTTTCTCCTTTGCCTGTCTTTCTGGTTTTCCTCCTGTATCTTCCTGGGATAGGGTCTGAAATCAAGCATTTGCATTCAGATTCTTGTCTTGGGCCTGCCTGGTGTGACTTTAAGTCTATAAGGTAGCTTACAAAGCACAAGATCATGTCCCTTCTTTTTAAACAGCAACAAGTCTCCACCAAATGCCTGCTGCATGCCTCACTTATGAAGTAAGTAATAGATATTTTCAAAACAGGTTGATCATTTGATTTTCTCATGCAGCAAAATGCCTCAGAAGATGGACACAGAATACTTTTGTTTTGTGTGCATATTCTTTTATTTATTTATTTACGAAGTAATGAGTCATGTGTTTAATGCAGGAATTTATCTCATTGTAGGAACCTACTCTATCTACAACTCTCAGTGGGGAACTAGTATGCCTTTAGTGTTTAAAGTATGAAAAACTACCAAGGTGGATAAATGAGGAACTGGGTCTCACTTAGTAGCCCTAAAAGCTTGTTTATGAATAGAACATCAGATGCTTTATAATTAAGGAAATTGCTTTTAAAACTTCTGCTTCTTACAAATTTGATATAAAAGAGCAAATTGTAACCATATATTTGAGTGTATTTGTAATTGTAAATTATGTTTTATTGGTAAGCTATTTTAGGATACAAATGATTTCGTTTTGAAAAACGTCTTAAATGTGTATGATAAGACAATGGTAATGATAGCAGTGAAACATTTTTGAAGAACTTTAAATTTTTTTTTTTTGTGCCAGGCACCACTGGATCTGCTACTTTATGTGTGTTGTTATTAATCTTTATAACAATTGGTAAGAAAGCATTTCTCTCTCTCTCTCTCTCTCTCTCTCTCTCTCTCTCTCTCTCTCTCTCTGTGTGTGTGTGTGTGTGTGTGTGTGTGAGACAAATTTCTCTAAGTTGCCTAGGCTGGCCTCAAACTTAATCCTTCTGCTTCAGCCTTTAGGGTTGCTAGGATTATAGGTGTGCACTACCACCATGCCTCGCTCAAAAGTTTTTTTTTTTCATTATAGATGATAAACCTGAAAAGAGAGGCACTAAATTATTTCCTTAAAGTCATACAGCTAGTGTCAAAATAGAACCCAGGTCATTATCCTGATTTCAAAGTCTGTGTTTACTTCAAAACACATTGAAGATTTAGGTTCTGAACTGTCCACTCCCTGTAGATTTCTTATTTCTATTTGCATCTGCTTTACCCCTTCTATACTGTAAGAGATTTGGTTTTGAGTCTGTACTGTGCTTTTGATATTTTTCATGTACTATCCCATAAAGAATCCATTGGTACTATAAATCCTCACAACTTCTGTTGGTTCTCCATAGCCTGTGCTCTCTGGAGAGAGCAATAACACCGTGCTAATTGACTTGTGATGAAGGTTAATTGACAAATAAGTGAAGTTAAAAAATTGACCTGGGCTGTTTGCCGGGTGCACTTTGGTCTGTGTTAGTGCCTCCCTGACTTGAGAACACCTGAAAGTTGCTCCCTGCAGGTGGCTGCTTATTTCTATGCCAGGGAGAAGGTGCTCTGAAACAATTCTATCTGGTTCATTCTTTTTCAGAAGGCTTTCATGGTTCGTTCCTCACTGTCTTTTAAAGAAAATCTAAAACCCTGAACAGGGTGTTCAGAGCTTGATAGCTGTTCACCAAAAGTGGACTTTTTTTCCTTCTTAAATGCATAGCTGGACTATATTTTCCTGCCTTCTAAAGTTAACTGTGACCATGTGACTAAGCCTTAGCAATAGGAGGAGAGCACCAGTGATGTGTCATTTGGGGTCTAGGCTTATACACAGGGGCCCTAGCTCCACACTCCATGTTCTCTTTGGCAAGCTTTCTGGAAAGGGCCAGATGGTGAATATTTTAGGCTTAGTGATATGGTCTGTGGCAATGTAAATTTTATTCATTTTTTTAAGAATATGTAATTTATAATTTGTTGAAAACATAATAGCCATTTTTAGTTTGTCAAGGAACAAAATCAGGCTATGCCTATTTGCTCACTGCTGCCTCTAGGGATGGTAGAGCCACAAAGTGGAGGAAGCCTGGGTTCTTGAATCACCATGTGGAGGAGAGGTACCCAACAAACTGGGAATTTCTGCTGTAGTCAGTTATAAGAATGGAAAGAAAATCTTTGTTATGTTTGAGGCTTTATATCCAGCAGGGCTTATAATCATGCTTCTTCTATGACAACTGAGGCTTTTTAGGAATTGTGCCCAGGCCTATATTTCAACACACATCTCCCCACTTTGCAATAAACAACCAAACAATGCTGATGGAACTGGAATGCTATTTCTTCAGCACATACTTCAGTTTCTCATTTTTACACATTTATTTATGTGATTTCCTTTTGGGTATAAAGTTGCTGCATCCCTGTTGTTGATGATGAAATCCTTCTCCTTGAGGTCTTGATTCAAATGCTACATCCTTCAAGAAGTATTTGATGATCTCTTTCCTAAAACCAGCAGAATTTTTATTTTTTTGTTTGTTTGTTTGTTTCTTTGGCATTCATATTTCCTTCTAAGTGTCTAGCAAACACAATTTTCTTCTCATTTGTACAGTTGTTTGTGTACCTGCTTTATCTCTCTTACTGTAACTTCAGCTTCAAGAGATCATCTTGAATAAACCCACTAGATAAAACCTGGCACTTACAAGTACATCACACTCAGGGAATGGGTTGTATAATCAAGTTTTAAGACTAAAATTATGTTTAGTCAAAATACCTGTAATAATCCCTTAACTAAGTAATGAAGTGCACAGCTGAGTTTAGGGACTATGTGCTTGAAAAATATTTTATTTAAAAGACCAGGTGATATTTATGACAAAGAGATGCTCAAATGTGGAGGATAATGAGACCAATTGCATCCTGAGGCACATATGCTCATTGAGTGGGACAGAAGGTAGGGGTTGCTGTCACTCTTTACATAGGAGTTGCTGTTTCTTGCCGAATGTATACATTTGAATTCACCAAATCTAGACTTTCACAGTGGCATGACTTCAGTATATTTGTGACTTAACGAAATGATTCCAACATACATTTCCTCATTGTAATAGACATTTTGGGAAAGTGTCATTTCTTTTGGCAACCTCACTTAAGGATAGAGAGGAAAGAGGCTGCTGTGTTTGACCTTGAACTTCTGAGCAAGAACAGGGTGTTTTGGGAGAACGAATGGATGATCTCCAGGCAAGAACTTCTTCTGGACTTGTGCCTGTGCCTGCAAGGAAAAACACTGGTAAACAGAAGGGGAAAGGAAAAGTTAAGTTCAAACCAAGTGTACCTCATAAGGTACAGTGGAGAAAACATTGAAGCACAAAATTCTCTGTATGTGCTCCTTTAGGTTCTTTCTTTTAAAGTTGGTCAATATTGCTTGTGCAGGTTTCTGTAGGAGTTGTCAAAGATGCTGTTAAGAACCGAAAGGAACCTGCCATGGGGATTACAGTTGCAAACCCTTTTATCTATTTGATGTGTACATTTTAAATCAGAAAATCTAAATTTCCCTAAGTTGATGGAATCATTAGCTCCAGAAGCTGGGCATATAGAAAGAGCTAAGAATACCTTAGAACCATCAGCTGCAGGAGGTATAATGACTATATTTTCCCTTTTTTAAGTTCCCCAATTCCTAGATCGACAGTGTTCAATAGAATTTTCTGAAATGTTGGAAATGTTCTGAATCCATGCTGTCCATTCACCATGCTAGCAAATAACCACATAAGCCATGTGGCACTTGAAATTTGGCTAGTACAAATGGAGAAGTTCACTGGACTTCAACTTAGTATAAACATGTAAAGTATCCTGTTAATTATTTTTGTGCAATTATATGTTAAAATAATCTATTGGATACATTGGATTAGGTAGAGCATATTGAGATTAATTTCATTTGTTCCTATTTTTTTCAAACGTGGCTACTAAGAAACTTTAAATAGCTTACGTGGCTATGGCTTGTGTTATATATCTACTGGACAGTACCTCCCTAGATGACGTTGACATTGATCGTGCCAAAACAAAATTCTCCTTTGTTCTCTTCTCCTCTTCTAAACCCCTCACAAACAAATGCCAATGGTAGAACAACCCGGAGACTTTTGAGACTCAAAGTAGAAAGAGTACTCTTGGAAATGTGGACTTATATTTGTCCTCGCTCAAGATGTTTTGGCATACATGTTCCTGCATCATGGTTTTTTAGTGTCAAGTGGTGACCGAGCTCCCAGATTATGTGACATTCACAGGGCCATTCAGTGTGCCCATGCACAGTGAGGGTCTCACACTGCTTTAGTTTATAGCCTGAATCATTGTTACTGCTTCTGAGATAAAAATGTGCTAACACTCCAGTTGACATCTGTACTTGCATTTTATTCAGAAACTAATAATGGAACTATTTTTCTTTTTACATTTCATTTAAGTACCTGATGTATTATGTTAGGAAGCCATTAAGATGTGTTGACAGGTATGGTGAATACAGACATCAAAATATTGCTTTTCTGCTATATGAGTTTTCCGTGGGTATGGATTCCTTGAAGCTATTGACTTTTTCTAATTCCTTAAAGTGTTTAGTCTGGGATATTTTTTCTGCTGAAGAGAAAAAAAATCTAAATTAATAAAATTCAAAAGAGGAAATTATAAATGTCTGTTTTGAGAATTGGAAAACAGATGTTTAGGGATAACCTGAGTTAAGTAAGAAATATATTAAAAGATATTTCGGATCAAGTTAGCTTGAAAGTTTTCTCCATTCCGCCCTTCCTGCCGAGGATTTGGATGAAAAGTCACTCTCATCAACAATGGACAAACTGCTTCTCTGGTTTTCTCTTTAGTATTCTCTAAGGTACTTTGGTAGGTTATTTTCTTTTGAAAAGTCTCCTTTCCTGCCAACCCTCTGTCCCCAGAAGCTATCCCCCAAGGTCACAAGGGATTGTCTGAATGATGGAAGTAAAAACCCAAATTCTTGAATCATTTTGTGGATATAGAAAGTAGCCCTGGGAAGAGTACAACTAGCTCTTGCACCTACTTTCCCTGGAGGGGGTCAGCAAAACCAAGACTGTCTCAGGAGCTGGTTTTGTAGACAGTGGTCTGAGATTGCTTACGACACTAGCAGCTGATATTTGTGGAGCATCTTACGCAAATCCCTCACACTCAGGGGAAAGATGGAGTTTATGGTATTGGGCTAGAGTAAATTATATGCACATGTGGTTATGAAATTAGGGTCTGGTACATAATAAATGGTAATAAATGCTAGCTTTAATGTTCCCTTTTTCTCCACTTGTTGGGGTTAAAAACTATAGAGCCCATTTACTGTGACACAAAAATCTGTGTTTCCTTTTTCAACATAGAATGTGGTTCTTACTATTTTAAAGCTATTTTGGCCTTCATGTGTTACTGTATTGCCCCTGCTAGCTTCACAAACCCTATTGGAATGATGAATGTATAATTTGGTATCAGTAAATTATGATGAAGAAGGATAGTCTTAAGTAGCAAACTATCAGTATTTTCTTGCTGGAAAAATATTCCTATTTAAGGTCACTCTGATCTCTGAAGGTGGTATAATTACACAGCACCAAGGGATTCTTCTGGCCAAGATTGATTCAGTGTGCTGTACTCAGTGGTTCCACTAATGGGGCGAGGCGATGTTTCTAGATCTGTGATGCATGAAGGAATATAGAGTCATAATAGGACAGTCTGAAAGATTCAGTAAAATTTAATGATATCCTAAAACCACATTTCCTCCATATTGGAGGGACCCATGATTAGTGTAGAAGGAGCCTGAGAGAACACACACACACACACACACACCCGTACCCTGTGTGATTCTAATTAACTACAGGCATTTCAGTATTATGACAAAAATAAAGCATTTTTTGCATATCTTTAAAAAATATAAAGCATTCTTACTACATTGATAGACATTAAAGTAACACTTCGCCATTCTGTTTTGAATGCCGAACACATTTTTTGGATTATTTATAGAATCTGCATTGTGCAAGGAGTGAAGTTCTCTTTTTTAAAAAAATTTTAGATGTCTGAATATTTTTTTTTGTTTGTTTTAAAAGTGGGTCTAGAGAAGGGCTTCTTATTTCCCCCGGGTTTCTTCCGGCTGATGTGAAATCCCTGATGCTAACCATCTTTGGTCCTGTCCTCTGAAATGTTGAACAGGTCATGGAGTTTCTAAAGTTTTCCTTAGGCTAACATGAGTCTGGTTCAGCCATGGCTGTGTGATTTGTCTCTTTCTTCAAGAAACAGACCACTAGTTAATTAGGTGTCCATTTCTACCTGCTGTGACACCTAGAGACCAGGTTGGTTTCATTTTTCCTTGAAGCATTCCTTCTCCACTGGTTTTGGCCAAGGGGAGCTAAGTGAGGGCTAAGTATCGCTTACCTGAACAGGTTTATGTCGAAGAACCTCTTCATGGAAGGGCCGTGTTTCTGCAGCTGTGTATCACAGTGGCTCAGCTCCACATTTTAAGGCTGTTTTATCAGAAGCACTTGCAGTTTCTGGTTCTCCATCAAGGATGATTATTTGTCAAGTACAGCGTGAAGCTGCCCAGGTCCCAAATCACTTTAGGAAGAACAACATGAAGTGACATTTTTCAAGTGTTGGACGTGCTCAAAGGAGAAGGGCAACTTCACTTGGGTGAAGATGGTGGGAGAAGAGCAAATGGAATATTTTCCTGGAGGGGAAAAAAATGACTCTTTTTGTAACTGAGGAACTTTCTAAATTGAACTATAGCTTCAAGCAAGATGAAACAAAATAAAAAGTTGTGCTTTGGCTCTCGACATGCAGTTTAGAAATGCCCAACTATGTTTGTCTTAAGGAGATGACTACATTAAAATCATCTATATGAACTGCAGGAATTTTGTTTTTCATCTCAAAATGAATTCGAAAGTTTTCCTTATCTGGAATGGTTAGAAGAAAAATATTAAAGCTAAGAAACATGCTATATTTGCCCATTTATTTTTGTTGTAGCAATCAAGAGGATGGGTATTGATAAAGAGAAAAGGCTTATTTAGTTCACATTTCTGTAGGTTTAAGAGCATGGTGCTGGAATAAGTTGGTGAGAACTACATTCTGCTCCTTGCATGGCAAAAAAAGCAACACAGAAGCAGGTATGTGTGGAAGGGAGGTCACATGGTCTAAGAGACAGAGGGGAGGTACCAGGTTGGCTTTGTGACAATCCAGTCTTGCAAGAATGAATCTAGAACTCACTCCTATGAGATAGGTCTCTAGAGGCCCTAACTTGGTTCCTTGTGAGAAGATATTACTCCATTCATGAGGGTAGTATCCCATAACCTAATCATTGCCCACTAAGTCCCATCTATTAAAGGTCCCTCTGCTTTTCAGTAGCATTGTTCTGGGGGCCAAACTTCCAGCACATGAACCTTTTGGGGACAAACACAGCCAAAACATAGCACATGCTTTAGCAGATAGAGAAAAATACTAATTAAAAAAATGAGAAAATATACACCCATTTTTTTTTCCCACAGGTAAGTTCATGCTATTATATTTTGGATTTAGTTGAAGGAGAAACACAGTATGGAAACCTAATAGAATTACCTTGATTTTGAAAGTTGACTTTTTAAGGTGAAAATGGTTTCCCTTGGGTCTTCAATGGCTTGCCGAGTCAGCTGGTATAAAGCTGTTGGTGACTACACTTCTTAGCTTGATAATGCACTTAGAGGGGATCAATAAACCTGACTTTGAGAAATACAGGTCTTTCCCTACCCCCTGCCTTTCTTGGCCAAAATAAATAAGTAAAATAAAAATTGGTCTTTTGGCAACCTAGACGCAAGTAATTCTTTTTGGTGTTTCATTAATTTATTTTAAAAGGTAGAATGCTGACATAAGGTGACGGTATGAGTCTCCTCTAGAATTCCTTTCACATTTGTAAGGAAAATGTGAGACTTTCTTTTGAGTATGTTAGTAAAATATTTAAAAGTGAGATGAATATTTCATGTATATTTTTAATTTTCCCTACTTTCCCCCTAAATCTGGAGACTCCTTTCTTCCCTCTGACAAGTTGTGGCTCTTTCCTTATCCACTGTGTTCTCACTGATTTTATTTGTTGGTTAGAATGATGATTTTTATCATATAAAATAGAAGCAGCTAAGTTCCATTAGGTTCTTCCTATGGGCCAAGCTGTGTTGGGATTCACATAGATCATCTCTCTGAGCCTGACAGTCTCTAGTAGAAAGATACTGTCATGCTGGGCACAGTGGTGAACCCCTGTAATCCTAGGGACTCAGGAGGCTGAGGCAGGAGGGTCGCAAGTTCAAAGTCAGCCTCAGCAACTTAGTGAGGGCCCAAGCCACTCAATGAGACCCTGTCTCTAAATAAAATATAAAAAAGGGCTGGGGATGTGGCTCACTGGTTGAGCACCCCTGAATTCAACCCCCACTACCGAAAAAAAAGGAAAGACAGAAAAAAAAATTATTCACATTTAACAGGCAAGGAAGACCAGATGCAAAGAAGTAACAGAAGCTGAGGTGAGGTTATTTATAGCACAGGTGGCCTGGAGTTGGACTTGAATTCATGTAGGTGGACTGCTCTATATGCAGTGGTCTTAACTACTGCACTCTTCCGAAGATTTGAATCCCTGCAGTATATAATTTTTAATGTCATCTTACTCCATTGCACTCAAGCATTGTAACTAATGCCAGCTCTAGGGCCAGCATTAGTGAGTGGGTAATGGTGATTGGTAATGAGCACAAAGCGAGGCTTAGTGATGCTGGCTTCTGCTTACTTTGCAATTATAATGCTTGCTTGAAAATTATAGACAAAAAATGTTAGGAAATAACTGTTCTCTGATGCAGGGAAAATTTCCCTCCCATCTTGTTTATAGCATTAATTAGCTTAGGAAGCCCTTTGAGGCTACAGAACAGGGGATAATATTCAGTTCAATCTCATCCCCAAAAGAGAGTCAGTTAGATATCAACAATAACACTACCTGACTTTTTAAAATATTGGAGGTGAAATTCTCAAGAGCAAATCATGGCAGAGCAAATCACAGTCATCTCCTGTTTGTGCTGTTTTCAACATTGTCACTTCTATCACGGTCTCATCAGCATCTTTAGTATGTTCATCATCATCACCATCATCTCTGTTTCATGTGTAGCAGAAAGTTGACTCCATAAGTTCAGGAATGCTGCAATGTATGGCACATAGCAGATGCTTAATAAGGATTCATTGCATAAGTGCAAACTAAATGGAGGAGGAGGAGGAGGTTGAGCACCTCTTATGTGCCAAGTGTTGTGTATTGAAGATCACATTGAAATATGGACACCACCCTGTGAGTTAAGTCCTATGATCCCCATTTTACAAATGATGGAACTGAGATGAGATGTAAATGAAGCAAATTGTCCAAGTTCACTTGGCTGGTGAGTGGGAGAATTGGGATTTAGTCCCAGAGCCCACAATGTTATACTACCTAGTATTATCACTACACAGGTCATTTTTTCTTTCCTTGGAGCTCTTCTAGAAAGAGGAGATGGTGCTTGGTCCTTTTGGGTGTCACAAAGATAAATAGAGGCCCAGTAGTAATAGTTTCCAGAACTGGGTGAAATCGGTGCTTACCTCTGTGCTTTTAAAATCTTTTAAAGTTTCTATGCAGAGAGTGATCTGCTGTGACAAGTACTACCAGTCACTTAAAATCTTCCTCTTGGGCATCGTTCCAATGCTGTTTCTGAGAAATTTTCTTGCTAAAGGAAATCAGTATTGGTGACTCCTCTGGGAAGATTTCCAATGCAGAACATTTTCAGAATAGGAAGTTCCAAAGATGTAGACAGTAAACTATGTGTCCTAAAAAAAATGACCCTCATCTGCCATTGCTTTCATGGTGACCCCTTCACTGTGGCCATGTTCCTATGCATCTGCATTTAGTTTGCTCCTTTAAAATTAAACTCTTTGGTCTCACATATATCTAGGTTCTGATTCTGGAAAGGCAGGCAAGCTGCTTTTTCTCACTTAACTAGAAAGAATTTGTAGGTGATTTGGAGATGCTTTTACTTAGTGGTCACATTTGCTTATCCAGTTAGCTCAAAAGCTCATCCTCAGCACATTGCCACAGCTTTGCATCCAGGTTTTGCAGGGAGGTTCTTTTTTTTTTTATTGTTTGTTCGAAACATTACGAAGCTCATGACATATCATCTTTCATACATTTGATTCAAGTGGGTTATGATCTCCCATTTTTACCCCAAATACAAATTGCAGAATCACATCGTTTACACATCCACATTTTCACATAATGCCATATTAGTAACTGTTGTATTCTGCTACCTTTCCTATCCTCTACTATCCCACCTCCCCTCCCCTCCCATCTTCCCTCTCTACCCCATCTACTGTTGTTCAGTTCTCTCCCTTGTTTCCTGTCCCCCCTTTCCCCTCACAACCTCTTATATGTAATTTTGTGTAACAATGAGGGTCTCCTTCCATTTCCATACAATTTCCCTTCTCTCTCCCTTTCCCTCCCACCACTCGTCTCGGTTTAATGTTAATCTTTTCCTCATGCTCTTCCTTCCTGCTCTGTTCTTAGTTGCTCTCCTTATATCAAAGAAGACATTTGGCATTTGTTTTTTAAGGATTGGCTAGCTTCACTTAGCATAATCTGCTCTAATGCCATCCATTTCCCTGCAAATTCCATGGTTTTGTCATTTTTTAGTGCTTCGTAATACTCCATTGTGTATAAATGCCACATTTTTTTTATCCATTCGTCTATTGAAGGGCATCTAGGTTGGTTCCACAGTCTAGCTATTGTGAATTGTGCTGCTATGATCATTGATGTGGCAGTATCCCTAAAGTACACTCTTTTAAGGTCCTCAGGGAATAGTCCAAGAAGGGCGATTGCTGGGTCAAATGGTGGTTCCATTCCCAGCTTTCCCAGGAATCTCCATACTGCTTTCCAAATTGGCTGCACCCGTTTGCAGTCCCACCAGCAATGTACAAGTGTACCCTTTTCTCCACATCCTCGCCAGCACTTGTTGTTGTTTGACTTCATAATGGCTGCCAATCTTACTGGAGTGAGATGGTATCTTAGGGTGGTTTTGATTTGCATTTCTATGACTGCTAGAGATGGTGAGCATTTTTTCATATACTTATTGATTGATTGTATGTCCTCCTCTGAAAAGTGTCTGTTCAGGTCCTTGGCCCATTTGTTGATTGGGTTATTTGTTATCTTACTGTTTAATTTTTTGAGTTCTTTGTATATTCTGGATATTAGGGCTCTATCTGAAGTGTGAGGAGTAAAAATTTGTTCCCAGAATGTAGGCTCCCTATTTACCTCTCTTATTGTTTCTCTTGCTGAGAAAAAACTTTTTAGTTTAAGTAAGTCCTATTTGTTTATTCTTGTTATCAACTCTTGGGCTATGGGCGTCTTATTAAGGAATTTGGAGCCCGACCCCACAATATGTAGATCGGAGCCAACTTTTTCTTGTATCAGATGCAGAGTCTCTGATTTGATATCAAGCTCTTTGATCCATTTTGAGTTAATTTTTGTGCATGGTGAGAGAAAGGGATTCAGTTTCATTTTGTTGCATATGGATTTCCAGTTTTCCCAGCACCATTTGTTGAAGATGCTATCCTTCCTCCATTGCATGCTTTTAGCCCCTTTATCAAATAAAAGAAAGTTACTTTTGTGGATGGTCTCTGTGTCCTCTATTCTGTACCATTGGTCCACCCGCCTGTTTTGGTACCAGTACCATGCTGTTTTTGTTACTATTGCTCTGTAGTACAGTTTGAAATCTGGTATTGCTATACCTCCAGATTCACACTTCCTGCTTAGAATTGCTTTTGCTATTCTGGGTCTTTTGTTTTTCCATATGAATTTCATGATTGCTTTATCTATTTCTACAAGAAATGCCGTTGGGATTTTGATTGGCATTGCATTAAACCTGTAGAGAATTTTGGGTAATATCGCCATTTTGATGATGTTAGCTCTTCCTATCCATGAACAGGGTATATTTTTCCATCTTCTAAGATCTTCTTCTACTTCTCTCTTTAGGGTTCTGTAGTTTTCATTGTATAAATCTTTCACCTCTTTTGTTAGGTTGATTCCCAAGTATTTTATTTTTTTTGAGGATACTGTGAATGGAGTGGTTGTCCTCATTTCCATTTCAGAAGTTTTGTTGCTCATATACAGGAATGCCTTTGATTTATGCGTGTTGATTTTATATCCTGCCACTTTCCTGAATTCATGTATTAACTCTAGTAGTTTCTTTGTAGACCCTCTTTGGTCTTCTAGGTATAGAATCATGTCTATGGCAAATAGTGATAATTTAAGTTCTTCTTTTCCTATTTTTATGCCTTTAATTTCTTTTGTCTGTCTAATTGCTCTGGCTAGTATTTCAAGAACTAAATTGAATAGAAGTGGTGAAAGAGGGCATCCCTGTCTTGTTCCAGATTTTAGAGGGAATGCCTTCAGTTTTTCTCCATTTAGAATGATGCTAGCCTGAGGCTTAGCATATATAGCTTTTAGAATATTGAGGTAAGTTCCTGTGACTCCTAGTTTTTCTAGTGTTTTGAACATAAAGGGATGCTTTGTCGAATGCTTCTTCTGCATCTATCGAGATGATCATATGGTTCTTATCTTTAAGTCTATTGATGTGGTGAATAACATTTATTGATTTCCGTATATTGAACCATCCTTGCAATCCAGGGATGAATCGTACTTGAGCATGGTGCACAATTTTTTTGATATGCTTTTGTATTTGATTCGCCAGGATTTTATTGAGGATTTTTGCATCTAAGTTCATTAGAGATATTGGTCTGTAGTTTTCTTTCTTTGAAGTGTCTTTGTCTGGTTTCCGTATCAGGGTGATGTTGGCCTCATAGAATGAATTTGGAAGAGCTCCTTCTTTTTCTATTTCTTGAAATAGCTTGAAAAGTATTGGTATTAATTCTACTTTGAAGGTTTTGTAAAACTCCGCTCTATACCCATCCGGTCTTTTGATGGCTTCTTCTATTTCTTCCTTTCTTGTTGGTCTGTTTAAATTGTGTGTGTCTTCCTGACTCCATCTGGGCATATCATATGACTTATGAAATTTATCGATATCTTCACTATCTTCTATTTTATTGGAATATCGGGTTTCAAAATACTTTCTAATTATCTTCTGTATTTCTGTAGTGTCCGTTGTGATATTGCCTTCTTCATCCCGTATGTTAGTAATTTGAGTTTTCTCTCTTCTTCTCTTCGTTAGCATGGCTAAGGTTCTGTCGATCTTATTTATTTTTTCGAAGAACCAACTTTTAGTTTTATCAATTTTTTCAATGTTTTTTTTTTGGTTTTAATTTCGTTGATTTCTGCTCTGATTTTAATTATTTCTTGTCTTCCACTACATTTGCTGTTGTTTTGCTCTTCCTTTTCTATGGTTTTGAGATGAAGTGTGAGTTCATTTATTTGTTGGTTTTTTCTTTTTTTGAGGAATGAACTCCAGGCAATGAATTTCCCTCTTAAAACTGCTTTCATTGTGTCCCATGGATTCCGGTATATTGTGTCTATATTGTCGTTTAAATATATTTTTTTGTTTGTTTAAAGAGAGAGTGAGAGAGGAGAGAGAGAGAGAGAGAGAGAGAGAGAGAGAGAGAGAGAGAGAGAGAGAATTTTTAATATTTACTTTTTAGTTCTCGGCGGACACAACATCTTTGTTGGTATGTGGCGCTGAGGATCGAACCCGGGCCGCACGCATGCCAGGCGAGCGCGCTACCGATTGATCCACATCCCCAGCCCTATATTGTCGTTTATCTCTAAGAATTTTTTGATTTCCTCCTTTATGTCTTCTGTAACCCATTGATCATTCAGTTATATGTTATTGTTTATTTTCCAGGTGATGCAGGATTTTTTCTTCCTTCTTTTATCATTGATTTCCAGTTTCATTCCATTATGATCAGATAAGGTGCATGGTATTATCTCCACACCTTTATATTTACTAAGAGTTGCCCTATGGCATAATATATGGTCTATCTTTGAGTAAGATCCATGTGCTGCTCAGAAGAACCTGTATCCACTTGATGATGGTTGATATATTCTATATATGTCGGTTAAGTCTAGGTTATTGATTGTGTTATTGAGTTCTATAGTTTCTTTATTCAGCTTTTGTCTGGAGGATCTGTCTAATGGAGAGAGCAGTGTGTTGAAGTCACCCATAATTATTGTGTTGTGGTCTATTTGACTCTTGAACTTGAGGAGAGTTTGTTTTATGAACGTTGCAGCACCATTGTTTGCTGCATACATATTGATAATTGTTATGTCTTGTTGGTGGATGGTTCCTTTTAACAGTATATAGTGGCCTTCTTTATCCCTTTTGATTAACTTAGGTTTGAAGTTGATTTTATTCGATGTGAGTATGGCCACTCCTGCCTGCTTCCGAGGGCCATGTGAGTGGTATGATTTTTCCCAACCTTTCACCTTCAGCCTGTGTATGTCTTCTCTTATCATATGAGTCTCCTGAGGGCAGCATATTGTTGGATCTGTTTTTTTTTAATCCAGGTTACTAGCCTATGTCTCTTGATTGGTGAATGTAAGCCATTAACATTTAAGGTTACTATTTAAATATGGTTTGTACTTCCAGTCATGTTTATTTATATATTTATTTTAGTTTGGCTAGTTTTTCCTCTTTGGTTATTTTTCTCCCCCTTTACTGAGATACCTCCCACTGTTTGTTTTGGGTGCTATTTTTCAATTTCTCTTCTTGTAGTATTTTGCTCAAAATGCTTTGCAGTGCTGGTTTTCTGGCTGCGAATTCTTTTAACTTTTGTTTATCATGAAATATTTTAATTTCCTTGTCAAATCTGAAGCTTAATTTTGCTGGATACAGTATTCTTGCTTGTAATCCATTATTTTTCAGCATTTGAAATACGTTGTTCCAGGATCTTCTCGCTTTCAAAGTCTGTGATGAAAAATCAGCCATTAACCTAATTGGTTTACCCCTGAATGTAATCTGCCTCCTTTCTCTCGTAGCTTTTAATATTCTCTCCTTGTTCTGTATGTTGGATATCTTCATAATTATGTGTCTTGGAGTTGGTCTATTACAGTTTTGTATGTTTGGGGTCCTGTAGGCTTCCAGGATTTGGCAATCCATTCCATCTTTCATATCTGGGAAGTTTTCTAAGATTATTTCATTCAACAGTTATGCATTCCTTTGGTTTGAACCTCTATACCATCTTCTATCCCAATGACTCTCAAGTTTGTTTTTTTATGACATCCCATATCTCTTGCATGGATTGCTCATGATTTTTAAACATCTTTTCTGCGTTGACTATATTTTTTTCGAGTTGATAAACTTTGTCTTCATTATCTGATGTTCTGACTTCTATTTGATCTAGTCTATTTGTAATATTCTCTTTTTAGTTTTTAATTTGGTTTATGGTTTCCTGCATTTCTAGGATTACTGTTTGATTTTTTTTAGGCTCTCTATCTCCTGGTAGAGTTCCTTCTTTGCAATTTGAATTTGCTTATGCAATTCATTTTCAAAGTATTCTTTCATTGTTTTGACTTGCTGTCTCATGACTTCTCTAAGATTGTATTCCATCTGAGTCAGGTATGCCTTGAGTTCTTTCTCTGTCCATTTTTCTGATGCCTCTAGGTTCTCCTGTAGATTTAAGTTGTCCTGCATTGTTTATAATCCTTTTTTCCCTTGTTTTTTCATGTTGTTACGTTACTTTCCAACTCTGTTTAACTGCTGTGTTTCTGTTTTCTCCTATAAATTTTTTTTGGTTTTGTATATCTCTGTGGTCTCTCCTTTGTGGTGGGAGACTATGCCTAGAAATGTTGGGCTTTATTGTGCTTTAAAGCTGATTCATTCAATTCATAAAAGGCTTCCGGATTCTGTTTGCATATAGTGATTTGTTGTTTGTTCTTAGGACTTTATGTTTAGGTTAGGTGGTATGATCGTATGAGGGTTAGTATGTCTTGGCTACTTTGGAAGATTGCTCTACTGAAGGGGGATATTAACAGGCGATTGGATCAGGGTGTTTGGTAGTAGCTAGGTATTTAGGAGCCCTATAGACAGCCTTGAAACATTCACCTATTTGCATTTAGACAATTACATGTAATGGAAGACGTAATGCTTGGGATGAAAATTTGGGGGTAGGGAAGGAAGGTGCTCTTAAAAAGAAAGAAGGAGAGAGAGATAGATTAGAGGAATGGAAAGAACAATAAAACTTGAAACGGGAAAGAAAGAAGGAAAAGGGGAGAAAAAAAAGAGAAAAAAGAAAAAAAAAAGAAATTGAAGTCTTAGAGATCCATTTTCTTCTCTTCCAGTAGGCGGAGCTGTGCCCTCCAAGCCAAGCTTCTTCCCTCTGTGTGCCAACAGCAATCCCTGTAAGGCGGCTCCTGGGAGTCTCTCAATCCTGTTGGTCCAGAGCCATTTCACTTCTATGGCCCCTCCTCCCCTTCCTCCTGCCAGCCAGCCAGGTCCTGTTCACTGGAGGCGGTTCCCCAAGGATCTGGTTACACTTGCAGTCCCACTGCGTGCCCCATTTCCCGAACCACTGAGCACTCTCTCTGTCATTCATCTAAGCCCCAGTGCTGTGGAGCTGTGATCTGGGAGCCAACAGTTTAATTTTTCCGGACCCCTTTGGTGGGCACGCCCCTGGAAACTGGTGGCTAAGACCTTGGGTGTCACCGCTGGTGGTAAGGGGAGTTGGGGATCGGGAATCCCCTCTGCTTCCCTCGGCCCCTACCTTCACGTCCACTCCTCCGGCAGTAGGAGGAGTTGGGGGTCAGGAGTGCCCTCTGCTTCCCTCCACCCCTACAGTCACGCCCACACTGCTGGCGGTAGGGGGAGTTGGGGGTCGGGAGTCCCTCGGCCCCTACAGTCACGCTCCCTAAGAGATTCCCGAGGCTTCCCGGCTGCTTGTATCTGTTGGGGGTGGGAGTCACACACTTGCTAAAGTGGATTCCGCTGGGAAGGAATTCCGTCGGCCAAACTCTGGTGACGTCACCTCTCTGCTATGGCGGGCCCCAGGCTCCTTGCCTGAATGTCTGAAGAGAGGGGTGGGACTGGTCTGTCTCTGGTCTGACCCAATCTAGGTTGGTTTCAGTTCCCTGTTCGCTATTTCATGAAGGCTTGGCTAGAGACCTCTTCCTAGTGTCCCTGCGCCGCTCCTGCTGAGCTGCGCCTCGGAGGCTGGTCACTGGGTCACGTGGGCCGGGGCCGCCCCCGCCGGTCGCCAGGCGGTGGCTGGCGGGTCTGGACCTCTGCACCGCATGGTGGAGATTCCCTTGTCTGGGGCAAACTGTCACCTCCAAAAATCTTACTAATTCCGGGCCGGTCTCTGCAGGGATGTTCTTAATTCCTTAAACTTTTCTTTTTATGTGTACTAAAGTTATACAAGAGTCACTGAAATTGTGGGAGGTTCTGAAAATAAGTGGCTTTAGCATCACGTTTTCCTGAGGTTCATGTATAAGCTCTTCCTTTCCATTTTTTTGTGCATGCTAGGCAAGCACTCTCCTGATGAGCTACCTTTTTAGCTCCTTTCCCATGCATTTATTTACTATATTTTTACACATAAATAATTCTATGGGTAGAACTTCTTTGAATCTCTCATTAATTTTTTTTTTTGATACAGGAAAGGAAGAAAGCCTATATTATGAAGGAAGGGAAATGGTACTTTCAGTCCTTAATACATGGTGCATAAAGAAAGAACAAAATACACTTTCTTCCTCAATTGTAGTTATCTAGCATCTTCAGGTGGCAAACATCTAATATTTAATCATCCATATGGAACCTTGTATCTCACTTTGAATTTTGTCATTTTCCAGCTGCCACTCCTTGTTGATAGTCATTTTCCTTCACCAAGAAAGTAGAAATTACAATTAGATACTTTTTTTGTCATTAGGTTCTTGTTTAATGTCTTTCTCTTGACCTCTACTAGACTTACTGCTTACCACTATGCTCTGGTGCCCGGCCTTGGATCTAGCACTTGAAGGCACCTGAGATTGGATTCCTCAGGAGCAGAGTCTGAGATGCAGACTCTTGTGCATGTGAATTTTGAGGGGACACTGTCTGGAGAAGGGGAATTAGTGACATGAGGACTCAGCAGGAGACAGCCTTCAGTCTGATTCCACAAGGAGCCTGTCCCACCTTGAGGTCTAGGGAGCTAGTCTTCTCTGTCTTCAGGCTATTCTTTAGCCCTGGGCCTCCCTTACTGCCTCAGGGATGAGGTTTGTAATAACCTTCTGGGCAAGGCAGTTGAATCTTCTGCTGTAGGCAGTTCTTTAATACTTTGACAGTGACTGTGCTGGACACTTATGCTTTATCTTTCCACTACACTACGGGCTGCCTTCTTCTTGTTAATAGCTCCTGCTGCCTCTTCCCCCCTGAATTCTTTTTGGTTTCTGTTCTTGTTTATTCAACACTACCGACCACCTTGACTCAGCTTAACTTCATTGCTTCCTTAAATCACAAGTTTCACTCTATTACTTCCTGCTATGATCCTCATAATCTTCCTAACAGCACACATTTAAATTCTTCAAGAGAGATACAAATTGAGTTGACAAGTTGCCACCCAAGGGAGAGGGTTACTGTTCATTCATTCATTTATTCGTTTTTGCTAATTTAATACAGGCTTATTGAATACCTGTGGTGAATTAGTCACTATACCGAGTGCTAGGACTACAAAGATGAACAAAACCAAATATGTGTGAATATACAATATGTATGCAATATGTACAGTTAGGTGGACAGAATTCTAATGCCAGGGTCTATGCTTACAAGAGGGCTGAGGACCTGGTTCAGAAAGACCAATGTCCCAGGCCCCAGCAGATACCTTGCATGGTCTTTCTAGAATGGGCTGATACTAGATATTGGGTTTTGATTTTTATATTTGCCTCACCCCTTCCCTCAAGTCCCGTGCTCACACCTTCCACATCTTCTTTACAAAAAATAGATGCTTTGAGTGTGACAATTGCAGCTGTTGTGTCACAAAGATGGATAATCTATGAAGAACTGTAAACAAGACCATCAGTATTGATTTTAAGTACACTTTTAGTCACTAAAGGAATAAACTTAGTTTGCATAGCTCAGGGACTCAAAACTAGGGTTACCCACATATCACAAAGTGGAAATCAAGAAATGTGTTGTTAAAAGATCACTGTATGCTGACAGTTGGGGTGGAGTGTGAATTATGTTATCAGTGGATTCCAGAAGCTCTGCATGATTTGTTTATTTAATGACAGGGCACATGAGTCTCTGTTGATGCAGATTTTGATAATCTTATTACTATCCAACACTTCCAACACACACACACATACATACTCACTTATAGAAATTGACTTTTATGGTTGGTGCATGGATAGCTTAGTTCTCAGGTAGCTTGTACTAAATGTCTTCAGTTACCTGCCTTTATGTAAAATACTTTCTTTCTAGAAAATGAAAATTTTTATATTTTCTTTTATAAAGTGAACATTTCAACCTTTCTTTACACATTCTTTTGAGAGGATGTTGGTGGTACATGGAAGAATGTGTTACAAATTTCTAACTAGAGAAATATTAGTATGAGGGAGCTTTACATTTCCACACATATCAGACTCCATTAAAGAGATATTGCTGAGACACAGCCACACTGTTTTTAGCAGTACAATTCACAATAGCTAGATTGTGGAATCAACCCAGATGCCCATCAATATATAAATGGATTAAGAAATTGTGATCATATAAATACACACACACACACACACACACACAATGGAGTTCTGCTCAGTTATTAAAAAGAATGAAATTATGACATTTGCCAATAAATGGATGGAAATGGAAGAATATCATGCTAAGTGAAATTAGTCAACTCAAAGTTATTTCTCATATGTGGAAACTAGAGAAAAGTAAAATAAAGCAGGAGGGAAGAATAAGATAACTAAAGAACCAATCAAATACAAATTAATAGACAGCAAAAAGAAGTCTAGAGTAGGGAAGGAGAATGGGAGGGGGAATGAAAAGGGGGTATCATGAGCTGAAACCAATTTCCATGTATATATGAGTAGTTGGGATGAACCCACCTACTATCTACTATTAATAATAATAATAATAATAATAATAATAATAGTAATAATGTTTCTGAGAATGCATCTGTGTAATTGACCTGGAAGGTAATTCTTTGGAGTGAATTTAGCATGGAATTGGAGAGATGAAGTCACTAATTTGATCCAAATCTCAGGAACAAAGAATTAGTAACTAGAAAATTGTGTCCTAAATCACTCAGCATCGTTCAGTAAAGGCATAGCAGAAGTTAGGCTTTTTAAAATTTTGTTTTTAAATAGGACCAAGTCATGCTCAACAGAAATCTTAAGTTGAATTACTTGTACATAGTGTAGGAAACTTCATATTTGTTTCTGGAGTTTGAGAGAGTTTCTAAACCAAGTAACTGTTTTTCAATTTTAAGTTTTAGTACTATAAACTTAGTATCATATTTCACAGTGAATTATAAAAGCTGGAAATTTTTATTGAGATTGTCCCTATTAAATCCAAATGACTAAATATTTATTTGATAACCTTTAATAACTCTATAAAACTCACTTTTAATTTATTGATTTATTTGGTATAGTGAGAACAAAAAAGAAGTTAGTTTTGATGATGCAACAAAATGCTGTTTAATCTTGGGGAGTTTTTTTCTTTTTCTTTTTTCTTTTTTTGAACCTCAGTTTTTGTCACATGTGAAATGCATGTGTTTATATACAGCTCTGATTTCCAGACTCTCTAGAGATGAACAGTCATTTAGGGAGTCTGCCAGAGTGCAGTTTCCCAGGATTCTGATTTTCTAGGCTTGATCCCTGTCTTAGCGTGTAAGTCCATCTGGGCTGTCCCTTCTCTTGAACAGGGATAAACTACTAGTCCAGGGCCAACCCTCTCCTGTGCATGAGGCTCACATATTTCATTTCCTATTTCCAATTGAGGGAAGGGATCCAAAAACATCTTCTAACTCTCAGATACCATCATTTCCCTGTCTCCACAGACTCATATATCCAGTACACAGATATGGCCTTATTTCTTTTATTTTAAGTCTGTATCCTGGATTTTCCTTTTGCCTCTACTTACTAAACTGTTAATTTTCTTTCCTTTGCTACAGGAACACAGTACATTTTCATTCTCTTTGGCACCTTGAGGAGATTTGTGTTAAGAGAAATTATATATTATTTTGGTCAAATAAGGGAAAGAATAGCTGACATTTACTGAGTTCTTGTTATAGAACAGATGTTACTGAGTTCTTTACCCCTGTTAATTCCTTCAAACCTAGGAAGTTGGTAATTTCCTTTGGCCTTTGATACTTTGATCAAATTCTCAGGTTTAACATTACTCTTCAAGATTAACTTCAAAATAATTTTGTCAGGTTTCAAAATAAAATATCCTATTGGAGTTTGTAGATGGAGATTGTGTTAAATTCATAAATTTATCTTGGGGATAATGGCATCTTGATGATGTATGTTCTTAACACTTAAGAGCTGTTAAACCTATTAAACCTCTATCTTCTCCTCCACCCCCCTCTCAGGCTTTATGTTTTTAGAGTAGTTTTAGGTTGACAGCAAAATTGGACTAAAAATGTAAAAATAGTTTCCATGTACTCCCAGCAATTGCTGGATCTTACAGTAAGAATACCATTTTCCTTTCCTACCACAACTACCTTGTTATTCCACATCTTAGTCAGGATTTAGTAGTGTCAGAGTTTTGTATTTTGGTCTTTCTAACAGGCATGTAGTAGTTTCTCATTGCTGTTTTACTTTGAAATTTCTTACTGACATCTGATGTTGAACACCTTTTCTTATGATCATCTCTTTTTACAATTACTTTTGATAAGGTATCATAATGCGCATGTGGTTTCTGCATGTGTCACAGTACATTTGGTGGTTGATTGTGTTTTCTAAAGATAATTAAAATATTGTTTACCACATCATGTGCTTGTGTAGAATCTTGACATGTCCCCATCAACTGGTAAAGCCTAACTCTCCTCACCCTTACCTTCTATATGGATGAGTTTTTGTTTTGGAGGGGAGGTTGGGGGGGTGTTACAGGGAATTGAACTCAGAGGCATGAGACCACTGAGCCACATCCCCAGCTCTATTTCATATTTTATTTAGATACAGTTGCATATCACCTCACTTTGCTGAGGCTGGCTTTGAATTCTCAATCCACCTGCCTCAGTCTTCCAAGCCACTGGGATTACAGGCATGTGCCACTGTGCCCTCCTGTGACTCACTTTTAATCATAGAATGTAGTGGAAATGATGATCTCCTGAGATTAGCTTTTCATGACATAAAATACTTTTCCATTCCTTTATACAAGGTGAGGCCATAATGTTCATTCATTTCTTTCCCCTACTGTGCCCCCCACCCCAGTTGAAATGCTTACTTAGAAGACCTTCAGCTGCCATGTACATGGCTACCTTAAGACTGCCATTTTTTGAGGAAGCCCAAGCTAGCATGAGGAGAAACCACTTACTGAAGCCTTAAGAGAGGGAAATACCAACTCTCAGTAGCTTGCACACCCTGTTGTTTCAGCTTCAGCTGCTGACTACAATCTTAAAGAAATTCTAAACCAGAATCTTCCAGCTGAGGCCTATTCTCAATGTCTGACCCTAAGATTTCATGAGACAATAATATGATTGTTGCTTATGAAAGACACTAAATTTTGGTTCATGTTGTGCATAGCAATAGACAACTAGAAAAAAAATTTATTCCTAAATTCTGAAATTTTCTTTTTTTTTGTTTTATCAATGAAAAATTTATTAAAGTCTGAAAGCTTTGCTGTGGTTATATAAAAGAATATATGTAGAAGAGATAGACATTTAAGTATTTAAAGGCAAAGGATCATGATTCATGTAATTTATCCTCAAATAGCTCACCAAGTACATATGTGTTTATGTGTATATATATATATATATGTGTGTGTGTGTGTGTGTGTGTGTGTGTGTGTGTGTGTCTGTGTGTGTATATGCATGTTTATGTGTATATATATGTGCATATGTATAGATATGAATGTGAGAGAAAAAGAGAAAGCAAATGTAAAGCAGATGATATAAAATATTAACAATAATTGAAACTAAATAGGAAGTACATGAGATTACATTCTTTTATAAACAATATATATATACTATACGCCAAGTCCTGTTCTAAGCATCTCCAATGTAAAAAGTCACTTAACCCTTCCAACAACCCATATTTGACAGATAATGTTAAAATCCTAGTTTCACAGTTGAAAAAATCTGAGAAGCAGAGGGTTTAAGTTATGGAAATAGACTTGAACCCCGGCAGGCAGTCTCCAGTCCAAACTGTTCATTGCTCTGCAGTTTTTGCTCCCAGAACTTACTAGCTGACACAGCCCAGAAGAACAGGAGGCAAGTCAATTACTCAGTGCAGATTACCCAGCAGTGTAACAGAAGGGACAAACAGAGTGGAAAGTGTCCTCCCTACATAATATGACACATTCTTCCAAAGGGGAAATCACAGAACATTAAGGGACTTTCTCCTTAGTCGGAAAGTATGTTCACAGGAAGGAAAATAGAAGAAAATATAAAGGTCTGCATATATCCAGTAGCTGAATCACCATTATGAGCCCGGTGTGGAGCCTACCTCCAACACATAGTTGTTCAGTAAATAAAATTAATTTTATTGCATGGTATGTGATCTTGCTTAGTGGAAGGTCTTTTTATACAAGCTACCACTTGGAGGAACTTTGCAAGCTATTTATTTTCCATGCCTGATATACTTTATATGTCTTATAAATATCAACTAGTGGTAATTGCTGCCATAAGCACTTCAAAAGTTCTTTTACGGATCACTTAAATACCCACTCTACTCCCCAGGAAAGAAGTTAAATCTTGATAATTAATTATTCCGACAGAGTGAGACTAGGTCTTTTCTCTGGACCAGGGTGGATCACTCTTCCTTTTCATCCATCCCTTGGAGAATCTGTTTCAGAATTGATGACATTCACCACTGCTTCTTGATGACATTTGACTTCCCATTCAGCACCACTCCTGAGAGGCAAAGAGCTCCTTTTACTCTTCTTTTTTTTTCTTTAATTTTCATTGTTGGTTGTTCAAAACACTACATAGTTCTTGACATATCATATTTTACACTTTGATTCAAGTGGGTTATGAACTCCCATTTTTACCCTGTATACAGATTGCAGAATCACATCGGTTACACATCCACTGTTTTACATATTGCTATACTAGTGTCTATTGTATTCTGCTACCTTTCCTATCCTCTACTATCCCCCTCCCCTTCCCTCCCATCTTCTCTCTCTACCCCATCTACTGTAATTCATTTCTCCCCCTCGTTTTTTTCCCCCTTCCCCTCACTTCCTCTTATATGTAATTTTGTATAACCATGAGGGTCTCCTTCCATTTCCATGCAATTTCCCTTCTCTTTCCTTTTCCCTCCCACCTCTCACCCCTGTTTAATGTTAATCTTCTTCTCATGCTCTTCCTCCCAACTCTGTTCTTAGTTACTCTCCTTATATCAAAGAAAACATTTGGCATTTGTTTTTTGGGGATTGGCTAGCTTCACTTAGCATAATCTGTTCTAATGCTATCCATTTCCCTGCAAATTCTATGATTTTGTCATTTTTTAATGCAGAGTAATACTCCATTGTGTATAAATGCCACATTTTTTTTATCCATTCGTCTATTGAAGGGCATCTAGGTTGGTTCCACAGTCTTGCTATTGTGAATTGTGCTGCTATGAACATCGATGTAGCAGTGTCCCTGTAGCATGCTCTTATTAGGTCTTTAGGGAATAGACTGAGAAGGGGAATAGCTGGGTCAAATGGTGGTTCCATTCCCAGCTTTCCAAGAAATCTCCATACTGCTTTCCAAATTGGCTGCACCAATTTGCAGTCCCACCAGCAATGTACAAGAGTACCCTTTTCCCCAGCACTTGTTGTTGTTTGACTTCATAATGGCTGCCAATCTTACTGGAGTGAGATGGTATCTTAGGGTGGTTTTGATTTGCATTTCTCTGACTGCTAGAGATGGTGAGCATTTTTTTCATGTACTTGTTGATTGATTGTATGTCCTCCTCTGAGAAGTGTCTGTTCAGGTCCTCGGCCCATTTGTTGATTGAGTTATTTGTTTTCTTATTGTTTAATTTTTTGAGTTCTTTGTATACTCTGGATATTAGGGCTCTATCTGAAGTGTGAGGAGTAAAGATTTGTTCCCAGGATGTAGGCTCCCTATTTACCTCTCTTATTGTTTCTTTTGCTGAGAAAAAACTTTTTAGTTTGAGTAAGTCCCATTTGTTGATTCTTGTTATCAACTCTTGGGCTATGGGCGTCTTATTGAGGAATTTGGAGCCCGACCCCACAGTATGTAGATCGTAGCCAACTTTTTCTTGTATCAGACGCAGAGTCTCTGATTTGATATCAAGCTCCTTGATCCATTTTGAGTTAACTTTTGTGCATGGCGAGAGAAAGGGGTTCAGTTTCATTTTGTTGCATATGGATTTCCAGTTTTCCCAGCACCATTTGTTGAAGATGCTATCCTTCCTCCATTTCATGCTTTTAGCCCCTTTATCAAATATAAGATAGTTGTAGTTTTGTGGATTGGTTACTGTGTCCTCTATTCTGTACCATTGGTCCACCCGCCTGTTTTGGTACCAGTACCATGCTGTTTTTGTTACTATTGCTCTGTAGTATAGTTTCAGGTCTGGTATGGCTATACCGCCTGATTCACACTTCCTGCTTAGAATTGCTTTTGCTATTCTGGGTCTTTTATTTTTCCATATGAATTTCATAATTTCTTTATCTATTTCTACAAGAAATGCCGTTGGGATTTTGATTGGCATTGCATTAAACCTGTAGAGAATTTTGGGTAATACCACCATTTTGATGATGTTAGCTCTTCCTATCCATGAACAGGGTATATTTTTCCATCTTCTAAGATCTTCTTCTATTTCTCTCTTTAGGGTTCTGTAGTTTTCATTGACTTTGGTAGTGTTTTTGAAACACGTTATGTGTAGAAGTTACAGATATGTCTGTGAAGGGAGAGCATAGACTTTTCATAATAGTTTTGTATTATTATTTAAATGTTTTTGAAAATAAATTGTCTTGGAATTTTCAGAGAGACTACAAATCATCTGTTAATAATTAAAAGTTTTCATTCTTTAATTTCAACATTTATATTCTTCATTTCAATTTCTTATCTAATTGTGTTGGCTAGCACTTACAAAAAATGTTTACTGCCTGTGATGATAGCGAGCACACTTATCTTTCTCATGATTTCAATTCCAGTCATTCTTCATTAAGCACAGCATTACTTCTTAATTTTAAAATTTAATTTTATAAAATCATCTGCAATAAGTAACTCCATATTCATTTTTAAATACTTTTTTAGTTATACATGGGCACAATATCTTTATTTTGTTTATTTATTTTTATGTGGTGCTGAGGATCGAACCCAGGGTCTCACACATGCGACGCGAGCGCTCCACCACTGAGCCACAACCCCAGCCCTCCATATTAATTTTTTAAAAAATTGATGAAATTCAGGAATGGAATTTCTTGAGAAACTGAATTTTATCAATATTCTTATTGAATGAAATTGAAATAATCATAATTGCTTTTTTTCAACTATTATATATATCGAGATTTACATATCAAAGTAAAGTGTTGAAGATATATTTGGTTTCCTAATTGTTTCTTGGATTTACATGTTTATACTTGGAATTTAGAAGTCTTTATACATGCTTATTAGGTAGATGTAACTTTTCCATTTGACCGGTGAAGCTGCCTTGGAAGACCACCAGTAGTTATTGATGCCTAGATTGAGTATACAGATAAGGAAGGAAAAGAAGTATGCAGTTAGGTCAGAACAGAAAAAGAAAACATGAGTTGCTACTTGTACTTGCATTTTAGCTTATGCCAGTGATTTGACTGACAGACTCATACCCATCCTGAAATAAATCAAAATATGAATCCCTTTAATATATATCTGAAATTTTGTCAGAAGTGGTACTATTATACACCTTTAAAAATAATAAGTGAGATTATGCAAATTAGCCTCAAATTTTCTCTTAAAGTTGTGTGTGGAGGCAAAGTCTGAAAGATTGGGAATAAAAATAGTAAAAATGAGTTTGGATAGGACATTTTATCTAAGCTCTTGGTAATTAAGTAGAAGGGTTGAGATCCAAAGATTGTGTAATATTCAACCGAATGCTCTATATAAAATTTCATCAATAATTTTGCATCTTTTAGTTTAGGCTAAAATTGTATAAAGACTAATAAAAAAGCATTATTGAATAGATTTAATGTAGAGTAACATAAATCCCAGAGAGGCTATGTTTTTTACTAAAACTGCTTCTAATAAGGATGTGTTTGAAAATCTGAGTGAAAATGTGCAAATAGATCTGTTTGAATTGTAAAGTGTGCATATAGCTAGTACAGAGGTATTATTTCTATCTGTAAAATTAATTGTTTGCAAATGCTAAGCCTGTTAAATAAGGTCTATTTACCTCAAGTAAAATTGATTTTAAAAAATGATTTGGGATTGGCTTACAAATCAAATATATAAAAGGCTATTTCTTCCTTGAATGAAAATGAATTGCCTTACCAGGTGGAAAGTTAAACATTTTTTAAGAAAATAATTTTATATAATTTTGAAAGTAGACTTTTTTGAAGCAAAAAAATGATATTAGAATGAAGGGTTGGGAAGTTCATTTAAAAACCTCAAAGAAGGAAGCAATAGAAAGATCTTATCATAAAAACTAGTTCTAAAATTTAATTAAACATAGTTTTTTTTTAATCTTGAAAATTACTGAGAGTGAAATAACAACATGAAGTAAAAGTCAATCTTTCTTTAATCCACAAAGTTGCAGGTAGAGTAGGAATGAAATATGGTTGCCTTGTGGCAGGATGATGGTTTTAGGCTTTTCAAAATCTTATTTTGAAACATGAAATAAAGAGTTCTGTCTAGTATATATCAGCTATAATTCCTTTATTCAAAAAAAATCACTGATCATTCAGGTCATTAAAACAGGTGAGTAGTGTTATGTGCTAAACCAAGTTTATGGGAAACCATTGTTTGGGACTAGCTTCCTGTATGGAGCCCCAGAAAACCAGAGAGTAGAGTCACTTGAGCTAAGTGTAATTAAATTGAACTTTGAAAAAGTTCAGTTTTCCCAAGAAACAGGAGATTCTAGTCAACCTGAGTCAATGTAATAAGAATGTCTCTTTTGTTTTTATCTATAAGAAAAATGTCTTTGAAATACCCAGTCTAATTTTTGTTTGCTGTTTCTGCTTTCTTCACTCCTTTTCTGCCTATGAAGCCAACTTTATCTGCTTAGCTTCTTAGAGCACTTATTCTACCTTATTGAACCAGGGTTATCTGATTCTAGAATTACCTGTAAAAGTTAGTTAGATCTTTAAGGTAAACTTGTAATTTTGGAGGGGTCTTTTTGTCATAGTGACACAAAGCTAACTAAAGCAGAAATTGGTATCAGAAGTAGGGTTGTTTCTGTGACTGAGCTGATGAGGTGGTTCGAAGCCTTTGGAGCTGGTTTGTAGGGGAAGAAATTTTGAAAAGAAAGTAGAACTTAATGGTGATTCTGGTGGGAGCTCAGAAGACTAGGAAACCAAGAGGACTGTGTATGGTAAAGACTGGGCTCATGAGGTTTCAGAGGAGAAGGGCTCCACGGGAAATTGGACTAGAGGCCATTTATATTATGTTTTGGCAAAGAAGGTTTCTACATTTTCTTGATGTCTTGTGGCTTTCTGTGAGGCTCAATTTAAAGGTGATTGCCTAATTAATCTTGTGGAACAAATTCCACAGTAGCACAGCTTTCAGGCAGTGGCATGGATATTGCTATGGCTTTTCTCCAAGTTTACTGTGATAATTAGATGCAGAAATCAAAGTAGAAAAATTTGAAAAAAAACCCCTTGCAATTTGGCCAAAAAATTGCAAGTAAATTGAGGGTGAAGGAAGTTGTGGTTGTTAAAGATATAACAGTCACTAAAGAGATGTTAAGCACTTTGCATAGAAACAATAGGCAAGATGGCTTGAGGCATCTCAGGAATTGGCAAGATGAGAGATGAGGCAAAGAACCTCACCCCCACATTGGTACAAAGGCCTATCCACAGGTGTGGCTGTATGCTGGACCAGTAGTCAATGACGGGTAAGATCCAATTGCAATGGTACCAACCTAAGACAGGAGGCTGACGCCTTGAGGTTAGCTCATCTGATGATGGGTAAGGACCATATGTAGTATTGGACAACCTAAGACAGGCACGGTCTCTAAGCCACATGCTTGTTGTTTAATTAAACACAGAGGAGGAGATGTTGAGGGCTGCACACCCTGGCGGCTGCTCCTCGGCTCCCGTGCCCTCCTCTGTGTCCCCGCCTTCCCTCATGGTGGTCCGCCCCGTCCCAGGTGCCACGGGGGCCCCCGGGGATCCACGCTGCCCACGATGCCTCCTCTGGGCGCTGGCTGAGGCGAGAGGGGGCCTGGTTCACAAGCTGTGGAGCAAAGAACCATTCAGAGGAGGCAAGATAGAGGGGCCGGGCTCCACCCGCTCAGCTGATTGGCTCCTCTGCAGTGTCCCCGCCCTTTCAGACCATGGAGCTGCTCATTGGGGGACTCTTTTGGCTCTGCCCACTCGACCCAGCCAATCTGCCTCAAGAGCAGGAAAATTTAAAAATGACCTAAGAGTTCCAGTTGAGAGTGCTCACCAGAAGTGCCAGAGGTGGTGGTTGGGCTCTTGGGGAATTCCTAGAGAGCTCGGGTGGTGCGTGCTAAAAATAAAGTTTGTTCCTGCTTGAAAAATCATTCCTGCTTGACAAGTGGCTTGTGAATTGTGCCCAGCCAGACTGCGGCAACCATACCTACCTCAGGCTCAAGGGTGTAAAAGTAAAAATTCCTTTAAAAAGATACCAAGGGGACACCCTGCTTGCACAGGGGGGCTTAGTTGTTTCACTATTCTCAGCTTCCTAGGTACTCAGAGGCTATTGCAGACATGGTCCCAGGGTAAGCAGCTACTGTTTAAAATGGCAGCAGAACTTGGCATCAACTACATGGTGCTAGTTTTTCAGGAATACAGGATGCTGGAGTTATGGGGCCATGGGCACTTCCATCAAGATTTCAAAGGAATACCGGGGAAACCAAGCAAAGTACAGCAGAGTTGGAGTTCTTGCAGGCTGTCCCTAAGAGGGTGATGCATGTCGATATGTCAAGGAAACTGAAGCTGCTGTAGAGAGCCCTAAGTTTAAGAAATGCCAGTAATGTGGAATATATGCCAAGGAAAGCTCCTGGAATCGAGCAGAGACAGGTCAATGGAGAGGCCATTCCCACTGCAATCAGCAAGGCCATAGGGGCAGAGCTACCAAAGCCCTTTAGAGAGAACATTATGGTGTCATGTGACCCAAAACATGTTTGCCTAGCTGGTGTTTTGGGTTTGCTTTGGCCTTGTTCATTTTTTCAATGTCCCTATTTCTTCTTTGTGGAATGGAAATGTTTATTCTTTGCCATTGTATATTGGATACACATGTGACTTGCTTTTGATATTTACAGGGGAAAACACTGAATTTGCCTTGAGTATCAGATGAGAGTTTGGACTTTGACTTTTGGGAATGCCAGAACTGTTCAGATTGTGGAGACTTTTGAAAATAGACTAAATGTATTTTGCACTGGGGGATGGGCATGAGATTTGGTAGGGAAGGAGTAGAATGTTATGGTTTAGATATAAAGTATCCCCCCAAAGCTCATGTGTGAAACAATGGGAAAAATGTTCAGGGGTGCAATGGTTGGATTGTGTGAGTTTTAACCTAATCAGTGGATTAATTCACTGATGTGGATTAACTGCGCAGATGGAGTGGGGCTGGAGGAGGTAGATCACTGGGAGTGTAACCTCAGGGTTTATATTTTGTTCCTAGCAAGCAGGTCTCTCTCTGCTTCCTGATTGTCATGTCCTAAGCAGCTTTCCTCCACCACACCTTCTGCCCTGATGTTCTGCCTCACCTTGGTCCCAGAGCTAGGGAGCTGACTTGACTGTGGATTAAACCTCTGATCCTGTGAAAATAAACATTTCCTCCCCTATTTTGTTTTTGTTGGATATTTTGGTTACAGTGACATAAAGTTGACTAAAACAGCACTAATGACCAAATTTCAGTAACATTCACAGGTGTCAGGCCTCCAAACCTTTGGCTTTTATTTGCCAATAATTTGTTAAAGTGGGAAAGGCCAGTAGTAGCTTCCTGACACTAAATATTTACAATAATTTGTGTGGAAATATTTTTATATATATTGAAGATACTATGTTTAGGAATTCAGTATGTCCAAATAGCATTTGTAGAAAATGATGCTTTGCAAAATTGTACATCTGAGTGTGACATTCAACAAGAGTGTAAAGCTTAAAATTTAAAAGGAGAGAAAAATGGGAGGCTACACGGAGGACCAGAGAAAAATCCCTGAGTCCAAACCCAGAGATCATGTATGAAGTAGGGAAATTAGCCTCTTTCCCATGGTGTTTGTGTTCTGAGTTCTGGACAACTGACGTATATTTAGAAGTCAAAACCTATGTGCATATTGGAAAAGGCTGGTATGAGACTTAGGATAGGTTTGAGAGTAATCCAACTATTTTAGAGAACTTTCAGATTTCTGACTGGAGATTTAGAAATCTTATCAATGCTTTTCTGTTTGGAGGAGGAGAGGAAGAAGAAGTAAGAACACAGTGTCTGTAGCCACAGTGGAAGCTCTTTTGAGTAAACTGCTTTATTAAGATAATTTTAACCCAAGGAAGGCCTCTGAGATAGATCTCAGCCCTAGCATTTTCTTACATGAGAAATGTTCTCCGTAACTTCTCTTAGCACATTGGACTTGCTCTTCGCTGAAGTACAAGTGAATATTGCTGCCCTGTAGCTATGCTAAATTTATTATAGTCTCCAAACTGTGCCATGCTGTTTTTGATTTCCTTGCTCTAGTTCCCATATTTTATTTTCTCTGCCTAGAGAATGCTTTACTATTTTATTTCCTCCTTTACTTTGTCCATTTCCTTTACTCAGACTTCAGGTCTGACTTCAAATGTTATCTGCCCTAATTCTAAGAAGTGACTTGGGAAGCAGATGCACGTTTTGTTTTGAGTCATTTCTGTAGCCAGTGTTTACCGAATGCTTCCTGAATATAAGCATCTGTCCTAGGAGCTGTAGGGGAATCATAAATTACAAAGCCAAACTATCCCCTCTTTGATTGTCTCAACTATAAAATGGACCGTGTCATAAGAACAAGTAACTGTTGAGATTGGGCTATAACCTACTGCAGGAGTTGAAAGAAAAACCCATTTTCTGTCAGTGTGGGAGGCCAACCTTACAGGTGACTGAGTTACACTCCCCAGCTGGGAGTGCGCTCAGTCACAGAAATGGGTGGGTCTTGCTTCAGCCCCATGGGTGAAACTAAGCTAACCTGTTCCTTTGTAGTGTAACCCCTTGCCCTGTTTAGGATAGAATCTTCCATGGAAGTGCTTTGTGTGTGTCCCCTCCTCTTACTGTGCCCTTGGGTGTGGCCTACCCAGGTGTCAGTCAACCTGCTGACAGTGGACATCATGAAGATAGACTCAGCCCCCTGAAACCTGACCCCTTGCCTCATTTGAATAGCTTCTCCTCAATAAAAGGGGTCAGCGTGTGCTCTCTCTCGCTCTCTCTTTCTGCGGACCCTTAAGGTCAGAGGAGCCATCACAGCAACCCCAAAGAAAAAGGTATTTGTGTCTCTTGTGTGGTTATTTCGTGCAGCCCAGTTAGCCCAGTTTGACTAGAGTGACCCCTGAGCCTTTTAGTTGCGGGAACAGAAACCCGGCATGTCAGGGTAAAGGATAAGAGAATGAAGGGGAACTCTAAGAAAGAGATACCATGGAGCTGGATCAGAAAGGCTGGGAAGGGTTTTATCAGGGCAAGTTACAGACAGAAGACAGGACATGACATGCCCATGGAGCCTGGAAGGAAGGCTTCAGCCTGAGCGCTATTAGCATAATACTAAGCCTCTCAGCAGCTGAAACTTTCCCTGGTTTCCCAGGGAACACAAATAATCAAGAGGCTGATCAGTTTTTTTAGATTCTGGAGACTATTGGAGCTGCCATCTCCATGGCAGCCAGTGATGCTGCTGTGAGCATCGACCCAGGTTTTGATGAGTGAGCACGCAGGATTCTTTGCAATAGATTTTAGTCTAAAATTGTGCAAAACTCATGTTTCATAATAAGGATAATCAAGAATTGCATTCATTGTGAAAGATAGGAGAAAGGCTACTGCTGTCCCCTTGGTCACAATCTGGAAGTATTTGCTCTTTGAGCTCTCATGAGGGACTTAATCCTCCCCTGATGGGAGTTTGGCATTTTCTGATGCATTTTCTGTGAACCCTGAGACATTCCTATAGGTAGATTGAGTTGCTTTTTTTTTTTTTTTTTCACTCTGGGCCAAAGGCCCAGTTAGGTTTCTGTGTGTCCTGTTTCCAGTGAAGCCAAGATCCAGGCATCCCAACTTAGATCACCTAATCCCACCACAATCACTAATGGACACTATATAATTTTCTGAGACAAAAAGGGATGTTGATCTTAAAGCAAAATGGAATTACTTTCTAGGGGAAACAGTGGAAGGAAGGTGAGTTGTTAATAGCTGTCAAACTTAGACCATCTGTGTCTTAAAATGGGTATCCAGAGTGCCTCACCCTGTTTCATTTCCTTTTTACCCTCTATGTTCCCTCCACCCAACATGATTGGCAGTGTGAGACCAGATTGATTAGAGTGCAGGGTATATGTGGATTCATGAGGGAGGAAGAAAAAAAAATTATGTGAAATTGTGGAAAGCAGATTTTATTTGTTATTTAATGGGAAATTACCCAAAATTGTTGACAGGGAAATTATAGTATCAATAGGACGTACTGCTAGGGAGATTGCTCCGAATGCTCATTTATTAGGTATGTGGAGATAGGAGGGTGGGAATGAGGAGAATCCTTAGAGAGGTATTGTGATGTCCTGAGAGCAGTCTCCAAAAGGCTGATAACTGGAATACAGGAAAGGAAAAATCAAATACAAATAATATTCATAGAAATTATAATCTTTTATGTGAATATCCTCTTTCTCTTTCCCAGGCTACCAGAGTATTTTAGCATATCTGTTTGATTTCTTTTCTTTTTTTAAAAAAAATATTTAGTTTTTAGTTGTAATTGGACACAATACCTTTATTTATTTTTTTTATGTGGTGCTGAGGATTGAACCCAGAGCCTTGCACTTGCTAGGTGATCACTCTACCACTGAGCCACAACCCCAGCCCTCTGTATTATTTCTTTTAGAACATGAACAATAACTCCCATTTATTTTTAGCATTTCCTGTGTGTAAGTGACTTTAAATATTTTCTTTTATAATCACTGCAAACAACTCATTGAGCTGAGTCCTTATTATTTCCACATTACAGATCAGAAAACTGAGACTAACTTAGGCAACACACCAAATATTGCATTTTACATAAATGTTAAAGCTGGGATTTGAACCTGGGTCTAACATCAAAATTCATGTTTTCCTACTATATAAAATTTACATTTTGAGAACAGATTATATTATAGCTTTCTTTAAAGACATGATTTTGCATTCAAAGTGTTTGAAAATATTCTTTGAATAATATGAAGTAAACAAACTAAGTAGAGGAAGATGAGTTTTGTTTTTATAGAAGTTCAGAACATTTTTCTAATTATGCACTTTTATATTTGCCACATTTTAAGACTGGACAGTATTTTGGACCAATGGAATTTCAAATGGTGTACCTTTTTCATGGCATGCTCAAGTTCTAGGGTAAATTTTTAGGTAATTGGCTAAAATCATATGACATGTTTAAATGATGTTATTCCTACAAATTCCTTACAAATAAAAGTTTCTAATATACTGTATCTACTTAAGATGCTGGTACTAAAATAGAACAATCAGGACCATTATGTCTTTAAGTGACTATCTGCATTGCCCAATGACAGCCTGAAAATCCATTTTATTGTATCTTTTAAGTGTTTAAAGGCGTCCTTTTGATTATAAGCATTATTTCAGTCAGAAAGTTGATATGAAATGGTCTCATCTTTCCATCAGGCAAATGATCATTTTTTTTATTAAGCTTCAAGGAAAAAAATCAATAAAGGGGACTCATTAGAAAATTCTCTTTAAAAAATTTTTCAAGGGTCAGGGATAGAGAGACTTAAAATATGGACCCATGTTAATTAGAATGAAAGATTTCCTGAGTCCTTTATAGGAATACAATGCTGTTATTTCTTCTCCTCCTCCTTTTTTTAAAAAAAAATGAGATATTTTAATAAATGGAAGTACATTGTTGTTGGTTTTTAATGGTGATGGGTATAACTGGCCCATATCCCTAACTTTTTATTATGGCCATCAGGGTCCATCTTCCCACAGCTGTCATGCCAAGGGTTCTGTGTTAACAAAAAGTGAAAGCAAAGCCATTTGACCAGAAGTTCTTTTGGCATGTGATAAGCAATATGTTCCGGGCATCAGGCAATTTCCTGACTCACCTGACTTCTAAACTTAATGAAATCTCCACATCTTCCACCAATGTCCCCATATTAAACTTAATGAAATTCCTTCATCTTCCATCAATTTCCATTTCATTCAGTCTTTCTCACCTTACTCTAGGGGATGCTCTCTTGTCTAGGGGTCATGACTCAACTTTTCTGCACACATTAAAAAGTCCTAAACTGTCTAGGAGTTTACAGAGCACTTCAGAGAATTGTATGTTCTTCCCTTTCTCAGTCATTTTTTGGTTCACTGGTTATAATAACAATCCCAAGTAAAGATGCTTCTAGATTCTAAGAGTACTATTCTAGTCTAGTTAGCCAGGAAAACAAAGAGTCAATAAAAGTGTGCAATCGAGTACTTCACATATGTTTCCATTCATTCATTTATTTGGCAGCTATCTGTTGAGAGTCTGGTATGTTTTGGGAATTATTTTAGGTACTTGGCTTATATCAACAATAGAAATATCTCCCTTGTGAGCTTCCATTCTATTAGAGGGTCAAGAGTGGGAGATTTAAGAGCAGATAACAAATCATAACTTGTAAGTATTTTTTAACAAGAGAAATCAAGATAAGGCAGGTCTGGCATGATAGGGCATTACAGTTTTAAACAGATGGTCAGGATAAGTCTCCGGAAGGGGAGAACTGAGCACAGACTCCAAAAAGATGAAGAAGAAAGCCATATGGATATTTGAGGCAAGAGTGTCCTGGAAGAATGAAAGCCAGTTTGAAAGGTATGAAGCCGGGACTTGCCTTGTGTGTTTGAAGAACTTGATGCAGATGAGGGTAGCTGTAGCAGGGTGAACAATGGAGAGACCTAGAAGATTAGGGCCAGAGGGGCTATCCTCATGTTCAGCCTCCGTCAGTCTTTCTGCTAAGTGAAGTGTCATCCATTATCCATTGCAGGGTTCTGAGAAGAAGAGTAACAAAATCTGAGGCACATTTTAAAATGATTGCTCCAGTTAGTGATCAGGGAAGTGACTTGAAACAAGGATATTATTTGGAGGTTAGTGTAGTCATCTGGGTGAGGATGATGGTGTCTTTCTTTAGGAGGCTGCCTATGGAAGTGGTAAGAAGTGTTTAGACCCTTGCTCATCTTGAGAGCGGAGCAAGCTAAGTCATTGACATCCTGGAGGGGAATCCTGAGAGAAAAATGTAGTTAGGAAAGACTTAGCTGATTTGACTTGGAGTTTACCAGTGTGGTAACACCCTTCTTTATAATGTTGTTATGACAAATAAGGATACATGTGTAAACATTTGGAAAAAAATCAAATTTCCAGTATTTTTCTTTATATATGTACTGTCTTTTGATTTCTGTTGCATTTTAGCATTTTCAAGCAGACAGAACATTGAGGAAAAAAAAGTTTGACTAACTGGAATCCTACCAGTGGCTATTGATCCTACATTTGACTTTAACTGGAAGAGGAAAAATAAAAATAAAACCAGAGGTGGTTATTATAAAGTAGCTTTCAGAACTGGGGTTGTTTTGGCGCCTAGGAACACCATGAGGATAATTGACATTCATAGTATGTCTAATGTGTTCATGTGAAGAGGTATATATAATAGATCAGTACCTAGGAGGTGTTTATATTTCAAAACTAAGAACGTCAGAAATTTAATAAAGCTGAACACTTTCTGACCTAGACATTGCAGTTATTGAGGTCTTTTGGGTTGTAGTGCATTTTTTTTTTATTCAGAGAAATATATTCATTTCGAGGAGATCACAAAAGACAGTGAAGTTCAGTCACAAACCTTTTTGCCCCATTCTAGTGGTTGCAAATATTAAAAAAAAAAATTACCTTGGGTATTTCCTCAAAGAAGAAAACAATAAAAATTTTGTATTTAATTATTTTATTATTAGCATTCCTTTTTTCTTTTTTAATATATCAAGTAGAGCTATCCTGACTTCTTTGAGGATTCATTCACTTTTAACATCCCCTCCAAGCAGAACTGTTAACAGTGATAGATGCTTGAGGAACCATGTAATCAGCACGTAACACCTTCACAGGTAACAGAAGCATGGTAAGGATGAGTGTTGATTTTGCAAATTCTTGATCATTTTTTTTTTTCATTGTAGGTGAAAAAAGTACTCAATGCAGCAAATTGTATGAGGCTTGATAATCTGTAAAGAGTAAGTCAACAGGTAACATGGTACTAAGCCTTCACTTTTCTTGGTGATACAAGGTTTTATATTCCCTGTGATATCTTAGACAACTCACTGATGTTGTATTTATTTCATTTATAAAAGGAACTATGAAGACCTCACCTGTCTCCAAGCAGGAGCTTAGTTTATCTCTGGAGGACCTTATGATTCTGTCTTGATTTTTTTCAGTTGACTGCTCTGACCCACACTTTCTTTTCCTATGACACAGCACAATAAGTTGATGTGTCTGGCCATGAAAAACAGGAACGTCGCAGCTGCTGTTATGTAGCACTTTTACATTACATTCTGTCATCAACAAAATGCTGTAACAGCAGTGCCAACAGCAAAGAACACCGCAAGAAACTTTTCCTCTTTCCATTTCCACTCAATAATGCATTTCAAATCTGTGTTCTTTATTTACTCTTCTTAGGCTCATCAAAGTTTAAGCATCACATTTTATCAATTCCTCCTTGGATTTCTAATTCACAGATACTGCAGCCTTGCTTGGTTTATATCTTAAAGATCAGTACCATTTATGTGCCTTCCTCTTTGTGTAACACGTAACTTCATATATTTGTCCCAAGTCTATGTAAATTATTTGCAAGAATAATCATACTCTGTTTTATTCAGAGAGCAGACTCTGGTCATTTTAAACTCTCTTTAACAAGGTGCTTTTCTGATTTTTCAATTTTTGAGGAAATAGAATGTAATACAATACATTTTATCATGAATAATTTTTGTAATAATCATTGGTCTAGTTTTTTTTAAAGGTGAGAATTGGAATAGTTTCAAAGTACTCAGTATCTTAGTATGCTTATTTTGTAAGTATAAGTCTCAGTTATTTTTTGAAAGATTATTTTAAAGTGGTCTATTTGAATAACTTGTAGACATAAATTCAAAATAAAAAATTGAGAAATAGCTAGGCACAGGGTTCATGCCTATAATTTCAGCTACTTGGGAGGCTGAGGCAGTCTGGACAATTTAGCAAAACCCTGCAGAATGAAATTGACCAAGTAATGCCATGTACATGTATGAATATATCACAGTGAATTCCACCTTTATGTATATCTATGCAGCACCAATTTAAAAATTCAATAAGTAGAAGGAATACCAGTAGAGGGAAGGGAAGTAGGGGATGGAGGAGGAGAGGAAGTACTGGGGATTATAATGGAGCAAATTATATTACATGTATGTATGAATATGTCAACATGAACCCCACTATTATGAATGTCTGCTTGCCCCTGTCCAGCGCGGACAGCTGAACTAAGATCAGTTGGGTAAAGTTGGGATGATGCAAAATAAAACACAGACATGAAATACCTTTATACAAGCTTCAGGACAGCTTTCCGGGGCTCCCGGCCTCAAGAGGGGGAGGGGAAGAGAGAGAGAAAAGCATGTTCAGAAGTGGGCTTTTATTTGGGGGGGGACGCTGTTTCTAAGAAAGTTCTATCCAAAAATGGCAGACAGGGTAGGATTACAAGGGAGCAGGTGAGTGTAGCTCAACCTCAGCAGTATGCCTACACCTGAAGCCATGCCTTGCTATCTGAGCCGAGACAAGTCACTATGAAATGTAGTAATTGGTCAGAGCCCCCTGCATCAGGACTGGAAGGTGTGTTCATTCAGAGCAGCTTCCTACAAATGTCTATAATGCACTAATAAAAACATTGAAAAAATATTGGGGGATATAGCTTCATGGTAGAGTGCTTGTCTAGCATGCATAAGACCCTATGTTTAATCCTCAGTACCACAAAAATGAATAAATGAATGAATAAAAAATACTCCTGGATCTTTCTACTAATTACTATGAGGTTTAAAAAATGGTAATTTATGTGCTTGGCCATATGATTTACTGAGAAAAATATTGAGCAAAAAAACATGGAAGGATTTGATTCTGTCAGCTACTGGCTTTGTGACCAACTGTCAAATAACTACTGTGGGCTTCATTTCCCCCAAAGTTCTTCCAACTGGACTTTTTTTGTGTGTGTCTGTTCTTTTTTTTTGCCATTTATTTCAGTTTACTGTGAGCTTTACTCACATTTTCTTACTCTGGGTCTTTCCTTATTCTTTCTACTAGATTTTATTTTAATGACTATTCTGATGTCCAATACACAATCGTTATTTTTGACTAAATAGTTCGATTATTAACCAAATTTAGTTGGTCTGCGCCCCATTGTCAAGGATGCCAGTTAGGGGAGGCATTTGTGGTAACTTCTAAACATTCTTCATAAAGGGAGCCTTTGCTGTTGAATCCAGTATGGGCTCCCAGCACAGATTAGTGTGTGTCAAAGTAACTTCATTCTGGAGATAACCATCAGAAGGTCCTGTAACCTCCTGTCCCCTGTGAGTTAGTCCCATCCCTCAAGCATCACATAGCTCAGTAAGCCACTGGAGAAACTGTCTTCTGAGGAGGTCCTTAAACTTCTAGTTCAGTGCTGGGAACTGTACCTTGGACCAATTACCTATCTGATTGACTTTTTTTTTTCCTTTGTATGACTGGGGAATGAGCCCAGGGTCTCACACATGCTAGGCAAGTGCTCTACCACATAACCTCAGCCCCAGCCCCTAAATGACCACTGTAACACCCTTCTGTCTCATGTCTTTCTTGTCTCAGTCACAATGACAAAGTGTTCGGTGTTACCCACACCTTTTAGACCTTTTCCCTGTCCAGCCCTGTGGGAGGCTGCCATGCCATGTGACCAGCATTTTCCTTCTCTGATTGGTTGAGGCCCTGTCGGTCACTTCCCGTGATCTGGCCACATCAAGTGGCCCTAGATGGCGGCCCTGATCTTGGAAGTTGTAAAAATGTTGCAAAGTGTCTTCATGCATGGGTGTGCCTTCCTACAGCCCCAGGGGTTGAGTTAACTTACCTGTCCTTGTAACCCCTCCCCTCTTGATCTTTATTGGATGGAAATTTCTAAAGAATGAGAGTCCCCCCCAATAAAAGACCATTCCTGAATGTGTGCTAGCACTCTCTCTTGCTCGCTCTTGCGCTCTCTCTCTCTCTCTCTCTCTCTCCAGCCTCTCATGACATTCCTTCCTCTCCCATTTGGGGAGCTTGAGGCCGAGGGCAGAGAAGCCATCCTGGGGCTTAAATTAAAGGTAAATTGTGTTTTATTTGGTACCTTAGGAAATTCACTCAAGTGACCCTTAGTTGGCTGCCCGAGCTGGTCTGGGGCACAACCCTATTTATTGACTGGTTCACAGTTCTTTTCCATGATTACTTCCCGAAGGAGCCTTTGTAGGAATTTCTTTTCCTAACTGTTCTCCTTCCACCATGAAATTTTAAGAATTACAGATGCTCTCTCTGTCCATTAGTGTGTTTTATAGCTACAGCATAAATGTGCTTTACACATAAAAACAGTAAGATCTTCTTTTCACTTCAAAAACCAGTTTTCTTAATTAAATTGTTTATTCTAATCTGTTATACATGATGGCAGAATGTAATTCATTTCATATTATACATATAGAGCACAATTTTTCAAGTCACTGTACAAAAAGTATTTTCACACCATTCGTGTCTTCATACATGTACTTAGGGTAATGATGTCTAACTCATTCCACCATCATTCCTACCCACTTGTGCCCTCCTTTCCCCTCCCTCCCCTTTGCCCTATCTAAAGTTCCTCCATTCCTCCCATGCTTCCCCCACCCCCATTGCCATCCTGAGTCAGCATCCTCATATCAAAGAAAACATTCAGCCTTTGTTTTTTTTGGGGGGGGGGGATTGGCTTGCTTCATTTACCATCATATTCTCCAACTTCATCCATTTACCTGCAAATGTCATGATTTTATTCTCTCTTAATGCTGAGTAATATTCCATTGTGTATATATACCATAGTTTCCCTATCCATTCATCTACTGAAGGGCATCTAGGTTGGTTTCACAGTTCAGCTATTGTGAATTGTGCTGCTATAAACATTGATTTGGCTGTGTCCCTGTAGTATGCTGTTTTTAAGTCCTTTGGGTATAAACTGAGGAGTGGGATAGCTGGGTCAAATGGTGGTTCCATTCCAAATTTTCCAAGGAATCTCCATACTGTTTTCCAGATTGGCTGTACCAATTTGCAGATTTTTGTCTCCTTGAGGGCAGTATCACTTCTGATAAGAATGCACCACCTAGTTTGACTGTGTGTTCCATCTCTCTACCAGCTTCCCCTCTCTAAATGCTCTGCTCTTCTAAATTCATCCTATCATCCTATTGCTTCTGGGCAATGGCATTGGCTATTAAAAGTAATGTTTATATTAGGTGCTTTGAAGACACACATCCTGGTACAGATGTGTGAGTTACTCTACTATGTACAGGTAGGGTGAAAGGAATTGTCTTGTCACAGAGCATAGGTAGCCTCAGTTTTTCTAGATAATATCAAACTGTTATCCAGAGTGCTGTCACCAGCCTATACTCTCATCAGCAGTCTGGGACTTTGCTTTATTCCACATCCTCACCACCATTTGAGTTGTCTCTCCTTTTAATAGTACGTAAATCATGGTATCTTATTATTCTTAAATTTACATTTTCTTAATTTCTAATGAGGTAAAGCACCTTTTAAATAAGTTTATGGTTATTTCTAGCCTGCAAATGCCATGATTTTATTCTCTTTTAATGCTGAGTAATATTCCATTTTTACATTTTTGTGAAATGCCTATTCAAGTATTCTGCTCATTTTAAAATTTAGTTGCCTGTCTTTTCCTATATATTTTCCTATATATTCTTTATAAATTTCATTTCATCTTTGCGTTACAAAGATCCTCACTCTGTATGCCTTGACTTTTTATTTCTTTAATGATAGCTTTTTGAACCTATTTTACTTATGTTTTATTTTATTTTTATTTTTCTGCTGTGGTGGGGATTGAACTTGGGGCCTTGCACATGCTAGGAAAGTGCTATACCATTGAACTTCATCTCCAGCTTGGGAACCTATTTTAGTGCAAGTAAATTTACCTTTTCTTTATGGTTTGTACTTTTTCAGGCTTGTTTAATAAATAATTCCTTATCCCAAGGACAGGAAGATATTCTCCTATACAGTAATATCTTCTAAAAATGTTTCAGTTAAGATTTTCATATTTTTTGAAAGGTGATTTGTTCCACATAATGTGCAGAACCAACCCGACCACATTCCAATTGTCCAAATAAAAATAGGTCGATTTCTCAGCACTGTCATGTTTGATTAATCTGTTGACTCTCGTACTGGATTAATAACTACAGCTTTTTATAGTAGGTCTTAGTAACAGGAAGAACAGGTCCTTCCATCTTGTTTGACTTGCTAAAAACTGTGTTGGCTGTTCTTGGCCTTTTTAACTTTCATATAAATTTTCAAGTCAGCTTGTTTGGTTTCACAAAAACAAAAAACAAAACAAAATAAAATCACAAAAGGTATGTTCACTTACCTATTTACAGATAAGCCAACATTTTAATGATGTTGCTGTGGACACGTCTTGACTTTCTCTGTGGTTTATTATGTTGGTTAAATCTTCTACATACACAGGACTATTTTTATCCATGTGTTTTATTATGTTCTCTGAGAGGTGTTTAGAATAATCCATTAATTTCAAAGAGAGCTGTTTTAAATAATATCACATTATGATTGTTTTGCAAATTTCTTTTGTACTTGTATAAATTTTGTCATTATTTTTGAAGCTCTGTTATTAGGATGCAGGCAGGTCTCATTAAATATTCCTGGTGAGTTTCTTTTTATGATTAGGTAAGAATTCTCTTTATTTTAATGATACTTTTTGCCTTTAAGTGGTATTTTGCTTATACTAGTATTCTGTCCATTTAATTTCAAATTTTCTGTGCCTCATATTTTAGGTATATCAATTGTAAATAGCATATGGTTCAATTTTAATCTTTTTGTTTTATTTAATTAGAAAATCTGACTTTTAATAGGGGAACAGACTCATTTTAATTCATTATAATTACACATTCCCAGCACCTTACTTGTATTTTCTTTTAGCATTGTCTTTTTTTCTTTTTCTCACATTTTCCTGCCTTTCCCTGGATTTATTTTATTTTTTATTTTTTAAATTTTGGAACAGGTGATAGATGACCAAGAAGTTGGAAAAAAAAAGTACACAAGTCCTATGTGTATCTCCATCTAGTTTTCCCTAATACTTATATCTATATTTCATACAATTATACAATAATAACCAAGTCAGGAAACGGATGTTGGTACAACATGTGTGTATACATCTATGCCATTTTATTATATACTTAGATTTGTGTAACTGCCACTAAATCAAGATTCAAAAACTATTTCACCCTCACAAATATCTCCCTTGCACTACCCCATTATAGTCACATCTACTCCCATTTCCCCCAATGTCTCTAGCCCCCTGGTGACACAAATTCACTCTCCATCTCTGAAATATTGTCATTTAGGTAATGTTATATAAGTGGAATCACACAGTATATGATCCTTTAAGATGGGCTTTTTCCACTGAGCACACTACTCTGAGATTCACCCAGCTTGTTCCTGCATCAATAGTTCATTCCTTCTATAGCTAGGTAATATTTTGTGATATAGATAAACCATATGTGTTTATTGAGTGGGAGGAAGTTTAGGTTTCTCCCCAGGTGTATCACCTTGGCTAGAGGGGAGAGGCACCTTGATATTGCTACTGCTACCTCATTGCTGCTGGGAGTCTTTCATTTAGCCTCCCAGGTGAGGATGAAGAGAGGCACCTCATTAATGCAGGATGGATATGGAAGTGCAGAGTGTGCACATGGTTCCCCAGGCCTGTATGAGCATGCGCCCGTGTGCTCATGCATATTTCCTAGACTGGGATGAAAGTCTCAGATCACTACTTGCTTTTCTCTGGTACCACCCTGGGCAAGCAAGGAACAACCTCCTTACATCTGAGCCTGAGCAGGAGTTGAGGATCCCAACTAGACCTTTTCCTTGACACATTAGAAGTGGACAACCCCTTAGTGTCTCCTGTACTGGGCAGTTATCCTTTATAAGTTTCCTGTTTTGCTAGGATGGCTCTTCCGGATCCTTTGACAGGGGAGGGTAGAGTTTTCTCTGAGGCTTGGCAAAGTTAGCCCTTTGGTCTCTCTTAGCACTGCAGCTGTAGGCCTTTGCTTGTTTGGGCTTTATTTAGTCCCCATTTCTTCTCTACTGATTGGAAAACCACTTATTTTTTCTTGTGCTTTTTGTATTTAAATACCCAATTTTAAAACTTACCGATACCAGAGATGCTGAATGCTTCTACTTTAATAACCCAGCTGCAGTTTTTTTTGCATGTTACTGTCATCATGCATTTAATCCCATTTCATTTGTAAGTTCTCTCTACTCTTAATTTTTGTTATATGTCCCTTTTACACTCAGTGCTTTCTTTAACTTACAGATAAATTTACCAAATTTCTATTAGCATTGTTTCTTGCACTTTGCTCTTCCCTTCCTTCCTAATTCAATTACCTTTGTGCTGAAATATAGGCCTCGTATATTTTCATTGAGAGTGAAGGGTGAAAATGTGTTTTTCCTTTTCCTACCATGATGGCTGTAAGGGTTCCCTTAGCTTAACTAAACTTTAGACATTAGACAAGATTCTTCCTGACTCTAGGTCCCTGACTATTTTAGAGCATGTGCTTTAGGAAATGTGTCATTGCAAATTTTTCTTCTGCCTCTTTGAGAAGCAAAGCTTTTCTCAGTCTCTTGCCAGTTTTATAACTCAAGAATAGCTCTTTCAATGATCTAGGCACCATCGCTCTAAAATATGATAGAAATATATTAGAGCCTGATACTCCAAAGTGACACTTAGTAAACACAGGTAGCCTAATAAAAATGACCAGCCTCCTCACTAAGATCCTCTAGTGTTTTTCCACAAACTCAGCCTGGTGCTTAAGAAAATAGTCTGACGTTTTATTATAGCAGAGTTGAGATCAGTCTTATGTATTGCAATAGTTTTGAGTAAATTCTTTTTTAACTTGTTTAATTCTATTTGATGCAAGGTTTTTTTTGACGTCTCTCCATGTGTGAACATTAAAGATATTAAATGAAACAATACATGATGATGATTTTTAATTTGTTTTTAAAATAAATTCCCTCAAGGACACATATCTTAAGTATTTTTTGTGTGGTTAAAATAAATATATATAGCTGGGCATGGTGGTGTATGCCTGAAATCCCAGCAACTCTGGAGGCTGAGACAGGAGAATCAGGAGTTCAAAGCCAGCCTCAGCAACAGTGAGGTGCTAAGCAACTCAGTGAGACTCTGTCTCTAATTAAAATACAAAATTGGGCTGGGGATGTGGCTCAGTGGTCAAGTGCCCCTGAATTCAACCCTGGTATCCCCCCTAAAAAATAAATAAGTATGCATTTATATACACATTCATATATATATAGTATGTATATATATTATAAAACTTATTATTTTAGCCAGTTCTGTATAATTATGTATATTTGCGTTGTTGTACAAAAAACCCTACCATACATCTCTGGAACTTTTTCATTGTTCCTAACTGAAACTTTGCAGCTATTTAATAACTACATTGTGTATGTATGTTTGTGTATGTGTACGCGCATGCGTGCGTGCACACACACACACACACACACACACAGAGCCTTTTATTTACCCATTCATCCATTGATGGATACACTTGGGTTGTCAGCCTCCATTTGGCTATCATGAGTAATGCTGCTATGAACATGTTGGGTATGTACACAGAAGTGCAGTTGCTGGTAACATGGTAATATTACTATATTATGGTAATATTATTCTATGGTAATACTATCATTCATGTTTTGAGGAGCTGTCATACTATTTCCCATAGCAGCTGTACCATTTTCTATTTACACCAACAGTGCACAAAGGTTCAAATTTCTCCACATCCTTGCTATTACTTGTTCTTGTGTTATTTTTTTCAATAGTCATCTCAATGGGAGTGAAGTGATGTCTCACTGTAGCTTTAACTTTCATTTCCTTAATTGTTAATGACGTCGAACATCATTTTTGTGTTTATTGGCCACTTCTATATTTTCTTTGGAGAAATGTCAACTCAAATCTTTTGTCCATTCTTTAGATCAGGTTGGTTTTGGTTGCTGTCATTGTTGAGTTGTGGTAGTTCTTTATGTATTACAGATGTAGATTCTTTATCAGATATATGATTTGTGAATATTTTTTCATAATTTTTAATTTTTAAAGACTCATAATAGAAATCCCTTGGGCAGAGTTACATTAAAAAGAAGTTACATTGATATTGTTTCAGCCTGTCAAAACTATCTTGGAGCATGCAGTATATGTCTGGTAAGATTGAAGGCAAGAAGAATTAATTGATCCATTCATTTGATGACAACATTTATTAACAATTATCATATATCATAATATTAAATGTCGGCTGATGCAAAGATAGTGACAGAATTGCTACATTCAAAGACCTCATGGTGAGGTCTAATGATAATGTTGGAAAGGAGATTAAGTATTATATGTTGGTGTAATGTCATCTACCTGCTTTTCAAGTCTGTTCTTCTTTTCAGTTGGTTTCTAGCCTTATAATTCTTCTCTTTGACTTTTGCACATCTCCTGTGCCTAGAAAGTGCCTTCATGACTCTCTCTCCAGCCTCTACCTCTAACCACTAATTTCTAATGATTTCTTGAGTTTAAAAGCCACCTCCTCAGACAGTCCTCCGTTGACATCCTAATTCTTCCGGTTAGCATCTCCCCAGCAGATCTTATTGTCCTCTTTTGACATTGATCACAGCTTGCTATCACTTCAGTTTTGTCTTCCTCATTTTATTCTAGATTTTCTAAGATCAGGCAATTACCATCGTCTTTTTGCAGATCTGTCTCCCGATTGCTTTTCAGAACACATGGCTTTTTGTGGCAGCAACTTGGCTAGGTTGAACAACATGGCTCATTTCACAGAATTCCATTTCTAACATATCTCTGGTTAAGGAGGGCTGAAAGAGATGTTCTCTGCCGAACTGAGAAAGGGAGGCTGCACACATATGGCTGCTGCTGATCTACTGACTTGCTTGGTGTGAAACAGTAGATAGGGCCAGGCTCATTATGAGGGGACCGGACTTTTACAGTGTTCTCTTGTCACTAAGGTCAGAGGCAACAAGAAAGGACTTAGGTTTCACTCTATCCTTGAGGCATTCTGCTCTGTATACCCCTTCTTACCATGTGGACTTCAAGTTGCAATCTCAGATAGGGAAAGACATGTGTATCTCCTATCTAATTCTTTGGGTGAACCCTTACTGAGACAGAGAATGGTATTTGCATGTATGTGTATGTGTGTGTGTGTGTAAGATTAAATAGCTTACTTGTTGTTAACTTATGTTTTTGGCTTCTTTTTCCACTGAAAGAAGCATGACATAGTGGTTAATAACACAAATCAGGGGTAAAGTAGTTTATGTTTCCATATAGACTGATGCTTATTAGATGTGATTCAGGTCCCTCATCTGTAAAATGGGAATGTTTATAACTACCTGATCTAGTTGTTAGGATTAAAACAAACATTGTTTTTATAGATCAATGCCTGGCATATTCAAGTAGCAAATGAATTTGATAAATAAAAATAAATATAATGAGCTATAAAGCTTTTTTGGGGAAACATGGATATTTTTCTCTGCTGTTTAGCACATATGTCCTAGCATACAGTAGGGGCTCAAGGGCTCAAGACATCAAGACATGTTTGCATTGAATACCTTCCTATATAACTCCAATCTCAAGGGCTAACAATCTTTTTTTTTTTTTTTTTTTTTAGTACTGAGGATTGAACCCAGGGGGTGCTTAATCACTGAGCCATATTCTTGGCCTTTTTAAATATTTTATTAAGAGACAGGGTCTCACTGAGTTGCTAAAGTACCTCGCTAAGTTGCTTTGAACTCACCATCTTCCTGACTCAGCCTCCCAAGCTATTAGGATTACAGGTATTCGCCAACAGGTCTAGCACTAACGATTTTTAGTAGATCATTTTTTTTCTGCATTTCTCAATCATTTATGCATTTAATATATCAGTGAAATGTGTCCAGTCCCTCTCAGAAGTAGTGGGCCACTGAGATAGTGAATCGTACTCTGAAGTAGGGGAGATCCTGGAGGAGAAGTTAAATTGGAAAACTTCTACAAATGATTCTGTGTTTCCTCTTATGTGATGGTGTTCCCAAAGATGGTATCTTTCTGCAATAGTCACTGGAATTAAACTCTCTACAAAGAAATGTCTTGTAGAATGATAACCCATTTATTAAATACAAATGCATTCTGTTCTTAATGTTCACTGGAATGCTGAATCATAGTAAAGTTTATAAGATAAGACACCAGATGATTATTTATTTATTTATTTATTTTTGTAATTAGAAAGTGATTTATTAATTCAATGCTTCTCTCTTATTACCTCACATTGCATATTCTTCTTCTTCTTCTTTTTTAAGATTTTCTTTTCTTTTTTAGCTTTTCAAAGTGTGTCTTGAGTCTGTTTTCTAACTAGGAACCAGGGCAATATGTTGATGTTTAAATTTGTCAGAATTAACAAGACTCAGTCAGCTACGTCCTTCTGGTAGCCTACATTCATCCAAAGACTCTTTGATTACTAATTAAGCATCCTGAATCAGTTAGTTTCTGGAACAGTTTTCCATTCTTGTAATTGAGTTTAAAACTGACAGTCTTTAACTGAACAAAATCCACTATGGACAATTTAATTTCAATTTCAGTGCTCCATTTAAGCCAAAATGTCATGTAAATAAATAAAACAACTTGACCATAGTTAGCATACAAAATATTTTCTAATTAACCTTTTAATAGTTACTAATAATTTTACACTCATATAATACATAGGTCAGATTTTCCATTTGTAGTCATTTCTAATACTATCTTTAAATTTTTTTTTGTATGGAGTGAAAAATGAAACTCCTTCCAGGAAATTTCTGTTACTATTCTTAGCAATTCCTGATTAGAAAGGGATTTTTTGGATATCTAGAGTTATTAAGTCCTTTCTGTGTTCTTGGAGTTGTGAAATACTTTTAACCAAAATTGTACCTAATGAGAAATCTTATTTCTAGTGCTTAAATCACTTGTATTCAATTTTTGATAATCTACCTGAAGCAGATCCACTTTACACATTTGATGTGGCAAATTGTACCCTCACCCGTTCCTGATTTAGTGTGTTTTGGTCAACTTCTTGGCCTCAGCTAATGTGTGCTAGGAGGAAAAAAAAATCTGACCTGGATCTTTTCCAAAAGCAAGGACAAATAGGAAAATGAACTTTCTTAAATAAAGCAAATATAAATTATTTTTGGATGATCTAATGATTTAGATTATATATGGCCTTTCTTTTCTCTATTAGCCTAGCTAATTAAGTGTACTTGCTTGAAGGCCTTTTGGATCTCATATTTATCTTGTGCAGCTTCCCAGTTCTATTCATTAGAAAATAAAGGAGGCACATTTATCTTAGTTTTATCTTCGAGTGGAAGGTTTCTTGTGTACTGGATAATTTAGGGGAGAGAGAGAAAGGACAAAGGCAACTAGGCCAAATGTAATATGATTTGTTGGACTTTAAAATACGCATGTCTTTTCTTCTCATGGAACAAATTATAAGTAGTCTTCAACACGTTTCCAAGGGATGCAATAGGAGTAACTACTGATAGTTTCTTGAAGCTGCACGAATCTTTGTCTTCTGTGGAATTTGAGAATGTTAGTTACATCACTGTGGTCCAAGTTACCTTTTTCATCCCAGTGTCTTAGACCAGGTTCCCCAGATTTAGATCCTGAGATGAGGTTTTGCAAGTGGTTTGTTATAGATGTGTTTGGGGGAAACTAGGAAAGGAGGGGGGGGGGCTGGGGACAGAGGAAAAAAGCTAAAGAAGAGTGAGATTTCAGGCAAAATTCCACAAGGATCATTTCACCTTGGTTCTTTGGTGGGACACCAGGTATGCGGTATGCCTTGGAGTAAGTTGTCACAAACCAAGGCAGAAGATATAGGTGTTCATTCTCCCACATGGGTTAGGCATGGGTTAAAACTGAAGCTCATGCATTGCTCACGATTTTACATTGGAAAAGACAGTCCTTTCACTGATAATATTTATGCCTTTTAATCCAACACCTTTTCTTTTATCTAACAATTAGAAAAATGTAGAAAGTTACATAGTTAAATACAAAACATATCCTGTCAATATTATTTGTAATGACTTGGTATAAGATTCGTATTCCAAAATAATGGGGCATAACAATTATGACATTACATCCATGTGACAGAATGTTATCAAGCTATTCATATAGTATCCTGTGGCTATTCATGTAGTTTTTCAAAATTCTAATATATAACAGAAAAAAAGTAAGCCTGTCCAGTTAAACATAAATTCCCAAGCACTTGAAACTCTACATCTACAGGTCCAGTGGCTCCTGATGTTAGTCCTCCTTCTCCAGGCTATTAACTATGGGCCCTTCCTGTTGAAAATATCCCAAGTCTGGGGGTGAATGTGCACAAACATGGTGTAAAAGAGATCTGGAGGGATCAGAGTAGAGCCACTGGTCTTGTGCAGAATAGCACAACTTGGGCTTGAGGTGTGGCTGTTGACATGTTCTCTCACCAGTCTTTGTTTTCTCCTAGAAGTCTTATCATGAAGGGATAGATATTGCAGCCTTGCTAAAAATAAAATAACATAATGGTGGGACTTTTTACCTCTCCCCTTGGCAGGAATTTGGTCAGGATGTAACCCCTTTGCAGGACAAGGTCAGTATGATGAGACATCCTCTACCGGCTGAAATTTGGGTATTCCTACCTGGGTTTGGGTCTATTTCAATAACCAGATGTTTCTTTCTGTGACAATCCCTCCCATTTTCCTCTTGTAAGCAAAAAAATTAACAAGTGTTATATTTGACTCATCATACATTTTGTGTTATAAACAGCTAACACTGTCCTAATAGGCAATGAGTTTATTTCCTTACTTTTGATGAGTCTCAAGAAAATTGACTCATGGCACCATCTGTTTAAATATCCCTAAGTATGCCATCCAAGTTATAGAGCATTGTCTATCAGGAGCACACAGAGATGACAGACAATATGTGTTTGATTGGCTTTCTATTCTTTTTTCTCTTAACAACAAACTTATTTAGCATCTCCATGGTATATTTCAGCCCAAACTAAAAAGCTTTATTGTTGTGTTTTTTTTTTTCTTTTTCTTTTGCAGGAGTTGGTACAGTGTACAATAGTATTTAGAGTTTTATTTTTCCAGGAGAATCTTGATGCATTTCTGCCCTCCGTCTTGGTATAATGATTCTCCTCTCACACTGCAGATCTTTTCTTGTGGGTCTTCAGAAGTCATCTCATACTTCAGTAATCAGGACACATTAGATTATGTCTTCTCTTTCCTGACAGGGGGTCAATTTCTTTAGACTCCAGCCTCTCATATTGGGGATGAGTTGAATATGTTGCCCTTTTTGAGAATAATATACATGGAAGTAGTAATAATATATATTAAAGTAGAGCACCTCCTGGGTCTATTTCTCAAAAGAAAATATTTTCTTAGTCTGCATTTATACTGACAGGTGGAGAGAGCACCGGATTTCTACGAGGGTCATTGGCAAAATTTCAAAAAGTAGTAATGAGTCCACAGAGTAGATGGTTGCTGCACGAATAATTTAAATTTTCCTAGATGAATATTATTATACTTGGCAGACTATGAAGAAGATCATGTAGTTCCCAGTATCGCTGTCTCCTTAATGCTTTGTGTCCCAAATCTATTTTTTTCTTGTATATGTTGCAATTACTCATGCCACATGGGTTGGAAATTAATGCAGCGAGGCATGGCCAATATTTATTACAAAAGGGTTTGGAGACTAAATCAAAGATGCATCATGTGCTAAGACCAAATACTTCTGAACTGACTTGGTTCAAACTTTGCTCATGTCACCATCTACAGGCAAATTTGCCTAGTCCAAATCCTCTGTGGGGATATATAGAGGGGAGGTTGGGTCATTATTCTTCATGTATATACCAGCAACAGAGCTTATAATTTTTCCTTGTACATGAAGCCTGTACCTCCCAAACTAGAACTCAGAGTCATGTGAACTCTTTCTGTTTGCTTGATTAAAACAAACTCCCCAAATGTTATCTATGTTTCCGCATAATGTATCAGCCAAAGAACAAAATTTAAGCCATAGTATTGGAAGAGAATGATATTCTAACATGATTTAGTACCTCTGTGTATCATTTTCTCCCCTGTGCTCAGAATTTTCTTTTTTCCAAAAGTTGTGTTCTTATGATCAATGCCATTGATTACAATGAGGGCATTTAGTTTATTTTTTTATTTTTATTTTTTTAAATGCTTGGGTCTCCTGGGAAAAATAATTTTTAGAAAGCTCTCAGTTGTCTGCAGGCCACTGAAAATTGGTGTGAAGCTACAACTGAAACTGTACACCACTGTCTCCTGATGATCAGGAGATGTGCTCACCCACTGATCCACTATCCTTGTCTTTTCCTTTGCTGGTCCAGGAGGATTAAATTTGCTCTAGCTCTTTGGTTTTCCAGAAAAATCTCCAAGTAAGAAGGAATGCCTCATTTTCCGTTAATGTAGAACTCTTGTCATATAAGACACAAAGTTATGCTGTGTTTGTCTCCTATATCTCAAATAGAATCTGTGAAAGAGCATTTTTAGTATTTCCTTGAAACTCCTTTTGTAGGACTCAAACATTAAAACAGAGGCTGGGTTAGGGGATCTTCCAAGTGATTGGCATCCTTTGCTTGGTGATGATTCATAAATTTCCATCTCTTATAATATCAAGGGGTTTCTTTGGTGGTATACCTGTCCTTCTGGATTCTTTTTATTCCCTGAAATTGTATTCTATCCCAGAATAGCATCTTCATGCCAATGAAGACTATGGAGACTTTCTTATTGCCACGCATAGATGCCAAAACAAGACAATTTTTCTTTGAGCTGCAAGTGGGGACCTGGATGGTTCAGGTTTTTTTTTAATTTTTTTTTTATTGGTTGTTCACAACATTACAAAGCTCTTGACATATCATATTTCATACATTAGATTGAAGTGGGTTATGAACCCCCAATTTTACCCCAAATGCAGATTGCGAATCACGTCGGTTATACATCCACAATTTTACATAATGCCCTATTAGTAATTGTTGTATTCTGCTACCTTACCTATCCCCTACTATCCCCCCTCCCCTCCCCTCCCATCTTCTCTCTCTACCCCATCTACTGTAATTCATTTCTCTCCTTGTTTATTTTCCCATTCCCCTCACAACCTCTTATATGTAATTTTGTATAGCAATGAGGGTCTCCCTTCATTTCCATGCAATTTTCCTCATCTCTCCCTTTCCCTCCCATCTCATGTCACTGATTAATGTTACTCTTTTCTTCCCCCTCTTCCTCCCTGCTCTGTTCATATTTGCTCTCGTTATATCAAAGAAGACATTTGGTATTTGTTTTTTAGGGATTGGCTAGCTTGACTAAGCATAATCTGCTCTAGTGCCATCCATTTCCCTGAAAATTCTATGATTTTGTCATTTTTTATTGCTGCATAGTACTCCATTGTGTATAGATGCCACATTTTTTTTTATCCATTCATCTATCGAGGGGCATCTGGGTTGGTTCCACAGTCTAGCTATTGTGAATTGTGCTGCTATGAACATCGATGTGGCAGTATCCCTGTAGCATGCTCTTTTAAGGTCTTCAGGGAATAGTCCGAGAAGGGCAATAGCAGGGTCAAATGGTGGTTCCATTCCCAGCTTTCCCAGGAATCTCCAAACTGCTTTCCAAATTGGCCGCACCAATTTGCAGTCCCACCAGCAATGTACAAGTGTACCCTTTTCACATCCTCGCCAGCACTTGTTGTTGTTTGACTTCATAGTGGCTGCCAATCTTACTGGAGTGAGATGGTATCTTAGGGTGGTTTTGATTTGCATTTCTCTGACTGCTAGAGATGGTGAGCATTTTTTCATGTACTTGTTGATTGATTGTATATCCTCCTCTGAGAAGTGTCTGTTCAGGTCCTTGGCCCATTTGTTGATTGGGTTATTTGTTATCTTATTGTCTAATTATTTGAGTTCTTTGTATACTCTGGATATTAGGGCTCTATCTGAAGTGTGAGGAGTAAAAATTTGTTCCCAGGATGTGGGCTCCCTATTTACCTCTCTTATTGTTTCTTTTGCTGAGAAAAAACTTTTAAGTTTAATTAAGTCCCATTTGTTGATTCTTGTTGTTAACTCTTGTGCTATGGGTGTCCTATTAAGGAATTTGGAGCCCGACCCCACAATCTGTAGATCGGAGCCAACTTTTTCTTCTATCAGAAGCAGAGTCTCTGGTTTGATATCAAGCTCCTTGATCCATTTTGAGTTAACTTTTTTGCATGGCGAGAGAAAGAGATTCAGTTTCATTTTGTTGCATATGGATTTCCAGTTTTCCCAGCACCATTTGTTGAAGATGCTATCCTTCCTGCATTGCATGCTTTTAGCCCCTTTATCAAATATAAGATAGTTGTAACTTTGTGGATTAGTCTCTATGTCCTCTGTTCTATACCATTGGTCCACCCGCCTGTTTTGGTACCAGTACCATGCTGTTTTTGTCAGTATTGCTCTGTAATATTGTTTGAAATCTGGTATCGCTATACCACCTGATTCACACTTCCTGTTTAGAATTGCTTTTGCTATTCTGGGTCTTTTATTTTTCCATATGAATTTCATGATTGCTTTATCAATTTCTACAAGATATGCCGTTGGGATTTTGATTGGCATTGCATTAAACCTATAGAGAACTTTTGGTAATATCGCCATTTTGATGATGTTAGTTCTGCCTATCCATGAACAGGGTATATTTTTCCATCTTCTAAGATCTTCATCAACTTATCTCTTTAGGGTTCTGTAGTTTTCATTATATAAATCTTTCACCTCTTTTGTTAGGTTAATTCCCAAGTATTTTATTTTTTTTGCGGATATTGTGAATGGAGCGTTTTTCCTCATTTCCGTTTCAGAAGTTTTGTCGCTGATATACAGAAATGCCTTTGATTTATGCGTGTTGATTTTATATCCTGCCACTTTGCTGAATTCATTTATTAGTTCTAGTAGTTTCTTTGTAGACCCTTTTGGGTCTTCTAGGTATAGAATCATGTCATCTGCAAATAGTGATAATTTAAGTTCTTCTTTTCCAATTTTTATGCCTTTAATTTCTTTCGTCTGTCTAATTGCTCTGGCCAGTGTTTCGAGAACTATATTGAATAGAAGTGGAGATAGAGGGCATCCCTGTCTTGTTCCGGATTTTAGAGGGAATGCCTTCAACTTTTGTCCATTCAGAATGATGCTAGCCTGAGGCTTAGCATAGATAGCTTTTACAATGTCAAGGTAAGTTCCTGTTATCCCTAATTTTTCTAATGTTTTGAACATAAAGGGAAGCTGTACTTTGTCAAATGCTTTCTCTGCATCAATCGAGATGATCATATGGTTCTTATCTTTAAGCCTATTGATGTGGTGAATCACATTTATTGATTTCCGTATGTTGAACCATCCTTGCATCCCAGGGATGAATCCTACTTGATCATGGTGCACAATTTTTTTGATGTGTTTTTGTATTCGATTCGCCAGAATTTTATTGAGGATTTTTGCATCTAGGTTCATTAGAGATATTGGTCTGTAGTTTTCTTTCTTTGAGGTGTCTTTGTCTGGTTTCGGAATCAGGGTGATGTTGGCCTCATAGAATGAATTTGGAAGAGCTCCCTCTTTTTCTATTTCCTGAAATAACTTGAAAAATATTGGTATTAATTCTTCTTTAAAGGTTTTGTAAAACTCCGCTGTATACCCATCCGGTCCTGGGCTTTTCTTGGTTGGTAGTCTTTTGATGGCTTCTTCAATTTCATCCATTGATATTGGTCTGTTCAAATTGTGTGTATCCCCTGACTCAGTCTGGGCAAATCATACGACTTAAGAAATTTATCGATGTCTTCACTATCTTCTATTTTGTTGGAATATAGGTTTTCAAAATAATTTCTAATTGTCTTCTGTATTTCTGTAGCATCTGTTGTGATATTGCCTTTTTCATCCCGTATGTTAGTAATTTGAGTTCTCTGTCTTCTTCTCTTTGTTAGCATGGCTAAAGGTCTGTCGATCTTATTTATTTTTTCGAAGAACCAACTTTTAGTTTTGTTAATTTTTTCAATAGTTTCTTTTGTTTCAATTTCATTGATTTCCGCTCTGATTTTAATTATTTCTAGCCTTCTGCTACATTTGCTGTTGTTTTGCTCTTCCTTTTCTAGGGCTTTGTGTTGGAGTGTGAGCACATTTATTTGTTGGTTTTTTCTTTTTTTGAGGAATGACCACCAGGCGATGAATTTTCCTCTTAAAACTGCTTTCATTGTGTCCCATAGATTCCGATATGTTGTGTCTGTATTTTCATTTATCTCTAAGAATTTTTTGATTTCCTCTTTTATGTCTTCTGTAACCCATTGATCATTCAGTAACATATTGTTCATTTTCCATGTGATGTAGGATTTTTCCTTCCTTCTTTTATCATTGATTTCCAGTTTCATTCCATTATGATCAGATAAAATGCATGGTATTATCGCCACCCCTTTATATTTACTGAGGGTTGCCCTATGGCATAATATATGGTCTATTTTTGAGAAGGATCCATGTGCTGCTGAGAAAAAAGTATATCCATTTGATGATGGTTGATATATTCTATATATGTCAGTTAAGTCTAGGTTATTGATTGTGATATTGAGTTCTATAGTTTCATTATTCAATTTTTGTTTGGAGGATCTGTCCAATGGTGAGAGAGGTGTGTTGAAGTCACCCATAATTATTGTGTTGTGGTCTATTTGATTCTTGAACTTGAGGAGAATTTGTTTTATGAATGTCGCAGCACCATTGTTTGGTTCATAAATATTGATAATTGTTATGTCTTGTTGGTGAATGGTTCCTTTTAACAGTATATAATGACCTTCTTTATCCCTTTTGATTAACTTAGTCTTGAAGTCGATTTTATTCGATATGAGGATGGCCACCCCTGCTTGCTTACGAGAACTGTGTGCGTGGTATATTTTTTCCCATCCTTTTACCTTCAGCCTGTGTATGTCTTTTCCAATCAAATGTGTCTCCTGGAGGCAGCATATTGTTGGGTTTGATTTTTAATCCATGATACCATCCTATATTGCTTTATTGGAGAGTTTCAGCCATTAACATTCAAAGTTACTATTGATATATGGTTTGAACTTCCATCCATGTTTGATTGTTTATCCTTTTTTTTAAAAAAATTTAGTTTGTTTCTCCGTGATTATCTTTCCCGTCGCCCTCTGTCTTTACCGAGGCACTTCCCACTGATGGTTTTGGTTATTGTTTTTCATTTCTTTCTCGTGTAGTGTTTTGCTCAAAATGCTTTGCAATGCTGGTTTTCTGGCTGCAAATTCTTTTAACTTTTGTTTAGCATGAAAGATTTTTATTTCGTTGTCATACCTGCAGCTTAATTTTGCTGGATACAGAATTCTTGGTTGGCATCCATTGTCTTTCAGAGTTTGAAATACATTGTTCCATGACCTTCTTGCTTTCAGTGTCTGTGATGAAAAATCCGTTGTTAACCTTATTGGTTTACCCCTGAATGTAATCTGTCTCCTTTCTCTTGTAGCTTTTAATATTTTCTCTTTGTTCTGTATATTGGATATCTTCATAACAATGTGTCTTGGCGTTGGTCTACTGTGATTTTGTGTGCTCGGTGTCCTGTATGCATCTTCAATTTGTATATCTGTTTCCTTTTTTATTTCTGGAAAGTTTTCTGTAATTATTTCATTCAGCAGGTTTCTCATTCCCTTGGTTTGAATCTCTGTACCTTCTTCTATCCCGATGACTCGTAAGTTTGGTTTTTTATGTTATCCCATAACTCTTGGATGTTTTTCTCATGATTTTTTACCAGCCTTTCTGAGTTGGCTAGACTCTTTTCAAGATGGTATATTTTGTCTTCATTATCTGATGTTCTGGCTTCTACTTGCTCCACTCTGTTAGTGATACTCTCAATTGAGTTTTTAATTTGGTTTATCGTTTCCTTCATTTCTAGAATTATTGTTTGATTATTTTTTATAATCTTTATCTCCTGATAAAGATGCTTAACTTCTTCTTTTATCTGTTTATGTAATTCATTCTCAATGTGTTCTTTCGCTTCTTGAATTTGCTGTCTTGTATCCTCTTTAAGGTTCCTTTCCTTCTGTCTAAGGTGTTCCTTGAGTTCTTTATATGACCATTTTTCTGATGACTCTAGGTCCTCCTGAATATTTAGGCTGTTCTGCATTGTTTGTACTCCTTTTCTTCCTTGTTTCTTGAAGCTGCTCATGTTGCTTCTTGTTCTGTTTGACTGCTGAGTTACTGTTTACTCCTATAAATTTATTTGATGCTTGGGAGGAAAGGTATTAGAAGGGAAGGGAAGAAGTCACTAAAGAGACTGAGAGTAGGCAGATAGAATTCAAGGAAAGGGGGATAAGAAAAATGAAAAGACAAAAGATAGAAATAGGAACTAAAAAAAGAAAAAGAATTAAAAAAAATAATAATAATAATTAAAAAAATTAAAATTAAAATTAGAAGAGAAAGAAGAAGAAGAAGAAGAAAAAAAAAACAAGATAGAAAAATGAGGATGAAAGAAAAACCCAAATCAAAAAAACAAACAAACAAACAAACAAAAAAACAAATGCCGTCTTAGAGTTTGATTAACTTCTCTTCCACTAGGTGGCGCTGTGCCCACCAGGTCAAGTCTCTCCTGTCAGTACGCGGGAACCAATCACTGTGCAGTAGCTCCTCCCAGACTGGGCGAGTCTCCAATCCTGAGTGCCTAGGGCCTCCTCTTGTGTCCAATCACTTCCACTTTTCCTCTAGCCAGGCCCCTCTCACCACAATACTGGCTATAGGCCGGGTCTGCTGCTCCCAGGAGCCCTGTTTTCATGAACGACTGGGCTCACTCCTCCAGTTTGCCATTCCCTCAGACCCTAAGTTTGTAGAGCTTGGGGCTGAGAATCCTCAGCGAATTTTACTTGCCCTCCGGTAGCCACTCCCCCGTAGCTGGTGCAAGAGACCTCAGCAGTCAGCCCTGGCAGGAGCGGCAGTTCCACACTGCGGGTCCCACCCCACCTCTGACTCCCTCGGGCTGACTGTAGCACTCACGGGAGAGCTGGAAGGGGCCCTTAAGGTTTCCCTGATGCGTGGAGAGGGAAAGCTAGGGGGTTACACACCTGTAGCAGCAGGCTTCAATGAAGTTATCTTCTTCGCCGCAGTCCTGCGACGCCAGCTCTCCGCCACAGTGGTGTCCCCCGCAAACGGCGACAGTTCGCCTCCCCCTGCCGGGCGACCAACACAACGGGCGGGTCCCCACTATCTCTCCCAAGCCCCGACTGCAACCTGCGGCCACTACCCATGAAGGCCCGGCAGGCATCCACCTCCGTAGGATGGGAAGGGCTGACCAGCTGCCTCAGCTGGATGGATTAATGCAGAGTCACAGCTGTCTGTCTCAGCTTTTCAGACGCTGCGGCGCGGGGCACGGAGCACAGAGAGGCTTACTCAATTCCCGCTGCCATCTTCCTCTTCTCGCTATCTCCGGATGATGGCAGGGCTCTCCCTCCGCTCCCTCTGGTGTGTCTCAGCCTCGGGCTCCCGTGCCTCTCTCCGCCGGCCTCCACTGCCAGCGCTGCCCCGGTCGCTCTCTCCGCCCCCGGCGTTCCCGGCTTCTGGCGACACCGCAGCCGTGTCTCTCCGGCTCGTGGCTCCGGCGGTGCCCGGGGCCGGGGAGGCGACAGCCCCTCTCCGGCAAGTACCGCAGTTCCCGGGCCCCGAGTCCCGGCGGCCACAAACTGACACTTTTAATAAACCTACCAATTCCCGGCAGGACCCCCTTCACGGAATTTTGCTAGAAGTTCCTCAGTAGGTAGACTGCCGCTGTTCCAAGGGGTCTTTTTGATCCCGTTACTGTGGAGACATTAGAATTGCTGCTTCCTCGTCGGCAGCCATGTTGGATCCCCCAACTTTTAAGTTTAATTAAGTCCCATTTGTTGATTCTTGTTATTAACTCTTGTGCTATGGGTGTCCTATTAAGGAATTTGGAGCCCGACCCCACAATATGTAGATCGGAGCCAACTTTTCCTTCTATCAGACGCAGAGTCTCTGATTTGATATCAAGCTCCTTGATCCATTTTGAGTTAACTTTTGTGCATGGCGAGAGAAAGGGGTCCAGTTTCATTTTGTTGCATATGGATTTCCAGTTTTCCCAGCACCATTTGTTGAAGATGCTATCCTTCCTCCATTGCATGCTTTTAGCCCCTTTATCAAATATAAGATAGTTGTAACTTTGTGGATTAGTCTCTGTGTCCTCTATTCTATACCATTGGTCCACCCGCCTGTTTTGGTACCAGTACCATGCTGTTTTTGTCACTATTGCTCTGTAATATAGTTTGAAATCTGGTATGGCTATACCGCCTGATTCACACTTCCTGTTTAGAATTGCTTTTGCTATTCTGGGTCTTTTATTTTTCCATATGAATTTCATGACTGCTTTATCTATTTCTACAAGAAATGCCGTTGGGATTTTGATTGGCATTGCATTAAATCTATAGAGAACTTTTGGTAATATCGCCATTTTAATGATGTTAGTTCTGCCTATCCATGAACAGGATATATTTTTCCATCTTCTAAGATCTTCTGCTACTTCTCTCTTTAGGGTTCTGTAGTTTTCATTATATAAATCTTTCACCTCTTTTGTTAGGTTGATTCCCAAGTATTTTATTTTTTTTGCGGATATTGTGAATGGAGTGTTTTTCCTCATTTCTGTTTCAGAAGTTTTGTCGCTGATATACAGAAATGCCTTTGATTTATGCGTGTTGATTTTATATCCTGCCACTTTGCTGAATTCATTTATTAGTTCTAGTAGTTTCTTTGTGGACCCTTTTGGGTCTTCTAGGTATAGAATCATGTCATCTGCAAATAGTGATAATTTAAGTTCTTCTTTTCCAATTTTTATGCCTTTAATTTCTTTCGTCTGTCTAATTGCTCTGGCCAGTGTTTCGAGAACTATATTGAATAGAAGTGGAGATAGAGGGCATCCCTGTCTTGTTCCGGATTTTAGAGGGAATGCCTTCAATTTTTGTCCATTCAGAATGATGCTAGCCTGAGGCTTAGCATAGATAGCTTTTACAATGTCAAGGTAAGTTCCTGTTATCCCTAGTTTTTCTAATGTTTTGAACATAAAGGGATGCTGTACTTTGTCGAATGCTTTCTCTGCATCTATCGAGATGATCATATGGTTCTTATCTTTAAGCCTGTTGATGTGGTGAATCACATTTATTGATTTCCGTATGTTGAACCATCCTTGCATCCCAGGGATGAATCCTACTTGATCATGGTGCACAATTTTTTTGATGTGTTTTTGTGTTCGAGTCACCAGAATTTTATTGAGGATTTTTGCATCTAGGTTCATTAGAGATATTGGTCTGTAGTTTTCTTTCTTTGAGGTGTCTTTGTCTGGTTTCGGAATCAGGGTGATGTTGGCCTCATAGAATGAATTTGGAAGAGCTCCCTCTTTTTCTATTTCCTGAAATAACTTGAAAAATATTGGTATCAATTCTTCTTTAAAGGTTTTGTAAAACTCCGCTGTATACCCATCCGGTCCTGGGCTTTTCTTGGTTGGTAGTCTTTTGATGGCTTCTTCAATTTCATCCATTGATATTGGTCTGTTCAGATTGTGTGTATCCTCCTGACTCAGTCTGGGCAAATCATATGACTTAAGAAATTTATCGATGTCTTCACTATCTTCTATTTTATTGGAATATAGGTTTTCAAAATAATTTCTAATTGTCTTCTGTATTTCTGTAGCATCTGTTGTGATATTGCCTTTTTCATCCCATATGTTAGTAATTTGAGTTCTCTCTCTTCTTCTCTTCGTTAGCATGGCTAAAGGTCTGTCAATCTTATTTATTTTTTTGAAGAACCAACTTTTAGTTTTGTTAATTTTTTCAATAGTTTCTTTTGTTTCAATTTCATTGATTTCTGCTCTGATTTTAATTATTTCTTGCCTTCTGCTACATTTGCTGTTGTTTTGCTCTTCCTTTTCTAGGGCTTTGTGTTGGAGTGTGAGCACATTTATTTGTTGGTTTTTTCTTTTTTTGAGGAATGACCACCAGGCGATGCATTTTCCTCTTAAAACTGCTTTCATTGTGTCCCATAGATCCTGATATGTATGTCTGTATTTTCATTTATCTCTAAGAATTTTTTGATTTCCTCTTTTATGTCTTCTGTAACCCATTGATCATTCAGTAACATATTGTTCATTTTCCATGTGATGTAGGATTTTTCCTTCCTTCTTTTATCATTGATTTCCAGTTTCATTCCATTATGATCAGATAAAATGCATGGTATTATCTCCACCCCTTTATATTTACTGAGGGTTGCCCTATGGCATAATATATGGTCTATTTTTGAGAAGGATCCATGTGCTGCTGAGAAAAAAGTATATCCATTTGATGATGGTTGATATATTCTATATAAGTCAGTTAAGCCTAGGTTATTGATTGTGGTATTGAGTTCTATAGTTTCTTTGTTCAACTTTTGTTTGGAGGATCTGTCCAATGGTGAGAGAGGTGTGTTGAAGTCACCCATAATTATTGTGTTGTGGTCTATTTGATTCTTGAACTTGAGGAGAATTTGTTTTATGAATGTCGCAGCACCATTATTTGGTGCATAAATATTGAGAATTGTTATGTCTTGTTGGTGTATGGTTCCTTTTAACAGTATATAATGCCCTTCTTTATCCGTTTTGATTAACTTAGTCTTGAAGTCGATTTTATTCGATATGAGGATGGCCACCCCTGCTTGCTTACGAGGACCGTGTGCATGGTATATTTTTTCCCATCCTTTCACCTTCAGCCTGTGTATGTCTTTTCCAATCAGATGTGTCTCCTGGAGGCAGCATATTGTTGGATTTGTTTTTTTAATCCATGATACCAGCCTATGTCACTTTATTGGAGAGTTTAAGCCATTAACATTCAGAGTTACTATTGATATATGGTATAAACTTCCATCCATGTTTGATTGTTTATCCTTTTTTAAAAAAATTTAGTTTGTTTCTCCATGATTATCTTTCCCCTCACCCTCTGTCTTTACCGAGGCACTTCCCACTGATGGTTTTGGTTATTGTTTTTCATTTCTTCCTCGTGTAGTGTTTTGCTCAAAATGCTTTGCAATGTTGGTTTTCTGGCTGCAAATTCTTTTAAGTTTAGTTTATCATGAAAGATTTTTATTTCATTGTCATACCTGCAGCTTAATTTTGCTGGATACAGAATTCTTGGTTGGCATCCATTGTCTTTCAATGTTTGAAATACATTGTTCCATGACCTTCTTGCTTTCAGTGTCTGTGATGAAAAATCTGTTGTTAACCTTATTGGTTTACCCCTGAATGTAATCTTTCTCCTTTCTCTTGTAGCTTTTAATATTTTCTCTTTGTTCTGTATATTGGATATCTTCATAACAATTTGTCTTGGCGTTGGTCTACTGTGATTTTGTGTGCTCGGTGTACTGTATGCATCTTCAATTTGTATATCTGTTTCCTTTTTTATTTCTGGAAAGTTTTCTGTAATTATTTCATTCAGCAGGTTACTCATTCCCTTGGTTTGAATCTCTGTACCTTCTTCTATCCCAATGACTCGTAAGTTTGGTTTTTTTATGTTATCCCATAACTCTTGGATGTTTTTCTCATGATTTTTTACCAGCCTTTCTGAGTTGGCTAGACTCTTTTCAAGATGATATATTTTGTCTTCATTATCTGACGTTCTGGCTTCTACTTGTTCCACTCTGTTAGTGATACTCTCAATTGAGTTTTTAATTTGGTTTATCGTTTCCTTCATTTCTAGAATTATTGTTTGATTATTTTTTATAATCTTTATCTCCTGATAAAGATGCTTAACTTCTTCTTTTATCTGTTTATGAAATTCATTCTCAATGTGTTCTTTCGCTTCTTGAATTTGCTGTCTTGTATCCTCTTTAAGGTTCCTTTCCATCTGTCTAAGGTGTTCCTTGAGTTCTTTATATGACCATTTTTCTGATGACTCTAGGTCCTCCTCAATATTTAGGCTGTCCTGCATTGTTCGTACTCCTTTTCTTCCTTGTTTCTTGAAGCTGCTCATGTTACTTCTTGTTCTGTTTGACTGCTGAGTTACTGTTTACTCCTATAAATTAATTTGATGCTTGGGAGGAAAGGTATTTGAAGGTAAGGGAAGATGTCACTAAAGAGAATGAGAGTAGGCAGGTAGAATTCAAGGAAAGGGGGATAAGAAAAATGAAAAGACTAAAGAAGAAAAAAATAGGAACTAAAAAAAGAAAAAAAAATTTAAAAATAATAATAATAATTAAAAAAATTAAAATTAGAAGAAAAAAAATTAAAAAAATATTTTGTAAAAAAAATTAATAAAACAACAAGAAAGAAAAATGAAAATGAAAGAAAAACCCAAATCAAAAAAAAAAAAAAGAGAAAAGAAAAAAAGAAAAAGAAAAAAAAACCCTAATAAATGAAGTCTTAGAGTTTGATTAACTTCTCTTCTAGTAGGTGGCGCTGTTCCCACCAGGTCAAGTTTCTCCTGTCAATACGCGGGAACCAATCAGTGTGCAGCAGCTCCTCCCAGACTGGGCGAGTCTCCAATCCTGAGTGTCTAGGGCCTCCTCTTGTGTCTAGTCACTTCCCACTTTTCCTCTAGCCAGGCCCCTCTCACCACAATACTGGCTACATGCCAGGTCTGCTGCTCCCTGGAGCCCTGTTTTCATGAACGACTGGGCACACTCTTCCAGTTTGCCATTCCCTCAGACCCTAAGTTTGTAGAGCTTGGGGCTGAGAATCCTCAGCGGATTTTACTTGCCCTCCGATAGCCACTCCCTTGTAGCTGGTGCAAGAGACCTCAGCATTCAGCCCTGGTGGGAGCGGTAGTCCTGCGCAGCGGGTCCCGCACTACCTCTGATTCCCTCGGGCTGACTGTAGCACTCACGGGAGAGCTGGGTGGGGCCCTTACGGGAGAGCTGGGAGGGGCCCTTAAGGTTTCCCCGATGTGTGGAGAGGGAAGGCTAGGGAATTACACACCTGTAGTCGCAGGTTTCAATGAAGTTATCTCCTCCGCCGCAGTCTGATGGCGTCAGTTCTCTGCCATGGTGGTGTCTCTTGCAAATGGCGACAGTTTGTTTCCCTTTGCCGGGCGACCAATGCAACGGGTGGGTCCTTACTGTCTCTCCCAAGCCCCGTTTCAAACCTGTGGCCACTACTTATGAAGGCTCAGTAGGCATTTACCTCCGTAGGCTGAGAAGGGCTGACCAGTTGTTTCAGCCGGATGGATTAATGCTGAGTCATAGCTGTTTGTCTGCGGGAAGCAGGTGAACGGGAGTTTGAATTCAGCGGATCAGGGCTCAGTGCGTGTTCTCAGATCACTTAGATTTTAAATTGTCACTCATCTTATCAGCTGTTTCATTTAACTCGGCAGCTCACTCGCGCGGTGAAGAGTCTGCTCTTTGGTGCTCCGTGGGAGGCGGCGGCGGCGGCCTTTGGGACCCCCGGGGAGGGGGTGCGGGCTGGGGGAGGGGAGGCGGCGCCTCGGGGCCGCGCGGGCCGTGTACCGGACACGCAGGAGAGTGGGCGGGGTGGGGGAAAGAAATTGAGATCTAGATTTAGGGACTGAGCTTGGGAGGAGAGACAGCTGGGGAGAAGCAAGGCGGAGAGGTGGAGAGGAGAAGGAGAAGGAGCCGAGGGAGCCGGGCAGCTGGGGCTGCAGCCTTACTGCTCGCGCTGAAGTCGTGATGGACTCCCTCCACCTTGACTGGATTCGTGGCGGATTCACTCCACCTAGGCCCCTTTCTTGACACGGTGCTGGGTTTTTGTTGACAGATCTCCTTTAATGATCTTTACCTCATCTTTTCAGACGCGGCAGCGCGGAGCACGGAGCGGCTTACTCACTTCCCGCCACCATCTTCCTAACCAGGGGTTCAGGTTTTTTGTTACAGAAAACAGAACCCATTCTATCTAGTTTAAGCAGAAAGGGATTTATAAAGAGATTTCAGGTGGCCAGTGGTCTGCTTCTTCAGCTCTTCAATACTGTCAGGTAAGCTTCTAGGAACAGTCCAGAGCAACACCACTGAGACAAGGGAGCTGCTATATCTGCCCTACCTAGAGACACACTGCCTACTATGAGTTGGAAACTCTCTCGCTGCAACTGTCAACGCCAGGATATTTGGCTCTTCCTGCTGATGTTAAAGTCTTGTTCTGCATCATCAAAATACACATCTTGCCCACAGCTTGTTCCCTGTCATCTTAGCTCACTTGAATCTTGGGTTTGCATAGGCTCTCTGATTGGCACAACACAGGCTGTACATCTGTACTATAAGCAGGGAGTCTTGGAAAATGTGATGCTTTGGATACCAAAGTAAAGAAGGCAGGATGTGCGATATGGACACTGTTATAGTTTAGAGAGAGAGAGAGTTCAATTAATATTGGGTGATCATAGATAAAAGATGGCCATGATACATCCCAAGAAATTTTATATTGTTTTGGGGAGTTTGATTAATAATTACATTAATATGTATTAATACAGATTAATAATTCCATTAATAGTAGAAGTTAAGTTGTCTTAAGCAGTGTGATGTGCTAGCACTGTGGTTAGTAGTTTATATATATTATCTAATTTTATACTCATAATACCGAAAGTTAATGTTTAAAATTTTATTTTAAAGAGTAGAGAACCAAAACTCATTAAGAAATTTGTCAAGGTCAAGGTAGAACAGGCTTCAAAGCCAGATTCAACTTTCTTTGAAAGCAATATTTTTATGTGTATTAGCATTGCTTGAGAGTTTCTTTAAAAAATAAGAACTTCAATAAAACATATGGTTTATTAGACCAAGTCATTTGGCTCTTTAAGACTTTGCTGGAAGACATGTCCTAATAGTTTTTATGCCATTTTTGTATTTGTCTCAAAGTTTTAAATTACATGACTTTGCCGTTTTCAAAATGCCAACATTTCACTTTTTTTTTTCCAGAAGGATTTCATAGTTTTTCCTTTTCTGACCCAAATAACTTTTTCTTTGACTTGTTTTTCATCATCTTCTGAACTGTTGATACCTTCTATTAGGTTATATGAGAAGGCTTAAATTTTCCTGCTGTCACTCTCGGAACATTTTTAAATGGGGTATAACACATTTTAATTCATCTTACTCTGCTTTATTGCTTTTCTATACATGTTTTATATTGCTTGAAAAACACATTATTTGGTCATTGTCACCTTTGGCCAGTATGCAACCCGGGCAGCTATTTCATTAATCTTTTTCAAAATTAATTTTTTTCCAAGTGTGTCCAGAGGTTAAAAAAAAAAATTAAAACCATCAAAATATTTGCCCCAACTCTAGTTTTTGGAAACATAGCATCATGAAACTTGACATTTGTCTTTTCCTTTTAAATTATAGAAAAGGTATTAGTGCTAAGAATCATTTATTTCAACTTTTTTAATATATGGGAAGAATTTTCACAAATATGTGTGTGTGTATGTGTGTGTGTGTGTGTGTATGATCCCCCAATAAATTAATCTGAGGAAATATAGAATATGTCTTTGAGGTTTTAGAAATGATGCCATTTTGAGAAAAGCAAAAATGCTAGGATTGAGTCTATAGAGATTTTGTTAATCTCATTCCTCCCCTCCTGCCCTTCCTTAAAGGGGGGAGGCTTACACTTGCCAGGATCACATTTTGCACCATTTAAGAAGCAGGATAAAGGAAGGTGAATAAGAATGGATGACTCTTGGATTTTAGCTTGGTTAGATGGAAAAGATTATAAATTCGGTTTCACTTATGTTTGTTGTAGATGCTTATGGGACATTCATCTAGTGCTATTCCCCAGTGCAAAGCTCAAAGAGAGATCTGTAAGCAAACAGATTTGCTTGTTTGCACCACAGAGGTATGTAACAGTTACTCGTTGCTATTACAATGCTGCAAAACAAACAATAACACAACTTCAGTGGACATTAGTGAGTATTTATTTATTGATACCTGTGCGTCTTGTCTCTGTTGGCCTCACTCTCTGTCTGGGATTCTCTGTCTTGTAGCTCATTTAGAATGTTTTTGACTGAGACAGCTGGGGAATCTTAGCTCTGCAGGGCATGCTCTCCTTTTCTAGGAGCTACTCTGCTTACTCTCAGGGCAGTTGGAGAGAAGCCAGAGCTTACTGCAAATGCTCATGCAAATGCTTTCAAGTTCCTGCACCCACCACAAGTGGGCTAAAGCAGATCACATCCCATTGGCTAAAGCAGGTCACATGGCCAGGCCTGAGTCAGGGTGGCAGAGTTTCACAAGGTTACATACATGACAAAGGCTATGAAGAGGGAAAAGTATAGAATTGGAAATCTCACAAATGGTCAACCTACCATAAAAGGATGGTTAGAAATAAGAGTTGATGGAATTATCTAAGGAGAGTCTATATAATTAGTGTGAAAGTGAGGACAGAACTATCAAAACTAAATTATACTGCATAGAAAAGTATCATCAAAGATGAATGGTTCAAAAGGGACTTATATTATCTAGAATCTAAAAAGCTAGGAAAATTCAAGTGGGTAACGATAAATAAGGTCAAGCACGTGAGAGAAGTTCAACAAGATTAAGGGTACTATGAAGTTTGAGGTGAACTGTGAACTTTGTGAAAGAAGATTCCCTTGAAAAACTGCTATTAGAGAAACAAACTCAGATTCAGTGACTTGAAGGAGTAGAAAGCTGGGGGGTTAGAGGCAGCAACTGAAAACTACCTTACAATTTATTTTAGAAGGTAGGGAAGGGACAGACTAGAATTAAATTCAGGAAAAAGGAATTTTAAAAATTTCCTTAATTATGGGAGAAACAGGCTTGATATAATGTCATGGAAAAGATGCCAAAGTAGGGAATGGAATGTAGTGGAAAAAACTCAAATAAATGGGGGGCAGAATATGTCACCTAGATTCAGATGGGGAGAAAATCAAAGACGAGGTAGAAAAACCTCCCCCTTTAGAGGAAAGTTTGAATGATTGTTGATAAATTTTGTGTTCGGGTGATGAGTCCATATTCTGTTACATCATCATCATTATTATTATTTTGCATTCTTTTTCTTTAAAGGTAATAATTTACATACTACAAATGAATAATTTTTAGTATGTTTGTAGGGTCGCACAAACATTACCAGAATCCAGCTGTAAAACATTCTGTTACTCCAGCAATACCCCTCATGCCATTTGTAGTTAATCCACATTCTCATTCCTGGCCCCAAGTAACTGTTAATTTGCTTTAAATTTACCTACATGTTTTAAATCCCTTTTTCAGCCTGTCTGACCATTCATCTTTAATTACACTCTTCTATACGTACAGTTTAATTATTGGTTTCCTTTAGAGTTTTATTCTTAGTTACTTTCATGCTAATTATATACATTCTCTTTAGATAATTCCATGAACTGCTACCTCTAACAGTCATCTACTCAGGGGTTAATTCTATCTTCCCATTTATGATTATCTCCCCATCCATATCTAGGTGTATTCTTTCCACCTGTCCTTTGCATATGTAGTGTGTCTGGCTTTTTTCACTTATCATAATGTTTTCAAAGTTATATTGTAGCATATAACAGTCCTTTGTTCAAATTTTATTGCTGAATGATATTCCATTGAATGGATGTATCATACTGTATTTAAACATTTTCCAGTTTGTAGATACTTAGAACATTTGCAATTTTGGGGTACTCTGAATAATGTCTCTGAACATTTGAATGTGAATCCTTCTGTGAACATATATAAAATAATTCCGTTTTTCTTGAAACCTGGGTATAATTTCTGGGTAATAGATAACTTTTTGAGAAACTTTTGAACTGCTCTCCAAAGGGACTATATAATTTTATGTTCCCATCTGCAATGTCTGAGGGTTTTAGTTTATTCAGAGCCTTGTTAAGACTTGCCTTTGTTAGCTTTTTGATTATGGTCCTTTTAGTGGATGTGAAGTGATAGCTCACTGAGGTTTTAATTTGCATTTCTAGAGTCACTAATGATGTTGAACATTTAAATATACCATATTAAAAGAATAGAAGCCCAAAACACTTACTTTTCTCATTGTTAATTTTTTAGAGTTCTTTGTATATTTGAATGATCGTCCTTTATCAGATGTGTCTTCTTCAAATGAGGTCTTCTAGTCAGTGTGTTCATTGTCTTTCATTCTTTTAACAATGTCTTTTATGGAGAAGAATTTTTTTTAAAGAGAGAGAGAGAGAGAGAGAGAGAGAATTTTAATATTTTTTTTTTAGTTATCTGCAGACACAACATCTTTGTTGGTATGTGGTGCTGAGGATCGAACCCGGGCCGCACGCATATCAGGCGAGTGTGCTACCGCTTGAGCCACATCCCTAGCCCCATGGAGAAGAAATTTTAACTTTAATAAAATCCAGCTTATCAGGTTTTTTTTTCAGGAATCATACTTTTGGTATGATATACAAGGTTATCATGAAACAAAAGGTCATCCCTTATATCTTTATTTTTCTCATGGCTTTTAAAATTTTATCATTATTCTGTATAGTAGGCATTTTAATTATAATGTGTATTGGAGAGGATTTTATTTTACTTTTGCCTATGTGGGGTTCTAATTGTGTCTTGTATTTGGGTTTCATCTTTGATTTTTTTAGATTGAGTAGGGTTTGGTTTTTGTATGTAGGTGTACCAATGTTTGGGATGTAAATATTTACAACCATATTATCTTTTATTGGATGATTTCTGCAACTAGTAAGAAGTGAACTTTGTCTTTTTGATTAATTTTAGCTTGAAGTCCACTTTATCAAATATGAGAATAGTTATTCCTGCTTTCTTTCCATCTCCATTCTTTCACCGTTAGCCTGTGGGGATCTTTGACTATAAGGTGTGTCATGTCTCTTGTAAACAATATACAATTAATTCTTGTTTTTTAATCCTTTCTGCCAATCTATGTCTTTTCACTGGAGAGATTAAACCATTTTTTCAGTGTTATAAAGAGATAACTTTTATTTCCTCCCATTTTGATATATTTTTATTATAATTAATTCAGACGATTCTCCTTTAACTGACTGTTCATTTAGTGTATTTTGCATATGTTGGCTCTAGTACTTATTTTTTCATTTCTTCTGTGTGAAATACTTCATTGAGTATGTTTTTCAATGTTGGCTTAGTGGTTATGAATTCTTTTAGTTTTTATCATGAAAGGATTTTACTTCTTTAATTCTAAGGGATAATTGCTGGATATAGTAATCTTGGTTGGCACCAGTTGTCTTACAGGGTATGGTATATATTATTCTAAGTCCTTCTGGATTTTAATGTCTGGATTGAAAAATTAATACAAATTATAACTGATTTACTCCTATATGTTACCTGCCTTATTTTTTTTATCGTGTAGCTTTTAAATTTCTATCTTTATTCTGTATAATAGACATTATAAATAAAACATATTACTTATAATATGTTTTGGAAAGAATCTTTTTTTTTTAAAGAGAGATGGGGGGAGAGAGAGAGAGAGAGAGAGAGAGAGAGAGAGAGAGAGAGAGAGAGAGAATTTTTTAATATTTATTTTTTAGTTTTCGGCGGACACAACATCTTTGTTGGTATGTGGTGCTGAGGATCGAACCCAGGCCGCACGCATGCCAGGCGAGCGCGCTACCGCTTGAGCCACATCCCCAGCCTGGAAAGAACCTTTTTTGATCTTTCCTATTTGAGGTTCTAAATGTGTCTTGTATTTGGATTTCCATCTCATTCCTAAATGCTTGGAAAATTTTCTGATATTATTACACTGAAAATTTTGTGCATTCCTTTAGTTTGTATTTTAGTGTCTTCTTCCATACTAATGATTCTTTTATTTGGTTACTTATCTGTTATTTCATATTTCTTGAAGATTCTTAACATCTTTTCTTTATTATCAACTTTATTTTAAAGATTGTATACTTCATCTTTGGGGCATGAGAATCTGTCTTTTATATGGTCTAATCTATTTGTAATGCTTTCATCTGAATTTTTAGTTTATTTATTGAGTCTTTCATTTCCAGGATTTCTATTTGTTTCTTTCTCAAAATGTCTCTTTATTTATTTTTTCTTTTTTATTTGTTATGTTTTAGATATGCATGACAGTAGAATGTATTTTTGACATATTATACATACATGGAATGTAACTTATTCTAATTAGGATCCAATTCTTGTGATTGTACATGATGTGATTGGAGTTTTACAGGTTGTGTATTCATATATGAACATAGGAGAGTTCTGTCTGATTTATTCTATTGTCTTTTCTATTCGCATCCCTCCTCCCTTCCCTTCATTCCCTAAATGTCTAATCCAATGTAGAATTACTCTTATCTGGTTAGATTTGTTTTTCAATTTATTTATTTTTTATTCTAATTTGTTATATATGACAGTAGAATGCATTACAATTCATATTATACATATAGAGCACATTTTTCATATCTCTGGTTGTATATAAAGTATATGTTATTGATATGATCTTTCACCTCCTGTATTTTCTCTCCTAGCTCATTCTTTACATCTTCTTTTAGTTCATCGAATATTTTAACTATAAACTTTTAAAATTCTTTCTCTGACAGTTTTTCCACAGTGGTATCAACGGGATCAGTAATTGAAGTCCGGCTGGCTGGTTTGAGTGGTTTGTTTTCTTGCTTTTTGATTTGTTTGTACATCTACATATTTTCTGGTGATGATTGTACACTCTACTTTTATGTAAGGGACTGTTTAGTGAGCTTCATCCTCTAAGTACCTGAAACCGGGCAAATATCCAAGTACGATATTTCCACTCAACATGTATCCTCTTATATCCAATATAAACATGACTTTAAGATTCTAAACCCTATTAGCTGCAGTCACTTCAGAGCAAAGTCATACGCTAATCACCCTTATGGAAAGAATATTGTAAATATTCCTCACAGTTCCTCTGATCCAGGTGTAAAATCATATTAATGTTCTTGAACAAGTTGAGAAATTAGTTATTTAAGATAGTGAAAGTATTATTGTACTACATAGAGGTTGTGAAGGGGACAAAATAAAAATGGGCAAAGAAAAAAAAAGAAAGATGATACAGAAAAATAATAAAAACCAAAATAAAAAGATGAAAAAAATGGGGGGTGATTAGAAGCAGGAGTGGGTAATGCAAGAAGGCAAGGAGAGTCTAAGAGGAATAGATGTAATCCTGAGCTAGGAAAACAAAGAATTTGTTTTTCAATTTATTTATTTATTTATTCTAATTTGTTATATATGACAGCAGATTCCAGTTACTTCTTTAGAACATTAGCAGAAATTCAAATGAATCGAGGGGTGTAACGTCAAGTAGTAGGAGAATATCTATGGATTTCATACAAAAATCAATATTTATAAGATCAAAATTGACAGTGTTACTTATGATAATCCTTTCAGATATGGCTCCCCGTATTTCTTAGTGAGTCCTCCAGGTTTGGATTGCATCAGGATTTGGGAGCTTTATAAGATGCCTACTATTCCTCAGCTTTACTTGTAAACTTTCTGGTGTTTAGAGGTGGTGATTGTTAGAAAGACCAGGTCTGACACAAACTTCATGGATCATTTCAGCCTTTTATTCAGTAACGGGACTATCTCTACAGGAATGGACCCACTTTCCTGGTAGAAAATTAGCCACTGAACCAAGGAGGGGACTGGACTTATATAGATTGTGGGTGATTTAGTGAGCGTGTCAGTCTGAGCACTCAGGAGTTTTAGTTGTTGGGTTGAGGGTTGGTGGCCAGCACCTGGAGAGGAGTTATCTTGGAAGAGATTAGTGTTTCCTAGAGACTGTCATTCTAGGTTGGATGAAACACTTTCTCCCTGCCTGTTGCCACTATCTGGGAAGAATTTATCTTGGGAGAGATGAAAGCTGTCAGTGTATGGCTTTCTTTTTCATTCCCCTTTTCCCAGGTCACACTATCTTGGGTTTTTCATTTTCCATATCCAATAGTGATGACCACAGGAGAGTGGCAACCTGAAGCTGAAAACCTTGGTTCTTGTGTCCCAATGAAAGAAAATTTTAAATCAGGTGCAAAAAAAATCAAGCAGGAAAACTTTATTATTAGTGAAAGTAAAGTAAGGCTCAAGCAAAAAGCCCCCTACTCCCTCTCGTTTGTGGATTGTTTCAGAGCAGAGAACCTCCAAGAAAAGAGTGTTATTTCCAAATTTATTGCTGTTTTATGAACTGAGGTCCATCTTCTTCACTTTTTGCCAATCAGATGTTCTACTCCTTCTTCACATCAGGTGATGGAGTTTTTGATCCTAATTTGTTCTCTCTAGAACTGTCATAGTAGCCCCCCTATTGAGGGAGCTTTATCTACAAGTCAGTCCTATGTTAATGTTGATATTAGGGTCAGTGGTCAGACAGATTTTGCCTTGTGGCTCTGTACTACTAAAACATTTCCTTTTTGGCTGGGTGCAGTGGCGCATGCCTGTAATCTAAATGGCTCAGGAGGCTGAGGCAAGAGAATCACAAGTTCAAAACCAGGTCCTGCAACATAGCAAGGCCCTAAGCAACTTAGCAAGACCCTGTCTCAAAATAATAAATAAAAAGATCTGAGGATGTGGCTCAGTGGCTAAGTACCCCAGCTTCAATCCCCAGTTTGAAAAAAAACAACAACGATTCTTTTCTGAAATACATTGAGAAACCCATGAACATAAATCCTAACTTTACAATGACTCCAGTAGACCCTGTCAGGATTTAGTCCCATTGATCTTTCCTTCTTGACGTATTTCTTTCCACATGTTTATTCTCAAGATTTATGTACCTGTTTTTTTTTATAAGTTACTTGATTATTCATTTGCCTTAAAAGTAATTTGAAGAAAACCTGAGATCCTGCCCTATTTTCGGCTTGAATTGCATTGCTCATTTCTAAGTGCTTCCTAACAGTGATCACACCAAATCCCCTCTAATACAATTTCTAGGAGGACCTCCCCCTCCATTTTTGATGTGTTTAAGTATCTACTAAATTTCTGTTGGGTCAGGGGGACAGTTGGTCCCTAGTTGACTGTGACTTAACTGCCAGCTTATTTCCTGGTAGTGGGAGCAGTCTTGTATATTCTTCTGAAGAAAAACTGTACAAATCCAGCACTGTCAAATCCAATATGGGTTCCCCCATGTACATTTTGGAGTATGCATGGCATGGTGGTCTAAGGTAGAAGACTGTGGTCTGTTTGATTGCTGTGTGATCTCTGAGTGGGTGTAGGGCTGCTGCACCCTCTGGAGTGCACAGGTTCAGATCTTTGGGTTTGTATCTGGGCACATGGGTGGTGGCTGGTGTCCATAGGGTGCTCCTCTGTTAGCCCCTTTGTAGGGTGTACTGCCATTGTATATCCATGAGCTTCTTGGCTGCATACTTGGGCTTACCCTAAGAAATTTTTTTCTGTAGGTCCATGCAACTGAATGAGAATTGAGTTAACTGGAAACTCTGGAACTCACTGCTGTGGACTCTTCTAGAGGTGCTGGGACACAGGAGTGTCTTCCTTGGTTGATAGTTTTCCTGCCAGAGTGCTGGTTAGTCAGCCTGGGGGCCCAAGTCTGCATGTTTTGAGGGTGCTGCATTTCTGTTGGTTGTGGGGGTGCCAGATGCAGGGTTCAGGGCTGTTGCTGACTGTCTTGGAATTCTGAGCCCCCGCTCCCCTCTACAGGGGCTTCTTTATTGTGGCATAGAGCTTGATGTCTGTCTCCAACTGTGGGGCCTGTGGTTGCAGACTCTCTGTGGGTGGTCTTTGACACAGATGCTCCCAGCCTGGCTGATGTATATCCGCAGGGTGCTGTTCCCATGATGGGTGTCAGTTGGCCTGTCTTCATTTGAGCTCCTTCAACTGGCAATAATCCCTCGGCAGGGGCTTTTTTTGAAATGTCGCTGAGTGCTTGGTGGCTGTCTGCCACTGTGGGGCTTGTGAGTTCAGGCTCTCTGTGGGAGGTCCGTGGCACTGAGCCCTCCACCCTGAATGTTCCAGTCACAGGGGTTTTAGTCTTCACTGTGATAGGGGGTCTGTTGGCCAGTCTTTGCCTGAGGTCCTGCCAGGAGTCGTGGAAAGTCCTGGGATGACATTAGAGGTCCCTGGGAGTGATTTGCTCTGAGGTCAGCTTCACCCTACTCCCCTCCTATGCAGTGAGGGTGAGGAGAAGTTTCAGTAACCTTCAGCTAGCTGCAATCTCTCTGTGAGTTCCCTCTAGAAAAAATACTAAGATACCCCATTTCGGAGACTTTGTCTCTGGATTTATTTGTTGAATCTGTAGGTGGGGAGAAATTTGCACTGACTTAATCCCTTCTAGTGAGGCTGGCTAACTGTGGACTCTAGAGAATGGCCACCCTGCCTAACACAGCTTTCTGTCCACAGTGTGGGAACTGGTCACTACTCCTTTCCTGTTTTTTTTTTTTTTTTTAATTCTGTTTTAACTTGCTCTGCTTTTCTTTCCAGCTGTTGTTAAAGAAGTAACCCTATGAGCTTTCTCCTCTCCTTCTTTCTCTCTTCTTTCCCATCATCCCTCACCCTCGTCAGAGTTGGGGGTCAAGGAATTCTGTTCTTATTTTCTGCTCTGGTAACCAAGACTCCAAGTCCCTGCCTATCTCAAGCTGCCCAGTATTGAGTTTGAGAGTGTTTGCTCTCTCACCCACCTCTCTGGTCAGATGTCTTTACTGCTTCATGTCTGGGCTGTGGACAAATCAAGGTTTACTGCCTACATCTGCTATCCCTTGATATCCTGTTTCTTGGGAAGAATTTTTACATCTGTAGACATGAGACATATTGACCAATCGTTTTCCTTTCTTGTAATGTCTTTATCTGGTTTTGGTATTACAGTAATACTGGCCTCTGATATAAGTTAGGAAGTGTTTAATCAGCTGATAAATTTTTTGAAGATATTTTGGATAGTTGATGTCATTCCTTCCTCAAATGTTTCGAAGAATTCACTAGTGAAACCATTTGGGCCCACTGCTTTGTTTATGGAAGGTTATTGCACCTATTTCTTTTTTTAATATTTGTTTTTTAGTTGTAGGTGCACACAATATCTTTATTTCGTTTTTATGCGGTGCTGAGGATTGAACCCAGTGCCTCACGCATGCTAGGTGGGCACTCTCCTACTGAGCCACAACCCCAGCCCTACATCTATTTCTTTAAAAGATCCAGGACATATCAGCCTCCTCAAATTATCTATTTCTATTTGTGCAAGTTTCAGTTGATTGTTTTTCAAGGAATTGTTCTAAGTTATTAAATTTGTGTGCATTGAGTTGTTATTATTATTTCCTTATTGTCCTTCTAACATTCATGCTATCAGTAGTGATGCTCTTTTATTTCCAAATTAGTACTTTGTGTCTTCTTTTTTTTATTTCTTTGTTATCCCGACTAAAGGTATCAATTATATTGTCTTTCCCCCCTGCAGAAATGAGGTTTTTGGTATTATTGATTTCTCTGTTTCCCCCCCCCCCAACACTTTCAATTTCCTTTCTTCTGTGCTGCCTTGTGTTATTTCTCCTCTTCTGTTTGCTCTGGGTTTAATTGCTCTAATTTCTCTACTTTCCTAAAGTGGCAGCTTAGGTTATTGATTTTATGCCTTTCTTCTTTTCTAAGATATGCGTTCAAAGCTATATTTTCTCTCTAAGCCTGCTTTTGCCTTTGCCGCAGCCCATGTTTTTTGGTAAGTTGCATCTTCAATTTCATTTAAGTTCAACCGTTCTGAAATTTGTCTTGAGACTTTTTATGTGACCCATGTGTTTGTGAAGAGCATATTATTTACATATTAAATCTCTATCTCTAAGTAGTTGGGGATTTTACACCTATATTTTCATTGATGATTTCTAGCTTAGTTCATTATATTTTAAGGATATATTTTGTATGCTTTCTCTTTTAAAAAGTTTAAGGTGTGTTTTATGATCTGGAATACGATCTCTCAATGAGTGTGTCATGTGGGTTTGAGAAGAATAAGTATTTTGCTTTTTTTGGATGAAGTGTTTTATAAATGTCAGTTAAATCAAGTTGATTGATGGTGCTGTTCAGTTCTACTGTATATTTGCTGGTTTTCTGGCTGATACTTCTGTCAATTGCAGATGGAGATGGTTTGAGTCTCAGCTATGGTGGTGAACTTACCTCTTTCTCTTTCCAATTCCTCCTGATTTCATCTATTTGGCTTTCTCTTCTTGGTATATACACATTAGATTACTGTGTATTCTTCTAGGATTAACTCCTTCATCATTATGTAATACCCATCTTTATCACTGATAATTTCTCTTCTTTTTCAAGTTTTTTTACGGTTATTCAAGCTTTGTTTGGATAAGGGTTATTATTTATCTTTCTTTATCCCCCTATTTACACTTTATCTTTATTTTTGTTTTCTCTATCTCTAAGAATTTGGGGGATTTTACACCTATATTTTCATTGCTGATTCCTAGCTGATTTCATTATATTTAAGAATATATTTTGTGTGCTTTCTCTTAAAAAGTTTAAAGTGTGTTTTATGATTTGGAATATGATCTCTGAATGAGTGTGCCATATGGGCTTAGAAGAATATGTATTTTTCTATTTTTGGATGAAGTATTTTATAATACTTGTATAAATACTTGTTTCTTATATAAAAATATAATTTTGATTTAAAAAATCTATTCTTCAAGTTTTTGTCTTCTAATTGATGTATTTAAACTATTCACACCTAAAATGATTATTGGAGTAGTTAGATTACTACCTACTGTCTCTGTAACAATTTTCTATTTATTGCATTTGTTCTGTTTCTTTGTCATCTTCCCTTGTTTTTCTGCCTTCTCTTGTTTTAATTGAGAATTTTGTTTGACTTTGTCTTCTCTCCTAGCGTACTAATTATATTTCTTTTAAAAAATGTAGTAGTTGCTTTAGAGTTTGAAATACACATTCTCAACTAACACAAGTTTACTTTCCAATAATCCATTGTGTGAGTAGTGTAGTCATTTTATAGCAAAGTATTCCAATTCTTCTCTCCCTCTTCTATAATATGTTGGTCATTCACTCCAATAACTCACAAATTAATATCACCCAATTCATTGTTGCTGTTATTTTGAGCAAACACATCTCTATTAGATGAATACCAGAAAGGGAAGTAATATGTTATTTGTTCCTTCTCCAATGTCCTCTTCTCTATGTAGATTCTAGTTTCTGATCTCTGTCTTCTTCCTTCTCTCTGAAGAGTTCTTTTCAACAGATCTTGCTGTGAAGATCCCTGGAGACGCTTGGACTCAAATTTTTGTTTATCTGAGAAAGCTTTTCTTTCTTTTTCACTTTTGAAGGATAATTTGATTGAAGACAAAATTGAAGTTTGGTGATTTTTTTTGTCCTTTCAAAACTTCAAATATTTCACTTCACTCTCTCTTTGCTAGCATGGTTTCTCAAGACATGTCCAACGAAATCCTCATCTTTTTTTTCTCTATTGATTCACCCTCTGGGTTCGTTCAGGATGTTTTTCTTTTGTCTTTTGTTTTCTGCTCTTTGAATCTGATATGCCTGTGTATAGTTTTTTTGTTTTGTTTTGTTTTGTTTCCCCCTTATCCTCTGGCTCTTCTCTGAATTCCCTGCATCTACAGTTTGGAAGAATTAATTTATGACATAATTCTGAAATATTCTGAGTCATGAGTACTTTGAATGTTTCTTCTTCTCATATTGTATTATACATTGTAGAAATTTCCCATAGTCCTTCAACATTCTGTTTCATTATTTCCCTTCTCTTTTGCAATTTCATTTTGGGAAGTTCCTAGTGAAATCTTTTTAAACTCACTGAATATTTCCTCAGCTATGTTCAACCTATCAAAGACATCCTTCATTTTCCTAAGTCGCTTTTTATTTCTAGCATTTTCTCTTGATTCTTTCTTAGAGTTTTCATATCCGTCTGTTCTTGCATGCTATCCACTTTTGTGCTCTTTAGCATATTAATCACAGCAATTTAAATTCTTTACCTGATAATTAAAAAAAATCTCTACCCTATCTAAGATGTTTTCTGATGCTTGCTTTATGTCTCTGAATTGCTTTCTTTCTGTTTAGTGTGACCTGTAAATTTTTTGTTACAGGCTACACAAGATGTATCATATGTTAGGAACCAAGGTAAATAGGCCTTCAGTGTGAGATTTTATGCTTGTAGGCTAAGAGTATCTACACATAGTATATCTACACTTATCTTTGTCTAGTATGTCTACTCTGTATATGATACCCACCATTAATTAGTTTGTGTTTACTGTTTCCTATTGCTATAAGTGTCACAAATTTCAATATACTCTCAAACCCTTGCATCTTGGCTTTTCTATTGTCTCTGAATTTGTGTAGAATCTCTCAGAGTCAGTGTCTGTCAGCTGTCTCAGTTGTGATTTGTTGTTATTATACTAGGGCTCTATTAATACGGTATGAGGCATTGGGGAACAGAAGCATTTGGTCATCTTATGATTGAATCTCCATTTTAAAAATTAGGTCAGGGTTTATGGACTGTGACCTTCAGAATAGTTTTTTTTTTTAAATCATTCTCCACAGCCTCCCTTCCCCACTTTTTAAAAAAATCCTTATGTGTGTCTCTAGAAAGCTGGTGACACTGGACCTGTCTCATTGCTTTTCTCTGGGTCAGGTAAGGTTCTAGTTAAGTATCATTCTCTCTTATTCACAACTTCACTTTCTGCATTTTTGTTTACCCATGGTCAACTGTGGTCTGAAGATATTAAATGGAAAAATTCCAGAAATAAGCAAGTCATAAGTTTTAAGTTGTGTTCAATTCTGAGAAGCATAATAAAATCTTGTGCTTTCAAGGTGCCATCCTATCAATGACATGAATCATCCCTTTGGCCAGTGTTTCTACACTGTATATGCTACCCACCCATTAATTACTTAATACCCATCTCAGTTATATGATGGACTGTTATGGTGTTCCATGGCTTCTATATTGAGTTTGGTGCTACCTGCAGTTTTCAGGCATCTACTGAGATCTTGGGATGTATCATCTGTGGGTAAGGAGGGACTGCTATAGTTTTATGTGACAGTAGGCCTTTGTATCAGGAAACAGTACACTCTGTTTCTTTTAAAGTGATTATTTTTTCCTTTCCTTTCCTATAGTATGTGGGAGTTTATTCCCAGTCTTCATGGTAAGAATCTGTTAGGCTTTCCTCAGGAATTTTAATTTTCATACTAGTCTATACTCAGAATCCAGCAATTTTTTGATTGCAGTTTTTAATGTTTCTATCAGTTCCTGGTTCCAGTGGCTTTTGCTCCTGACAGTTTGATTCACCAGAGTTTGGTGCAGGTGTCTGCACTGCAACGTCAATTCTCTGATGAAGCTAATGGTTATTAATTTTTAATTTTTAATTTTGTCCTCTGCTTATGACAGTGAGTGTAGAGATTTTCAAGCTCTTCATATGTTAGAATAAAAACTGGAAATATCAATTTTTATAACTTTCCACTGCAGAATTCCTTCCTTTATCTCTTTATTGATATTCTCCATTTGATGAGTCACTCTTATCATGCTTTCCTTTAATTTATAAATGCAAGGTTTTTTTAGTTCTTTGAACCTTATTTATAATAGATTGCTTGACATCTTTATCTTTGAAGTCCAACATCTTAGTAGATAGTTGCTCTTAACTACTTTTTTTAACTACTTTGTGTGGGCTATACCTTTTTGTGTTTCTTTGCATGTCTTATAGATTTTTGTTGAAAACTGAACATTTTAGATAACGTTATCTATATAACATGCTTCCACATAACATGTAGAAATCCTTAGTTTAATTCTTGCTGAATGTTATTTCCATTTTTTAATTGTTTTTAGCTTGTTCAGCCTAATTTGGTGGAGTCTCTCTTCCCCATAGTATGTGACCTGTGATGATTCTGCTTAGGATTTTTTTCTTTTTTCCTTTTGTTTTTAAGCCTCATAAGGGTTGAATCTCATGTTAGAATTTCTTAGTGGTACCTCAGTAAATCATTTAACAGTTGTTTCCCATATGGAATAATGAAGACTTACTGACCTTGTTCATGGATCTATGTGAGTAGGGGAAAATGTTCATATTTTGGGACATTTACTAGTTGTTCCTGACTTACTTTCTGCTTGCATAGGTCTCACGTTTATCTAGTGGCAAGGAGGCAGATGCCTCCTGCAATCTTCCCTGAATGTGTGTGCTGTCTTGCAGAAGCTCACTGCCTTCCATACCTCCAGGAATATTTGGACATATGTCAAGGTCTCTGGTTAACTTATTCCCCAGATGTTCCTTTTATGTTTATGCCCATTCTGTTACTTGCCTCAACTCCGATCACAACCTCAGGCTAATGGCCTCTTTCCGTATTTATAACCAAAATAACTACTGCTTCCTGTGATACCTGGGGCTGTGGGCATTTTTCTGTGCTCTGCTAAGTATGAAGTCAGTTCTTACCATTCCTATCTGAGAAGATGCTAGTTTTCATGGCTTGCCACATCCTCATACATAACTAGAGATGGGTAGATATGAAGAAAAAAAGATTTTTGTCTATCCCAGGCTAAAATGCCATAGACAAGTTCTCCTTAATTTGTTTTATGCCTTTGTTCTGTTATCGGTGTCTTAAAATCTTTGTTTTTGATACATTCATCGTTGTTTCAATGCTTTTTCAGGTATGATTTCCTAAGCTCCTCACTCCGTCATTCTTGGTTATACATATTGTTTCAAAATTTTTAATGCAAATTGTTTGCTGAGACAGCATAGGGGACTTTAGAACTGATCAGATCTACATTGGTACTTGAAAGGGATATGAAAGAAAACTGACCAAAGATGTGTGAAAGTATCAGTCAATGGTTCTTACATTTTAGCTAAAGTTAGAGAATTCTGTTAAGGTGTCATTTGACACAGTATTGGAACCATCCAGATTGTCTATTCAGATCAGAATTGGAGTCCAGCACCCAAATTCTAATGTGCTGGTGTTGGATTTTTATCTGGCCAGTTTGCCAAAGGTAATGGTACAGGAGAGAACCAAGGAGTCTGGTGAGGGGGAAGTTGACTGGTAAATGAAGTGAAGGTACAACAGAACTGATAGCCTTGGAAGAACTTGAAGCAGTCAAACTGCTGGAAACATTGGGCATTTAAGAGACAAGGTCATGAGTGATTTGGAAGTCATTAGTGATTTGTGGTGATAGGTTGAGTTGAAATAGTTGCAGACATGAAGCTTCCAACTCCCCTTCTTAATACCTTCAGATGTGGGATGTTGAGGAATGTCCTGTGGACTGGTGGGAAAGTTTTAATATCCTTAGGATTGAAAAAGAATCATAAACAAGGAGTTGAATAAACTACCAGCATTTAATTACTTAGGATTTATTTCCAGTTTTTCCCTCCACAAATTGCTTAAAACAAAAGCAAAAGCAAAAAGCATTTTGTTTTAGTTTATTTTCAGGCCTTGTGGAGTTCACAGTATGGCCTTCCTCTTTGAGCTATCACATAGGGCTCTAAAGCCTCATCCTTTCCTTGGGCTCTAATTTGTGTTCATGAGCCCAATGGCTTTTAGTGTCATAGGCACCCTTCATATGACAGACCTGTGTAAGATTTGGAGCATGAAAAGATCTTGTTAGAAATTAGACAAGGTATTCATATATATATAAACACACATACATATGTGTATGTGACATGCCTTATGTATACATGTGCCATAGATCTATTTATGGTATTATGCTATATATATATATATATATATATATATATATATATATATATATATATATATAAGCTATAAATGCATATACATACAACATGAAGGACATGGGCTTTTCATAAAAGAAAAATTAAAACTTCTTTTTTAGATTATATTAAAGCATACACTTTAATACTGCATTGAATATGGATATTGGAATGTGTACATTAAACACAAATCAAACCTTTAATTGGCAAGCTTTAGGCATAACCATATCCTTCCATACCAAACTAGATTTCTTTATCAGCTTCAACTAAGAAACAGCATTTCTTAGTTCATCATCATATGCAATTCTGGTGCCATCCTTTTATGTATATAATCCCAAATTCAAGGATAGCATTTTTTTCCTATTTTAGAAATTTGAACACACAAATAAAAGCGGTTCGACTTTCTGTGATTGTGATAAGTAACTCTCTAGTTCATAAGTCCCCTGGCCTGATGCGGGCAGCCCCTTGAACCATCCTCTGTGATCCTTATTCAAGAATCTCCTGGGCAATGGATCTTCTGAGTTGCCTTACATAACACTGGCTCTAGGACTGGGGAAAGTATTCTTATCTAGCCCTTGCTTGCATCTTCCTTCAGTTGCTCTTTAAGTTTTTTTTTCAAATAATACATAAACTTTTTATTTTAAAGCTTTATACAGTAGTCTATCCATCTTGTACTGGTATTCAGCATTCCTGCTTCTCTGTATTGTTTCCATTATATTTTCTTCTCTTTCCTTGTCAAGGAAATTTCTCTATTCCTCATTTTGACCTTGAGAAACGTTACCTCCTAGACCTCCTATATGTTTTGCTGTATTTGAGGAGTACTCTCTTAAGGTTCCATATTTTCTTGATCTGATTTAATTTATTTGTCATTGTGTTTTATTCTATAAGAGTGATAGAATTTACTCCTTATGTGTGTGTGTGTGTGTGTGTGTGTGTGTGTGTGTGTAAAAATATATGTATACACACTTGAACACATAGCAATAAATAGATGCCTGGTAAATAAACATTTTAAATGTTCGTAAATAAATTATTCAGAAGATTTATCTTTCAGTGTCCATAGTGATGGGTAGATAAATATTCTCTTAAAGAAGATGTGTCTTGGGGAACTGGGAATATAGTTAAGTTGGTAGAGTGCTTGCCTTGCATGTACAAGGTCCTGGGTTCAATCCCCAGCACCACCAAAAAAAAAAAAAAAAAAAAAAAAAAAAGAAAGAAAGAAAGAAAAAAAGAAAGAGTATCTTTGAAGCACTTGTAGAGCCTTCAGGTGGGACACAGCATAGGTTATTCTTATCACGAACAAAGCAAGGCATCTTCAATATATTAAAAGTATATTGGGATTAGATTTGAGAGAATTGAATACAACCTGGGTCAAATTACAAGTACAAAACAAATATACAGCAAAAGATTTTCCTTCAATCAAGGCCCCTTTCTTCTTCTGTGGAATTGATCAAGGCCTTTTAAAACTGAATAAAAAAAAACTTTGGAGCCATTTCTGAAATATAACTGTTACCCTTGAATGTAATAGGTATGGAACAATTTAAAAATATTGCCCCAAATTCTTTTACAGTATTTTAATTGAGTCTAGTGTCTATGTTCCTTGTCCTTGAGGTTTGGAAGATTTGTGACCAGTTCAACCTATAGAGAGAGAATGACTGAAGCTAGGTCCTAAAAGGCCATGTGGCTTTGCCTTCATCTCTGGAATATATGCTCTTGGGGCTGTGAGCTGAAGAGGGTAAACAAGTCTGAGTTTATGTTGGACAAAATTATGTGGGGATGATGTTGGGATATCTTTGAGGTCCCCTTTGACTCTATTGGAATTTTTTGATTTGTTATCAATTCCATGTTTCAATGTCACCAGGAGTCTTCTGTCAAATTTCTCTATTAATTCATTCATATCCAGAAAAAAAGATACTGTCTTATTTATAGCTTCTGCTTAGATTTTAAATATTTTGAAGAGTTCAGTGACATTTTCTTGGTAAAATGACATGAGGACAATAAAATATAGAAGCAAATGCATTTCATTTCTGTTTATGACACTAGCACCTCACACAGGAGGATAGTAAGCCAATTAATTAATGAAAAAGAGCAAAAGCCACAGTGTCTGAAGCAAGGCAAAACTGGAACTTAGAATTTTGCTTGCTTTCCTTTCAGCATAAAGTCTGCCTTTTTAATAATTGTGACAGAAAATGTCATTGGATGAAAATTCAGAAGGGGAAAAATGATGGACCTCTTGGCTATATTAATGTTACATTTACTAACAGACCAAGGCATACTTTGAAACTGGAGGAAAGAAACATAAGATAGGCAAAGAGGAGGTATGGGAGAGGAGGAGGCATGGGGCAGGAATGATGGTGGAATGAGATGGACATCATCATCCTAGGTACATGTATGACTGCACATGGTACATCCATGGTACATCGGGTACAACCAGAGAAGTGAAAAGTTGTGCTGAAGTTGTGTACAATGAATCAAAATGTATTCTGCTGTCATATATACCTAATTAAAATAAATTAATTAATTTAAAAAAGAATGTTACCTTGCCACAGAAACTTCATTTATGTTAACACGTACTCTTCAATTTTCTGTTTTAGGTCTTTAAGAGTATTTTATCTTAGTGCTCCCTTCAATTTTATGTACACAACAACCACTTTGGAACCATGTTAAAGTGTAGATTCTGACCAGTGAGTTGGGGATGTAGATTCAATAGGGCCTTAGATTCTGGTGATGCCCAGGATCACACTTAAGAGTGTCTCAATAACTTCTAGCTGGAACTGATAGTCAGGAGTGGCATCCTAGTCTTAATTTAGCCTTTTGCAAAAGCACTATAGTTTTTCTGCATAAATACAATAACTGAAGAATGCTTACATTTATTAAATCAACAAGTCCTGAAACTTAGTTATCACTAACCCTAAGTGATAACTCCAGATTTCTCATGAGGGATCTACTTATGAAAATGACATTTTTTCCTAAAAATGTAGGTGTTGATTTAAACCAGGTGGATACCAGATAGTTTATGTCATATAAAATTCAAGGTAGTAGCTCCATGCAGAAATAATCTGAAATTTTCATATGACCCTTCTCTTTAGTTTTGTATTTTCTTTGCTGGTAATTAAAAAATTGGTTTTATTTTCTTGTAGCTTGGATTTTGGAAGGGAAGTCATCAATTTAAAATTTCAGGGCACATGTAGATTTAGAATCGTATGTTTAAAGACAATTCGAAGTGGCAGATATGATCTTTGGATGGATTATCAAGCAAATATTTACTCAATAGACTGTTCTAGTACAATAAAATTATTAGCATATAAACATCTGTAGGTCATAGAAATAGGAACCAGTATATATTTCTCTTCCTTAATAAAGATGAGAACCCAGACATGGCAGTGTGCACCTTTTAATGCCCGCTACTTGGAAGGCCGAGTTGGGAGGATTACAAGTAGGAGGCCAGCCTGGGCAATTTTAATGAGATCCTGTCTCAACCAATCTACCAACCAACCAACTGATAATAACAAAAAAAATGGAGTTGTAGTGTAACAATTTAGATTGATATTATATGAATAAGTAACTTTTGGATGTAGCTATTTCAGAGACTTATTTTTTTTCTTCTGAAATGTCATGAGTAAAAGCATATGAAATAGGATTTTGGAACTCTTTCAGAAAAGTTAGCATGCATGATAGTAAAATATTATTTTTCATTTCCTGTTTTTCATGACTCTAGACCAACACACACTGTCACATGAATATAATCTCTCTAACAGGAAGTGGAAGAGCGATTGAAAAAAAAAAATCAAATGAAAACCTGAGATGTCCAGGGTGTTGAACAACAAAGGAGTCCCACAGTCAACCTGCTTTCTGAAATAATCTCACGTAGTTAAGCAAGTCTCTAATTAGTAGTTATGGATGTTTTGGGTGCCTTTGAACTCTCTTTCAGAGACACAGTTACAGCCCATTAATAATGTACCTGTAGATGGAAATGTTTTAGATAGTTATCTGCGTAGTGTGAAACGTGGGGGAAAGGGATAAATTGGTTTAAGAACTGATGCTGCGTTTCATCTCCAGCTGTGACTTGAACACTAATCTCACACTTTATTACAGAAGAGAATGGAGGTAATAGGGCTCACCCTGGGCTACCACAGCATGTTGATGGCCACAGATCATCCCATGGGTGTCTGCCCTGACATTGTCACCATAGCAGGTAGCAGGTGAATTAATGAGATAATGTATGTAATGGGCTTTGATCTCTTTGGGGGAAATGGCTGTGTAAATCCAAAGCTTTACATTATTGTCATGCCTTTTCCTCTAACCTGTGATTTTTCCACATTATGCAAGCTTGTCAATTACCCACCTGTGCCCTGTTCATGCCACCATGATTTTATTTCTCAATTTTAAAGTTTATGCTTCTAATTGAGAGACATTGATGTTTCCAGATTCATCCCGACAGATTAATACCCAGTAAGAGAGGCCTGCTGTCAATGGGCATTTTGAATTATGTGTTTGAAATTGCCTTTGATGGCAAGGATGCCAAATTATGCACTTCACTAAAACCGTTTTGTGTTTTTTTTGTGAGCTATGTGATTGGAAATTGCAGATGTTTGATATCATCTTTTACTGTGTTTGTTTGGTAAGTGAAATCTTAAATAAATTATACTTCTTTGAAATTCATCTTCTGCCATTTAGAGAAAATTAAAAAAGAAGAAGACGACGACGACTTAGTGTCTTAAGTCTTTAGCTTCTAGAAAAGTTAACCGTTCCAGTCAGATTCTGTTTTTGAATAATCCCTCAGGCTGCAGAGCATGATGTCCTAGTAGAAGTAGATTCCAGAGTCCAGTCATAACAGGCATTAATGGGAACATTGTGCTCCCTCAGGCATGCAGGTCTGGGAAAAGGTGTATATAAAGGATAAATCAGTGTGTCAAGTCTCAGTGGAACACACAACATCATTCTTCCTAGGGTCTTCAGTGACTTTCAAAGGGAAAATCTTCCAGTTTTATGAGTTGGTCTTCCAGTTTTATGAGTTATTTTTTTCCCAATGGTTTGATGGACTCTTAATATAAAAATAAAATACAGAATCTTCCCACTTTTGGATGCAAATATGGCAGGCATAGCTTTCAACATTCTTCATTCTTGTGGAAAAGTTATCAGGATGGAGGAGGAAGAAAGGGCAAATACCTGGAATTATCAGATTTGGATGCAAGAAACATTTATAAGGGCAACATGTCCTGTATCATAGGCTTCCACATACATTTTTCCTTTTGATACTCTTGATTGATTTCTCTGAGGGAGGGTTATTATCCTAGCATTACAAATGAGAAAACAGAAGCTGATTACAGTGACTTGTATCTACACAGTACAGGCTAGAAGGAGATGCAGGAGCTTTGAGTCAAATTCTCAGATATGATGTAGCAATCTGGGGCACTTTACGTTATTATAACATGGCTGTTAGAAAAAGCAGTATTTAACACCCTATTCTGACAAAAATTGAGGAACTTTTGGTCTGACACCTGTAACAAGAGGCTATAAATTCACAGAGTCACAGGAGCCACACATGCACACACACATACATATAAGTGTACCCCCTCAACACACCTAGAGTGTGCTAGCTATGGGTAACATCACTATCTCTTCTAAACTAGTCCTAGAAGTCAGAGTCATTGCCTGACATAGTTTTGATTAGAACCGAGGCACTATGCTTGAACCATGTTCAGGAGAAGAATATTTACCCTCCATCTTTTGATGAGAGGAATATCAGAAAAGTTTCAAATGTGTAAAACCACCATAATTTGCCCAACATCAGCCAATTTCTTTGGTGCGCAGATGTTCACCATAGGCAAATATCCAACCTCCCCTGCCTTAGCAGCTGTGTTATCTCAGCCTACAGGCATTGGAATTAGACCAGGGGTAGCACATACCTTTAGCCCTGGGTCCTATCTTGACCTCTTAAAAGTGGTCATGTGGCCTCTGTGTGAAAATGCAGGCTGGTCTGTGAGTGCAGCATATGTTATAATTTTTAAGTATTTAGAAACATTATATACAGGCCTCTATTTGTGCTTGTGCCTTGGGCTCCACAAATGTTGGATGAAGTCCTGTTTTAGAACAAATGCCCACTGTCGAAGATTCAAATGGGTCCACTTTGGAGGTCATTCCAATAGCCATAGAAATTAAAAATTATCATCCCATTAGTAAAGATGACCTAAAGATTTGGGTCCTGCTGCACATTCCTTAAAATTTGTTATGAATAATTGGTACATTAAACTCTGTTGTCCTCAATATGAAGTAAGTTTCTCAATTAATTCTTTTTTTAATATAGTTCCCAAGATAAATAGTTCTTCCAGATATTGTTAACTTTGATAGTTTTGAATCTCACTTTACTCTTACAGTTGATATTTTAATGCCAGAAGTAGGAGAAACAGACTGAAAATGTATTCCAGAAAAGTGGTTTAAAAAGGAAAGCAGTTTTTCCATGTCTAGATACCCTGTACCTTACGTAGATTCTGGCAGGTATTTTTCTCCTGCTGTTAGAGGTTTACATAGCTTCTTGCTAATCATGTAGAAACATTGTTCACATCATAGGTTTGTTGGTAGTGATCCCCCTTAAAAAGCTAAGCTCATAATAATAAAGCAGAACAAAACAAAAACATTTTCTTAAGAAAAGCTTTGATAAGAATCATGATTTCTATAGTCTAGATGAATATCAAGCAGATATTTCTCCAAAGTCTTGTGTACTGTCTTCCAAATTTGAATGCTTTTATTCTATCTAATAATATAACTATATTCAGTGTTTATATTGATATGTATGCATGCCTGATATTCAAGAAACTTACCACTTTGGATCTCAGAAATCCTTCTGATACCACTGGTTACTTTTGTTCTTCTTAACTGAAGACTGTCAGAAAATAGTTGAAATGTAAATACGAAAAATAAGTATTCATGTGTTACACACACCTCAGAATCAAGGAGACAAGAAACTGCTTTGTAGGAAAGATAGTATGCCTTTCAGGAATTCTTGCTCTGCTGTAATATGCTTAAATCAAAGGAGAGCAGTAGGTGGTGGCATAATCTTGGTTCTAGTGGAGAAGAACTTCTAAATGTAGACTGGGCAAGAAGAAAGCAGGTGTATGGACAAATTATGCACCTTGATGTAGTCTGTGATAGCATATTTGTCCTCTCAAAATGAAATTCTGTGGGTTGTAAAATAACATGTAGTCTGAGTCCAATCATATTTAAATGCAGAAACCTACATTTGTTGCATAGAAAAAACCCAGATGAGTGAATCACACCAAAACAAAAATGTTCTCTGTAGTTACCTCTGGGATCGGAGTGGAATTGAAGCCCTGAAAGAAGTATGAAAGGAAATTTTCACTTTTCATTCCACTTCTTTATGATTTGGCCTCTCAAAATGGAATATATATTATTTGTGTTTTTACTTAAAAAATGGAATATTTTGTGTCTTGCTACTTTTGTTGGTGTGGAAAATCAGGGCATTTGTTACTAGGCATGGATGCTTATTTAACATATTTTACAGGAGAAATTTTTTTAAAAATTTATATATTTTTTGGATGTTGATGTTAAGAGATTAAGAAAACCACACATGGGAAAGAACCACCAATCTGGCGCCAACAGAACTGCCTGTCAATCAGTGGGGTCTCTTGGCCAATCCTGGATCTTAGCCAGCTTCCTTTAACCAACCCCAGTAGGACAAGGGACTTTAAAACCCCCCTTTTCCTGTCCCAAGCCCTCCTTTCCTGCCCTAAGCCCAATAAAAATCCAGTCTCATCAAGCCCCCCTGTTTCTTCGTAGACCCACTCTGCTGGTCTGAGGTTTCTGCCCAGGAGCAAAATCTCAATAAAGCCTCACTCAGCAGCCTTTTTAAATCTGCCTCCTTTTGGTCTCCACTGCTTGACCTTACAGTTATATATTTTATACAACTTTTTTTTTTTTTTTTAAAGTACAAGATTCAAGATGGCAGAGTAGAAGGAGGCTGCTCTTTTCTAGTCGCTCTGTGGCTCAGGATTCAAGCATCGGAGTACAGCTTCTCAGGGTGGTGGGTGAAAGAGGAAATTCACCAAAATTCAGTATTGAACAGTCAGGAGTGTTTTAGAGACTTAGAAATTCAAGTGCATTGAGCAAAGAAGAAAGAGTACTTTGGAGCCCAGCCAATTGGTGGCAGTGGCAATGATTGGTTTGCCACAGAGAGAGGGAGAACACAGAGAGAAACACAATGGACAGATTTGGTATAGAAAAACCAGTAGCTCAGAAAATCAGCCTGAACTCAGCTGATCCAGAGGCTGGGCCACAAACTGGTGTTTAAATGTGCTGTGTATTTCTCAACTGGCCGCAAAGTGCTGAGGTGGGAGCCATCTACACCCTCCCATGCTACAGCTGCCTTGGACCTGGGAGATCAGAGCAAACACTGCCACACTGCCATACTGCCCCAGCAAGCACCTACTGCATGGCATAGGGTGCATGAGCAGATCATGAGGGAAACAGGCACCAATTTGAATCCACTCCTTGGATTCAAATCAGAAAAATGGGAGTACAACTTGCTCCTCTTTTGATTCTGATGGCTTGTAACTGAAGCAGGTCTAGAATCTGAATAGGAAGGAGTGAATACACTCGGGGACTAAATTTTGGAAGTCTATGTTTCTGGGCAGCACCATTTGGGGAGGATTGGCTCCTCAGCCCCATGTGTGAAATTCTTGGAAAGCTCCTGAGATTCTGACTCTCAGCAGAGATCTGCAACTCCCAGGCCCTAGGGATGTGTTGATCTAATCTCTGCAGAGCACATAGTACCCAACAAAGCCCCTGAGGCCTGATTAGACCTAAATCCCAGCCCTTGGAACTCTCCTCATATAACTCTGCCACAGTTCCGCCCTGGGAGTGCATCCACATGGTCTGTGCAGACAAAACTCCAATTGATAGTGCTTCCCACTCCGCCCTACCTTATTAAACTATTGAGAAGAAGCTGAGAGCTATTTCCACCAGCTTCAATCTAAGGCCACTCCAGCTGGCAGCTCAGTGAGCAACACAAAAAAGGGGAAGGGGTTAACAGCCCCAGCCCTTGCTCTCTCAGTACTTATCCCAAGAAGAAATTGATAGGGGGACAGTTGGTATAGACAGTGACCATCCATTCTTGCCAACTACAGAGCAATATATCTAGTGTATTTAGATACAAAAATCCTTAATAAAATTGTATTAAACAACGTTTTAAGATTGTACATCACAACCAAGTTGGTTAGAGATGCAAGTAACAATAAATGTTACTTATCACATAAATAAGAATTAAGGACAAAAATCACTTAATCATCTCAATTGATGTAGAGAAAGTCTTTGACAATATTCAACATGCATTAATGATAAGAACACTGAAGAAAGTAGAGATAAGAAAGAACCTGCTACAACAACATCATAAGACTATATATGAAAAACCTGAAGCCAACCTCATAATAAGTTGGGGAAAAACTGCAAGTATTTCCTTTAAAATCTGGAACAAGACAAGGATGTCCACTTTCACCACTCCAATTTAACACAATGCCAAAACTCTAGCCAGAGCAATTAAGCAAGAGAAGGAAATGAAGTGATAAAAACAAGAAAAGTTAAATTATTACTGGTTGCAGATAATAGGATCCTATATTTAAAAGACTTACAAAGCTCCACCAAAAGACTGCGAGAGCTAATAAACATATTCAGCAAGGTAGCATGTGACAAAATCAACACACAAAATGCAACAGCTTTCCTATATATCAACAATAAATCTGCTGATAAAGAAGTCAGGAAAATAATTCCATTCACAATGGCCTCAAACAAATGCCTAGGAATAAATCTAACTAAGGAGGTGAAAAGCCTCTAAAATGAAAACTATATAGTACTGAAGAAAAAAAATTGAAGAAGGCACAAGAAGATGAAATGATCTTCCATGTTTATGGATAGGCACATTAATATTGTTGAAATGGCCATACTACCAAATACACTATAGAGATTCAATTCCCATCAAAATACCAATGACATTCTTCACAGAACTAAAAAAAAAAAGTCACCTCTAAAATTAATTTGGAAGAATAAAAGACCTGGACTATCCAAAGAAATTCTAACCCCCAAAAGATGCTGGAGGCATCATAATACCCAACTTTGAATTATACTACAGAATTAAAATAACAAAAAACACATGGTACCTACATGGAAATAGACACATAGACCAGTGGAACAGAATAGAAGACAGAGACAAACCCACACATTTACAATCATCTGATCCTTGTAAAGTTGACAAAAGCATACATTGGAGAAAAGACATCCTTTTTAAACAAATGGCGATGGGAAAATGGTTATCCATATGTAGAAGAATGAGACCAGACCCTTATCTCTCACCCTGCACAAAAATAAACTCCAAATGAATCAAAGACCTAGGCATTAGATGAGAAAGGATGCAACTCCTAGAAGAATTTAGGCTGACCCTCCATTATATAGGCACAGGCAACAGCTTTCTCAATGCCAAGTCTTAACAAATGGAATGGTATCAAATTAAAAACTTCTGCACAAAAAAAGGAAACAGATAATGTGAAGAGAGAACCTACAGAGGGGGAGAAAATCTTTGATAGCTACTCTTCTGACAGAGAATATCTAGAATATATAAAGAACCAAAATAACAACACCAAAAAAACCCAAATATAGCCTTATTAATAAATGGGTAAATGAATTAAACAGACACTTCTCAAAAAAAGAAATACAAATAGACACAAATATATGAAAAAATATTCAACATCTCTAGCAATTAGGGAAAAGCAAATAAAAAATACACTGAGATTTTAGCTCATACTAGTCAGAATGGCAGTTAAAATGAATACAAATAATAACATGCTGGAGAGGATGTGGAGAAAGTCTTATGATGTTGGTGGAAATGTAAATTAGCACAACTATTATGGAAATCAGTATAGAGGTTCCTTAAAAGACCAGGAATAGAATTGCCCTATGACCCAGCTATACCATTCCTGGGCATTTATCTTAAAGAATTAAAGCCATACTATAGAGATGCATGCATACCCATGTTTATAGGAGTATAATTCACAATAGCCAAACTATGGAGCCAGCCTAGGTATCCATCAGTGGATGAATGGATAAAGAAAATATGGTCTATATTCACAATGGAGTTTTATTCAACCAGAAAGAAAAATGAAGTTGTCATTCATTTGCAGGAAAACAGATGGAACTTGAGAACATTATGTTGAGTGAAATAAGCCAAACTCAGAAGGTCAAGGGTTGTATGTTTTGTTATGTGGAAGCTAGAGAGGAAAAAGGAAAAGAAAGGTAGAGGGATGATTTCATGAAAATGGAAGGAAGATCTGTGGAATAGAGGAAAGGGATGTGGGATTGGAGGAGGGGAGGGAGAGGGAGTGCTGGGGGAGTGATACTGGCCAAATTATGTTGTTGTATGCGTGTATGAATACGTAACAATAAATTCCACCATTATGTACCAGTATAATGCACCAATAAAAACGTGGGAAAAAATTCAGGCAATATCAGGCATGGTGGTGCCTGTTTATAGTCCCAGCACTCAGGAGAGAGAGAGGCTGGAGAATTGCTTGAGTTCTGGAGTTCAAGGCTACCCTGGGCAAAATAAACCAGACTCCATCTCTTAAAGACAAATAAATGTATAAAATTAAAAATAAAATCAAGGTAAAAGAAAACGTTTTGAAATTACTAAGCTGAAAATACAACAGGAGAGTTACTACGTCTCGGGTTATCTCTAACCTGAAACTATTTACTACTTTATTTAAAACCCTGATGTTTCAGTTATCTTTTATTCTTGACATTTACCAACAAAAATAACTTAAGAGATTAAAAAGGGATGATTCATCATTATTCTCTAAGTGGACTGCATGATTCTGCTTCACCTGTCATCAGCTGGCATGAGTCCTGACACTGGCATTGAAACTGGCATCTGGCTCTTGTGTCTTCACCTTTTCCTGTGGCTTCTTCCTGCATATGTCATCTCATCCTCCAGGTCCTCTTCAGGTGGTCCCTGTCTCTATTGGGCTAGCCAGGGCTTCCTGACAACCCAGGCACTGGGTTTTGTGAACCTGAAACCAAAAGCTGTGTGGACTTGGAAGGGTTAGACTTAGAACTGGCACTAGTTTCTTCCATTGTATTCTATTGGCCAAAACAAATCATAGGACCACGAAGATTCAAAGAGCAGGGTTGACAAGCCACTTGTGAAGGGTAGGAGTGGCTTGTTCGAGCAGCAAGAGAAATTACTGAAGGCTGTTTTTGGAACCCTCTGTCACAGGCTCCACATCATTACTGCCTTGCAGGGATAATCTTTATTCTGCATCCTGTAATTCTGCATCCTGTAAACCTGTATGTTAGTTACTGGTTGTTGTAATAAGCTGAGAGCCAGAATTTCAGAGGCTTCCCACAGTTTGTTCACAAGAAAGTAATGAACAAGTAAGTTGATTTTCTGCTTATGTAACAGTCCAGGTGTTCCAGGTCAGGCAGTTCTTATTCTATGGCTAATCCATAGATCCAACCTCCTTGTCAGCTAGATATTTTGTACAGCTACAACTTTGCTGTACTTGAAGGTGGTGATAGATGCATAGGGAAGAGCATAGAGACTATCACGGGGAGATTTTTAAGGGTCAGGTCTGGAAATGGAGGAGCTCACTCACATGGCCACATCCGGCTGCAAGGGAGACTGGGAAATGTAGTCTGCTGATTGTGGATCCAGAAGAAGAGAAAAGGAGTTTGGTGATTAGCAGCATTTTCTTCCACAATCTGCTACCCATCCCCCCTACCACCTCACTCTATGGGGGAAAATAAAAAGATTGAAAGGGAAATAACTTCCGTTTGATATCAGTGATATAGGTTGCTGCCCTTGGGTTACTCAGCTCTATCTGAAAAACTTGCTTTTTTAATTGGAATTTCAAACTAAATTGAATATATATAAATTTCATAAGGCAAATTATTTGTGCAAGAGAGTTTGGAGATAGTGGATGAATAGGATTGAACTTTGAAAGCCAGTTAACAGAAATGAGAATTTCCTAAACATAAATGAGGGCACAATAATAGGCAAAGAGGGGGATTTATTACTTGCTTTATATATTTATCATGACTTTATAGTATGATTGTTTATAAAAAATATAACTGCTTGAATTTTCTTTTATATGAAGCCTAGGTGTAGGTCAATGTTGTCTGAGCAGCAGGTGCTAAAGTAAGATTGCAAGTGAAGAGATTTATCGAGGGAAATCCAGTAAAGGAAAATGAAGTTGGAGCCAGAGAGATGGGAAGAACTTTTCCCTGGGGACCTGCCCCTGTGAAGGAACAAGGGAAGGAAGGTGGGCAAGAAGGAGAGAGGGTAGCAGAGTGTGGAAGGGAGACCTTGGGCTGCAAAACAGGTTTTTTGCGAGGGAGGGGTGGGGTACCAGGGATTGAACTCATGGGCACTCAACCACTGAGCCATTGAGCTCTATTTTGTATTTTATTTAGAGACAGGTCTCACTGAGTTGCATAGTGCCTCACCTTTGTTGAAGCTGGCTTTGAACTCGTGATCCTCCTGTCTCAGCCTCCTGAGCACCTGGGATTTCAGGAGCGTGCCACCATGCCTGGCAAACTTGACGAGGCTCGGAGGGAGTCCTCCAGCTGGAATTGTGCCTCTGGAACTCTTTCATGGCTCTTGCAGGAATGGGCTCTGTCTTTGGCCAGGAGCGGCCTGGGAAGCATGACCCCATCACAAACAGTAAGTGATTTCAGGGTGCAGCAGTGAGGGCCACTGTCCAATTACACTGCTAACAGGGAGATTAGAGAGGTGCATTTTCATGGTTGCCATAGTATGCCATTGTTCCTGTGGCACTATAAGAAATTAGAGTGGTATAAAAATAACTATTTAGCTGTTATTACCAAAGACATTTATGTTCATTTACTCCTTATCTCTTTGGACTCTGTATCGGAGCAACAGTCTGAAAAAAAACCTAGTTGGCAGTGATTAATTTTTTGGCCTAGAAACTTGCTCCTAGACTGTCAGAGCCATATGACATTGCCTGATGTTTGCCTTGCTTCACAAGTAATAAGGGAAAAGCACAGTATAAATTCACATCCAGGGAGGAGTCAGCTGCCCCTTTCTATTCTCTTAATTGCTTTGAACACCATTATCCTGCTAGGTAGGAAAAGCACCATTTCTCAGAGAAGTTTTCAACCTTCTCTTTCCCTGTCTCTTGTATATTTTTGTTGTTCATGTTTCATCACAACAGGATCCTGGCAGTGGCAAACATTCTTAAATATAAAAAAGTTTCTTAACAGAAATAATTAGAGGGCATGGGAGATTAAGCTCTTTTGGGGCAATGAGTTCTTTTTAATAGCACATGTGAAAATGCTTTGTGGCCCTGGCTTGATACATTGTTTTCTTTTGAATTATTTTGGAAGAGAGGCGAGAATTCACAATGCTGTGTCCTTGAATTACAACCTTTTTCAATTTGATTCTAATTCATTCTAAGCAAAAGAGCTTGAAATTAAAAGAGAGTGGTAGGATTTCTTTTTTTGGGGAGGGGGGTCTACTTTAAGAGCCATGCTGCTTGCTTATATAATTTTTTTTTCTCAATTTAAAGTGTTAGATGGATAGAAATAATAATCATAACCTAATCAGATTAACAAACAACTCTCTTTTCAGTGATGTGGACCTGAAGCAAATATGTAATTGATTAGAGTAGGCTTATGCAAAGTTGCACTGCAGACTCAGTTGGCTACACTTGTGAAAGCAAAAGGCTTTCCCAGATTTTTTGAACTGGTTCTGTTACCCCATAATCTCCCATGTGGAAGCAAAGCACAGTGCAAGAAGTAATTTTAGAGAATTTGAGATAGATCAGCTTTTATTGCTCTTTTCCCCAGTAGTCTTTGCATTCATCATAGGGCTGATAAATGGTCTTAATAGGAAGAGGAAGTACAGGGAAAATAGCTCACTTAAAATTGCAAATGTTGTTAAAGCTATCACTGTATGTGATTACCAGAGTGTTCTGATCTAGGCTGGGAAGAAATGGAGAACAAATCATTGATTTACAATAAAGAATGCAAGACTCTGTGAAATTTATAGGATGGGAAATAATGTAAACTGCATTGGTTCTGAAACATATTCATTTGATTATTCCTTTTGCCAGTTGCTGTTCCAAGTGCTGGGCAGACGGCAGAGAACATATTGAAAGATTTAAGTGTCAGGAAGGAAAAAAGATTCATTATTCTAGCATTTGGGCTCATTCTAATATATGCTTTAACAATTGATTTCCTGAAAAATCAAGGTGATCATAACAACAGTCATAAGTATACATTTTAGCTATTGTTTTGAAGACTCTATGCTAAACATTTTATGTAGATGATTTAATTTTCATGATGAATTTATCCACTACATATCTTTGTTGCTCTCATTTGACTGGTTGAAGACATTGAAGATCAGAGAGATCTATGGACATTTTCTGTTGCATTTGCATTCAGGGAACAACAAGGTTGTTACTGTTTTTCATTATGGAAAACATATGTGCCTTTGGTTCACTTTTACTCAGGTTCATTTGGAAAGCTGATTTGAGTATTTTGGGCACCTTGCTTAGTCCAACCTTTGATATCCAAGTCCCTCTTACAGTAGAGACTGTCTTCATTTAGATCTTCTAAAATTCCTCAGCAAGAAATGCTCCTACCTGGAGTTTTGAGGAGCTCTGCCTTTTTCTGAATGGAGATCTATAAATGTGATGAGTCCTGTGTGTGTTCTGCAGTTCTCACACTGCCCGATTCTGTACCATGGCCTACACTGTGCAGAACCGTGAGGCTTATTTGGGATTCTTTTTTGGTTTCTCATCAAGATGCATCTTATAAAGACAGGACAGAAAAATAAAGTGATATGAAAGCAGGGGTTATGTGTAGTGGGAATGTGACTGGGACTTTTCAAATATGGGACTTCACATATGTAAACATTCAAACCACTTTAAAATAAATACCAAGAGACAGTGAACAAATTACATGTGGTGTTTGGCTTCCTTTAGCTACAAAACCCAAGTGCACTAATACTATACTTGATCTTTGAAAATCTCTGTGGTAAATGTTCACAGAGCCCACATGGAAATCCCTTCACTTACATGATGAGAATCTTTTACCTGCTGCCTAAGGCCAGGCTTATGGGGATGGGTATTAAATAACAAGAGCTAGCTTTTTAATAATACTTAATGACAGTGTTTAATAATACTATGACAGTACAGCAATAGCTACCACCATCTCTGAGTTAACTTATTAAAGAGTAAACCAAATGGAAATTTGGGAGGAAATTATATTAAAGTATTGGACTATTCATTCAGTAATCATATATGAATTCCAAATTGAAAAAAGAAAATAATATGTGTATAGGTGTGTGTATGTGAGTTGGTATGCATGTTGTGCAGTAATATGCCCTGAAACTAAAAATTTCCTTTGCTGAAGGAATTGGAATCTCCGTCATGTGGGATTAGGGCCCAACTTCCTTAATAAGACTCCTGTGATGCAAGACTTAAAATCAAGAATTAATAAATGGGATGGAGTCAAACTAAAAAAGTTTCTTCTCAGAAAAAAGAAACAGTCTGTGAGGTGAATAGAGAGCCAACATCTTGGGAGCAAATCTTTACCCCTCACACATCAGATAGAGCACTAATCTAGAGTATATAAAGAACTCAAAAAGCTAAACAGCAAAAAACCCAATAACACAATCAATAAATGGGCCACGGACCTGAACAGACACTTCTCAGAAGATGATGTACAATCAATCAACAAATACTTGAAAAAAATGTTCATCATCACTAGCAATCAGAGAAATGCAAATCAAAACCACTCTAAGATTTCATCTCACTCCAGTCAGAATGGCAACTATTATGCAAACAACAATGAGTGTTAGCGAGGATGTGGGGGAAAAGGCACACTTATACACTGCTGGTGGGACTGCAAATTGGTGCAGCCAATATGGAAAACAGTAGAGAGATTTCTTGGAAAATTGGGAATGGAACCAGCATTTGACCCAGCTATCCTTCTTCTCAGTTTATACCCAAAGGTCTTAAAAACAGTGGGACACAGTCACACCGATGATGTTTGTAGCAGCACAATTCACAATAGCTAAACTCTGGAACCAACCTAGATGCCCTTCATTAGATGAATGGACAAAAAATAAATGTGGCATAGATACACAATGGGATATTACTCAGCATTTAAAGAGAATAAAATCATGGTATTTACAGGTAAATTGATAGAGTTAGAGAAGATAATGCTAAGTGAAGTTAGCCAATCCCAAAAACCCAAATGCCGAATGTTTTCTTTGATAGAAGGAGGCTGATTCATAGTGGGACAGGGAGAAGGAGCATGGGAGAAATAGACAAACTCTAGATAGGGCAGAGGGGTTGGAAGGGAAGGGAGGGAGCATGGGGTTATTAATGATGGTGGAATGTGATGATCATTATTATCCAAAGTGCATGTCTAAAGACATGAATTGGTGTGAATATACTGTGTATACAACCAGAGATATGAAAAATTGTGCTCTATAGGTGTAAGAAGAATTTTAATGCAATCGGCTGTCATATATAAATAAAAAAATAACATATATACTCATGTGTAGCCTGTATTAAAAGGAAAATGATTTCAAAACTACTTCACAAATAAGATAATACCCAAGAGATATATAGATAGATTGGTGTGTGTGTGTGTGTGTGTGTGTGTGTGTGTGTGTGTGTGTAATCATACTGGCATCTTCCCCACTGATAGTTTTCTCTCTGAGTGGTTTTATCTGATGCAGTTGTTAAGGGTCTTCTATTCCATGATTGGTTGCTTAGGTCAAAGAAAACAGCTGGATTTCTGAGTATTAGAAAGTAGTATGTTTCATATTACTTTTCTGAATATCAGTGAATAGGCTATCAACAAAATTTTGGAAAACATTTGTATTTCAAATCAATTGAGGATAATGTTAATCTCCATAAAATAAATTAACTTTGATATAAAAAAGCTGCTTGATACATGATTTAACCTATGCTTCTATATTTTATCTAAAAGAAAATATATCTGAGATGTAGGCTGTTAATTTTGGCCATCTAATTTGTTTTAATACTTGCTAGGCCATTTAGTGTTGGGTTATTAAAGCATATTTGAATGGATTTTTCATTTGAGTACATAAATACTCTCATTCATTTTATTTTTGTTTTATTTTGGATTAAACCCAGGGGTGCTTACCCACTGAGCAACATCCCTAGCCCTTTTTATTTTTTTTAATTTGAGACAGGGTCTTGCTAAGTTGCTTAAAGTCTTGCTAAAGTGCTGAGACAGCCTCCTGAGCCGCTGGGAATACAGGTGTGTGCCACTGTGCCCAGCACTCTCATTCATTTCAAGTCAGAAGTGCCTGATCATGAGGCCTGGGATGAGGCAAATTATGTACCAGGTGTTCATGTCTTGAAGATCTATATTCATGGGAGACTTCCATTCTCTGTAGTTGGTGTATTCCACTGGGAGATACCTTCTACGTGGTGGGTATTGATATATCTGAATGGGTATATTAAAGATTTGCTTTCTGCCCTCGATTGCTAAGACATTATTCAATGTTTTTCATTTTAATGTTTGAATAGTGCCGAATGTTTTGGCATTTCTAATGAAGTGTGCCTCACATTTGTTTAAAATCCTTGAAGAGCGGTTTATGAAGATGTGGAAAAGAGGAATCAATGCATTTTAATTGATATTATTTATTTCCCTTCTAAAATTGTTTAGTGACTAGAAAAAGCTCTAAACACTTCACATTTGAGCTCAGATCTTTTCTTTACAGTTATCTGTACACACTGAAAAAAAAAGAAGAATGTTTTGATTGATGAAACATTCTTTGAGCTTTTCTATGAGCAAGGCACTTTGTGATCTAGGGGGAATCCAAAGAATGAAGAGACTATTCTCTAGGAAGTTATTGTGTTCAGTGGGGATGCCTTTTAAATAGATGTGCTTAAGATTATAATCAATTTATAACTTGGAAATTTAATTAATAAATGGGGAACATAAATTTTTTTATCAATACTATTCTAGTTAGATGTTTTCTTAATTGAACAGATTAATTTTCTTGATTTTCTTTTAAATAAGAAAGAACTTTTGGGGAAGGTAGTTAGCTTTGTGGGATTAAAATTGTTGAGTGTCTATCTTAAATACTGTGGTGATTGTGTACAACAGTGACTCCAGCCGATTGATGTGTAGTTTCAGGTATTTGTACACACGACAGTGTGACTTGCTAAGGTGTGCTCAAGAATGACTATTCTATAATTTTGTGCCTCATTCGTCTTTTAAAAACTGTTTTATGATTTTCCAGTATTCATATTTCAAGCTAGATCTGATTTTAATGAGTATTGTAAGTGGGTCTTTTAACCCGGGAAGTAAGTATTAAATTCAGAGTGGAAAGAAATGAAGCATAACTGTAAGATTTTGTTTGGTTTAAGGTCTTTTTTTATCTCTCTGATCAAAGATGCTTGGATCCCTCAGTGACATCCTGAGAAAACATGGACTTACAAAATTAGTAACTGTAACCCCATGGACAGAGTGTCCACAGCACATGTGGAAGCCCATACAGAAGTAATTTAGGCAAGAGAGGGCATAAAGATTAGAAGCAGATGTTAGAGGGTAAGATCACGGACTCTGGAGCTTTATGTACAGTCGTACTCCAGCCGGGTGGTGCACGCCTCTAATCCCAGCCACTTGGGGAGTGTGAGTTTGAGGCCAGCCTGGGCAACTTAGTGAGACCCTGTCTCAAACAAAAGAACATACAAAAATAAAACAAGTCCTGACATTTACAAATTTATTTAGCCTCTTGGAATTTAGTTTTGTCATTTGTAATTTGGGATGATAAGAGCAAACTCTTTGTCGTAAGAATTAAATAAAATAATTTGAAGCACAGAACACATGATAATCACTAGGCAAACGGGAAAGCTGGAAAAAGTAGGAAGAAAATCGTAAATTGAAATGAGAGTTAGTAGTATCTAAGGAGCCATTTTTGAACTTGTCAGGTTAGGAAGTTATTATTAACTTCTTTCTGTTCTATGAGATTGTTTTATAAGCAATATTATACTTGGAGTGCTAGCCCTGTGGGGCTTTAGGTTATTAATGAATTTCACTGCCTGTTGCATGTTATCTTGTACTAAAGACTTTCTGAGGCATAAGTCGTTTCCCTGCTTCTGTGACCTAGGTATTTCCTCTCTGGCCATTTCATTGCTAATGGGGATCAGGATCCCAAGAGAAGAAGATGACTTGACAGAAGGAAAACTGAGAGGGGTACTTGGGGACTGTCCATTGCAGCTTTAAATACAAGTCTTGAACAAAACTTCAAAGACTGCTGTACCTTAGGTGTAAGGAGAGGGGAAAAAGAGAAACCTGATCTGCAGCAGGAGACCTGATAAGGAAAGGCCATAATCCAAATGAGGACAAGATAAAAGACAAGGACATAAAATAATGGGACTTAGACCAAAGAAGTTGATTTTATGTTCTGTTCTAGCCTGAGAGAATTTTTTTTCTTTATAGAGTCTTTCAAGGTCAGCTCCTTATCTTTTCCTTTTAATTTAAATAAATCTTTTATTTTAGAGTGTTTTTAGAGGTATAAATGAGGCAGAGGGTTCTCATGTATTCCTCATCCATGTCTCCTCTTGTCCCCAATGTACACTGCTGTGCAGTATTTGTTATAGCTAAGAAACGAATATGTCACCCCTATCTGTCTTCCCTTATTTACAGATATCACTAGTTTTCCCCTAATGTACTCTTTCTGCTCCAGGATCCCATACACCCCACTGTCACATTGTATTTAGTTCTCCTGTCCCCTTAGGTTCCTCTACTCTGTGATAATATCTGAGTTTTTTGTTTTTTTAGGTTTTGACGACATTTATAGTTTTGAGGTTGGCATTTATTTGTCTTTTTTTTTTTTCAAGCTTAAGTTGAGGTTCTAGGTTTTGAGTAGGAAGACCATGATGTGCAATGCCCTTCATATCACACCATATCAAGGGTTGAACCTGACTCACCAAGGATGGTGTTGACCTCTATCACCTACCTAGCTGAGGCAGTGTTCCTTGCTTATCTCCACTGTGAAGTTTCCTTCTCTTTTCCATACTCTACACATTGGAATTAAGTCCCTAAGTTGAACACCTGTAAGGGGTGAGAAATTCTGCTCCACACCCTTGAGGACAGAGTATCTATATAAATTATTTGGAATTCTTTATCTCAAGAGATTTTTCTCTTCTCCATTTTTATTCAATCACTTATTTAATCAGTATGGAATTATGAGTATTTATTTAATACCCGGGGTTATAATCCAGTACTGTGATATTTATTTTGTTGATCAAATTGTTCTGGGTTTGGACCTTGGGAGCTATGGCAACCTTTTGATGTCTATCAATTTTAACTTATTTTTAAAAGCATATTCTTACATTGTAGAACTCCAAGATGCTCTAGGCTCATCTGCTATATCCCATGCGCCAGCTCTAGAATCAGTCATTTCTCCAGAAAGCCCTGATTCCTTTGATCGTAAATATTTATCAGAATACTGAAAACAAAGATCAGAGCCCTGGATTGCTCATAGATATATGACATCATTGCTTCCAGGTTCTCAGTGGACAACTGGGGAATATATATGGATACCAATCCATGGACACATTCACATATAATTATTTCCATCCCTATCCTTTGGTATCTATGATATCTATTTATCATTACGTATGTATATATATCACTCACAACAGCATTAAGCTAAATGTGACTACATACTGATTTTTCCAACCCTAATGTAAGTCCCACGTGGTTCTCTCTGCCCTTCCCTCTTTCCTCATGATAGCTTTATCAGATATGCTAATATTTTGTTGAGGAATTTGCATCTGTGCTTTACAAGAGCTCTTCATCTGTATTTTTTTTCTTCTTCTTTTATTGCCTTTGTCTGGTTTGAGTGTTAGAGTAATACCAGTCTTATAAAATTAGTGAGAAACTTGGTTTCCACTCTCTGCAATCTTTTTACTTGTTTATTTATATCAGAATCATTTACTCCTACTTTGTGAGAAACAATTTTATTAAAGGCAGCATTTATGTGCAATCCCTTTTGTTTTTTAGTCCTATAGAGTCTAGTCAAAGAACCATTCTTCCAAAATTATTTGAGTCAACCTTTTTTTCTTCACCCCCTTCAATGAGTACTTAACATAAATTTTGAACAGGTGAATTGAGATCGTTCAATTTTCTGGTTGACTTTATTTTATTTTTTTAAAATGGCTTGCACTATTGGCTCTTTGTGCTGTACAGTTCTATGGGTTTTGACAAATCAATAGTATTACATATCATACAGATAAATTCTTCCATGCTAAAATATTCCCTATACTTTCCAAGCTTCTATTAATCAGTGATCTGTTTTCCATACCTAGAGTAGTGAGAAAGGACATCTTTGCATCATTCTTTATTGTAGGGGAAAGCATCCATCTTCTCACTATTAAGTATGATATTATATAGGTTTTTCCACAAATAACCTTTATTAGGCTAAAAAGTTCCTTCTATTTCTAGTTTTGTGAGCCTTTATTATGAGTGCTTTTGGCATCCATTAGTGTAATGATAAATTTCTTAGTCTATTAATATGTTACATTGATTAATTTATGAATATTATATCAGACTTGCATTCCTGATCTGAACTGCATTTAATTGTGTTTACCCATTCCTTTTCATAGATAGCTGTATCAGATATGCTAATATTTTGTTGAGGAATTTGCATCTGTGCTTTACAAGAGCTCTTCATCTGTAGTTTTTTTTTTCTTCTTCTTTTAATGCCTTTATCTGGTTTGAGTGTTAGAGTACTGTGAGTCTTATAAAATTAGTTGGGAAGTATTCTACATTCACTTTTCAAGACAGGATTATACAGAATTGCCCCCTTCTTCCCTTAAGTGTTTGGTAGAATTTATAAGTGAAATCTTCTGGACCTTTCTGTTTTGAAGATTTTTATCTATCGATTCAATATTTATAATAAACTTACAGCTCCTAAGATTGTCTCTTTCTCCTTCTTTAGATAATTTTTATAGTCTGTGTCCTTCAAGAAATGGGTCTGTTTAAGTTATTGAGTGGACTAGAGTGGCTCACAAGTATTCCCTTTTATCCTTCTTCTGTCTTTGATATCAGGAATGATGTCTGCACTTTTATTCATGGGGATAGACATTTGTATTTTTTTTTTCTTGTTCAGCCTGGCTAGAGGCTTACCAATTTTATTAATCATGTATAAAACCAATTTTTTTCCACCATTTTTTTTCTATTTTTCTTTTTTTAAATTTCTGCTCAGTTTTCACTAATTCTTCCTTCTTCCTTTAGGTTTAGTTTTCTTTCTTTAGTTTCTTAAGGAGAAAACTCAAGTGGTTGAATTTAGGTCTTTCTTCTTTTCTCATAAACTCATAGAGTGCCACCCCGCGCCATCCCCAGCCATTGCGTCCGTTGGTTGCCAGAAATTTTGATAAATCACCATTTTATGGAGTCAAAATATTTAAAAAATTTCCTTGAGACTTTTTCTATGACCCACGTTCAAGTCTGAGGGCATATTTTCTTTTTTTCTTGATAAATGATTTTGGCTATTCCTTTTTACTGGTTTCTTAACTATTTATTTGGGACTGTGTTGGAAACCACAGTTATCAGGTACTTTTCTTTCCTCCTGGGGTCTTCTAGAAATTGGGTATTAATTTTTCTTTCCTGCCCTGGTAGCATTCACTGGGTCATTCAAATACCGCCTTTTGTATCAAAAATGAAGAAAGAGAAGAGGGAAGGAGGAGGAGAAAGAGAAAGAGCATAAAGCAACATAATTTTAGTCCGCACACTCAACATATTATGTGTTTTCTTTATATTTTGGTTTCATTTTTGATGCCATATGAAACCCAAATGAGGCTGTTTCCCTAGCAACATTCATCATTCTCTGAAGGGGTCTCTCAGCTTCTGCTTCACACCCCACCATCTCTCTTCCACACAGCAGCCAGAGTGTTCTTTTAAAACATCAATTGCACTGTGTCTTCCCCTGTTCAAGATCCTGCAGTGGGTTCTTACCACATTCAGCTTAAAATCTGCCCTCCTTCCTGGAGGGTGGCTGCCTGCCTGCCGCTTCTTTGAGTTTATCTCCTGTCTGTTCCTCTCTTTTTCACTCTGGCCACACTTTCTTTACCATTCTTCAAAGATTATTATTCTTATCCTGGCAACTTCATACTTGCTCTTTCTTCTGGCTTCAAAACTATTGCTCTTGATGGTTGAGCAATTCATTCTGCCAAAATTCATAGGGAATCAGTTCGGTCTTACTCTGGGTCTTGCCTATTTAAATAACATACCTCCTCCTAGAAACTGTATGTTCCTCTGATTCAGTTAATTGTCCTTTAAGCAGTACTCCTAGATGGCACTCAATTACATGTTTGTTTGTTTATTTATTGTCTTCTTTGCTAACTGAAATCACGGCTCCTTTTTGTCAGATTCATTGCTGAATAACCAGCACCAAAAAAATGATGCCTGGTGCATTGGTGGATGCTCATGGTGAATGAACCTGAGGACAAAAAGCAGGTGTCTAGTATGAAAAATTAAAAAGGAATTGATGTTAAGGCTGGGTTTTGGGTGGGGCTCTGTGCAGAGGTGAGAAAGCAAGACGGGGTGGAGGGAGACATTGGAATGCAGCCACCAGTTACAGTGAAAGCCTCCTGCATTCCCATGGGGCAGTGCTGCTGCTAGGCTGGCCCTTCAGGATTGCACTGTATTTAAGTGAAGGTTGCAGGCCTTCCTATTTTTGATTCTGAGTGCAAGCTGCCCCCAGCAAAGGAGTTTGATATTGGACAAGGTCATTGTCTTCTGCCAAGGGCATTTACCAGCAGGGCTTTTTGTCTGCAGTGCTTTCATCAGCTGAAAATATTCTTTCAGTTCTGAAGAGGGTGGTGGGTGGTGCAGCACTATATCCTGACTGGTCCCTAGGAACGGGTTCTGGGTGCAGAATGTTGACGAGGCAACATGCCGGGGAACTGTTTTTTGAGGGGAGGGTGGGAGTAAAACTAATGGGTATGTGTACTGCCGTGCAATTTAGGGGTTTATGATGGTTTACATATGAGGTGTCCCCTGAAAGCTCATGTGTGAGATAATGCAAGAAAGTTTAGAGGTGAAATTACTGGGTTACAAGAGGTTTAACCTCATCAGTACCTTAGTCCCCTGATAGGGATTAAGTTGGTGGTAACTGTAGGTAGGTAGGGTGTGGCTGGAGGAGGTGGATCTCTTTTGCTTTTAGGGGTTTATATTTTGTCATCTCTCTCTGTGTCCTGAGTGCCATGTTCCTAGCTGCTTTCTGCATCCCATATTTCCACTAGGAGGGTCTGCCTTACTTGCTTCCCAAGCAATGGTACTGACTGACTCTGAACTGAGACCTTGGAAACTGTGGGGCCTCAAACAAACTTTTCCTCCTCTAAAATTATTCTTGTCAGGTCATTTGGTCACAGTAGTGGAAAAGCTGTCTAAAATGGGGTTGGATCATTAAACTTCAAATGTGTTTAAGCAACTAGATGCTGAAAAATGCAGTAAGATGCAAGCAACAGACACAGTCGTTCCCTGTACCCTCAAGAGAGTTCACAATCGCCAGATGAGAGAAGGATATGAGACCCTTGAGGTGACACTAGGAGGTTTCTGTATGGTCAGACTCTGCCCGTACATCTCTATAACCTGATGATTAGGGTGGACAAGAAGTGGATACACAGGATGACTAGGATGGACAGGAAGTGGACACGCAGGAGCAGAAGAATGAAGATAAATCATAGATGAGTGGGCAAACCAACTGGCCTTGAGGCAGCCGACTTAGGGCAGGCACCAGTGAGAAATCAGAAGGATAGCCAGAGAAGATGTTGAAACAGTTGTATAAGTGGAATCCAGCTCCTGGTTATCAGAATTCATTGCCTTACTTGGTAATTACATTAGGGCTGATCTTGCCATTAAGGCTATAAGGTTCCCATTAAATGTATTTATAAGAGTTCTTGAGTGTTTTTTTCCTAGCTCCTAAATATCCTGAGAACCCAGAACCTTGCTTCAGCTTCCCAGAAGTATCATATTTTAGTTGGAGCAATTCAAAAAGACAAACAACTACAAAGTGTTCCCAGAGTTCAAAGAAGAGAAAAGGAAGGCATGAAACTGGGCAGGGCAATTAATTGACACATGGTTCAGAAAATGCCAGGCCAAGATGAGAAGGGGTGGAAGGAATTTGTTTTGAATTGAGTCTTGAAGATGAGGAGCATTTTGAGGGGCAGAGGAGGGAGGAGTCTGCTTCTCCCCATGTCTGATTTTTGATAAGTCTCCTGAGGGTTCCATCTCCTCAAATTGCCTATGTCAGATTTGATAGTTCCTAGGTTTTCTTTCAAGTCTGACATCATCAAGTATTATCCCAAATGGTCTTCTGTTCCTAGCACTAGATTTGTCACTGAATATCCTTGCATGTCAGTGATAGAAATTATGTGATCTATGTTAAATACCCTCCCTCCTGTGGGTTCTCCTAGTCACAGATCTCACATGACTCCGTGTACCTTATTTCAAATTGTACCAGTGAGATTTTGGATCAAACCAGTATAATGTCTTTTAAGTGTTTTCCCAAATATTTTGAGTTCAATGAAACTAAGCTTGAATGTAATGCCTTCATAGATTAAAATGACTCTTTCATCCAGATTTTGCTCCCAGCATGCCCTTCTCTTCCCCCCTCCTTTTATCCAAATTGAGCAAAGTATCATCAGTTCACATTTTTTCCCCTTTAATGCACCACTTTTATTCTTCTTGATAAAGAGGAGAGGGGCAGACAGGGTTGGAGGGGGTGGAGCGGGGGAGAGGTGTGCCTTCTGCTCAGTGTACTTGAGACCTGTCTTCTTTTTCCCGGGTGTCGGGGTCATGTCTGCTGTTGAGTAGAGATGCTTTACTTCAGTGATTTTTTGTGTGATCTGTATCATTGTGGCCACTTTGACTCCCAGAGTTGTCTCTTTCAAGTTTCAGAAACCAATTTCCTTTGAAAACAATGCCTGTGTTTTCTGAGGATCTTCTCTGTGGTGCTGAATTGATATCTCTTCCCAGATTTCCACCCGATTTCCTTTCTGGAATTGTTTAGCATATTTGTATGCCCTTAGAAATGTGATTTGGATCTTCTAAGACATCTCTTCAACTGGTATTTTCTTTAATCATAAAGAGTGTCTTTTTTTTTTCCTTCAAAAGTATTTTATGGGAAAAGTGATGGTAATGTATCTTTGAAATATTCATTGGTTTTGGCAGTTGTGCTATATCTTATTACATATACACTTCGGTGTTATATTTAAAGAAGCACAAATATTTAAGGTATGGCTTATAAAGGGAAAATAAATAATAATATTGGTATAGTAAGTACTGTATATTGTTAGTCCCTCTGATACAATGTTCTTTTGAGCCAGCAAAAAAGACATTTACTGTCCCATTATTCTAGAGCCAATAGAGTTGGATGGTTAAAATCTTTTAAAATACAGAGTATCTGTTCATATTGTGTGTGTGCTTTTAGTGTCCATAAATATTTCATATAAATGTATAATTATTTGATTTATAATTTACATATCAGTTATTTTTAAACATGGTAATATAAAGTTTGGGTAAATTTCTTGTTGTTAGCTAGTTGAGATGGTCCTCCCCCACTTTTTTTGTAATGGTTGATAGAGCTCAGATTTCATCCAGAGAGCTAACATGGATGAGCCCAAAGACCAAATTCACTGTTCTTTTAAACCTATTTACAGATTACAAAAAAAAAAATTTCCATATTGAAGTCACTAGTTTTTCATAATATACTTGAGTTTGGTTTGTTCCATTTTAAGAATCACTTTGAAAGCTAAAAAACAAAGCAAAACAAAAACTTTTAAAAGCTAAGTTTAGTTCTATTCTGCATAATAGAGGTATTTAGTGCCCTGAAATATGTTTTTTTGGTTATTATTATTTCCTTTTTAGCAGATCCAAAATAAAACAATTGAAATCTTTTTGCTTGATGCTCAGAATGAGCTGGCATGAGACTGAAACAAAAGTTTGACCTCTGTGGCCACTGCAGTTGAAAGCCTCCTTGGAACGTGTTTTATGGGTTCTTGGCTATTCTACACTACTGACTGGGAAACATTCTGGCAATTATCAGAGTTGGGAATAAGAAATTATGCAAAGCTCTCACAGACATCCAAGATACTTGTGTGCTTTCTTTTTTTAAACAAATGACACTTACGTGTAAAATATTCATGCTAATACTTCTCTGTACACTCTAGTGGGTATCTTATGTACATGTATTCGGACATTTCAGTACTGTGAACTCTTCATTTAGTTAGTCATACTTAAGTCTGCTTACAAGTGGCATGAAAATATCTGCTTTTATTGTAATTATTAGGGTTTCTAGATTCATGCACTAGAAATAATTTAGGCAAATGATAGACTACATGTTTGAAATCATTCAGCTTATTGTTAGTTGCTTCTAAAAGTTTTCTTAATAAAAGTGTTATAATTTAAAATAATTGAAAAATACTATAAAACAATGAGAGCTGTTCACTTTGAAAAGTGAATGCATGGAGAATAATGTATTTTTCTTTAATAAATTATCATCTTATGTATATAACCATTTTTTATGATGACTATCATTCTTGAGTCTGGCATTTTGACCAGTTTGGTACAAAGCATTAATGAGGAAGGGGAAAAATATCTTCCTTAAGCATCATTCTATTCTGGGATCTTGGTGTTGAAATCTTAGTATTTCTATATATTACGCAGCAATGGTATAATTTAATTTCATCGTTGTTGCCCTACCATTCTTTCTTTTAAAACTCTGAACATGTCCTTTCCTTGCTCAAAGATCTGTTTTCAGTATCCCTCATTGCCTATAAAGTTCAAAACCCTTACCCTGACATTTAAAATGCTTTAATGGTTTGGTTCCTAATTGATGCCCTGTTTCTGCTGCAACTGTTCCCTCTGTGTGGAATGCTCTTGCCTGCCTCTTCATGCCCAGATTTTATCTATCTCTTCTAGAATCAGTTTAAAAGCCAGACTTTCTTTCATGGTTCCTTTCATCCTCAGCACTGATTCAGGAGTCCACTTGCTATGAGCTGCATAGTGTTCTGGTCATTTTATTTATGTGACAAAGATAGTACTTTAGATGGGTGAATTTTCATTTTCCTTCTCCAGTCATGTTGGTTTGTAGCTTTCTATTTCAAGGCTGAGCCATCAGGTTTATGGTCCTGGGGCTGAGGAACAGAAGTATTGGTCAGCTTCAAAGGTATCACTTGACCTGGGTTCTAGGACAGTGGTCATTTAATTCAAAGTTTATGAGGATTTTTCCATTACAAATGTTCTCATTTATCTAATCAAGTGCTCTGTCTCAATCTTTAAATCATAGAGCATATTTATGTCCTAGGGTTTGAGGGACCCCTTAATAATGATATATACAGAGGAAAAACCCATCCTGTATGGCTGGGGAGGTGTAGGGATATAAAGTCAGAGAGGTATAGAGCAGATACAAGAAATAGGATCCCTTTCAGAGTAGAACTCGGGTGGTAGGAATAGCCAGGTAACTGTAGAGAACTTGGAAACAATTGGGAGAAGAGTCCAATAGTGTGTTTTCTCAGTAAGGCCCAAAGAGGGGACCCACTTTCTATATGTCCAGTGTGGCACAGGCTAGATGAAATGGCATTGACAGAGATAAAGTGGGTCCTTCTGACTTCCTCTGAGCTATGGAGGGTACACAGACATTCATAGGTACAATGCATGCCCTGGGAGGGATCAGGTCTAGAGAGGCTGCAGGAATAGGAACCTCCTGAGCAGAAGAAAATGGCTGGGACAAGGATTTGAGCTGAAGGTAATAAGGCAACCCGAAGATTTAAATACAGCTAGTGCACCCAGTGTCGTCAATTCGAGAAGCAAAACTATTCAGCCACCTTACAGAAGGATCTGCTACTATTTTAGAAGTCATCCTCCAGATGTGATACAGAGTCACAGTAAGCATACTCTACCCTGACGACATCTTGGTGAGTCAAAACTGGAGGAATGGGACACAAAGGAAGGAATCTATTTCTTTCAGCAGCCAATACAGACTGACTCTTGATTTTTTAAATTAAGACTGATTTTTATTTTTATTTTTTAAATTTTTCCACCAATGGTATCAAGCAAGCTAGAGGCTTGTGAGATTAGAATAGTTACAAAATATAAAGCAACTACATATTTTGTTTCATTTTGCTTTTGGCCAACCTGAGTTTCCTGGGAGTGAATTTTTGAATTCATTACACATTTAGTTTCCACAATGACCTTGTCTCTCTTGGAAGTACATCCCCAAACAAGGATTCCAGTGCAAGACATTTATTTGGGATATGAATCCAGGAAACATCAGAAGGGCAGTAAAACAGGGGAGGGCTGGAAATCTATTATGAACACAAGTAACAGTAGATGTTATGTGGTGAGGATGTGGGGAAATAGGTACACTCATACGTTGCTGGTGGGACTACAAATTGGTACAGCCCCTATGGAAAGCATCATAGAGATTGCTCATATAATTTGGAACCATCATTTGACCCAGTTATCCCACTCCTCGGTTTATACCCAAAGGACTTAAAATCAGCATAGTACAGTGACTTGGCCACATCAATGTTTATGGCAGTTCAGTTCACAATAGCTAAACTCTGCAACCAGCCTAAGTGCCCTTCAATAGATGAAGAGATAAGGAAAATGGGGTATATATACACAATGGCATGTTACTTGGCCATAAAGAGAAATGAAATTATGGCATTTGCCAGTAAATAGATAGAACTAGAGACTATCATGCTAAGTGAAATAAGTCAGTCCTAAAACGCCAAAGGCTAAATGTTCTCTCTGAGATGTGGATGCTAACTCACAATAAGGGGAAGGGGGTAGGGAAGAATAGAAGCACTTTGGATTAGACAGAGGGGAAAGAAGGGAAGTGGGGAATGGGAATAGGAAAGATAGTAGAATGAATTGGACATTACTTTCCTATGTGCATATATGGTTATAGAATCAATGTAATTCTACATCATGTATAACCAAAAGAATGAGAAGATATACTCGATATATGTATAATATGTGAAAATACATTCTACTGTCATGTATAACTAATAAGAACAAATAAAGACTGAATAACTCAGTGAGCTGACATGATGGATAGTTGTTGGTTAGTGGGCACAGCTTGTCAAATGCCAAGTGAGTGGACCTCACTGATGGTCAGTGTTTGCAAGTATCAGTATTTCCTTGCCTGCTTTAGGCTCCCCTTTTTGGCTTGGGTGGTATAGTCTGACATAGTGGAAATGCCCTACTTTTGATATTTAAGGCTTTTTCCTTTTCAGTGTGAGATGTGTTTTAATGCTCACTAGGGATTAGGTAGAAAATGTTGAGGTGAAGTTACCACTTGAGTTACGTATAGGAAGTAGGGAAGGGCTATTGTTGATATTCTAAACCTGATTCCTAAGAATTTTAGGCCACTAGAAGCCTTCTTATTTGGAGCATGTTATATCAATTCTTCTCAGAGCCATCTGCACTGAACTATTGCATTATTATACCTTTTTTATTGATTTTATTGTTTTTATATACACAACAACAGTGGAATGCATTACAATCTTTATTACAAATATAGAGCATAATTTTTCGTATCTCTGTATATAAAATATGTTCATGTCAATTTATGCCATTATACATGTACTCTTTTTTTTGCATTACAATTCTTAATACACATATATACCACAATTTTTCATATCTCTGTTTGTATATAAGGTATTACCATTTCTGTCTCTCTGCCATCCATGAGTTTAGATTTTACTAGATTCTTTACTAATTCAAGTCTTCATACAGGTATTTTGTATAATGATGAACATCATATTCCACCATCCTTGCTAATCCCCTTCCCACTCCCTTTCCCTCCCACCCCTCTTCCCTATCTAGAATTAATCTAATCCTCCCATGCTCTCTCTCCTTACCCCACTATGAGTCACCCCCCTTATATCAGAGAAAACATTTGGCATTTGTTTTTTTGGGATTGGCTGACTTAGCATTATCTTCTCCGGTGCCATCCATTTACCTGCAAATGCCATGATTTTATTCTCTTTTATTGCTGAGTAATAATCCATTGTGTATAAATGCCACATTTTTTTTTCACAATAGCTAAACTTTGGAGCCAACCTAGATGTCCTTCAGTGGATGAATGGATAAAAAAAAATGTGGCATTATTATACCTTTAATGTTACCGAAAAACAGGCTGGGCATACTGGTTCATACCTGCAATCTCAGAGACTTGAGAGACTGAGACAAGAGGTTTGCAAGTTCCAGGTTAACCTGTGCAACACAGTGAGACCATGTCTCCAAAATAAAAAATGAAATGGGCTGGGAATGTGGCTCAGTGGTAAAAGTACTCCTGGATTTGGTTCCCAGTATCTAAATAAACAAATATTATTGAAAAATAATTATACAATTACAAAATAGCACTTGTAGGAGCTTTATGGTTTTTTTAAGTATTTTTTTTAGTTGATGAATGTTTCTTTTATTTATTTATATGTGGTATAGAGAAAAAGAACCCAGTGCTTCACACATGCTAGGCAAGTGTGCTACCACTGAGCTACAACCTTAGCTCCTAAGTTTTATGATTTTAGTACATTTTTAGGTATCTGAAATTGAATCCTAGAAAACCTATCTGCATAATTTGTGGTCCATAGCACTAAACTCATTGGATTGCTTTAAGGAGTAACAAAGCTTATGCATGTGAAGTACTTAGCACAGTGTTTGGTGGTAAGAGTCAATCTGCGTGATGGCGGCACTTACTATCTTTGTGGTTGTTACTTCTTGTAGCAGACATCTCTGGATTTGACCTCTTAAAAATTGTAGTTGGAAACCCCAGCACTTCAAAAGTAAGGCTGTGCAGCTCAGTGGTAGAACACCTTTGAGTTCGATCCCCTGTACAAAGAGAAGGGGAAGAAAAAAAGAAAATTCAATAAAATCCAAAGTGATCAGGAAGATTTCCCACAAGAATCTAGTAAAATCTAAACTCATGGATGGCAGAGAGACAGAAATGGTATCTATCTTGATGAGCACCATAAACTTAGCACCTAGCATAGAGCCAGGTATGTTGCAGTACTGAAGTATTTGCTGAAATGCATCAATAGATAAAAGGAGGAATAAAGAGATGACTCTTGATATGAGCTTACCTGACTCTACCGCCACTCATCTACAAAGTCCAATGGAGTTAGCTAAACAGCCATGGGTGTGTGCTCGCTGTCTCACATTTTATTTCCCTGTATCCAATCCCCTTCTTTCTGGAGGTCACAGAGGCTTCACTGTCAGACAAGGAAATAGGGGCCACTTTCTTGGTCATGATAGAAGTGAGACTTGACGAAAAACAACAAAAGACCATTTACAGTATACTAACATGAGTACCTCTGAGATATAAGTTTATGATAAATGGAAGAAACAAATAGAAATAAATATAAATAAATAAATAGAAAAATACATATTTGCCATATTTATTGATTTTTTTATGATGATAAAGGCAATATTTCAGGGGAGGAAAAATTAAAGTAAGCCTTTAAAAAAATCTATGTTCCCTAGGTTCCAGACCTACATTCAATCCAATAAAATAAGTTTTATATATATATATATTTATGTATATTTTATTTTGAATATATATATATATATATTCATTTTTACTTACAATTACAGATGAATTAAAGTCTCTTGCTGCTTATGAATATACGAATACATGCATTTATGACAAAATTCTAGGACTATTCCTGATCTTCTGAGTTTGGATTTACCAAAAGCCCCATATTCCTTAAATAAAAGAAGCACTAATTGCCTTTTTAAAAAGACTGTGTTTACCCTCATTTCATCAGAAACAAATTGTCTAACTGCATTTACTATTCCTGAAAGAGAGAGATATATATACTCATTTAAAGGAGGGGACATTGTTTAATTAGAAACATCCACTTCTTTTTATTACCTTTACCTCCAAAAAAGACACCAAAATTAAACACACCGAGTAGCAGGAAAATAATGGTCCTGGCCGTTTTCTTCTTCTCATTATAGCAACCACCATAAATAAAGAAGTGTAGATACAATTAAACATTAAGATATATTCCTACTATTAAGAGACCCATCAACAAAGAGTAGGGATTTTTGTCTCCAAGGAAAGTCACAAAATAGAATTTCTTCTACACTTGATTTTTCTGACTCACAAGACAAATTTCACATTTATTTAGCCAAGTGTACTTTATCCTCCTAAACTGCCTCTTTGGAAAAAAAGTTAATACGCAAAATTTGATTCTATTTAGGTTATGTTCAGGCAACTTGATGGAGGGATGGGACAGAAACAAGGTAACAGAAAATCAAGATCACCCTAGAACAGCTAACAGCCAAATGACCCCTAAATATGTGAGACCCCACAGCCAACCCCAGCCAAGCCAAGTATATGACCCTCATGTATGGCCGACACAGGAGTAAGGAAAGCCAAAATCAGCATAACGCCCCAGCCAACCCTTACATTCATGAGTAATAATTAATGGTAGTTGTTTAAACCCTGAGTCTGGGGGCCGTTTCTTACAGAGCATCAATTGTGATTGATAATGGGGAACTGTTCCTCTCTTCTAAAAATCTTTTCGATCTACTCAAGCAGAAGTAATTGTCTTAGCCTTCAGTCTGATAGCACTTGGAATCAATCTGCTATTGCACTTTCCTCATTGTGTTAAAATAATTGGTTTCCTCGTTTGAGGTTACCTTGTAAGAGCTGGTATCTAATTTACCTTTGTCCCATTAAGAATCAGCAGTGTATTTATCCTGGCATTTAATAAACACTTATTAATTGTTGTACATTAAAAATTAATCAATACATTATTAAGAGAAAAATACAACCAGGCACGGTGGTATGCTTCTATCCCAACTCCTTGGAAGCTGAGGCAGCAGGATCACAAATCTGAGGTCAGTCTGTGCAATTTAGCAAGACCCTCTCTTAAAATAAAATGTGAAAAGGGCTGAGGAAGTTGTGGTTAAGTGTCCCTGGGTTCAAGCCCCAGTAACAACAACAAAAAGAATAAGCAGGGGACCAGGACCCAACGTGCAAGTGAGTGCTTCGCGTTATTGTTTACTTCATATTAGCTGACATTCCATCAGCCAAATGAACTCACCTAGATAAATCTCAGATCAATTTCAGTCTGAGTTGAACACGCTGTCCACTCTGAAAAGAGTGAAGAATTGGGGCCATCAACCTTGTCAACCTACTACCTATAGCAACTCAACTGAGATTTGAAAAATAAGCAGGAATCCCGTGAACATTTCAAGGAGATACTAAATACTACACATGTAGATAGTAAATCCTTAACGATTTCTAGCTTAGGGAGTTTCAAAGAGGTCGGTCTGATTGGAGGAGGTCATGGCTGTGGGAATGATATTTTGGGAGTGCCAAGATCCTTCCCCTGCCAGTCCCTTCTGGGTGCTGCTTTTATTGGGGAACTCCTCTTGGAGGACCCTACTGAGCTCTTCGCCTTAGTTAACTCCCAGTCATCCTTTAGGCCTTAGCTCAAATGTCACTTCTGAAGACTGACAAACTCTGATCGCTCCTCAAGTTCCATGTTTATCCCCAACTTGGGTATTTTAGCTCATGGCACCCAGTCTTAACCATTTAATGCTTTTTATCATAATTTATAATCATAGAAATATAGGCATCTATTCCATATGTCTCTTCTCCACCAGATAATAAACTCTATCAGGCCACATATCTTTGTTTACTACTGTGTTTTTGTGTGTGTGTTTGTTTTGATATATAGTAGATATTTAATAATGAATGCATGTACAGTATAAAACAATTTATTTTTTAATTAATTTTTAAAATTTATAGATGACAGCAGAATACATTACAAATCATATCACACATATAGAGCACAAATTTTTTATTTCTCTGGTTGTATACAAAGTATATTCACACTAATTTGTGTCTTAATACATGTACTTTGGATAATGATATCCATCATATTCCACCATCATTTCTAACCCCATGCCCCCTCCCTTACCCTCCCACCACCCTGCCCTACCTAAAGCTCGTCTATTCCTCCCATGTACACCCTCCCTACCCCACCATGAATAGCCTCCTTATATCAGAGAACACATTTGGCATTGGTTTTTTTTGGGATTGGCTAACTTCTCTTAGCATTATAGTCTCCAGCTTCATCCATTTACCTGCAAATGGCATGATTTTATTCTTTTTATTGCTGAGTAATATTCCATTGTGTATATATGCCACATTTTTTAAAGAAATTTATTCATCTATTGAAGGGCATCTAGTTTGATTCCATGGTTTAGCTATTGTGAATTGTGCTGCTATAAACACTGATGTGGCTGTGTCCCTGTAGTATGCCGTTTTTAAGTCCTTTGGGTATAGTCCAAGGAGAGGGATAGCTGGGTCAAATAGTGGTTCCATCCCAATTTTCCAAGAAATCTCCATATTGCTTTCCATATTGGCCACACCAATTTGCAGTCCTACCAGCAGTGTATGAGTGTACCTTTTTCCCCACATCCTCGCCAACACTTATTATTATTTGTATTCTTAATAGCTGCCATTCTGACTGGAGTGAGATGAAATCTTAGAGTAGTTTTGACTTGCAATTTCTCTAATTGCTGGAGATATTGAACACTTTTTCATATATTTGTTGATTGATTGTATATCCTCTTCTGAGAAGTGTCTGTTCAGGTCCTTGGCCCATTTGTTGATTGAGTTATTTTTTTTTTTTTTGGTGTTTAGCATTTTGAGTTCTTTATATACCCTAGAGATTTGTGCTCTATCTGATGTGTGAGGGGTGAAAATTTGCTCCCAAGAAGTAGACTCTCTATTCACCTCACAGATTGTTTCTTTTGCTGAGAAGAAACTTTTTGAGTCCATCCCATTTATTGATTCTTGATTTTAATTCTTGCACCACAGGAGACTTATTAAAGAAGTTGGGGCCTAATCCCACATGATAGAGATTAGGGCCTACTTTTTCTTCTATTAGACTCAGAGTCTCTGGTTTCATTCCTAGGTCTTTGATCCATTTTGAGTTTAGTTTTGTGTATGGTGAGAGATAGGGCTTTAATTTCATATTTTTGCATATGAATTTCCAGTTTTCCCAGAACCATTTGTTGAAGAGGCTATCTTTTCTCCAATGCATATTGCTGGATTTTTTAAATCCAATCTGCTAGTCTATGTCTTGGTGAGTTTAGGCCATTAACATTTAGGGTTATTATTAAGACATGATTTGTATTCACAGCCATTTTTGTTTATTTTGGTATTTGGCATGACTTGGTTTCTCCTCTGATTAGATTTTCCTTTAGTATAATACCTCCCTCTGCTGATTTTCATCATTGTTTTTCATTTCCTCTTCATGGAATATTTTGCTGAGGATGTTCTGTAGTATACGCATTCTAGTTGTAAATCTTTTAACTTTTGTTTATCATGGAAGTTTTTATTTCATCATCAAATCTAAAGCTTAATTTTGCTGGATATAAGATTCTTGGTTGGAATCCATTTCTTTCAGAGCTTCATATATGTTGTTCCATGATCTCCTGGCTTTGAGGGTCTGGGTGGAAAAATCTGCTGAGATACGGATGGGTCTCCCCCATATGTGATCTGATTCCTCTCTCTTGCGGCTTTTAAGATTCTATCCTTATTCTGTATGCTAGGCATTTTCATTATAATTACCTTGGTGTAGATCTGTTGTACTTTTGTACATTTGCTGTCCTGTAAGCCTCTTGTATTTGGTTTTCCAATTAATTCTTCATGCTTGGGAAATTTTCTGCTATTATCTCATTGAAGAGATTGTGCATTCCTTTGGATTGAAACTGTGCCTTCCTCCATCCCAATAACTCTTAGATTTGGTCTTTTCATGCTGTCCCATAATTCTTGCATGTTCTGTTTATGGTTTCTTACTATCTTCACTGTGTGATCAACTTTATTTTCCAGACTATATACTTTGTCTTCATTATCTGACCTTCTTTCTTGCAAGTGATCTAGTCTGTGGGTGATGCTTTCTATTGAGTTTTTTATTTGGTTTATTGTATCCTTCATTTCAAGGATTTCTGACTGTTTTGTTTTCAGTCTCCATCTCTTTCTTGAAGTGATTTTTCCCTACCTGTATCTGCTTCTTATCTCTTTATTTGACTGTTTAATTTTTTGCCTGTATTTGCTCATTTAGGTCATTCTTTAATTCACAGGTTATTTTAATTACGAACCTTCTAAACTCCTTCTCTGACATTTCATCAACTTTGCTGTCCATGGGTTCTGTTATTGTAGTATCCTGGTTTGTTTGTGGCACTTTCCTCCCTTGTTTTTTCATGTTGTCTGTGTTTCTTCCTTTCTTACAGTGTGGATATGAGATATTATAGTTTCTTCCCCATATTCTTGTAGTACCCATGCAGATTGTATATACCTCACCTTGATGTTGGGCTTCCAGTCCCTGCTGGTGTCCCTTAATGTATGCTACTGCAACTAAAGGCAGTTACAACAATAGCTGAGGTAACTTGAGATAATAGTGGAGGTGCCCCAAGATGGATGCAATGTCTTATAGAGATGGGGCTTACACTCTCTTTGGGATACCTACTCTGAGATGCAGCTGCTTCTAGGCCCTGTCTGTTGTCAAAAAGGTAGGGGCTACTGTTGGGGAAGGCTATGGCAATGACTGCAGTGTCCTAAGATGGAAGTGGGTTAGGCTTGTGCTCTCGGGTGGGGGCCAGGGGGAGGAACTTGTACCTACCCTGGACATGGGTCCTGCACAAGTCTTTGAGGGTAGATCTGGTCTGGGCCTGACCTCCCACTGTAGTCTGCTGGTCAGAAGGGGCAGTCCTGTGCCAGAGGCTGGGCTCTAGTGGGTATCTGCTGGTAGCAGGATGGACCTGATCCTACTGTGAGCCTGGGTCCAATGCAGCCCAGTCTTAAACAATTTATTATGAAAGGTTTTTGGAGCTGATGAGTATAATTTGAACTTTGTCTTGGAATCTGAGGTGGATCTTTGGAGGATTTTTAAAAGGTAAGTTAATGTGGTAATTCAGAACTTTCCTAAGATGACTTTGGATCTGGGGATGGGGGTTACTGGGGATTGAACCCAGTGGCACTATATGCCCCTGTATTTTTTTTTTTTTAATTTTGAGATAGGATCTCACTAAGTTGCCCAGACTGGCCTTGAATTTGCAATCCTCCTGCCTCCACCTCTCAAGTAGCTGAGAATTATGGTATGTGCCACCATGTCCAGCTTGGTTTGACATTATTGAAGGAATGGTTAGTAAAAGACCTAAATGTATTTGGGGAGATGGGTTAGGTGGCTACTATAAATTCCAGGTAAGAAGGGATAAATTTGGATTATGGATGTGGGAATAGGGAGGCGATGACACAGAGAAGAGATAAAATTCACACTCTGCTTTCCTGTTTGTGTGGTGGTCTAGATTCCTCACCTCTTTTCAGAAATCATTATAAAGCAACAAAGAGGTGAAGGATGAACATGGAAATACATATCTGATGAAACTAAGAGTGTTGGTAACCCCAAACCATAACATAGGAACAAGGACTGCCAAGTGGTATAAAATAAAAGGAGAAAGAAGATTACAGAATGTTCTAGAAGGAATGGATGTAGGCCTTAGATAACACTGGCATATATCTGTTCTTCTAAGTAGTGGCACAATCTGAGCTTCAAAATCAGAAATTCCATCCCATTCATTGATTCTTGATTTTACTTCTTGCGCTTTCAGAGCCTTGTTAAGGACGTCAGATCCTAGGCTGACGTGGTGAATATTTGGACATATTTTTTCTTCTATTAGGTGCAGAGTCTCTATTCTAGTGCCTAAGTCTTTGATCCACTTTGAGTTAATTTTTGTGCAGGGTGAGAGATGGAGGTTTAATTTTATTTTGCTGCATATGGATTTCCAGTTTTGCCAGCACCATTTGTTGAATAGGCTATCTTTTCACCAGCGAATGTTTTTTGGCACCCTTGTCTAGTATGAGATAAACAGAGTTATGTGGGTTTGTCAGAATCACCATTTGACCCAGCTACTATCTCACTCCTTGGTTAATATCCAAAGGAATACACACACACACACACACACACACACACACACACACATATGTATCTACATGACCAATATGATTCTGCATCATGTACACTCAGAAAAGTGAGAAATTATATCCCATCTATGTATCACATATCAAAGTGCATAAATCCATTCTACTGTCATGTATAACTAATTAAAACAAAATAAAATTTTTTAAAAATCAGTAATTCCAAGTTTATTAAGTGGAAGGTAAGGGGGAGGGATAATCCAAGACCTTTGCTGGATTCAGTTTTGAAGTGGAAGAGGCAGGAAAGGCAGGGTTAACAAAGAATACAAATAACAAGTCATTTTGCAGCAAACCATCAGTGAGGTTGAGGGAAGGAGGGTCCACCCTGTGGTCAGTTCTGCAGTCTTCATTTCTATTGGCTGCAAGAAGCAAATCATAAGAGCCTCACAGCTAGACCTTTGTCATAAGAAAAATGGTTGCAAGGAGGGAATTTTGACCTTGGGTCCACCCTGAGCAGAACCTCCATTCAGTGATGCAGAAGGGAGTCACTTCATCAGAGGTGAATAATAACAAAAATAATTAGTGCAGAGTCTATGCAGAGATTCTACAAGACAGAAAGAGGAAAACAAATGAAAGAATAAGAACCCTTATCGGAAACTTGTTATCCCAGATTAGAGAGTTATTAAACATCACTGTAAATTTAAGAGTTATAATAAAATCATCTTTATAAGCAGTCAAATGGGAGATATAAAAGCTCAGAATACACATAGAGGCAAAAAAAAAGGGCTTTCACTTGCATGAATCTCTCCTTCTTGTCATATTTTAGTCATAGTTGTTCAGCTTATTTTTAAATGATATCCACACCTGAAGCCTTATCTGATTCTTCCACACCAGGAGTTCTCAATTGATTATGGAATAGTTTCTTTTTTTCAAACATTTAGAAATTATAATGATTAATGCACACTAATTGTATGAATTAGTGGGTTTTACTGTGATATTTCCATCTATGCATACATTTTATCCTCTTTCCCTCTGCCCTCTCTTCTCCCTCCTCCCTGGACCTCTTCTCCTAACCTGATATTTTCTAATTCACTAAGTCTGGGGTGGGAGCCTGCCGCAGTCTGGCTGGGCACAATTCAGGAGCCACTTGTCAAAAGAAACGAACTTTATTTTTAGAACACACACACCACACCACTCAGCTCCTCTGGAAAACCCTTCAGAGCCCAACTGCCACCACCGGCTTCCCACAAGCCTCTCAACCTCCCCCACTCCTCCTGCTCTTGAGGCTGATTGGCTGGATCGCATGGGCAGAGCCAAAAAAAGTCCCCCAATGAGCAGCTCTGTGGTCTGAAAGGGCAGGGAAACAGCCCAGTGAGCATCACCGCAGAGAAGTCAATCAGTTGGCAGCTAGAAGTTTGCTGGGGCTGCTGGAAGTTTGCTGGTAGCTGGAAGTTTGCTGGGGCCCCGTGGGCTGTAGCTCTCAACAGGAGCCTTGCATTTCTAACCTATTCACAGGTGATGGATGGTCAGGCTCCTGGTCCAGGGAGCATATCTTAAGAACCATTGGTCTAACTTTTCTTTCCATTTGCTTCATTCCTCGCCACTTCATATAGTCACTTCTTTTACTCTGGCTTGATTGCCAATCTTTAAGCCCTGGCACCATCCCTCTGCCCCAGCTAATAGCCCTCCTGTTCTTCCGGAAACATAGGGTGGATGAAAGGACAGGTTTCAACAGGGAACTGTTGACAGGGTTCCAGCTATAATTCTCAGGATTCTGGGCCACACACAGGAGGAGGACCTAGCAATGAGACCGATCAGGTCTTCTCTTTTAGTAATTTCCAACATGTTGAGGAATTACTCCTGGTAGTTGCCACTCGATGATCGACCTTGCTTTAGAAAGTTTCCCTGTTGAAAACATAGGATCCCAGTTTAAAAATAATTTTTTTTAAGTTAGACTTCTTAGAATGTTGAGTTTTCACCTTTCTGTGATGAGAGTATTGTTATTGTAATTTTAAGTGGCAACAACTCTATTTTTAGATTCCTAGAAACAAAGACATATTTAGGGAGAAAAACGTAAAGCTTTATCTTCTTTGCTGTTACTACATTTATCTTTTTCTCTGTATGTTTTGTTCAGTGTGTTTACCGAATAGCATTTTAAGTGAAAAATAGGTGCTGGAGAAAAGGATGGAAGGAAAGCAATGGCTAGTTGAAGACAGTTAATTAGCCAGAGAGGAAGGATAAAGGTATGAGGGCACAGAAGGGGGGAGAAGATCAGCTCGTGGGACAAACAGGGAGGGGAGAAGCCAGAGAGGTGACGACGGACCAAAAAGGAAGCAGCCAGGTTCCCCGAAAGCTGGAGCTCACTGGCTCAGTGGGCTTTGCTCCTTCATTGCCTCTGTGTCTGGTTGAGGTCACAACTGTTTGAAAGACAAATATTGCTAGCATGGAAGACCAAGTTGGGGCAGAGAAGGGAACCTGATGATGCCCGAATGGTCCAACAGGGAATGGAGCAAAGGAGAACTTGTAGATCACGGAGACTCAGTGATGTTGGAATCCAGGTCCATCTCATGGGATAAATTTGTATGTTCAGCGAGCTGTGTGTGGGCTGCCAGCCACTCCTCATTGCTTCCTTTACCTGTCTACCTGAGGTAGGATGGGAGGGATAAGAACTAGGTGGAAAGGAGGCATAAAGGGAGGCCAAGAAAAAAGATTTCAATTCAGAAGTCTCGCATACTTTTCCAGGCCTGTCAATCCTTAAGCCAGTTTCTTTTCTAGACTATTTGCTCCGAAGTTCTTGTGAAATCTGTCAAATCTACCTGTATCCTCTTAATTAATCCCCTAATAAATGGGTGAAGAGACATATGATATCTTCAGGAACTTATCATCTAGGGGAATTTCCAGCACTATTGATCAGAGAATGAAGACCATGTCAGCCGAAGGATCCTGAGATTGACCAGAGAGACACAAAGCATCTTGCTTGAAACCACCAGACTCATATCATTTTTCTATACCTTTCCATAACCCCCTCTCATTTCCTTTGTTTTGATTTCATTATTTTATTTTATTTTTCCTGGGCTAAGGATTGAAACTGGGGGAGTTCTGCCACTGAACTACATCTTCAGCCCCCTCTGTTTTTTTAATTTTTTTTTATTTTGGGACAGGTATTGCTAAATGGCCAAAGCTTGTCTCAAACTTGAAATCCTCCTGCCTCCCTGGTCACTGGGATTACACACATGCATCACCATATCTTACATTTAAATTTCCTTTAAAGGAAGAGCTGGGAACCCCCCAAATGTATCTCTCACTCGTGAGATGGCCTGCATTCCCCCTGGAATGTGTTACCTACTTTCCTAAATAAACCTCTGTAAATCTATGCCTCTGACTGGCACAAGCTGAAATTCTGTACTGTCTGGTAATCCAAGGACCCTGCTGGTCCTAAGTCTCTTTCCACCGTCTCTCTGGGAACTTCTCAAACTCTTCTCCTGTGACATTCCCAGGTGTCATTCCAGTGTGGGCTGCAGGTCGTCCTGAAGACTTTCCAGGGCTCTGTCATTCACCAGCCAGCTCTAGCCCTGCTGTAGTAATGGGGAGACTTTTGACAGGGTTGATTCCCACCTAAATAGAAGGTGTGCTCCTTGTGCTGCCACCAACAGATGAAGGTCTCGGATCTACCTGCCTCAGTGTTAAATGGATGGCCTGCCATGGTACCTCGGTTCCATCCAGTGAATTAAGATATTGTGTGTCCCAAAAGGGACATGTTGACTTAAAATATGTTGAAAGAGTAATAAATTTAGCTGGTGGTAGCCATCAGTACCTGTGGGCGAATGAATTAATGATATGTGTGGAGTCACTGCTATTTTCTGGACAAAGCTAAACAGCTATTTTATGTCAGGCACTGCACTTGACACATTTAAATATATCATGAATTAACCCACACAACCACTCTGTAGAGTTTATAGGTGAGGGACTAGAGATTTCCTTTGACATTTTTATTCACTCAGCATATACTTACTGGTACTTCTGGCACATTGCCAAGCCCTGGGTCATACAAATTATGAAAAACATGCTCATCCCTCTAACTCCTTCAGAGTTGAGAGGTAGGAAGGGGAAGTGAATTCTAAAGAAGTCAACTGCAGTGTGTTCAGTGTCTTGTGCAGGGAAGTGGAGAATGCTCAGGGCAGACAAGGGTAGCAGACACACACTTAAGGACCAAGGGAGGAATTCCTCAGGGAGTGAGCACCAATGGAAGACAATCAAAATGAGGATAAGGAAGGAAGAGGGATCCTGGCAGAAGTAACGACAGGTGGAAAGCCTTGGGAAATGCCGAAGATCAACTGAAAATGCTTTGTTACCCTAAAAGGCAGGGTATGAGGAAAACATGATATTTAGCATTACAGGGCCTGAATGTGGAAAAGCAGAAATGTGAGCTCATCTTTGAGACTCATTAACCCTGCTTTTACCTTTTCCCACAGTCTTTCATCTATTTATCTTGGAAAATAGATAGCAGTGCCCTGGAGAATGACATCAAAGAGGACCTTTGGGATGAAGGATGGTAAAGCAAGGAATAGAGCGAATTCCAGTGGTCATAGGAGATGGATGGAGGTGGAGTAAGCTTTTGTTTTGAGCCAGATGAAAACCAAGGCACAATCAGCTTGGGAGAGAGAAGATAGCGGTGAAGGGAGTGCATCACCCCAGTGCGCTGCGTCACTGTGCGGGAGAAAGATGAGGTGAAACAGCTGAAGGCTATCTTGTTGGGAATTTCCAGTGAAATTGAGGTGCTCCAGAATCTAATGGACGGATTTCCATCGCGAGAGGTTCGGCTGCGGGGGCTCGGACGCGGGCGATTTCTCCGCACGGAGGGTCGCATTGCCTGATCGGCGGATCGCCCCGCAGCTGGAGTCTGCAGGGAGTAGAGCCACCGCCCACATCCGGATCAGGACCAATGACCCGAAGGCATGGTAGTTACGTCACCACAATTGGAGTGCGGGCAGAGCAGAGCCGCCACCTGCGCCCGCAGGGTGGGCAGACCTGCGACCGACCAGTGTGGTAGACAGATCACTCTAATTAGAGGAGGAGCACAGCTACTACCCGCCCTGCAAGGGAGATTTTCCAACTATACAAGAGCAATATAAATAAATAGGGGGAAAATTTCAAAAACATAGCAGTTTCACCAAGCAGAAAGAAACGCGAGCAGTATGAAAAGACAAGGAAAGAAAGGACCACAAGCAATGCAGGTCAACTCAACTTTAGAAGAGGTAATAGCTGCAACAGATGGAATGTCAGATAAAGAGTTCAGGATATACATGCTTCAGATGATCTGGAGTCTCAAGGAAGACATTAGACAGCAAAATCAGACAATGAAAGATCACTTTGACAAGGAACTACATAAACAAATCCAGGAAGTAAAAGATCAATTATACAGGGAGATCGAGGTAATAAAAAACAAACAAATAGAAATCTTAGAAATGCAGGAAGCAATAAACCAACTTAAAAACTCAATTGAGAATACTACCAGCAGAGTAGATCACTTAGAAGATAGAACATCAGACAATGAAGACAAAGTATTTCAACTTGAAAAGAACATAGACAGCTCAGCAAGACTGCTAAGAAACCATGAGCAGAACATCCAATAAATATGGGATAACATTAAAAGACCAAACTTAAGAGTCATTGGGATACAGGAGGGCACAGAGCTCCAAACCAGAGGAATGAACAATCTATTCAATGAAATAATACAAGAAAACTTCCCAGACTTGAAGAATGAAACAGAATCCCAAATCCTAGAAGCCTACAGGACGCCGAATGTGCAAAATCATAAGAGATCCACACCTAGACACATTATAATGAAGATGCCCAACATACAGAATAAGGAGAGAATTTTAAAAGCTACAAGAGAAAGGAAGCAGATTACATTTAGGGGTAAACCAATCAGGATAACAGCTGATCTCTCAACACAGACTCTGAAAGCTAGAAGATGCTGGAATAACATATTTCAAACACTGAAAGAAAATGGGTTCCAACCAAGAATCGTGTATCTGGCGAAATTAAGCTTCAGGATGGAAGATGAAATTAAAACCTTCCACGATAAACAAAAGTTAAAAGAATTCGCAGCTAGAAAACCATCTCTTCAAAAAATCCTTGGCAAAACATTACAGGAAGAGGAGATGGAAAATAACAATGAAAACCAACAGTGGGAGGTAGGACAGTAAAGGGGGGAAAGTAATCAAAGAGGAAAACAAATCAGGTTTAGTAACATTAATAAACAAATATGGCTGGAAGAACCCTAAATGTTAATGGCTTAAACTCACCAATTAAGAGACACAAGCTAGTTCAATGGATCACAAAACAAGACCCAACAATATGCTGCCTACAGGAGACACATTTGATAGGAAAAGATATACATAGACTGAAGGTGAAAGGTTGGGAAAAATCATACCACTCATATGGACTGCGGAAACAAGCAGGAGTGTCCATACTCATATCTAATAAAATAGATTTCAAGCCAAAGTTAATCAAAAGGGATAAAGAAGGACACTACATACTGCTCAAGGGAACCATACACCAACAAGACATAACAATCATAAATATATATGCCCCAAACAATGGTGCAGCTATGTTCATCAAGCAAACTCTTCTCAAGTTCAAGAGTCTAATAGACCACCATACAATAATCATGGGAGACTTCAACACACCTCTCTCACCACTGGACAGATCTTCCAAACAAAAGTTAAATAAGGAAACTATAGAACTCAATAACACAATTAACAACCTAGACTTAATTGACATATATAGAACATACCACCCAACATCAAGCAGTTACACTTTTTTCTCAGCAGCACATGGATCCTTCTCAAAAATAGATCATATATTATGTCACAGGGCAACTCTTAGACAATATAAAGGAGTAGAGATAATACCATGCATCTTATCTGATCATAATGGAATGAAACTGAAAATCAACGATAAAAGAAGGAAGGAAAAATCATGCACCACTTGGAGAATGAACAATAGGTTACTGAATGATCATTGGGTTTTAGAAGACATCATGGAGGAAATTAAAAATTTCTTAGAGTTAAATGAAAACACAGACACAACATATCGGAATCTATGGGACACAATGAAAGCAGTTCTAAGAGGAAAATTCATTGCTTGGAGTTCATTCCTTAAAAAAAGAAAAAACCAACAAATAAATGATCTCATACTTCATCTCAAAATCCTAGAAAAAGAAGAGCAAAACAACAGCAAAAGAAGTAGAAGGCAAGAAATAATTAAAATCAGAGCTGAAATTAATGAAATTGAAACAAAAGAAACAATTGAAAAAATTGACAAAACTAAAAGTTGGTTCTTTGAAAAAATAAATAAGATCGACAGACCCTTAGCCATGCTAACAAAGAGAAGAAGAGAGAGAACTCAAATTACTAGCATACAGGATGAAAAAGGCAATATCACAACAGACACTTCAGAAATACAGAAGATAATCAGAAATTATTTTGAATCCTTATACTCCAATAAAATAGAAGATAGTGAAGGCATAGATAAATTTCTTAAGTCATATGATCTGCCCAGATTGAGTCAGGAGGATATAGACAACCTAAACAGACCAATAACAATAGAGGAAATAGAAGAAACCATCAAAAGACTACCAACTAAGAAAAGCCCAGGACCGGATGGGTATACAGCAAAGTTTTACAAAACCTTTAAAGAGGAACTAACACCAATACTTTTCAAGCTATTTCAGGAAATAGAAAAAGAGGGAGAACTTCCAAATACATTCTACGAGGCCAACATCACCCTGATCCCGAAACCAGACAAAGACACCTCAAAGAAAGAAAACTACAGACCAATATCTCTAATGAACCTAGATGCAAAAATCCTCAATAAAATTCTGGGGAATCGGATTCAAAAACACATCAAAAAAATTATACACCATGATCAAGTAGGATTCATCCCTGGTATGCAAGGCTGGTTCAATATACGGAAATCAATGAATGTTATTCACCACATCAATAGACTTAAAAATAAGAACCATATGATCATCTCGATAGATGCAGAAAAAGCATTCGACAAAGTACAGCATCCCTTTATATTCAAAACTCTAGAAAAATTAGTGATAACAGGATCATACCTCAACATTGTAAAAGCAATCTATGATAAGCCACAGGCCAGCATCATTCTGAATGGAGAAAAATTGAAGGCATTCCCTCTAAGATCTGGTACAAGACAGGGATGCCCTCTCTCACCACTTCTGTTCAACATAGTCCTCGAAACACTGGCCAGCGCAATTAGACAGATGAAAGAAATTAAAGGCATAAAAATAGGAAAAGAAGAACTTAAATTATCACTATTTGCAGATGACATGATTCTATACCTAGCAGACCCAAAAGGGTCTACAAAGAAACTATTAGAGCTAATAAATGAATTCAGCAAATTGGCAGGATATAAAATCAACACGCATAAATCAAAAGCATTCCTGTATATCAGCAACAAATCCTCTGAAACAGAAATGAGGACAACTACTCCATTCACAATATCCCCCCCAAAAATAAAATACTTGGGAATCAATCTAACAAAAGAGGTGAAAGACTTATACAATGAAAACTACAGAACCCTAAAGAGAGATATAGAAGACGACCTTAGAAGATGGAAAAATATACCCTGTTCATGGATAGGCAGAACTAACATCATCAAAATGGCAATATTACCAAAAGTTCTCTATAAGTTCAATGCAATGCCAATCAAAATCCCAACAGCATTTCTTGTACAAATACATAAAACAATCATGAAATTCATGTGGAATAATAAAAGACCCAGAATAGCAAAAACAATGCTAAGCAGGAAGTGTGAATCAGGCGGTATAGCGATACCAGACTTCAAACTATACTACAGAGCAATAGTAACAAAAACAGCATGGTACTGGTACCAAAACAGGCGGGTGGACCAATGGTACAGAATAGAGGACACAGTAACCAACCCACAAAACTACAACTTTCTTATATTTGATAAAGGGGCTAAAAGCATGCAATGGAGGAAGGATAGCATCTTCAACAAATGGTGCTGGGAAAACTGGAAATCCATTTGCATCAAAATGAAACTGAATCCCTTTCTCTCACCATGCACAAAAGTTAACTCAAAATGGATCAAGGAGCTTGATATTAAATCAGAGACACGGCGTCTGATAGAAGAAAAAGTTGGCTATGATCTACATACTGTGGGGTCGGGCTCCAAATTCCTCAATAGGACACCCATAGCGCAAGAGTTAACAACTAGAATCAACAAATGGGACTTACTCAAACTAAAAAGTTTTTTCTCAGCAAGAGAAACAATAAGAGAGGTAAATAGCGAGCCTACATCCTGGGAACAAATCTTTACTCCACACACTTCAGATAGAGCCCTAATATCCAGAGTATACAAAGAACTCAAAAAATTAGACAATAAGATAACAAATAACCCAATCAACAAATGGGCCAAGGAACTGAACAGATACTTCTCGGAGGAGGACATACAATCAATCAATAAGTACATGAAAAAATGCTCACCATCACTAGCAGTCAGAGAAATGCAAATCAAAACCACCCTAAGATACCATCTCACTCCAGTAAGATTGGCAGCCATTATGAAGTCAAACAACAACAAGTGCTGGACAGGATGCGGGGAAAAGGGTACACTTGTTCATTGTTGGTGTGACTGCAAATTGGTGCAGCCAATTTGGAAAGCAGTATGGAGATTTCTTGGAAAGCTGGGAATGGAACCACCATTTGACCCAGCTATTCCCCTTCTCAGTCTATTCCCTAAAGACCTAATAAGAGCATGCTACAGGGACACTGCTACATCGATGTTCATAGCAGCACAATTCACGATTGCAAGATTGTGGAACCAACCTAGAAGCCCTTCAATAGATGAATGGGTAAAAAAAATGTGGCATTTATACACAATGGAGTATTAGTCTCCATTAAAAAATGACAAAATCATAGAATTTGGAGGGAAATGGATGGCATTAGAGCAGATTATGCTAAGTGAAGCTAGCCAATCCTTAAAAAACAAATGCCAAATGACTGCTTTGATATAAGGGGAGTAACCAAGGACAGGGTAGGGACGAAGAGCTTGAGAAGAAGATTAACATTAAACAGGGATGAGAGGTGGGAGGGAAAGGGAGTGAGAAGGGAAATCGCATGGAAATGGAAGGTGATCCTCAAGGTTTTACAAAATTACATATAAGAGGAAATGAGGTGTAAGAGAAGAATAATACAAGTGGAAGAAATGATTTACAGTAGAGGGGGTAGAGAGAGAAAAGGGGAGGGGAGGGGAGGGGAGGGGAGGGAGGATAGTAGAGAATAGGATAGACAGCAGAATACATCAGACACTAGAATGGCAATATGTAAATCAGTGGAAGTGTAACTGATGTGATACAGCAATCTGTATACGGGGTAAAAATGGGAGTTCATTACCCACTTGAATCAAACTGTGAAATATGATATATTAAGAACTATGTAATGTTTTGAACCACCAACAATAAAAAAAAAAAACCAAGGCATGAGAAGGGAGTAGGGGGTGGGATCCAAAATAAGAGTTTAAAATTTTCTAAGGTCTGTATTGATCATGGTGAAGTGATGATGATGACAGTAGCTCCTGATAGCCTTGTTTTTTCTTTAGCATTTTTTGGGGGGGTGGTGGTAGCTAAAATCTTCTACTTTTGACCCTCCCCTTCCAACCCACTCACAGACACAAAGGTGCGGGGAACTTAGCAGTCCACTGGTCTAATGCCAACCCTGTGGTGTAGAGGTTGTGAAGCTGAAGGTAGGCGTTGGGAGGATAGGGTCGCATGCTGTGACAAGATAAGAAAGAGGGGTGGGCTCATGTGGAGCTTCTCAGAAAAAGCAAGCACTGACATTTTCCAAAGACAGCAATGGAAAGCCATAGCAAGGCTTGAAGCTATTGCTGTATCTTCACTTTAAGAGAACTGTCGCTACCGTGGGGAGAATAGGTTGAAGGGAACAAGGATATAGAGCGACAGATGGTGTGGGGGGGGGCGCTATTGGAGAAATATGGGTAAGGGGTGTTGACAGCTTGAACCAGGGTGGTGGCAGTATGGATGGTCCACAAGGACAGGCTGGGGGAATATTCAAGACATGGACCTCGCTGGCCTTGTGATAGACTGTAGGTGTGGATGGAAAGGTGAGGAGAGAGGGGCACGTGTCAAGGATAATCCAAGATAATGTGACTTTTATAGCCAGCTACATGTTAATGCCATCATCATGGATGAGAACACTGCTTTGGGGGACAGACCATGAATCTGGTTTGGGATTTGTGACCAGGACAGATGCATTCCCAAGAATCCAGTTTCACTATCTGAAAATCTGATGTATGAAAAGTTTCTTTGTGTCTGGGGTCTGGCTTCTAGCTTTTCTGTTTTGATCTTATTCTGCCCGGAGACAGGCACAGTCCTGCGTGAGATTCTGCTCTAGAAGAAGGTCTTTGTGTCTTTCCTCACTCCAAATGCCTGTTTGTCTTATAGGGGGAATCAGCTAGTCTTGGGCTGAATTTGTGCCTGTGATTTATTTTGTGCAACATGTGTCGATTGGGTTTCCAGTACACAACAATGGGTTCAGCACTATGGTTTTTATAAAGAGGCTGATGTCTGGTTCTGGATTTTAAAGGTGTTAGTGATTTTATTAAGGGTAAAAACATGGCCTCCAGGGGGAAGAAAATAACATCAATTAAAGACCTCTCTGGGCAAAATTGAAAAAAGCAGACTTGGAGGTCATGTGGAAGTTCTGTCTCTACTTTGTACAGAGAGGACTTGGTCATCTTTCCTGAATAAATCTAGAGATTTGCAGAAAAAAATTAGAGCAGGAAATAAAGGTATGTGATAGGAAACTTATGACAAATTTAAAGATTTTTGTGAAAAAGTTCAACATTCCCAACCAAAGTTCAACTCAGGAATTATTTGAATTGTCTATAATAAATCCCAGGGATTTGAGGGAAAGGAAAGGCATAGAAGACAGAACCTATATTAACATTTGATTTTGTTTCATCTCTAGCACCTAATGATACATGTTAGAAAAAAATGAATAATGGAGGTATGGATGGATGCATGAATGATGGATGGATGAATGAGTGAATTGAGGTCCTTCATCCTCAGCAAGGAATCATGTATGGGACCAATCAAGTGGAAAGTGTTGAAGGGTGAGTTCTTGAGGGTGACAGGAGGACATAGCTGTAATAAAAATTCACTAGACACTGACATGGAAGATTTTGGCATTCTTGACAGTCTATCCTCATTGAAAATTTCAATATAATTCAGAATCTGCTCTTAAAAAGGGTAAATTATAAATCATACCCAATTATGCAGCTCTAACTTCTAAAGGAACAAATGATCATTTCTGGGCTAATTTCACTCCTTGCATTTCCCCCATCAGGGGAATGAAGTTTCTGAACTGTTAATAATATCCAGGACACAAACTCTGTGCTTTTTTTATTTCCTCATTTTGAAAGACTTCCATTTTTCATTTATCCCTTTTTCCTTCTGTGACAAGAACAAGAGTCTGAATAAAGTCAGCCAGAGACTAATAGAATGCCTGGAAATTGACATTGATGTGTGACTTGCAGTAATGACGTTTTAATTCTAAATTCAAGATTTATTCAAATTCTATTTTCTTTCAAGTAGGACGAACAAGACTTTGAGATTGTGGCAGCTCTCTGGTTTCCCTGGTAGCCCCACGCTTGCAGTGTAAATGGGTCAGATGCCACTTTAGAACAATTTTCCAAATCACCCACGAGCTCTCTAACTCTGCTAGAAGAATAAATAGAAAATGTCAAACTGAATTTGCTATTTTAAAAATGCAAAATATTGCTGACCAAGGATTAATGACTTCCTTGGTTTCTGGAAAGCCTTCTAACCTCTTGAGGGCTGGGGAGGGGAGTGATTTGTACAGCCTGGACCCCAGAAACATGCTACTTTAATCTAACTTCTGTTCTTTCTTGTCAAGGAATAGGTTAAGTGCTTGTTTTAACCTGAGAATTTTCTACATGAAATAGAACACAATAAGTAGCATAACCATACATAAGAGTAGTTCTTTCCCATAAATCTTCCACTTTTATACCAATAACCCATGTGAAATAGATGTGGAAAATCTGAAGAGGTAAGATAGTAAAAATATTTTTTAAGTTATTTGAAAATGTACAAAGGACTCTCACATGTATAGCCTCATCATATTCTTGCAACAAAATTAAGGGAGGTGATTCCAGTGGAAACGGAGGCTCAGGTTAAATAAATAAATTGCTCTGAGTTCCAGGGGGCCATCTCTGCTCCCCATATCTAGGCAGTGCCAGCAGACATTTGTGAAGCACTTGCCAGTCGCCAGGCACTGTGATAAGTGCTTATTAAACACATTAGCTTATTTCTGTCCTTTTAACAACCAATTATGCTCTCATTGTATTACCACCTGAACTTGAGCTCTGTGAGAACATTTAAGTTGTCTAGGTCATGCTCAACCTTAGAACCCAGAGTTGTCGTTCTTGGTCCCAAATTTCAAATTGATAACTGTCACTTTTTAAATGACTCCTTTCTTAGTTTCCATTGCTAACACAATTTGCAGATTAACTCAGTTTGCTTTCTAACATTCCTATCACTTTGTATACTCTGGGTGGTGTGGTAGAAAGCCACAAAATTGTCAGTTCATGATAAATGCATATAGGCTGTTATCTTTCTTACATAAACCTATAGTTGACTAAATATTGAGGGCTCATCGCTTATGTTAAGTCATTGGTTAATGTCTTAGAGATCTAGCTTTGCAACTGTATACCAAAGGAGCTTTAAGCTATTGATAGACTTGCTATCACTTTAGAGTTGTTCTGCCCAGTAGAATTGTCTGTCATGATGGAAATGCTCTACATTTGCACTGGTTCAAAAAAATAATAATCTACAGTTCATATGGCTGGTAAGCATTTGAAGTGTGGTGAGTACAACTGAGGAGTCAGTGTTTAAATTTTAATGAACTAAAAGTTGCATTAAAATAGCCATATGGGTCTGGTGGCTATAATGTTGGAAGATGTCGTTTTAGAAGAAATTATTGAAAGTCTAGTGTCAAGTTTCTCCTTTATACCTCATCATCATAACTGCTCAGTAAGAAAATTTTATCATTTCTCCTTATTCTTCAAAACAGCAGGTTGGAAGAACTAAGATTTTTTTCACAGCTACAGATTTCACTGGACTTCAGAAAGTATGGATAAGTGAGTTCCCTGTCTTTTTGGTGGGAGAGGGCAATATCTTATTTTTTTCATATTTTTATTGGTGCATTATAATTCTACATAATAGTGGGATTCATTGATACATGCATACAACATAACAATATAACTTGGCCCACATCATTCCTCAGTATTTCCTCTTTCCCTCCCTCCTCTCTTCCCTGGTTCCTTTCTTCTAGGTGGTCTTGTTTCTTAAGAGGCAACAAAACTCCGACAACCAGTATAATATAAAAAGTTTTCAAGGGCAGAGGCCATGTTTGAGTCCTCATTGTATCTTCTACAAATATTCATGTGTTTGGCAATAGATATTATTAATGAAGTAGCTAGTACTTTTTAGGTGCTTCCTATATGCTAGGCAGTATTCTACTGGTTACATATATTACTCACTAAATCCCCGTAACCATCCAAGGTTCACAGATTATTAAATGATATTTTAAATCTTCCTTCTCTCTCTCTTTTATTTATCAGGGTCTCAGGAGCAGTGATCAATGTTTGTCACATGCTTAATAATTTCCACTTTCTAGCTTAGGGTAGGGCCACCACATTACACAACCCAAGGGTACCATCATATAGTGATTCATGTGCTTTTTGGAGTAGTCCAGAGAGCAGACTGAGCTGTCCAGACAGGTTAGATCAAGGAAAAACAGTCCTCCTGATTCTTCACAAAGTTCTAGGCTTCATGGTCACCTTGGAGTACACCAACCTGGAGAAGAACTTTACACTCTATGAGATTCATCATAAAGACTTGCTGAGAAATTGTGTTTTCCATAATCATATGGGTTGCTTGAGAGATGCTATTCCCTTATGGAAATATTTATGATGATAATCAGATTACCATTTCACTCCATTGTTCTATGGTATCATGGTAAGAGGCAACATCAGAAAAGCATGAGTTTTGGGTTTGGCAATCCAGAGTTAAGTTCTCGGAGCAATTGTGTTACTGAATAATGACTCTCTAAAGGTCTATTTCTTAGTTGTAAAACAACGGAATGAGTTTTCATAGGGTTGTCATTGGCATAAATGGGACTGAGTAAATAAAGAAGAAGCTAGGGTTAGTCAACTGGCAGAGATTTAATAAATAGTAGCTATTATTGTTATTACAAATAGTATTTCTCAATAGGTATGGGGTTGTAGGGTCTGTCCCAAGGATACTCAGGGAGGAAATGGCATAAAAACACAAATAGCTGCAATATTACTGGTGGTTATGTCTGATAGGAATTCAGTAGTAAGAAAGAGATTACTTCTAACAAATTGTCAATAACAATTCCTCAGAAGGCAGCATTGGGTTGTACAACAGCAGGCTTCCCATGGTAGTCTTTGTCAAACAAATTTTAAAAGTAGAGGTAAATAATGTTCGGAACCTTGGCTGTTAGAAAAAAAAGCACTATTCTTTTTCTTCTAAACTTTCTGCCTGAAATTTCTCTAGTGCAAATGACTGTACTTTTTGCTTTACTAGCCCTTCCAAAGGTTTTATAAATACTCTCATTGCATCCTTTCCTGCTTGAGTGAATTTTGTCTCTCTGCCTGAGACTCTGATATGGAAGAGTAAATCCTTGGGGCTTTCTACATCAATGTTCCCCAGTGCACCAGGGATTTTCTTTGATTCTTCCCAAGGGCCAGAGTTCTGTGTATTAAAGATCTTTTACCAACTTTCAGAAATCTTCACACAGAATTTTGAAGTGTTGCATCATGACCACTGAAGAATGGCCTGTTGAGCTAACAGGGAATTATTATTAGTTTTTGTTTTTCTAAAAAACTCTTAGTCCTTGAAATAAGTTTCCAACATCCAAACCCAAATCATCTACAAAAAAAAAACATTTTTTTTTTTTTTTTGGTAGCAGGGTTTGAATTCAGGGTCACTCAACCACAGAGTCACCTCTCTAGCCCTATTTTGTATTTTATTTAGAGATAGGGTCTCACTGAGTTGCTTAGCACCTCCTTTTTGCTGAGACTGGCTTTGAATTCAGGTTTCTCCTGCCTCAGCCTCCTGAGACACTGGGATTATAGACATGCGCCACTACACACCTGGCACCTGCAAAATTTTTGCCTGGCTAGTTCTCACTCATGGCTAGGATATTTGCCATCTCATGAACAATAAGTTTGTATTTGTTGAGTACTACTAATATATTCAATAGAAATACAGCAATTATTTACAGATGTACCCAAGAAAACCCAGAAGTATTTCTATCCATGAAGCACAAGAACAACTCTTCAGTTTTTCTACCTAGATGCATCAGAAAATATGGTCATCTGGAATGATGGTGATTTTGAGACTAAGAGTAGAGTTGGAATTGTGGTCAGGTTAGGCACCTCTCTGTACATGTAGCAGTAACAATGAATTTAATGACCTCTCCTCTGATAAAGCAGTTCAACATGATACCTGCTGACATGGGTGCTACTTGTTTATTATAGTCTCTTCTATCCCTCAAAAACTTTGCCAACATATTTAAAAACCCAATCTCGAGGTCACTATGCAATTTTCTCTACTACAATATAGTACACGTTATCAGGCAATGATTAATAAACAAGAAGAATTATTCACTGAAGGAAATTGTATATTCTTTGCGAATTTTTTAAAAAGCATTGTTGCAAACCTGGAAGATCACCCATAAATGGATTTTCTGAAAAAAATCAAATCTGGAAATAAATCACTGAATCAGTCCAACAGACATTTTATAAAGAGACGGTAGAAGGCAAGAAAAAAATATCACAAAGGAAAATGGTAACCTCTCTTGCTTTTAAAAATGAATGTGGTTCAAGTCATTTATTTGCTGGAATAACATGGAGATCCAAATCTTTTTATCTAGAGATTTTCCTTCTGTCACTTAGATTAACATAGAATATGACTTTAAGGAATGGGTATGGAATTACCACATGAAAAGATGGTAGTATAAAAGATAAACCCCAACTTAAAATAATTCAGACAAAAATTCTTTGAACTTCACAATAAAACACATAAATCATCTATAATAACTCTTCAAGGTCTTTAAGAATCTATTCTTTTTCTTAATTGGTTCATTATAATTATAATTGTGGGATCCATTATGCTATATTTTTGTACATGTACATAATCTGATCCGTCTAATTCCTCATTTCCTTCTTTCCCCCTCCCTTCCCCAATCTCCTTGCTCTAGTCTACCAATCTCCATTCCATAATTACTATTATTATTATTTTAATTAGTACATTATAGTTATATATTTAAGTGGAATTCATTGTGGTGTATTCGTATATGGACACAGCATACTTGGTAGTAAAAATCTGTCTTTTTTGTCTGGTTTATTTCACTTAGCATAATGTCCTCTAGGTTCATGCATTCCGATAGTGGTAATAATAATAGTAATAATAATAATAATAATAATAATAATAGTGATAAACAACCAAGGAGCACAGAGGAACCTCTTGGAGTTGATGGACAGATTTACGGCATGGATTGTGGTAATGGTTTTACATGTGTATACTTCACTTTCATCAAGTTGTATACACTGAATATGTACATGTTTTTATGTAAATAATTCCTTAATAAAATGTATTAATAAAATCTACATAAAAGCTGTATTCTCCAGGCTGTCACAGTGCTCAGTAATCTTACAAATGACCTGAAGCTGAGAGGGCACAGTTGACTCCAAATGGAGATGGTTATAATGGTACCTTGATGTCCGTTAGTTGATGTCCTTGATTCACAATTCTGGGATGTTCAGAATAATATTTGGGGAACTCTCAACCTGTGAACAGCCATAAAATGAAGAATTCTTAAAAGTGCTACACAATTGAGATTCAATCACCAGCTATTCATTACTTTTGTCTTGTGTATGCATTAAAAATTTGAGATTATAAAGAACAGCATACTCTATAACCTTTAGTCCATATTTCTGCAAGAAAACAAGTCTCAAACAAATACATAAGCTATCTTTTACTAAATGCTATAAAGTTATTTCTGATAATTATACAGAGAAGAATTCTAGAACACAGCCATGTAAAGCATTTTAATTACATTTTAGCAAAAGACTAATGAAGAATCCAAACCAGAATATGCACATAGTGACCCACATAGATATGCACATGTTACTGAATGCAGAGGAAACCATGTTTTCTATATCAAGTTCAGATATTCTCTTTTATTTTTGTTCTTTCTTTCAGTGGATTTCAGCAACTCATCCAAGCTGTTTAAAAGAAATTTGCTTTCCCAAAGTTTGAATTTAGAGACACAGGAAGTCTGTTTATATTTCCCATCTTCTTGCAACTCTCAACGGCATGCACTGTTTACCTGCTGATGGCCTTTGAGAAATGGCCACAATCTAATGCCAAATTAAAGTCATGAGGAAAAGACTGACAGAGAACGTTTCACTCAGCCAAGCCTGATATACTGACATTTTCAAACATAAATGCACTCAAGAAATTTATCTCCCCAAAAGCATTTCTTAAAACACACACATATGAACATACATACTTTAAAATTGAGTTAACTCTAAAATAGGTATAAGTGGAGAAAGTGAAATAAAAGATCTGGTACTAAGGATTAAAACTATATAAAAATACAATTAAGCTTATTTGTTCTGCCTTGCTCCTTCTAGTTGGCATGATTCTTATTCAGCAAACCTAACTGTGCAAAAAAAAAATCACTTTATTCAATTTTCTTAAGTAATTAAATCTGAGTACACGTAGCTATTTTTCCTGAACAGAACTGGGAGATTCAATATCAGTAATCTTATTTTAATTTTAGGCACAGGCAAACTGGATGATTATAAGGTACTCAGGGAAATGGCTTTTTGGTTTAAATCCAATTGACCACCTAGTGATCCCCTTCTTGTTCAAGTTCACCTACTTTTTTTTTTTTTTTTTTTTTTTTTTTGCACTCAGGAGTTCTGCTACACTTAGGGATGAAATCTTTGTAAGATCTATCAACCATCTTCAGTTCTAAGTTTTGTGAGTGTGTATATTCCTGTCTTTTTTGTTCAGGGGTATGTCTCCAGTACATAGACCAGTTTCTGGCACAAAGTATATACTAATAAATTAACAAATGACTTCATATCTGAACAAATGCCATAAGGGAGAGTGGTGTTTCTGCCCCTTAGTTCCTAGGGGCTGTATTATGGTTTGAATATGAGGTGTCTCCCTAAAGTTCCCATGTGAATGCAGGAATATTCAGAGGTGACATGACTGGATAGTGAGAACAGTAACAGAGTCAGTCCTTCCTACTTTGAATGAACTGTGTGGTAACTCAAGGTAGATGGTGCATGGCTCGAGGAGGTAGGTCACTCGGGGCATGCCCTGGGAGGGTTCATCTTCTCTGCAGCCCCTTTCTCTCTCTCTCTGCTTCCTGGCCACCATGAGGTAAACAGCTTTCCTCCTCCATGCCCTTCAGCCATGATGCTCCACATCACCTCAGGTCCACAGCCGTGGAGCCAGCTGACCTTGGGCTGAACCTCTGAAACTGTGAGCCCAAATAAATTTTTCCTTCTCTAAGTTGTTCAGGTCGGGTGTTTTGGTCACAGTGATAAAAAGTTGAAAGAACAGGCTAGGAGACATCTGCCCCTTGTTTCCTTTCTTTTTCCTCCCTCCTAGCTTACCTACCTCTTCCCATTCAACACTCCTTCAGACTTTTATATCTTCATATGCTCAAAAATTTCTTCAAAGACTACATATTACTTTTATAATGGAAATAACTAGTTACAGAAATCATTGCATCAGAACACTCATAAAGGGAATATTTTCCCTAAAGAGTTTTGGTCTCTATTCTTTTTTGGTTTTAGGAGGTAAGGCAAAGAGCTACATCCTTGCTGCCTGTTCCTACCACCTAGTCATGGCTGGGTAAGTTATATGCTTCCTGTGAAAGATTATGATTAACAACCCAGATTATAGATGATTAACCTAATTAGGCCTCATTAATATGGAGATCTCATTTCTACCCACCTTCCTGAGTGGTGAATTTCATCAGTGATGCAAATTGATTTGCAACCTTTTATACATCTAGTGGTTTCTTCCAAAAGCATTTTTTTTTCAAACACAATATTTTGCATTATTTATTTTTTTTTAAATTTTGTATTGTTTTTCAAATTGTTGGTCACAGCTTACTATTGTTCATGAAGTCAAATTTAATGATTTTTAACTAACATGAAAAAGTAATTCAGGATATAATAAAAAAGGAACATTTGGGGACGTTGGCATATATATGAGGCTAAACACTATTTAATGAATTTTTTGTTTCTGTTATCCATATATATGTATTTATATACATGCATAAGTATGCCAAATTATTTGAAAAAAATGTTTTATTTCTGTAGATCATGGTATATATACACATTCATGAGTATACAAAATTATTTGAAAAAACTGTTTTATTTCTGTAGATCATGGTTGTTATGGTTTGAATCTGGAACATTCCCCAAAGGCTTAGGTGTTAAAAGCTTAGTTGCCATCTTGTTGCTCTAATGGGAGGTGGTAGAACCTTTAATGGGTTGGGCCTAATGGGAGGAAGTTTGGTCATTAGGGCATGCCCCTAAAGGGAATAGTAGGACCCTAGCCTGTTCTTATTTTTTTCTCTACTTTCTGGCTGCCATAAGGTGAACAGGCCTCCTTTGCCATGTGATTCTACCATGAGATACTGCTGCACCACAGGCCCAGAGCAATGGTACAGATTAAAACCTCTGAGACTATGATCCAAAAATGCATTTTTTTCTCCTTGAGTATCTCAGGTTATTTGTCACAGCTATGGAAAGCTGACTAACACAATGGTCAAGTGGATTTGAAAACCGATGCTTTTATTATCTATTGCTATATAAAAACACCCATTAAGTCCATTAAGTCTTCACTAGCATCAATGGTATTGTGTACAATTTGGAACTGCATCTATGTCTGTATATTTAAATTATTTCATGGTAAAAAATCAGTATGCAAAATATCTTTTTTTTGGTCTGAGTTTGGTAAGCATAGTATTTGAAAAGGAACAAAATCTTCTACTCTTTTGTTTTAGTAGATGTCTAACTGCCAAGTGTCTGGATACTTCTCTTAATTTTTCATTTTCTATAACTGTTTAGAAAATCATTTGACAATTAAAAGAATATTTTCTCAGCTTAATTGATGCTAATTTCAGGCACTTATACAATTTTAATATTGGGCCTAAATTAATATCATTGCTATCCCAGTTTGGAGACCCAAAGGCATGTTGCTGATTACATAATACAGAAAAATATTTTGCTATATCTTAGAAATTTGAATACTCCTATGTCGATAGGTTTTAATTTTAAAGTAATATTTAAAATATATTTTTAAAATAGAAATTTACTGTATGTCTCCTGAATTTATAAGGATCCCCTATTGTAGTGGCTTCAGATATATTGATTATGCAGATGAAATAATATGACCTGGAGAAGGCTCTGCTTATGTCTGTCTGTCTGGCTAAACTATATATTACATATAAAGGGACTCTCTCTATATATATTTAGACTTATCACTCTTTCAACCCCCTCATATACATATGAAATCTGGAATAATTTGAAATGACTCCAAATTCTCATTTGCAGAGTGGGCCTTAGAGAAATAGGTAGTGAGGTTGTAACCTCTCCTAGGTTGCAGATTATATAAATTGTAATATTCATGCTAGTTGTGCTAAAAACAAACCCAAGCCTAAGGGTCCTCACGAAATAAAGATTTTTCTCAAATGACAGGCCAGTAATATTGATGGCAGACTCAGTTCATTGATATCTTAAGTGCCTTGCCCTCTTTGAGGACCAGGTGAAGTTGGATGAGTTTTGAGAGAGGAGGAGGTATCGAGGACAACCATCAGATTTTTGGCTTGTACATTTTAATGGATGTCCTTTGTTGAAATGGGTATACCCTTGAGGTGTCTACATAGAATTGCCAAGGACACGGCATATAGGATCAGTTCCTGGACCAGCCTGCCATGCTTTCTCTAGTTCAAAACTGAAGATAGTCCATGAGACATATACTAGGCTCATCATTTTCTCATGAGTTAGTTGTGGAAATGAAGAAGAATAACGAGGGATGTACTACATACATATCTGGGCACTGAAGAAATCAGATTTGTGATGTAAAGGTAGTTCTAGAATGTGGCTCACACAGTGTGGGCACTGGATTAGCAGCAACAGAATCAAAAGGGATTCTTGGACTCCATCCCCAATCTGATCAGTCAGGAACTCTAGGAAAACGGCCCAGGATCCTCGGTTCTAACAAGCTTCTGAGTGTTTCTGAGACAATTAGAGTTCAAAAACTCTTCTCTAGATAATCCATGAGGAAGGTATTGTGGATTCCTCAGTGATTTCTTCTTGTTCCCATTCATTCCTTCAAACATAATTCTCATGTGCCTACTGTGTACTATCTACTGCCCAATGGACAAGGTGTCACTCCTTAATACCCTCCAGGCATTCATCATCCAGGGGAGGCATGCTTGTGGAATATAAGTCATGTTTCATACTTGCTGAAATTTAACAGGCTTAAAAATATATCTATAGAACATGCAATAATACATTCTATATGTGTTGAATTTGCATTATGCACTATTTATGTAATAGTGTTTTCCCACATTGGTACAAGTGATTAAGCATCACTTAAAGTTCATATTTAGATTTCAAGTTCTATGAAAACAGATACTGTCTCTTGTAACTTTTGCACACTTGTGGGCATGTGTTTGTTTGTAAAAGTTATGTATATTAAGTTGACATTACCTGCGAAAAGGGAATAAACTCAGCAAAATTAACTATTCCATGTACCATCTGTATGGTTAGCAAAGCAGTACACATGAAACGGTGAAACAAATTGGCACCTTATTTTGTTGTGAAATGTTATGGTCTCCACAGAAAACGTAGCTAGAATGTTGTCTTCTTGATTTCTGGGCCTGGTACAAGGGTAATTAGTAGCTTTTCGTGTTTTAGAAGGGAAAAAGAAATTAACACAATTTGAACATCCCCAGGCAAACTGTTTTTTGCAAACTATTTTTGCAAAGTGTGATGTATGGAGTGCCAGCATCCCAGATAGCTGAAGAACCTGCATTCTCACACAACTCTCACACAACTCGTTAAGGTTTTAGGACAGTTGATCTGAATCAACACAGATAGCATCATTTGAAAACTCGGAGGTGAGGTTGGTGCTTTGAGAGGAAGAGGGATTGACCTTAGCAAGAGAGTGCAATGCTGAGAGACTGAGAGGATGGGTCGATTCTGAGGATAGTAGGAGCCGTGACCTTCAAGTACTGAGCCCACAGACCTTCAATGGGGGTGACTCCACTGTGGCTGTAGTTTAACAACTGTGTGTATGATTTGTGACTTCCTATAAAGGTGTCTGTGGCTAGGTTTGGCACGAAAGGATTTATTAAACAAGTTCAGGAAGGTGCTTTCAAATGGATCATTGTGGCTTGAACAACAAACAGCTTTCTTGAAGACAAAATGGGGTGGGGACCAGCCTCTCCCATGTCTTACTTGCATTGTATAAGCCTGAGGGTCTGGTATAACCCAAGAGTGAGAGAATGAGTCCAGAAAAGCAGCTGATTTTGAATTTCACACTATTTTTTTTTTTTTTGGAGGAGGGCCTCAGACCTCAGTTTGGTTTGATTTAGAGATAAAAGTCATGTCATGCACTTCATCTTGGAGTAGCACATGAATTCACTCACAATGCTTATTTTTGTTCTGCCTCCTGGCATTCTTTAGGTCAGTGTTTCATTGTTTGGCAAACTCTTTGTGTCTTCTCTCCTAGTTTATAACATCTTCTTTTTTATGTTATAATTTTGCATTAGATTTTCTTAGGTGACACATTAAGTTTAGTTCTTTCTTTCATGGCAACACAGGAAAACAGTGTGGATGCCTGACCATTTACTTCTAGAGTCCAAATGAAGTAGATTGACCACCTGCCTTTAGTAGACTCTATTGATGCCTTACCGCTATCCCCTATCTGCATGTAGCCCCAACTTTTAATGAGCAGTAACTCTCTTTTAAATTTTTTCTCTGAGAGCTATCTCTGGCTACTGGATCTAGCTTTTCCCAAGGCCAAGGCTAGAAGGAAGTGCTGTGAGATTAAAACTTCCTTTTGTGCCAGCAACTCTCACCCAGCGATTCATGGGAATTGATGCTTAAATGTTCAGGTTCCCTTGCATCATGGGTAGGATAACTTCACTGTGCATGTTTTACATTTGCTCCTGGGATTTTCTGCTAGAATTAGATTTAGTAAGTGATAATTTATGCAATAATGGATACTCATTGTATCCTTTTTTCTTTTTCTTCCTTTCCCATTTTCCTGTTGGTGTTTCCTGGATCCAACTCCCGAAAAACCATTTGCTCTCAAATCTGTGTCTCAGGATTTTCTCCTGGGGGCACCTGAGCTAGGAAACTAAAATGCCTTTAATTTTGGGTAACCATTGAGGCTCTTTAACTTGTGTCTAAAATTTTAAAAACTAAGAAAAATTTCAGTTTTAGTCGTCCTTGTAGACATGGACATGAAATCTTATAGAAAGAATAGTTGTTAAATAATTTGATCCGAATGTTAACTTTTTATTGATTTTTAATTGAACAGGCAGAACACAATTTTATTCTTTTAAACATACAACATGGAGTGCCTGCTAAATGCACAGATTATACCAGGCCACATGGAAGATGTAGAAATACTGTCACCAACCAGGAAAAAGTATGTTTACTTCCAGTAGTTTAAATCCTCAGAGCTGTGGAATTCCTATGCAGGCACAATGGAATATTATTCCATGAAGTCTGGCCTTGATCTTGGACCAGGTATGGGAACTGGTCCATTATTTAGGAGAGGAGATGGAAAAGCAGTAGAGGGGAGAATGTACAAACTTTATGTACAAATTTTATGTTCATGAGTGTCAGTTTAAGGAAATAAAATTGATGCAAAAACTATTTCTGCAAAAATAAGAAGGAGACTATTGGCTTTTTATATAGCCAAATCAGAAAGTAAGTGACACTCAAATCTTTACAATCTGGCAACAAGTAAATGAGTGCTGTTTAATTTCTTGGTACTACATTTAAAACAATGCCAGCATATTCAAATGGGATTATTGCTAATAATGGGTAAATGAACAGAGCCTGATTTGGCAGCTGATTCAGAATTCTAAGCACTTTCTCTCTCTCTCTCTCTCTCTCTCTCTCTCTCTCTCTCTCTCTCTCTCTCGGAGAACAATTGGGACTGTGAACTGGTGTATCATAGGTAAGCAGGACAAATGTCTCCCACTTCTTTGTTTTACTGAATTAATCCTCTCTGTGAAGACAAGGTGGCTCCCTAAGCCGTTAAGGGAATGCAACACAGTTCTCTTCTGTGCCACTGGCTGAGAGGAAGTCTGCTCAACAGTGACCAAAAGTCATCTTATTGATTGATTTGACTAATTGAGGAACTCACCTGCTTCTCTAGATGCTTGGGCTGAAGGATAAACTATTAATTTGTATTCTAATCACAAAAATAGTTTCCAGCTTAAGTAGGTTGACATCTTTCATCTTTTTTTTTTTTTTCCTCTTTTTAATCCTGGTCACTTTCCTAGACACCATTGAATTGGTTTGAGGCCAGATTTGAGTCCCTTATGCAAATATGTAAATAGCAAACTAATTGAGACAATATAGCACTTGAGGCCCAGGAGATTCTGAAATTAGCACTAACATATTTGGCTCCTTGGCTTGGGAGTGGAAAAAAAAAATCTAGCCTCCTCTTTTAAGATTTGTCACAGGCTTATTGTGAAATGTCTATTTAGAGAGTCCCTGTTCCCCTCCCCATTCCCAAGCCTGATTCCTATTTACCAAATTCATATGTTTAGTAGCATTAAAAATCTAAATGCATCTAGGACCGAAACTTCTTGTTTGTAATTTAATGTACTTTTTTAGAATTAAAGTACCATTCATAAATAAATGTCTAGAATGTCACATTCTTAAGTTAGAATAGATCTTATTTTAAAAGCCTCTCAGAGAATTAAATTTAACCATAGAAAAATAAGACTTTGTTAAACCACCATTAAACTCAGTAAATTATCTCATTTTCACTCACCAACCTGTGGAGAGTGAGAGAAGAAAGAGGCACCTTACAGGATAACTCTAGAGGGCAGCACTGGGTGAATCCTGAGAGTGGAGAGGCCCTGGTTGGTTGTGACCAGAAGTGACATTGGTTACTGAAACTGGTGATACAGCTGTGAAAATTCAGTTTCCACATGGTAAGCTTTAAGTTTTTACTTGCACCACACACGAAATAAAACCAAGTGGCCAGTTCAAGGGTATGGCTAGGGGATATGGAAACAGATAAAAGAAAACAACTGATATATTATAGGTCTAGCACCAATTTTGCTGCAGAAATGTTAAATGGTATGACTGCATTGAAGGATTGAAATATGAAAACAATTATCATCTCCAAACCACAGTGATTATGAGTGATGGATTGTCCTATATCTAATAGCTGTGACCACTCTGTTTCTGGTGGACCCTGATTGATACACCTTTCCTTAGGAAGCTACTTTCTCCAAGGAGCCTGTTCTCAGCCATCAGCCTCTGTGAGATGGACTTAGGTGAAGAGAGCTGCCCCAAGTCCTGGTTCCAGGGTGGCCCGTCTCCAGGGGCTGATGGCTGTAGGTATGTGGATATTTTGAAGATTACCCCTTATTTAACAGAAGCTCTGCTTTTCCAAATTATGAGGCCATCTCTCACATTTGTTACACTGTGTTAGTTTTATCTTTGATCCATCGGGAATTGATGTTGTATACTATCAGGCAAAGATTAAATTTTTTGTCACTATCTGGATAATCTGTTGCTCCAACCCTGTTGACTGCCTCCCTGAAGGGCACTGCTATATCCATTCTTTGTCAAGTGTCCATACCTCTGTGGGTTTGTTTTGAGGTTTTGTGATTGTCTTCCATAGACACATCTATCTTCATTCCAGTCCCATGCTGCCTTAATTACTATAGCTCTGTGATAAACCTTGATATATGGTAGGTAAATTGGTTCCTCTTTTTCCATCTTTAGTGGTTTCCAGACTATTCTCAATCTTTGCACCTCCAAATAAAATTTAGAATCAGCTTGTCAAGTTCTATTAAAAATCCTATTGGGATTTGACAGGAATTAATTTAGATCTTGAAATGCAGCTGGAGAGAAGTGAAAACTTTACAATGTTGTCTTCCTATTTATTGACATAATATGTCTCCTCAATTATTTAGGTCTTTTGTAATGTCCTTTAATCAGCTTTACAATTTTCTCCTTAAAGATTTTATAAATTTATAAGCTTTATTCTTACATTAGTTATACTTTTGGAGCAACTATAAAGTGATTCGATTTATAACCTTATTATTTTATTTTGTTACTGTGGATTAGAAATAAAACTGACTATTGATTTTATATTTATTCACCTGACTGAGCTTACTAATTAATTTTTATAATATATCTATAGATTCTTTGGGGATATTATCTGTGAGTATAATTAGTTTTCTTTCCTATTCCTGTATCTTTTATTTATCTTTCTTATTGTCTTGTGTGAGATTAAAAATTCCAGCAAAATCTTTAGCAGAAGTGGGGACAATGTACATTCTTGTTTTGCTACTCATTTTAAAGGGAATGCTTTGAATATTTTTTCCCTTAGCTTTGTTTGTTTGTTTATTTCTTTATTATGACTTTGTAGGTTTAAGTATTGTTTTGTACATATTTTTAGTGTACTAAGAAAATTTCCTTCTATTTATAAATCAGAGAATGAACATTGAATTATACTGAAGATCTTTTTCAGTAGCTGTTTAAATAATTTTTTGGTTTTCTTCTCTCATTCATCAAAGCAATAAGTTATATTAATAAATTTATCTGATGTCAGACCAACTTGGAGTTCCTGTAACAAGTACAACATGATAAATTTGTTTTAATAAATAATATTCTTAAAATTTAGCAATTTATTTATTTTTTACTATGTGTGTTTTGAAGCCACCCTACCATAATAGCTTGTGCCCTCTCTGAAATTTGATTCAGAAGTAAAGACTGATAATGGCATGTTCAGATATCAGTCAATCAGGGGTGAATTTTGATAAAGGATTTGACTTTAGTTTCAGATGTTTGACTTGTGATAACATTTAATCACTTTCCCTTTTTCTTCTTTTCCATATCTGTTCAAGCTAATAATAAAGCCTACTCATTCATTTGGAGCAGGTAGGAAATTCAAACCATGTAACCTCCAGACTGTTTTAGGGGACTCACTCCAGCACCTCTCCCTAACCACAATAAAACCCCAAACCGGTCTGTCTTAGCTCTCTCAGACTATTTTTTGGACCAGCTTGAGATCCCTGCTCTACCCTCCTCTCAAAAACCCCAATATGTAAACAGTCAACCTTCTCACATCCTGTCTTGCCTCTGTCAATGGCTCCTAACACAGTGTCATTAATTAGTGGAATTGGACTGTAATTTTACTTTTGCTTTCTTTGCCTGGTAGGAGTATCAAGGTTATACTATATTTATTGAATGACTTGAAAAATAGTCTATAATAGTCTATCTAGAAAAGAGCTTTATACTGATAGATTGACGTGTTCGTTAATGTTTGAAGAACTTACCTGTTGGTGATAGGGATGAGAGGGAATAAGAGTGGGGTGGACACGAGGCTCCAAAATGTAAGCAGCCTTATAAAGATTGGCTGCAGGAGGAGTGAATTCTTTTTTTAAAGATAAAATTCACGTACCATAATATGCACCCTTTGAAAATGTACAGTTTCATGATTTTTAGTGTAGTCATATAGTTGAATGGAAATCATTACTACCTAATTTTATTTTAAAAATTTTTAATTTTTCCACAGCTTTAATGATGCATAATTTACAAATAAAAATGGCATATATTTATGATGCTGTGATATATGTAAATAATATAAAATAATTATTAGAGTGAAGTTAATTTATCCATCACCTCACATAGTTATTTTTCTGTGTGTAAATCATGTCAGATGTAATTTTCAGCATATTTCAAGGATGCAATAAATTATTATTAACTATAGTTTTCATTTTCTCAAAAGAACTCCTCTATCCATTATTGAGTAGTCATTTCCCATGGGTGTTCTTCCTAGCTCCTTATGACAATTAACTTCCTTTCTCTATGGATTTGCCTAGCTTGAACATTTCAAAAATAGGGAATCATTCAATATATGATCCTTTATTCCTTTCTTCGTTCACATAGCATGATGCTTTCAAGGTTCATCTATGTTGTAGCATGTATAAGTACTCCATTTCTTTTTTAAAAAAATATTTTTTAGTTGTAAATGGATCTTTTATTTTTTTCTTTATTTGTTTATATGTTGTGCTGAGGATCGAACCTAGGGCCTCACACATGCCTACCACTGAGCCACAACTCCAGCCCTCCATTTCTTTTTATTGATATTTCTCTGTAAGGATATAGCACATTTAGTTTATTCATTTAGCAGATAATGGGTATTTGAGTTCTTTCTGGTTTTTTTTTTTTTGGTATAAATAATACTGTTATGAACATTCATGTTAGAGTTTTTGACTGGGTATGTATTTTCATTCTTTGACATTATATGTAGGAGTGTGGTTGCTAGATTATGTTGTAACTCTGTGTAACTTTTTGAGGAATCCTCAAATTGATTCCAATGTGACTACATCATCTTTCACTCCCATCATCAATGTGTGTGCACAGCAATTTTTCTATATCTGTCAAGATTTGCAATTGTCCCAATTTCTCATCATAGCTATCCAAGTGGTTGTAAAGTAGAATTTCATTTTGGTTTTTGTTTTGTGTTTTCCCTAATGACCAGTGTTTTTGAGCATCTTTTCACATGCTAATTGTCCACTTGTACACATTCTTTGTAGAAATTTTTACTGAAATGCTCTTCCCACTTAAAAATAATGTTACTTGTCTTCATTGTTGAGTTGAAGGATTTTTTTTTATTCCAAAGACCAGTTTCTAATCAGATATATGACTTGTAAATATTTTTTTCTTCTCTCTCTTTGAACCTTTCCTATATGAATTTTGAAAGCCCTTGATGGTATCTTTTAGAGCACAACAGTTTTAAATTCTGTTGAAATCCGAGGAATTTTTCTCTTTGTTTAATATATTTGGTATAAGATCTAAGAAACTATTGTCTAGTCCAAGTTGTTAAAATTTGTTCTTTTGCATGTGACTGTCCATTTGCCCCAGTACTACTTATTTAAAAGAATATTCCTTTGGGATCCAAGTCTAAAGTTGGTCATAAATGTCAGGGTTGATTTCTAAGCTCTCAATTGTATCCCATAGATCTGTATGACTAGTCTTAATGCCAATGCCTCACAGTCTTGAGTACCCTGGCTTTATAGGTTTTGAAATTGGGAAGCATGGGTCTTCTAGATTGGTTCTTCTTTGTCAGAATATTTTTAGTTGTATGGTCCCCTTTATTACTATATAAATATGAGAATCAGCTCATCAGTTTCTACCAAAAACAAACAAACAAACAAACAAACAACAACAACAACAACAACAACAAAAACAGCTGAGGTCTTGATAGGGTTTGCAACACTCTGAATCATAGAGTTGTTCACTGAATTCCTTCATTATCTTTTGAATATCTCCATGATCAATAATGAAGATTCCACTTTCTTGGTGTCTTCTCTCTTTATTACTTGGTTAGCTTTGCTAGTTTTCAATTTTCTTGGTCCTTTTATAGAACCAGCTTTTGTTTTTAATGATTTTCTCTTCTCTCTTTTCAATTTCATTTATTTATGCTTTACTTATTGTCTCTGTTTTGCTTTAGACCTAATTGAGCATTCTATATGACTTCATTTTATCTCTTAGCATATGGATTAACCTTTAAAATGCTGTACAGTTTTTGCCATATGATTTTTGACTAATATTAACTCCACAAATAATACTATCCTTTCTTATATGTAGTGTAAGCCTCCACATAACAGAATAATCTCCATTTGTCCTATCCTTTGTGGTATTATTGTCATTCATTTTTCTTATTCACATGTGATAACTGCCCAATATATTATTCTTTCTTTCTTTCTTTACAGGTTAACTTGCAAATAACTTAAAAATAAAAATATATAAACTTCATTTATTCTCTGATGTTCCTTTGTATTTATCCAAGTTTCTGAACTATATACTTTCCTTCTCTGGGAAGAATTTCTTTTAACACTCAAGAGTCTATATCTTGTGACTCTTTTATCTGTAATCTCTTATAAGAAAATGATTCCCTCATTTCTTATTTATTTGAGAAAATATTTTTTATCTACTTTTGAAGGATAATTTTAGGGGATACAGATTTTAGGTTGATGGTTGTTTTCTTGCTACACTTAAATATTTCATTGAACTTTGTTCTCAGTTCCATGGTGTCTAATGAAAAGTCTGCTGTAAGTTTCTTGTTCCCCTACAGGTAAAATGCTTTCCTCTCCCTTTGGATTCTTTCAAGATTTTAATTGGTTTTCTGTAATTTGAATACAATACATCCAGGTGTAGTTTTCTTTAAATTCATCTGTTTGATATTCTGAGTTTCTTGAATTTTTAATGTCTGTCATTAACTTAGGAATATTCTTGGCCTTCATCGATTCAGATATTTCTTGTGTCTCATTCTCTCTGTTATCCATTTGTGTTCATGTTATACCTTCTGACATTTTTTCACAGATCTTGGATATTTTGTTTTGTTATTTTTGTGCTATTTCTTTTCCTCTTCAAAATTCACATTAGAAAGTTTCTATTGACCCACTAAAGTTTTCTGTTATTTTCATTGAATTGTCTACTCTCCCTGCAGTTATTTCCGTTTTTTTCCTGATGTATTTTAGAACTCTATTGGTAGGGGCGTATATGTTTATAATTGCTACATCTTCCTAATAGATAAGCCCTTTTACATTGTAAAATGTTCTTTAGTTGTCTTTCATATATGCTGCCTGACATCTCTTTGAATGCTTCCAAAATTCTTTGGTTTTTAATTGTTTGATAATGATGAGGCTAAATGGGGATTTCTTTGAGTTTGTACTAGTTGGAGGTTAATGTGTTTCTTAGACTATTATGTTAGTATTTTCCAATAAATTTGGGAATTTTTAACAGTTATTTCTTTATTCCTTCCTGTTTCTTCTCTTTCTTGAACTTCCACTTTGTCTGTTAGTACTTGATAATATGCCTTAAGTTTCTGAAGCTGTGCCCATTTTCCCTCTCTGTTTCTTAGAATCTGAAATCACAGTTTACCTATTTTGGAAAACACTTATTTATTCTGCCAAGCTAACGTCTTTTCTGAAGCTCCTCTAGTGAATTTTTCTGAATCAGTTATTGTTTTTTTCAGTTATCCTTTTATTAATATTCTCTGTTTGATGATGCATCATTCTCAAACTTTTTTTTAGTCCTTTAGGTATATCCTTTAGTTCTTCAAACATATTTAAATAATTGATTTAAAATCATTGTCTAGCAAATAGAGTGTCTCTGTTTCCTCAAGAGTAGTTCCTAATGACTTTTTCTCTATGTATGGGCCATACTTTCTTGTGTCTTTCCATATAATATGGTATTTTATTGAAAATTAGACATTCAAATACCATGGAAACTCTTTTCTTTTAATAGTTGAACCACTCTTTACTGTAGTCAAGCAATGATGAACTCTCATCTATTATGCCATATCACACAAACGTAAATCTAAATTTTCTACAATATACCATATTATCCACATGATATATTTGGTATCCCCTCAATTGTTTTTAAATTTATGCATCTTATCAAAAATTAAAATATTTTACTTAAAATAGATATACATTAGAACAGAGTTAGACTTCAAAAAATATCAATGTAGTAAAATTTGAGAAGTTATAGGAGTGTATATTTCAGCATTCTAACAGTGTAGTAGATACAAGAATCATCAAATTTAAAGTTTTAAAGCGTAACTTATGCAACCTAAATTCTCAGCAGAAAGATCCAGTTACATAAAATTAAAACTAATCACTGTACTCAAAGTTAATATGAATATTAAGTGGAAAACTTTCGTAATATGAAGTGAATCCATTTACCATATTTAAATATCTCTCCACACAAGATGATAATCTATTAACAAAAATTAATTATGTAGTATTATCTATTTATTATCTCCATAATAGTCATCCAAGCTCAATTTAATTGTATACCCACAAAGGTGAACAATAATGAAGCAAGATGAGGGACATGTAGTGGAACCCCTTTATGAGGATGGTGTTAGGCAGGGACCAACACTGCCCTATAAGCTAACTGTGTTACAATAGGCTTTTAGGAAGATAATTGACCTGTAAAATAGCTAATTCTCCATAATAGCAAGCCACAGTATTAGGGAGCAACCAAAAACAGTAATAAAAGAAAAACTGCTGGATTTAAAATTAGTGATACAATTCTTGGCAAATAGATTTAGCTTGGTTTTTTAATGCTTAGAGGTGGAAAGACATCATTTTAACTTCTCTCAAATTCTTTTAAGCAAAGTTTACTTGTTAAGAACCATTGGAAGTATTTGTACATTTAATACAGTATGAAATACTCTGTTGGTATACGATGCTACTTTGTAGCATTACCACTATATAATATTCTTAACAACACAGCTCATTATTGATGTGATTTTTTTTATCTAGGTTATTCTGTGTCCTTGCCTATCTGAAGATCAGTTTTCAATGCCTGTACTTCATTACCAGTAGTATTAGCAAGTTGGTGTTTCCCCTCTTGCTCTGTTTGCTAAGATAATTCAATAAGCAAAGCTGTGTGTTTTAAAGTACTACCAAAGGAAGGATTTAAGTTACATTTATGCTAATATACCCTTCTCCTGGGAAGAATGTGTTTGCACTAATACCTGTTAATACATTCAATATGAATAACAAAGAGTAACTACATGAAGCAAGAAAGCACTTATTTTCATCATGGCAAAGGTCTTAAATTTAGACCAAATAATTTAAGATACACTTAGCTTAATTAAGGCATTTTAGTTGTGCTTGGTAATTTTATATAGGGGAGAAAATTTTCTATTTTTGTGTTTTGAAGGTTTGGAGATTTAAGAGGACAACATCCTAACTCACTTTTAGGTAAACTTGCATCTAGAAGTTTTGTCAGAGGACTCTATCCCACCCCAATTTGCTAGCACGATTGGAAAAATCAAACTAAAGGGAAGACTGTCAATGAAATACACTGTAAAACAAAGAATATTAACATAATGACTTTATACTTACATGTCATTAAAATGAAAAAGATAGAAAAGTTACTTGAGAAAAAACTTGTATCTTTATATTTTGTAACTGAGTAGATGAAACATTTCAAGAGGAGAGTCAGTTGAGGTTTTTTTGAGATATATATTAGTCCAAACACCTGTGTCTATATGCATATATATATATATATATATATATATATATATATAATATACATACACATATATACATATATACACATATATATACACACATACATATATATGTGTATATATATATATATATATGAATATATGAATGTATGTGTATACACTCTGTATATAATGTATGGTATATATGTATATACATCTACATGCATACATACATACATACATACATACACATACACATGCATCATATTCTATTTTGCAATATACTCAACTCATGCAATTCAGAATGATAAAAAAGTCTTAGCCAAAAAAATCATATTGTTTCTCAATATGTTAATTATATATTAATTACAAAATATGCTACTTGTTTTAAAGATGTAATGGCTCCGTTAAGTGTCCATTCTGAAATGTAACATAACAATATTAATTAGCAATAATGTTAGGTATCATAACTGAATCTTTGAGGTGATTTATTATTGATCATTTGGAAAATAATAAACTCAAAACTAAAAAAAGTATTCTTTTTTTTTTTACTCAGTACAGAATCATTAAAGACTGTTGCAATTTCTTGAAATTTCCTCTTAAATCTCCAAGTTTTCTATTGTTTGTTTTTATTGCTGCGTTGCTATTTCTTTCTGTATGTTCTTGGTTGTATACAGCCACTGAGTGTCTGCTTAGGTAAGTTATTGGTTACTAAATAATGGGACAGAAAGTTCTTAAATATCCTGAACCAATAAGTTTCCCAGCCTGTGCCAAGGGAATCTGAGTTGGAGAATGTGTGCAGTGCTTCCGCAAGCCCTGGACAAGGATTGCCTGGGCCTTGCTCTCTGCTTCCACAGAGCTTCAAGGTCAGCCAGCCAGTATTCCTCATTGTTTTTTGTTTAGATGTATATATTTACCAGGTATCCTTTTTTTTCATTTCCCTAAATTTCTTTTACATTATTTTTAGAGCTTTTTGGGGGATTATTATTTTTTCAGCATTTGTGTATCTAAAAATGCTTCTTTTTTTCTTTTCAAAAGATTTTTTCTCCTGTGTATAAGCATTATAGGCTCAAGTGTTTTTTGTGCTAGTATGCTTAAGATATTTGTCTACAGTTTTTCTCTTGTATGTTACTTAAATGTTATACTTTTCTTTCATATACATACATATTTATATGTACAAGAATAAAATGTGAATTTTTTTTCCTGTCTTGGTTTAATTTTCTTCACTTCCTGGGCTTGCTTTTCTGGGGCCTTTGAGATCTGATGGTTTATATTTTCCACCAATTTTTAGCTATTCTTCAAATATTTTCTGTCCACCCTCATTTTCAGATTACTCTGTGATGTGTAGATTAGTCTTCCTGACATTGTCTCATACCTTACTCATGATCTTGACATTTCTTTTGAATTATTTTCTGCCCAGTGAGTTTCCTTTTGTATATTTCCTATTGCTTTATCTTCAAATTCAGTAATAGTTTCTTTTGCCATGTCTAATCTCTTATAAATCCCATTCAGTATTTTTCATCTCAAACAAAAATTCTAGTTTTCATCTCTAGAAGTTCAATTTGGGCATTTTTATGTGCTCTATAACTCTGCTTATTTTTAAAATACCAAATAGAGTTATAAAAGAGTCTTATGTTTATTTAAATAATGTTTCTTGCTTGCTCTAACATTCGTGTGATTTCTAGGCAATCTTGATTGATGATTTCCCTTAAGATGGCTTGTGTTTTTCTGCTTATTTTAGTACTTCATAATATTTTATGGGATATAGGATTTAGTTAATTTTACCTTTTTTGGGTGCTGGATATTTTTTATATTCTTATAAATCCTCTAGGGCTTTGTTTATGGATATTTATTTGGAGACATTTTAAATCATTTGGGTCTTGCCTTTATTAGGCAAGACTAAAAGCAGCTCTGATGCAGTGTTTTCTTGAGGGATAAATATTTTCCTCCACTGAGTTAGAACTTTCTATAGAGTCTACCTGATGACACATGAAGTGTGAGTCTTCCAGATGAGCTGGTGGGAACACACACTGTTCCTGGCACTGTGTTTGCCGGACACTGTTCCATTCAATCTTCTTGGAAGACTCTTTCCCTTGGGTAGTTTTCAAAAGCCATGTGCTGATCAGTGCTGAGTGGAATATTTGTGGCAGGCTTTCTGAAGACTTTTGCAGTTCTCTGTGAGCTGCTGTCTTCTCTGGTGGTAGGTCCTGCAGACTCTAGCCAACTCAGTCTGTCTAGACTCTAAGCTAAGTCCTCTCAGCTCATAAAGATTTGGGCTTCTGCTTGGGTTCTCTGCTTTTCACTACAGAGGGGGAAACTTCTCTCTAGGCAGTAAGCTGGGGCGATTTTAGGATCAATGTTTCACTTTCTTTCTTCAGAGATTAGTTAGTGTCTTTTGGTAACTGATGTCCAGTGTCATATTGACCCTTTGTTTTGTATACCTTTCTATTGACTTTATTCTTTGATTTTGTTTTATTTTTTAAGAACTTTTTTAGACAGGAGAGTAAATTTAACAACTGCTATTCCATCTTGGGCAGAAATGCAAGTTTGTTAGGACTTTATTTAAATTTCAAGGGAGAATTTTTAAAAATTTACTTAGGCTTTAGTAGACTTTGTTATCCATGTGGAAGTTAATCTGTGAAACTCCCAGTTGCACAGTTACCCTCTGACATGCAGGAATGCAGAACCATGTGTTTGTCTTCCAAGAGCAGGTCCACATGGTTTGGAATTAAGCCTGCCCAATTAAGGGGCAGTTTGTGTCTCCAAATACTGTGATGAACATATCTCTACCTTTAAACAATAGGTTAAAAATAAACAATGGTAACAGAGGTTATAAAGAGGAAGAAACAGAACTGAATTACTTCAATTCTGTTATCTTACCTGATAGTGGGGAGCTTTTATTTTTATCTAAAATTTAAGAGTGAAGCAGTATGAATTGTAATGGATAACATTTTTGTTTGGTAAGTATAAAGTTTAGTTTGTATGTGAACTATTTTTCTTACTTTGACTAACATACTTTAAAGTACTATTATTTTAAATCTATGAAACATACATAAATGACTTGGTAATTATTTGAGGACTATTAACAATAATAATGATCATTTATAATAGAGGGATATTTGAAAAACTATATACTAGGGTTGTCCAGTATACTAAGTGTCCCTCTGTGTAAATCATATGTTTAGTAACATATAAGTCACTGCACTGTCAAGCCCCAAACTGTGGCTTCCCACTCGGTATTTCTGAATCTTCTAAGTAATAAAATATTTTATCTACTAGGGAGGCCATTTCTGCCATCATCAACATTAAATTTTATCTTTATCAGGTTTCCAAGGGATCAGATCTAGAAAGTTAATAGAAGGTCACATTTATTCATAGAATAGGAGAAAATATTTTTCATACCCTTTATGCAGTGGTGTGTGTGTGTGTGTGTATTTATAATTTTGTGAAAACATTCAGTAAATACCTTAAATGAGGTATAAAATGGCTATGAAAACTGGTAGAATGGTGATTTATTTCAACTGAGATGAGGGGAGAAGACTACCTGGGGGGGTATGAAGTTCAGTTAAGCCTTGAAACATGATCAGAAAGATTTCCACAGATGGAGTCTGCAGGGGAAAGTGTCTTCCTGGCTGAGAAGGAGACCTGTTTATTTACTACCCATAAATAAGTTTCCTTTGAAAGATGTGAGAACTCTTCAAAATCAACCTGAACTTTCCTAAGGGAACAGAAAAGTAGGAAAAAGGTTATTAGAAGATCTTTTAATGTCTCTAGTCAATGAACTATTAACCGACTTTTGGGCTTATTCTTAAGAATTCAAAATCTAGTGCTATATTCTATGAGATGTAAAGAGGCATCCCAAAATAGGTATTGTCTTTCTGAGGTTCTTGCCCCCCACAACTTGAAGTGATGATATGAGGAAGAAATTTGGAGGCATTCTTCCAACAGAATTAGGACTCCTATTTTGAATGATTCCTGCATTCCCAAGTAGTACAGAATCACTTCAAACCTCTTAGCAAATACTTAATGAAATGGCAGCATAGATCCCCCCGCCCTGTTTTTTTGTTTGAAAAGAAGGGTAAAAGTTTCACAGATTTTTTTTTCTTGTCCTCCCTTAATGGAAGTCTTCAATTACATAAGAGAATATGATGGCTTTTAGAAATCTGAAACCATGAAATTAAATGTAATTACTTTGTTCCTTTTTATTTTTAAAGCCATTTGTGTTAAAATGTTAGAAATTAAATTAAATTACTCTAAATTAAAAGGCATGCTTTTGGCATTTTGCAAGATGAACAAATTCTTGTAAGAAATAAATGCTAGTTGTGTGTGTATAGTACGGAGCAGGAGTGTTCAGTCCTCGATGCCGTAGTCTGTTTCCACTGCTATCTCCTTTGCATTTCAAGTCACTACTTCAAAGTTTTAGACAGCTGTGGAATGCAATGTTGATACTAAACAGGCCACCTACTGATGCTTAGTGACTGGAACACAATTATTTAGACATAACTGCAGGCTCACACACTTTTCTACTTCAAAAGGGACCTACTTAGGATAAAATAGAATAGATGTTCAAAAATCAAGAAATTCTTTCGTATTTTTAGCAACATAGCAATTATCTTCAGTATTTACAAACACGAGGAGTAGAAGAAGGAGCTACTAGAGAGATGAACGATGAAGGTGGTACTTTTAAAAATTGAATCAAACTCTTATATCTTGGAAGAAAACCAAACATGTATCAGCCTGCCCTAATAGAACCTTTAATTGCCTTGCTTAATCAACAATCTATTTCTCATTATTAAAGATAAGAGAGACATTCTCCCGTGGAAGCTCTTTCTCAGAAGTGTCATTGTGAATGTCAAAGTAATTGCAGGATTATAGAAGAGAAATGTGTGTGTGGTGGTTGAATACATAATAACTGAAGAAGGGCTCAGCCCTATCATAGTTAATCGGTGAGGAAAGACCACCAAACCTCAGGAACAGTTTTAAGCAAATTATAAACAATTTCACTTATGTGAAAGCCTGTGTGTTTATAATTTGTATAACAATCTTTTTCAATATTTTGGTAATTTAATATTCTGTTGGACTTCAACATGGCCTTATTTCCATTAGAAAATGTTTTGTATAAAGTGATTATTTAGTTATTTATTTTACTTTTCTTTGTGATTATTAACTGTATGTGATAGACTGTCCAGAGAGTTGGTCAGACATTATTTCTGAATGTATCTATGAGGGTGTTTCTAGAAGAGATTAACATTTGAGTTGGTGAACTTAGTAGCGTAGCTTGGCCTCTTCAATGTGAGTGGATATCATTCATTCCATTGTGGGGCTAACCAATACAAAAAGGGAAGGAAGGAAGAAAGCAATCCGTGTCCATCTGTCTGTCTCTCCCCTACCTCCTTTCTCTCGATCTCAACTTGACATCCCAAACTGGGATGCCACCCTTCTTTTGCTCTGGACTGGGACTTGCTCATCAACATTCCTCATTCTCAGGCTTCTGGAGTTGAACTAGAACTTCCACACTCAGTTCTTGTGGTCCCCAGGCCTTCAGCTTGTACTGGAACTACACTACTGACTTTCCAGAATTTCCAGTTTGCAGCTGACAGATCATGGGGCTTCTCAGCCTCCATAAGTGCACAAGTTAATTTCTTAAAATAAACATCAAATAAGCATAAATATAAATATATTTATTTTGTGTAAATATATGTTTAAATATGAGTGTATTAATTGAATATAAACTATATATTTAAATAGAACTATAGAACATAAATACATATAGATATGTTGGAATAGTTACCTATTGATTCTCTTTCACTGGCAAACCGTGATACATCTTTATAGTTAGTTTAAGCATCTAGTTCTGACCTCCCTACCCTCTTTGGGTTTCTTCTTAAGAATAGGTGCTTGTATTTCGCAAATGGAACACATTCTTTCCTTTCTTTATGTTATTCTTGAAATGTTCACAAAGTTGGAGCACTGCTAGCCTACTACCTTCTGGATATATTTCCATGAAGGATGGCACATAATGTGTTGAAGAGTCTATTATTATATCTGTATAAAGAAAGAAGCAGAAATCCATTGTACCTATCTCCTGGAATGTTGTATGTAGATTTGTTTTTACTTATTATCTGATGTCATGTATTGGCCTATTTTCTGTTGCTAATAACACAGTTCCACAAACAGGTAAGGGAGAAAGAAAAGAGGCTTTATCTAGCTTACAGTTCTCGAGATTCAGGGGCATGGCATTGACATTTGCTCTGTTCTGGTGAAGGCCTCATGGTGGGGGCACATCTGAGAGGGAAAGATCCCATTGCAAGTCAGGAAGCCAGAGCACAGGGCAGTGTCCATGAGGACTTCACACCAGGCTTTACCTCCTCAAGGTCCTGCTACCTCTTAACATCAACACCCTGGGGACCAAGCTTCTAAACATAAACCTTTGGAGGATACATATAAAGCATTCAGAAACCAAGCACTTCGTCTAAATTAGTTAATGAATTAATCCAGTCATTTCATCAGCAAGTTATCTCTGAGAAACAGTATGATATATCTCACGGACCCAATCATCCAAGAATTACCTAACAAGCAAATGAACACCAGAACAAACAATTCAAATGGCAAGAAATAAATGAATAAGATCACCCTACAACTAGGACTGTATTTATACTCCAAATGACTTCCAAGTGCTTTGAAGGGAGTGCATATGGTGATGTGAGAGCTGTATAACAAGGGAAACTTGTGCTTTTTGAGCAGTCTGGAAAAACTTTTTGAGAAAATATTCAAGAATAGGGATTTCCTACTTTTGTATGGATAGATGGTGGGAATGTTCCATTGATTTGCTAATTGACAAAGCAGATGACATCATTCTTTTTTTATTAGTTGCTCATGACAGTACAATGATCTTGACATATCGTACATTTGAATCAAATGGGGTGTAATTTCTCATTTTTCCAAGTGTACAGGTTGCAGAATCACATTGGTTATACAGACACGTATATACATACAGCAATACTAGTGTCTATTTTATTCTGCTGCCTTCCTATCCCCCCTCACCCTCCCCTCCCCTCCCATCACCTCTCTCTACCCAATCTAATGCAGATGACATCATTCTAAGAGAAAGAGTCAGATGACAGCTTGGAGTAGAAAAAATGCTATTAGCATAAATTTAAAAAGACAGGAATGAATGAAAGATATATTCAGAAAGTAAATTATGAGCTCATGGTGATAGGCTGCAAAGATAGAGGAGAGGGAGGTATTGAGAATGTCTCCTGAGTTTCTGTATGTGCACCACTTGTAAAGATCAAATACCAAGTGCGAGAACCAAGTATGAAAGGGAAAGTACAAATTTGTTTAAGACTATCTGTGTTTGACTAGTCTTTGGAACATTCTTATGAGAGAGATCAAATTCGATATACATGTATGAAACTCAGCTATCAGAACTAGAGATGTTTAACTGTTGCCAATGGCATGGAGCCTAGAATTTGCATCTCATTGCCTAGAACAGGGTTTCTAGGTGCTGCTGACATTTTGGGGGATCATTCTTTGTTTTGGGGGACTGTGCAATCACTATGCAATGTATGACATATGGAAAGGTCCCAGGCTCCATCTACTACAGCTGGTAATATAATCTATCTAGTGATAACCAAAAATGTCAGGGTGTATTACTTCCCCTTGTTGGAAATGTGGCCTGGAATTAGAGTACAGACTGAAAAGAGGGCCTGGGATTGAATCTTGCAATCTCTTATATTTAAGTAGAAAAAATAGAAGAAAAGGTGAGAGAATTAGGAAACATTCAGAGGACTGTAATGTGTCAGTCAGCCATTGCTATCATAATGCTGTGTGACATTTTATTACGGGTTGAATTGTATCCCCCTATGTTCCCCCCCACCCAGATTTCATAAGTTGTAGCTCAGTACCTCCAGCATGTGACTGTACTTAGACATAGGTCCTTTAAAGAGATTAAGTCAGTTAAAATTACACTGTTGGTTGGTATCATTATAAGAAAAGGAAATTTATACATACAGAGAAATACCAGGGATCTATGTGCACAGACTACATGAGGACAGAGAAAGAAGGTGGCCTCTGTAGAGTTCAGGATAACCCAAACCTGTCTTTACCTTGATCTTGAATATGGCCTTCAGAATTATGAGAAAATTCTGTTGTTTAAGCCACTCAAACTGTAGCATATTGTTAGGACAATCTTAGTAAACTAATGCACATTATCATCCTCAAGTTTAATGGTTTTAAAGAATGGTTTTGGTTTGGCTGGGTTGTATGGGTTACTCTGAGCTCTACTTGGCCGGATAACTCTGTTTCAGGCTCTGGTGACTGGGATGGCTCTACTCTGAATGCAAATCTTTTGAGTTGGCTGGAGAGGTTCTGCTTTATGTACCTCTCCAACTTTGTAAACCAGGACCAACTGGAGCACATTTTTTTTTTTCTGGACAGAAGTATGAGAAGTTAAGTTGTTGGACTTGGAGATGGTGCACTATCACATTCAATTCATTCCATAGGGCAAAGAGTCACTTAGAGAAGTCTAAAGTCTAGGGGTCTGGAAGTATACTCTGCCCATGGTGAGGCTATGGCAAAGGAAAGGGTTCAGGGAACAGTGAAGTATTGAAAGGAACAATTCTACTTTCACATGTGGCAGAGAGGCCAAGGGAAGATAAGTTTCAGACAGAAAGGGGTAGTCATAAATTTTGAATAAACTAAGAGATCATGGACCGCATAAGATGACTACAAATGTCCATTGGATTTGGTAATGGCGAGACAACCATTAAATTAAATATGAGGACTTTTTTTGAGGAATGATGTAGGTGGAAGCCTTAGCAAAACCCAAGATTGAATTGTCAAATCAGATTCATACATAGCAGATATCATTCTCAGTGTCCAGCTTTCTAACTGAAGGACATAAATAATCATTCAAAGATAAATAAGAGAGAAGTCTGAGACATCCCTTTCTTCCTTCAATGGTGATGGGCTCTCTGGTTTTCAGACTAATAGATGAGACCTCCCATGCAGGATTAGCTCACAGAGCAGAGAGTATTTATGCTGATGATTTATAATGCTGATAGTTAAACAAGTTACATTCTCCAGGCAGCCATTGTTTATAGGTCCATTGATTTTAGAATTAATTGGAGATATACTGCTAAGGCCACTGTGTGTGTGTGTGTGTGTGTGTGTGTGTGTGAGAGAGAGAGTTGTGGTCTAGAGCAGAAGTTGTAAAGGAGGAGAGTGATCCCTGTAAAGACACTGAGGTACATAACAGCACACAGAATTAACACTCATCATTCTGAGAGCTATGGACGAAGCCACATGATCAGGAAAAAAAAATAGAATTGCAGTTAAACAATAATACAAAAGATCAGAGATGAGGTTGAAGCATAGAGTTGCTATTCTAGAGGGCAGAGTGAAGGGCACAGACGAGGCAGGAGACAGAGTATTCAGGTGTAAGATGAGCAGCACATGTACAGTGATGTTATCAAGAACCAACTTTCTGGGGGAAGAGAATGCTGGGGCCTTTGCCTTGGAAATTGACTAATGAAATTGAGGATGACTGCCTTGATAAATTTATTCTCATTTTTCTAAAGGCATTCTGGTTATCTCTTCCTTAGTTCCTAAGCATTTATTTATGTAAATTGAGAGAAAGGAAACATGGTCTTGACTCAATAGAAGAGAATGATTTAGTATTTTGATCATGTCCTTTTACTTAAAGAAAATTATGCCTCTTAAGTTAAAGTAAATACATTTTCTCTGCTTCATGATGACATAAAATTCCACAGGGCTGTGTTCAGCTTAATTAAAAAACAATTATTTCCCACACCCAGGGATATAGCTGTGCAAAGTTTCCTTATTTATATATTAAAAATACCACTCTTTTTTCATAGTCTCTTTATGTTAAATAGTTCCTTACTATTTCTGAGCCTCAGTCTTATTGAATAGAAAAATAAAATAGGTTCTATTACATTGAATTGATAAAATTTGGGAAAGATTATGATGCAGTTTTAGAAAGTAAATAAAACAGGACTTGGCATATAGTTAAAATTCTTACCCCGAGGCAAGTTTGATATATTTTGCAACTGTTATCTGAAGCCCCCTCAAAACCTTTTCTATTCTTTTTTTTGGTCATGGGAGAAATGATAGAGAGATGGGGATAAAGTATCCTAATCATTAAGGAATTTGTCCTCAAATTCAATTTTAAGGAACAATCAGAAGAAAGAGAAATGTACCCACAACATAAATAATCAACTTTTGCAATACTCTCTCTTCTCAGAGATATAATGGATGACTTTTCCCACTGAGATAATGATTCTTTGAAGGAATGCACATTTTTTGGGAAAGCATAAGAAGCCTACTGTTCCTTTCTGTAATCCACAAAGAATATGGTTATTTAATAGGAAGCAGTAATGAATTCTTTTGTGTTATTAATGAAAGGACACATTTTATATCTGTAGGTATTCTTATTTTCCTCTCCATGGCACTTTTAAGAGTTGAAGTGAAATTTGACATTTGGAGACTTTTAAAGGGAAAAAAATAGCTGTAAGTCAATGCTCCATTGCTTCATAAACTATACGAGTCTATATGGTTTATGAGGATAATAAGCTTTCATGGGCTTCAAGTTACCAAAGAGAACATCATGTGGTAATTTTCTCCTACTGTTACCTAAGATACATTTGGATTATAGAGTAATTGGCTGCTACTTTTAGTCAAAAATCAGGTTATAGTTAATTTCATTAAAATAAGTGGTAGTTATAGACTGTCCTCTCTCCTTGCAGCTAATGCAGTAGCAGGCGGTCCTAAATTTGATTCAAGTTCTTAAAGGGTACACAATATTCATGGCACTAATGGCTGTGGTTATGCTGCAGCTCTGCATTTCACCTGTGTTAAGTACCATAAAAGCATAATGTCCCATTTATGGTCTGATGCCAATGACACCTTTTCTCAGACAGAGCCTTGGAACACTTAGAGAACGAGGAAAATTTCAAGGAGATTGCAAGGGAGTAAAGCTGCAATTACGAGAAAGTTATAATGAGTCCTCAAAGTTTTGCCCAAAATTTCTCTTTTCTTTTGAATCAAAGCCAAATGAACTTTAGTCTCCATCATCTATTGTAAGTGACTCTCATAAAAATCCCTTGTGAACGCGATACCAGTGAGTCCAAGGGCCAAGCCTTGCATCTTTACCTTGATCTATTTGATTACATCCTCTTTCTTGCCTTGTGTCCTCAGTGTGGCTTCTGGATGATCATGTCCCCACCTCTTCCTCAGTTTTCCTTCTATCTGGCTTGTTTTCTTCTGTCTCTCTGGCTGGGCTTCTTCCCCCTCTTTCCTCTTTCATCTCCTTGTGTTCTTATGTTGGATTACTTTCAGGCTCATTCTTTGGACCACTTTTCAATCAATACCAAGTGATCTCATCGAATCCTTTTGGCTTTTAATATGATTTACATGATAATGATACCCAGTTTCTCTATTCAATCAGAGTCTCTCTGAGATCCAAAATGTAAACCCAATTGTTCATGAAAATCCCTATTGGCATGTCAAAAAGTTATCTTGAATTTAACAGATTCAAACCACTTTCTTCCATTTCATCTGCTCCTCCTCCCCGCTATTCAGCAACATCAGTAGTGACTCTAGCCTGCCCATTACATAAGCCACTATTTGGAGTCACTTGACTTTTCTCTTTTTCTATCTCAGTTGGTCCACTGGCAAATATAGCTGACTCTACTTTGACAATGTATCCAGAATTTTGCCACTCTTACCACTACTACTACTGCCCTATGATTCAAGACACTACCATCTCTCTCTAGGATGCTTGCCATAGTTTTCTAATTAGTCTCTGCTTTAATCTTTGCTCACATGTAATCCACATTCCTACTCTTCCACTAGAGTAATCCTGTTTAAGTAGGTCAGATCATGTCATCCACTGGCTAAAAGCCTCCAGTTGTTTCATTAGCTGACAGTGTTCTGTATAATCTAACCCTGAGCTGGCTCCCTGACCCTGTCTCTGCCACTCTCCCTTGCTTATTTCACTCCAGTCACATTGTCCTATTTGCTTTTCTCAAGAAGTCTTTTCTTGGGAACTTTACATTTTCTTTCCTCTTTTTCTCCAGGGTCCTCGTGGCTTGTTCCCTTCCTCCCTCTGATCTGTACTTCAATACCATCTTTCTACCCAGCCTTCCTATGTGAAACTCAAGTCTGCTTTTTATTCCCATCTCTCCTTGTGGTTCACTGTATCCCTTCTTCTTCATAGCATCATCTATCATAATGAATATTTGCTCACACAATTGTTTATCATATCATTAGAATGCAAAATTGTAAAGGACAGAAAATTTTGCCTCTTTGTCTCATTGCTCTAGTATTTAGTAAAGTGTCTTCCTAATAGAAAATACTTGATCTGTGTTTGTGGTCTAACAAAATAGGATGAGATTGAGCCTTTTAAAAAGGTGGGATGGTTAATAATGACATCATCAATTTTACTTCTTAAGGTCTATCTCTGATCATTAACTTTCCTGATTGCTAAGATAAATTGCATTGCAAAGCTCTTGGATGGGAGATTTAAAAAAAAATCATTATTGAAGGACCAGACTGAAAATGAGTTGGCCTCAGAAACTGGACAGCTCAAATAGACTGGGAGGGAATTGGGATAGCTGCAGCAATAGTTGTTGGGCAGAAGCCCAGGGACATGGTTCATGTCAGAAGTCCAAAAGTCAGCCATCAGATGTGTCTCTGATTGTAAGGGGAACACAGCATTAAAAGGAGTAAAGGGAGCTTCAAGCAGAGAGTCTGTATCAGGAAGAGCCTGCTAATAGGAGGACCCAGTCTCAGAATTGAGGATCAGGAGTGGGACAAAATTCCCCCAGCAGTAAATAAAAAATGTAGAAAGATACAGAGATCATAGATGAGAGCTTTTCTGAGTTGAGGAAAGACAGGAGTCCTCAGTTTAAAAGAGCCTGTGGAGTTCTGGATGAGATTAGTAAGGGGCAAGTAAACAAGATAAATGGGTAGTACCAGAGGGCTAGAAATGGAAAGAAAATACTTCTGTATTTTCTGTATATTCATCTATACAATATACAATTATTTGTATATTATATAGATGAACAGATACATATAGGTAGACCACTTGCTTCAGAATCACACAGGTGGTTTATTTAGAATGCAGACTCTGGTGCCCTATCTCAGCTTATTGATTCAGAATAAACAGGTTGAAGTTTTGGGCTGCTTTGGTGGCTCCGTATTAAGAATTACCTGACAATTGTTTGATTCCAAAAGGGGGGATGCAGAATAGATGCAAGTAGGTATTAAAATATTGTGACCAAAACCATTGGAATATGATACACCAATTAGCCCCTTGAAGTTCTGGAAGGTTTCATGATTATGCAGTCAGAATCATACCTACTTTTATTGGGAATACCACTGTATTCTCCTGTGGGAGGCCATCCTCCCATGTGATTTGAGTTCCCTCCTTGGCTGGGTGAGAGGCACTTAGACACATCTTTGTGTTCAGAGCTTTCCCCACCCTTTTTCAGGTCCAAGGGCTTGTCCTTATGGAGGCGTGTCTGGCCACTACCCCTGAAGACCCAATCATCGCACCTGACCTTGGGACACTGCCCCCCTTAATCTTCATTGGATGGGATTTTCCCCAGAATTTTTTGTTCCCCAATAAAAGTCTACTACCTGGCATGTTCTCTCTCTCTTTCGCTAGCCTCTTCAGTAAACCTTGCTACCCTAATAGGTAGCTTGAGGCTGGAGGTAGGAGAAACTGTCCTGGAGCTGGTTTAAAGGTAATTGGAGTCTGTCTCTTTAATTCAAACTCCCTTTTGGATTTTGGATGTAGCTGAACCTTCATTTATGAAGCCTGTGCTGGCCGAGGGCTAAATTCTCCCATTTCTGCTATTAGCTAACAGAAATTTATACACACATTTATACATACATATATGTTTGTATCTCTGCGTGTATGTATCTATGTATTTCTTATTCTTCATGTGCAATGTGTTCTTTGTGATGACATTTTCTGTGCGTCTGTATTATTAAATGGCAGAGACATTTAGGACTGTCCCTTAGACTATATCCAGTGGTCAGAAACTGGTGGCCTGATAGTCATATCTAATCTATAAGTTATTTACTTATCGAACAGCATCATAATTTTTAGAAATTACAAATCCATTAACTAACTTTAAACATTTTGGAGTTTTTTTCTTAAACATTAGATTCGTTGCTTTTGATAAATCTAAACTGACAGTAAAGCTAGTTTCCAAGTTTTACAAGCCTAGAATGGTATCTGTCCCTTTGTATGATACCCTCCTTCTTCTTTTATAGCATCTGTTATGATTTAAATATACATAGACCTCTTGTTTCACTCATGTGAATGGATCATTTCATTCATTTAAGGTACTTCTCTCATCCATCCATGGGATAAAATAATTTAATTCAGTGAATTGATTAATGGCTTGACCAACTAATTGGTCCTCTCAACCAGAGATGGATGGTTAAACAGGCTGATATAGAAATATTGTCTGATTCATGTTCTTGACAACTTTTTCGACTTGAGCCCTCTATTGATTATTTTGTCCTCAGACCTTTAAGTAAATTACATCCAATTTCTAGGAAAAAGATGTTCACAATAAGAATTGAAATTTCAACTTCCTTCTAGAATACAAGAGAAATGTCCAAAAGGAATAAAATGTAGAGCTTGATAGTTTTTGATTTTATTTTTCAGATATGATATAGATGTATCAAGGTGAAGGAAGATATAAAGAGTTAATGTACAATTCACCTTTTTAGGAGACTAGAAATTCACTTATTCTTTAAGTCATTATACATTCTATAATTATTTTCACAAAGAAGATTAGTGCATTATAATTATTAAAATCCCACAAACTGTGAAGGGTAGAAAAGAAATTGGACATGGTTATGTTATCAGCAGAAATGAAGGACATTTCATGAACATGAATCATATAGAACATACGCACGAAAGCTGTCCTCAAAGATGATGCAAATGTAGTTATCTTCCTTGTTGGAATGATGCCATTACATCCATCCTGAACCTAACATGTGTGAAAGAACTTGTTCAATTTGTGCAGAAAAGCTGTGAATATCAGTGAACTAAAACAGTGAAAGAGGTTTCTGGGTCCTCCTTCCTTGTGGGGAAGATTCATGGCCTTGAATACCTCCCCAAGGAGTGCTGGCTGCTTACCTTCTTCTATGATTCTCTAGGTATAGGAACTGAGTTCAAAACTGTAGCAGACAACCTGCTAAATTTCAGATATAGAACAGCTGGGGCCAGGATTAGCAAGACCTAGTGTTAGAAACCAAAGACAAGAATTATGCAAAGATAGGTTCTGATAGGGAAGATCAAGTTATAAGATGGAAATACAAAAGTGGTTCTGGTCCAGTTGATGGGCAAGGAAGAGTTTCTGAAGATGAATTTATTTATTCCCTTCACAAATATGGGCTGTAAATAGGAAATGTGATAATAAACATAAGGACACTATATATTTTCTTGATCTGCTAACGATTTCTTCTTTATTTGGGACTTAGTCATGGTCATGAAGTCATTTATCAGAATATTTAACATGACTTATAAATGAAGCACTCCTCAAACTGTCTTGTCAAACCAGTTAATATTTTTTTTTTCTCAAAACAAGGACAGAATAATCCTTTATAGTATGAAATTAATGAATATAGTCATTTATGAAGAAAATGTCAAATATAGTAGAATAAATCAAAGTATCACTCCTCATAGCAGATCAGTTAAAAAAGATAATAAAACCAGACAAGAGGTAGGTAATAGAATGTGATGTTCAAAGTGAAAGTAGAGGAGAAAGTGAAAAAAAATTCCCCTTTCAAATGACATCCTTAGGTGTTACATGATATAAAATGCAGTCAACCTGGAAGTACAATTACTCTCGTGTATGTAACAGCAGATATTTACAGGGGTTGAAACCACAGTGTGAATGTGTGGATTGGCTGCAAGCCCACATTGATGGGCTTATCATCTGTTTTGGGGGAGACCCCATGGTCCCAGAAGTTAATGATTTACTTTATTTAGACTTTTTGAGCTCTATTGTTAAGTTGGAAGATTTTTTTTTTTTTCTGGCAGCAGTAGACAAAGGAGCCCTAGCTGTGTGCAGAGAAGAGATGGGTGTTACTGAATAATGGCAGATGACACTAAGTCCATCCATACATCAGCTTATTGAAAGAATTGTTGGCAGTGAAAACACTTATTCTGATCCTGAGTCAGCCTTGGAGGAAATGGCTATTTTTTTTTATTGGTTGTTCAAAACATTACAAAGCTCTTGACATATCATATTTCATACATTAGAATCAAGTGGGTTATGAACTCCCATTTTTACCCCAAATACAGATTGCAGAATCACATCGGTTACACATCACATTTTTACATACTGCCATATTAGTGACTGTTGTATTCTGCTACTTTTCCTATCCTCTACTATCCCCCCTCCCCTCCCCTCCCATCTTCTCTCTCTACCCCATCTACTGTAATTCATTTCCCTCCATGTTTGTTATCCCATTCCCCTCATAACCTCTTATATGTAATTTTGTATAACAATGAGGGTCTCCCTCCATTTCCATGCACTTTCCCTTTTTTCTCCCTTTCCCTCCCACCTCATGTCTCTGTTTAATGTTAATCTTTTCTTCCTGATCTTCCTCCCTGCTAGGTTCTTAGTTACTCTCATTATATCAAAGAAGACATTTGGTATTTGTTTTTTAGGGATTGGCTAGCTTCACTAAGCATAATCTGCTCTAGTGCCATCCATTTCCCTGCAAATTCCGTGATTTTGTCATTTTTTAGTGCTGCGTAATACTCCATGGTGTATAAATGCCACATTTTTTTTATCCATTCATCTATTGAAGGGCATCTGGGTTGATTCCACAGTCTAGCAATTGTGAATTGTGCTGCTATGAACGTTGATGTGGCAGTATCCCTGTAGCGTGCTCTTTTAAGGTCTTCAGGAAATAGTCCGAGAAGGGCAATAGCTGGGTCAAATGGTGGTTCCATTCCCAGCTTTCCCAGGAATCTCCATACTGCTTTCCAAATTGGCCGCACCCGTTTGCACTCCCACCAGCAGTGTACAAGAGTACCCTTTTCTCCACATCCTCGCCAGCACTTGTTGTTGTTTGACTTCATCATGGCTGCCAATCTTACTGGGGTGAGGTGGTATCTTAGGGTGGTTTTGATTTGCATTTCCTTGACTGCTAGAGATGGTGAGCATTTTTTCATGTACCTGTTGATTGATTGTATGTCCTCCTCTGTGAAGTGTTTGTTCATGTCCTTGGCCCATTTGTTGATTGGGTTATTTGTTTTCTTATTGTCTAATTTTTTGAGTTCTTTGTATACCCTGGATATTAGGGCTCTATCTGAAGTGTGAGGAGTAAAAATTTGTTCCCAGGATGTAGGTTCCCTATTTACCTCTCTTATTGTTTCTCTTGCTGAGAAAAAAATTTTCAGTTTAAGAAAGTCCCATTTGTTGATTCTTGTTATTAACTCTTGTGCTATGGGTGTCCTATTAAGGAATTTTGAGCCCGACCCCACAATATGTAGATCGGAGCCAACTTTTTCTTCTATCAGACGGAGAGTCTCTGATTTGATATCTAGCTCCTTGATCCACTTTGAGTTGACTTTTGTGCATGGCAAGAGGAGGGGATTCAGTTTCATTTTGTTGCATATGGATTTCCAGTTTTCCCAACACCATTTGTTGAAGATGCTATCCTTTCTCCATTGCATGTTTTTAGCCCCTTTATCAAATATAAGAAAGTTGTAGTTTTGTGGATTAGTCTCTGTGTCCTCTATTCTGTACCATTGGTCTACCCGCCTGTTCTGGTACCAGTACCATGCTGTTTTTGTTACTATTGCTCTGTAGTATAGTTTGAAGGCTGGTATCGCTATACCACCTGATTCACACTTCCTGCTTAGAATTGTTTTTGCTATTCTGGGTCTTTTATTTTTCCATATGAATTTCACGATTGCTTTATCTATTTCTACAAGAAATGCCATTGGGATTTTGATTGGCATTGCATTAAACCTATAGAGAACTTTTGGTAATATCGCCATTTTGATGATGTTAGTTCTGCCTATCCATGAACAAGGTATATTTTTCCATCTTCTAAGATCCTCTTCTATTTCTCTCTTTAGGGTTCTGTAGTTTTCATTGTATAAGTCTTTTACCACTTTTGTTAGGTTGATTCCCAAGTATTTTATTTTTTTTTTGAGGATATTGTGAATGGAGTGTTTTTCCTCATTTCCGTTTCAGAAGTTTTGTCGCTGATATACAGAAATGCCTTTGATTTATGTGTGTTGATTTTATATCCTGCCACTTTGCTGAATTCATTTATTAGTTCTAGTAGTTTTTTTGTAGACCCTTTTGGGTCTTCTAGGTATAGAATCATGTCATCTGCAAATAGTGATAATTTAAGTTCTTCTTTTCCTATTTTTATGCCTTTAATTTCTTTCGTCTGTCTAATTGCTCTGGCCAGTGTTTCGAGAACTATATTGAATAGAAGTGGTGATAGGGGGCATCCCTGTCTTGTTCCAGATTTTAGAGGGAATGCCTTCAACTTTTGTCCATTCAGAATGATGCTAGCCTGAGGCTTATCATAGATAGCTTTTACAATGTCAAGGTAAGTTCCTGTTATCCCTAATTTTTCTAATATTTTGAACATAAAGGGATGCTGTACTTTCTCGAATGCTTTCTCTGCATCTATCGAGATGATCATATGGTTCTTATCTTTAAGTCTATTGATGTGGTGAATAACATTTATTGATTTCCGTATGTTGAACCATCCTTGCATCCCAGGGATGAATCCTACTTGATCATGGTGCACAATTTTTTTGATGTGTTTTTGTATTCGATTCGCCAGAATTTTATTGAGGATTTTTGCATCTAGGTTCATTAGAGATATTGGTCTGTAGTTTTCTTTCTTTGAGGTGTCTTTGTCTGGTTTCGGAATCAGGGTGATGTTGGCCTCATAGAATGAATTTGGTAGAGCTCCCTCTTTTTCTATTTCCTGAAATAATTTGAAAAGTATTGGTATTAATTCTTCTTTAAAGGTTTTGTGAAACTCCGCTGTATACCCATCCGGTCCTGTGCTTTTCTTGGTTGGTAGTCTTTTGATTGCTTCTTCTATTTCATCCATTGATATTGGTCTGTTTAAATTGTGTGTATCCTCCTGACTCAGTCTGGGCAAATTATATGACCTAAGAAATTTATCAATGTCTTCACTATCTTCTATTTTATTGGAATATAGATTTTCAAAGTAATTTCTAATTGTCTTCTGTATTTCTGTAGCATCTGTTGTGATATTGCATTTTTCATCTCATATGTTAGTAATTTGAGTTCTCTCTCTTCTTCTCTTCGTTAGCATGGCTAAAGGTCTGTCGATCTTGTTTATTTTTTCAAAGAACCAACTTTTTGTTTTGTTAATTTTTTCAATAGTTTCTTTTGTTTCAATTTCATTGATTTCTGCTCTGATTTTAATTAATTCTTGCCTTCTGCTACATTTTCTGTTGTTTTGCTCTTTTCTAGGGCTTTGAGATGAAGTGTGAGCTCATTTATTTGTTGGTTTTTCCTTTTTTTGAGGAATGACCTCCAGGCGATGAATTTCCCTCTTAAAACTGCTTTCATTGTGTCCCATAGATTCCGATATGTTGTGTCTGTATTTTCATTTATCTCTAAGAGTTTTTTGATTTCCTCCTTTATGTCTTCTGTAACCCATTGATCATTCAGTAACATATTGTTCATTGTCCATGGATGTAGGATTTTTCCTTCCTTCTTTTATCATTGATTTCCAGTTTCATTCCATTATGATCTGATAAAGTGCATGGTATTATCTCCACCCTTTTATATTTACTGAGGGTTGCCCTATGGCATAATATATGGTCTATTTTTGAGAAGGATCCATGTGCTGCTGAGAAAAAAGTATATCCACTTGATGATGGTTGATATATTCTATATATGTCAGTTAAGTCTAGGTTATTGATTGTGATATTGAGGTCAATAGTTTCTTTATTCAACTTTTGTTTGGAGGATCTGTCCAATGGTGAGAGAGGTGTGTTGAAGTCACCCATGATTATTGTGTTGTGGTCTATTTGATTCTTGAACTTGAGGAGAGTTTGTTTTATGAACGTCGCAGCGCCATTATTTGGTGCATAAATATTGATGATTGTTATGTCTTGTTGGTGAATGGTTCCTTTTAACAGTATATAATGTCCTTCCTTATCCCTTTTGATTAACTTAGTCTTGAAGTCAATTTTATTCGATATGAGAATGGCCACCCCTGCTTGCTTACGAGGACCATGTGCGTGGTATATTTTTTCCCAACCTTTTACCTTGAGCCTGTGTATGTCTTTTCCAATCAGATGTGTCTCCTGGAGGCAGCATATTGTTGGATTTGTTTTTTTAATCCATGTTACCAGCCTATGTCGCTTTATTGGCGAGTTTAAGCCATTAACGTTTAGAGTTACTATTGATATATGGTTTGTACTTCCTGCCATGTTTGATTATTTATCTCTTTTTTTTTTCTAATTTAGTTTGTTTCTCCATGATTAGCTTTCCCCCCGTCCTCTGTCTTTACCGAGGCACTTCCCGCTGATGGTTTTGGTTATTGTTTTTCATTTCTTCCTCATGTAGAGTTTTGCTCAAGACGCTTTGCAATGCCGATTTTCTGGCTACAAATTCTTTTAGCTTTTGTTTATCATGAAAGATTTTTATTTCGTTGTCATATCTGAAGCTTAATTTTGCTGGATACAGAATTCTTGGTTGGCATCCATTGTCTTTCAGTGTTTGAAATATGTTGTTCCAGGATCTTCTCGCTTTCAGCGTCTGTGATGAAAAATCCGTTGTTAACCTTATTGGTTTACCCCTAAATGTAATCTGCCTGTTTTCTCTTGTAGCTTTTAATATTTTCTCTTTGTTCTGTATATTGGATATCTTCATAACAATGTGTCTTGGCGTTGGTCTACTGTGATTTTGTGTGCTCGGTGTCCTGTATGCATCTACAATTTGTATATATCTGTTTCCTTTTTTATTTCTGGAAAGTTTTTTGTAATTATTTCATTCAGCAGGTTACTCATTCCCTTGGTATGAATCTCTGTGCCTTCCTCTATCCCGATGACTCATAAGTTTGGATTTTTTAATTTATCCCAAATCTCTTGGATGTTTTTCTCGTGATTTTTTACCAGCCTATCTGAGTTGTCTAGACTCTTTTCAAGATGATATATTTTGTCTTCATTATCTGACGTTCTGGCTTTTACTTGCTCCACTCTGTTAGTGATACTCTCGATTGAGTTTTTAATTTGGTTTATCGTTTCCTTCATTTCTAGAATTATTGTTTGATTTTTTTTATAATCTCTATCTCCTGATAAAGATGCTTAACTTCTTCTTTTATCTGTTTATGTAATTCATTTTTAATGTGATCTTTAAGGTTCCTTTCCATCTGTCTAAAGTGTTCCTTGAGTTCTTTATATGGCCATTTTTCTGATGACTCCAGGTCCTCCTGAATATTTAGGCTGTCCTTCATTGTTTGTACTCCTTTTCTTCCTTGCTTTTTTATGCTCATGATACTTCTTGTTCTGTTTGACTGCTGAGACTGTTTACTCTTATAAATTTATTTGATGCTTGGGAGGAGAGATATTAGAAGGGAAGGGAAGAAGTGACTAAAGAGAGTGAGTGTAGGCAGGTAGAATTCAAGAAAGGGGGAATAAGAAAATTGAAAAGAAATGAAAAGACAAAAGAAAAAAGTGAAAAGAAAGAAAGAAAAAATGAAAAAATAAAAATTTAAAACCCCAAAAAATTATAATGATAATAAACAAATGGAAATTAAAGTTTAAAAAATAATAGTAATAATAATAGAATAAAAAGAATTAAAAAAATTGAAACCATTAATAAGAAAGTTGAAGAACAACAACATCATCAACAACAAAAAGTAAAAATAAAATTAAAAAAATACCAATAAAAATCATTAAAAATAATAATAATAATAATAAATGCAGTCATAGAGCTCAATTAACTTCTCTTCCTGTAGGTGGAGCTATGCCCACTGGGCCAGGCTTCTCTTCTTGATGGGTGGGAACCAATCACTGTTCCTCAGCTCTTCTTCCCAGACTGTGCGGGTCTCCAATCCTGAGTGCCTAGGGCCTTCTCTTGTGGTTCCTCAAGCCAAGCCCCGCTCACCTGTGACGCTCACCACAATACTGGCTACACGCCGGGTCTGCTGCTCCTGGGAGCCCTGTTTCCATGGATGCCTGGGCACACACTTTCTGTTTGCCTCCCTCAGACCCTAAGTTTGTAGGGCTTGAGGCTGAGGACCCCCAGCGAATTTGTTTGCCCTCAGGTAGCAACTCCCCTGGTAGGTGGTGCAAGGGACCTCTGTTGTCAGCAGAGGGATACCCTGGGTCTGACTATCGTGCTCAGTTGGCTTTTACCTCTGTGAGTTCAGGTGGGCCGACTAGTTATTTCAGTGGGATCATTAGTGCTCAGTCACTAGAAGCAGGCGAACCAGAACTAGAATGCAGCCCAATCCGGGCTCGGTGTGTTCTGAGAGGGGCAGACTGTTCGCCCGGGATCCCCTTCAGCTCAACAGTGCCTAGTGGTCCTGAGCGAACAGTATTTTGACAGTTTACTTCTCCCTATGCTCGCGCAGCTGAAGGGGTTAGAGACTTGATCTCTCCGCGTCCGCCGCCATGTTGGATCACTTAGATTTTAAATTGTCACTCATCTTATCAGGCGTTCCATTTTCCTCGGCAGCTCACTCGCACGGTGAAGAGTCTGCTCTATGGTTCTCCGCGGGAAGCGGTGGCGGTGGCGGCGGCGGCAGCAGCCCAGCTGTGGCCTTCGGGACCTCCGGGGAGGGGGTGCGGGCTGGGGGAGGGGAGGCAGCGCCTCAGGGCCCGTGCGGGCCGGGTACTGGACACACGGAGAGCGGGCGGGGTGGGGGAAAGAAATTGAGATCTAGATTTAGGGAGTGAGCGTGGGAGGAGAGACGGCGGGGGAGAAGCAAAGCGGAAAGGCGGAGAGGAGAAGGAGAAGGGGCCGAGGGAGCCGGGCAGCTCGGGGGATGCAGCCTTACTGCTCGCACTGAAGTCGTGATGGACTCACTCCACCTTGGCTGGAGTCATGGCGGATTCACTCCACCTAGGCCCCTTTCTTGACACGGTGCTGAGTCTTTGTCGACAGATCTCCTTTAATGATCTTTACTTCTTCTTTTAAGACGTGGCAACATACGCTGCGGGCGCGGTGGCGCGGAGCACGGAGTGGCTTACTCACTTCCCGCCGCCATCTTGCATCTTTGGAACTAATGGAGTATCTGAAGTCATTAAAACCACAGTGAAGGAAGACACAGTGACTGAGAAACTCCAAAGCAGTGCATCCTCAATCCATGGTCTCTAACAACAGTTAAAACTTTGACTCTCAAACACAGTTACCTGCCAGTCTTATCCAAGCCCAGAGCCTCGACACTCGGAGTACACCTGCCCTCATTTTTGGGAGTCGGTCGGTCGAGTACGGCAACGCCAGAGGCGACTTGATATAAACCCACACTATGACTGAACTCCGTCGCTTAGCGCGTACAACCGGAAATGGCTATTTTAATAAGTGTATTTTGCTTTCAATGTGGGTGTAAGAGTATCCTCACTTGAAGAGGAAAGGAGCACACGTGAGTTTTTGTTTCAAGTAAACTTCTTTTATAGCATCTGTTATGATTTAAATATACAGTATCCCCCAAAAGCTCACGTGTAAGACAAAGCAAGAAAGCTTGGAGGTAAAATGTCTGGGTTATAAGAGCCTTAACCTAATCAGTGTATTAATTCAATGATAGGCATTAAAGGTGGGGGTGGGTAACCGTAGGCAGGTAGGATATGGCTGGAGGAGGTAGGACCCTGGATTTGTGCCTTTGGGCTATTTGTACCTGGTGAGCAGAATTTTTGCTCTGCTTCCTGGTGCCATGTTCTGAGCTGCTTTTCTTCTCTCTATCCTTCTGTTGTGATGTTCTACCACATCTTGGGCCCAGAGCTAAGGAGTCCATCTATAAACTGAATTCTCTGAGACAGTGAACTCCACATAAACTTTACCTCCTCTATGTTATTCTTGTCAGGTCTTTTGGTTACAGCAATGAAAAACCTGACTAAAATAGCATTTTTAGGTTCGTAGCAAAACTGAGTGGAAAATACAATTCTTATAAACCTGTTACCTTACAAACCCACCTAGCCCTCTCCACTGTCACTCTCCCATAGGGGTGCATTTGTTCCCATCAATGAACCTGCATTGACAAATCATTATCTCCCAATGTCTGACCTTTACATTAGAATTTGCCCATTTTATTTTTATTTTTTTAAGGTACTGGGAATTGAACCTAAGGGTGCTTAACCACTAAGCCACACCCTTTTTATTTTTTATTTTGTGAAAAGTTCTCACTAAGTCCCTTAGGGCCTTGCTATGTTGCTGAGACTGGTTTTAAACTTGTGATCCTCCTGCCTCAGTCTCCTGAGCTGCTGGAATTCCAGGCCTGGCAAGGTTTGATCCTGTTGTACGTTCTGTGGGTTTGGACAAACGTATAGCAGCATGGATCCACCACAGTAGTATCGTATAGAGTACTTTCATGGTGCCAGAAATTCTCTGTGTGTTCTACCTGTTCATCTTTCCTTCTCCTATCCAACTGATCTTATAACACTCTCCATAGTTTTGCCTTTTCCAAAATTGCATATAGTTGGAATCATACAGTATGTAGCCTTTTCAGACTGGCTTCTTTCACTTAGTAATACACATTTAAGTTTCCTTCATATCTTTCCATGGCTTGGTGGTCATTTCTTTCAAGTGCTAAATGATATTCCATTGTTTGAATGCATCACAGTTGATCCATTCATCCATTGAAGGACCTCTTGGTTGTTTCAATTGGGCAATTATGAATAAAGTCACAACAAACACCCATGTGAAGGTTTTTGTGTGCATGTAAGTTTTCTAAAACCTGAGTTTTTAAAATGAGGAATGAAATTTTCATAACAGTGGCAATGCCATTTAAACCATGTTAGTTTTTTTTAAAGGTCAGTGTTCATAATACCCATTAAAAATGCCAGAATTTGTAATAAAGCTCCTATTTTTATACCAAAACCAAAATTGCTTGTGAAGAGCTGACTCTCTTGTTGGAGAAACAAAGAAATGACGTATTGCACATCTTCAGAAACAATATCTAAAGCTAGTTATATATTACAATTTTAAAAAGAAAAACCTTCTAAAGCTGAATGAAACCAACACACAAGCGAAGAACCAAGTTTCCATTATTTTATAAGTTAAAATAGGCAATAGGGTATGCTGTGTTCATTAACTTAGCATCTGATGGTGCTTTTAGTGTGTTCTGGAGAGATCTTCCCATAATTTTTAGGCCCATGTTTAGGTCATTGCTGCCATTGGTGATAATGTGTATAAATTCAAAGTTTCACATTTAGCAGAGATAAAGAGTAAGAAAATAAGTTGAGGCTTCCCGGATATAAAATCTAATCTATACTACAAGCTATTCAGGATTATAACACATAGAATTGCTTTGGAAAATTTGCTACAAGAAAAACTTTCTTCTTCATCGCTATTAAACTATTATTGTTAGTACTACCAGTTCACAATATTGCTTTGTTTTTTAAAAGGCATTTTGCAATAATGTAAAACTGGCTTCCTGTGTGTGTGGTGTGACAGTTGCACAGTTATTGCCCTACAGACCTCAAAAACCTTGTGCTAGATAACCAGTCAGTTTAAGAAGAGGATGTGGGGCCCAAACGGAAAGGGAGGCAGAAGTCTGGAAATAATCAGTGTAAGAGAAGGTGTGAGATAAACTTCAAAGTGGAAAGGACTTCAGAGGAACCAGAAAAGTTTCCATGAGTAAAGCTGCCTTGTGCAGGGCACTCTCCTAGTGCATACCAGGGGAATACTTTCTGGTGAAGGCACCGAGTTGGAGCCCTCTGACTTTGACTTTTGTAACTGGATATTACCTTAACTGTCTTTAAACCTTTCTTTCTCAGTGCCTTTCACTTAATCATTGAATTCTGAGTAACAATCCCCGTTTCCTCTACCAACAAATGTCCATTTATTCCAAACTCAGCCTTGAGCAAACTAGCCCTCTTCTCTTTTATCTTTACATTCTTTCCATGGGTGATTTTAGATACTTCCAGTGTTAAGTAATAATTCAAAGCAAATGGCTTGTAAGTTCATATTTCTGCCTCACGAATTGCTTTGTTCATAGCCCCTCTTCTGCTCTTTGTCCCTGGGAAGCAAACATCTCCCCAAAGACAAGTTTCCCTAAACCCAAACACTCAAGTGACTTCCTCTTGTATTGATCTCTTCAGTGTGTTATTCCTCTGATGTTATCACAGTCGCATTCCTTAGGTATATGTTCAATTCTCAGTACTTGATTTCATGCCTCTTGAGGGATAGGATTCTGTTTTTTAAGCCTTGATTTATTAACCCTGCTTGTTTTCTCCAGTGCACCTCTCATCTGTCATGGTGGATGGTGCATAGCAGAATGGGGTCCTAACTAGATATATTCCATGCTTGCATAATCATATCAAAATGGATTCTACTGTCATGTAGAACTAAAAAGAACCATAAATTTTAAAAAATTCCTTAAAAGAAAAAACTGGTTAAATTAATACATGAATTGATACTTGCACCCTTATTTCTGGCATTTCATTGGTCCAATAGAAATGAAATTACAATTTAAAGCCCAATGTATTTCTATTTGCCTACTGTAAGATAATACCATTCTTGGAATATAATATTAAACAGATTTCCTAGTGTTCCTTTTAAAAACCAGACATTTTCATTAAAACTAGGCTGATATGCAAAGGATATAAGGCCACAGGCTATAAGAAAAGTGAGTTTAGTAAGAAAGTGAAAAAAAGAGGTTTAAATATATTTTAATCATTATTCACTTTTGCAAATAACCAAATGTTTAATATTGAAAGAAAGAAATGTAAATCAGTTTGGGGCTTTTGTAGACATATATGCTAAAAGCTGACATTTCAGACAGTCTTTACTACCCTAGTGACTTGATAAGTTCCTCTACTTAAAATTCTAATAAAATTGTAATCATTTAATAGAGTTTGTGCATTCTCTGTAAGTATTTTCATTTTCCTTGCTCAATTTACTCATTTCTATATAATAGAATCTATGAAATCCATTGTTGGTTGTGCAGTACTTCAGACATAAAAATTTGTGAGCTTACTACAACATTAGACATCTCTAGGCAAATCCATTAACCTTAAAGTAGGCTTGATTAACTTGAATTCTTCTTTTTGTCTTTCTCACAAACACATACTGCTATGATTTGGATATGAGATGTCCCCCCAAAGTCCCTGTGTTAATGCAGAAGGTAAAATTATTAGATCCTGAGAGCTGAAAACCTCATCAGCGGATTAATCCATTTGATGAGTTAATAATTTGAATGGATTACAGAGTGGTACTATATAGGTAGGTGGGGCATGGCTGGCGGAAGTAAGTCACTGAGGTACACCTTGAAGATTATATTTTTTGTTTCTCTGTGAGTTTGAAGTTCCTTGTTCTTGAGGGAGAAATGTTTCCAGCAGGCAACATAGTTATATTTCCCTTGGACTTAAAACTGTGACTGTCCTACCTGCCCCCCTCTCTCTCTCCATATATATATATATATATATATATTTTTTTTTTTCCCTTATCACTGAATTGGTAGAGAAAATTGATTCTAATTTTCAGAGGGAAATTGAATTTCTTCTTCATGCTAGAAGGAAGGAAGACTATATCTTGGATTCAGGGAATTCACTGGAGTGACTTCAATGTTCCCTTACACAATAGTCCTGGCTAATAGAAAACTATGGCAACCCCCTGAAGGACTAGATAGCAGACTCTTGCCATGGAAATGAAGTTTGTGGAGTAGAAAATGAAAGCTGCAATCTCAAACTAATTCTTATGAACCAAGTACAGAAATAACAACCATGATTTATGTTATCTAACTACTTATTTTTTCTATCCACCTTTTATACAGAAAACCTCAGTATTTGCGTATCATACAAAGTTTGGGATAGGAATAGAACTGAATTGACATCACCTTATGATATGGTTGCCAATCAATGCCAAACCTTCCTTGTGTTGGGGGCAGGGATCTTCTATCTGGAAAAAGGCAACAATGAATGCTGACAGTAAAAAGGAGTTGACTGTGATAGGTCGTTTCATTCTTCCTCTCAAGATCCACTCTCCATTGTTTTCTGCTCCAGGAAACCCAACTTGTAAAGCTTATGCATATGGTATTTTCCCTCCTCCTTTGGGTTGGGTTTGGCCAAGTGGCGGCCATTGCTGAAGATCAGCAGGAGGGTAGAAGGTGGGCAGAGTCCTAGGTCTTCTGGCTGAGGTTGCCTCTCGCTGTTTATGCTCCTTGAGTAAGTATCAATACTTTAGTCAAGTAGCCTCCTCTACTCAAGCCTCTCCTTCCAAGTCAGGTTCACTGGTTCTAATCTGGGCTAGTTCACTAGCACCTTGTGTTCTTCCTAGACCTTGTGCACATGTTTGTAAGCCCTTCTCAAAGGATCCTAACTTGAATGAATCATTTGTTCTTGTTACGCTCCTCACTGTCATCATCCCTGATACATAATTCATCAGTTTGGAGAACTTAGGCCATTAATACAAGGTTGGCGTGGAGAAGAGGTGATGAATTATGACTCAGTTTTTTAGGAGGAGGGACTTTTTCTGAAAGCCAGGGATTAGAATGTGGAGAGTCGTGAATCCCTTCCTGTATAGCTGGTCCATTTTAGCTCTGTCTTGTCACAATAGTAATGTCATCTTGTCCATTTTTGAACATTTGTAATTCACGATTTATCCTGGAATCAGGATTGGTGACATAATTTGTGGTGCTCAATGAAAAATGAGAACACAGGGTCCCTTGTAAAACAGTTCTTAATCTTTGAAGGATGGCAACAGTAGGACTATAAACCAAGTTCAGTATTCTTCTGAGTGAGGTCCCAGCATCTGTCTTCAAAAGTGGCCATGTCCAGATCCACACCATAAGGGACAGAGGTGGGCACAAGCGATGGAGACAGAGTAAGTCTTAAATAAAATACATATTCTTCCATAAAGCTTGAAGAGGAAGGCCAGGAATGTCACTTGGTCAAACTTTTCATTCCTTCCTGGGGATGCTCAGAAGGAGGTAGGGAGATTAGGAAAGTAGGGAAGAACTTAGGACTTGGCTGTTGAGTTACAAAGAGAGTTTCAGTGCTCCACTGCTCATTAGAATATCTAGGAAGTTTTTAAAAAATTTCCGTGTCTCAGCACTTGACCCCTCTCTTCTGATTTAATTGGCTTGTCTGAGACCTTTCATAGTTGTGACAGTTTTACAGGTGATACTCATTTGTGAACCATTTCCTTAATTTTTTTCCTTTGGAATTGGAAATTGTTAAGTGATTCAGTCACTTCTCACCAGAAGTTGTAATACTGCCTTTGACTTCTAAGGGAAAAAAATGTATTGAGTTTAACTCCAATTTTGATTTTTGTTTCAAATTATCATTTGGCTAGACATAGTGGCATTTCCATTATAATGTAATATACATTTTTCTACATAAAACCATCTCCTGTAATTTGTCTACAACAGTCATTTTCAAAATGTGGTGTTAAGATCCTTTCAGAGGTCTGTGAATCAAAACTACTTTCATAGTATTTCTTAGACATTATTTGTCTTTCATTCTGGCTCACTTGCACCTACAATGGATTTTTTTTATAATGGATTAATAATAAAAATATATGAAGAATCCATTTGTCTTTTATCAAGCCATGTATTAAAAAAATGCAAATATTTAAAGCAAAGTCATTCTCACTGTATACTTTTAAACAAAAATATTACTTAACATGGATGGTTTTGCTTTTATTTCAGAATGAATTATTAAATAAACATTTAATGAAATGATCAGTTTTAACTTCTAATTAAAGTATGTAAAATTTCTCTGAGGTCTTTGGGGAGTACAATGAGGTCCTGACACCAAAAACTTACAAAATTTCTTGCATACAGTATGCTGCTTTTGAGATTTAGACATGTGTATTTCCCTTGAAAAGGATATTTTGACTTGAATTCACTCATACCAGTGATCTTCAAAATATGGTCTATAGATCCTTTTGAGATCTGGGAATCAAAATTATATAAAGGATGCCATGAATGTCCCCAAAGGTTCATATAAAACGAATCATGTGAAATGGCTTAAGGCTTGGCTGCCAGGGTGGCATTATTGGGAGGTGGTGGAGGTTTTGAGAGGTGTAGCCTAGTGAGAGGTCCTTAAGTCAAGGGGGTATGTCCATGAGGGAGGTTGTGAGGTCCTGGACTGTGTGTTCTGCTTCCTCGCTCATGAAGACAACAGTTTGCTTCATTCATTTAAAGTTCTTCTCTTTGTTCACAAACTTGTGAGTAATCCATGCATTTATAATACACATATCAATTATTTGAGGGAACAAAGATCAATATCATTTTTTTTACCTCTAATGGAAGTGGAATATTTGGAAACCAATCATGTTTACCCACACTACAATTGAAATGGTCACAGTGGGTAGGCACCCACTACCTTTGGTGAGGCACGTTGGTTCTACTCTTCATTTCTTTTATCTGTAGTTGTACTCTGCTAAGTGGTTCCATTGTCCTGTTGTTCATCCCAACAATGACACATTTATTATTTAATCACCTTACAATGAGAATTTCTCTATTTGTATTGAATTCTCTAATAATATAACAACTCTCTCACTTATTTATTCATTGGTGTTGGTTTCAGAGAACACTTGTTGACTACATTTCCCCCCCGTGGTGCCTGTAGCTCAGAATCCAGTATTTCAAAAGTGTACCAGCAAGTCATAATCAGTGAAAACATTTTTTAAAACAAGACAAAATAGTGCCACTGTAGATTCTCTACCATTTCAAGCATTTGTGCAACTGCTTTACTCCCAAGAAAAAGATCATTGTGAGGTCTTTTTATGGTTTAGATATGAGGTATTCCCCAAAAGTTCGTGTGTGAAGCAATGCAAAAATTTTCAGAAGTGAAATGATTAGATTTTGAGAACTTAGTCTAATCAGTGGATAATATATTGATATGGATTTACTGGGCAGTGACTATAGGCAGGAATGGTGAAGTAGATCACTGGGAGGATGGGGTGGCTTTGGGGTTTGTATTTTGACCCTGAAGAGCTGAGTTCTCTCTCTGCTTTCTAGTTTTCATGTCCTGAGCTGCTCTCTTCTGCCATGCCTTTCCATCATGGTGTCTGCCTTACGTTGGACTTAGAGCTATGGAATTAACTGAACATGGACTGAAACTCTGAAACCCCATGCAAAATAATAATAACAAAACAAAATAGGTCCCCCTCAAGCACTATTTCTACAATACAAGTAGCAACACATTAGAGTTTGTCAGAGTGCACTTTGCACATTATTATACAGGTACTTTTGAACATTGATGATTTGAAAAACAGTGCATTCTTCAAAGTAAAATCAAAGCCAAGTTCTAGAAAACAATCTCAAGAATGCATTTCTTATATAACAATTATGTGCCTAGTGTTTTGTTTGGTTAGACATTTAGTAAAAGAAACTTTTGCAGTAACGTCGATACTGTTTTCACAGTGAATTTAAAAGTATTTTCAAAGGCTCTAATCATTCTCTTACTATATTTCTCAATAGAGTAGAATTCTGAAAACACTTATTTCAAAGTTATCCTAAGTGGTATATTTGTTGTTCAATTTAAGCTTTTGGTAGGTATCCTATATATAAGACAATGCAACATAATGGTTTTAATGAGTAGTGTTTTTGAATATCTCTTCATATGCTCACTTTACACTATAGAATTAATTATACATTAATAAATACGAACTATTTTGCCCAAATTTTAATAAGTTAGTATATATACACATATATATGTGTGTGTGTATACACACACACACACACACACACACACACACATATATATGTACGTATGTTTAACTTCCTTTATATAACTGAAGAGTGGGAAATATGTATATCTTTCAGAGAGATGTGGATTTAATGCAGATGCATTTCTACTTGTAAAACTTCAGCAGAGAGCTTGGGGGATTTGCGGCAGTTTAGCTGGGCACAAATCACGAGCCACTCAAGCAGGAACAAACTTTATTTCCGAACTCCACCAGCACACTCCACACTCCCCGGGAACTCTCATCAATCAATGATATATAGCCAATCTTGTTATAATGATCAATATAATGTCTCAAAATTATTTTTAGGGAGTACATTTAGAGTTGAATTTACATAGGTCACAGAAATATTTCTTCCCAGTGAACAGCATAAAGGTAGAACTTTAGTCTTTGTTTTTAAGGCAAATTAGGAGCAATGTAAATAAGTCACTTAAATGAAAAGTCCAAGCATAGAGTTCATTTTAGATGTAACTGGATATAAGGACTAATGTGGATGTCATTAAGGTTTTTTTTTGTTTTTGTTTTTGTTTTGTTTTTTTGCTAGTTCTTCCTTCTGCTTGGTTGACTTCATGCTCAGGCAGACAGTCTGGCTTTCAAAAACAGGTACTATAATTTGAAGAATTATATTTTCTTCATAGCTAATGATAATAGAAAACAACAGTTCTCAACTAGGCTTGGAGGTTGTTTGTCAGTAAATCATTACCTAGTCTATCCTGAGTGAATCTAGGTATATGTCAATTTCCAGTTATACTGACTACATTCACATAATTTGCCAAACTATGGAATGGGTCAGATAACAAATTAAGTATTTCCAATAATTATTCTTGTATTTGTTTCTCTCTTAATCAGTTCTTTAATTTCCATATCAAGTGAGTACAGGAAACTTGTTATCCAGTTGTTCTTTATCTTTCTAACATACATACTTGTCATTGGCTGCACTCAGTACAATTTATCTGTTAGGATGCATTATACAGCCCACTCACCTTAAATCCTTAGCATCTAAACCTTGAAAGATAGTAAGCTTCCTTTTGAACTTGGGTTTGGATTAAAGAAAGCCTAAACAAAGAGCTATATGCTCTGGTGCAACATGGTACATGAACAATACTTCAGAGACCTGAATTTTTCAAACATTTCTATTTAGTTGAATACTTTTAAATTTATTTTTCATATTTATTTATTAGTTTGTGTTTACTTATAAGCTGTGTTCGTCTCTTTTATTTTTTAGGGATATTCTCCTTTCCCCCTACCTCCTATGTCACAGTGTAGCAGACACGTATATTTCTGTTGCTGATTAACCAAAGTTATAAGGGAACAAAATTGCCTCCCTAAATATTTAAGGGTGAAATATTTCCTTATATAACATCATCTTTATCTTTCTGTCATTGTAAGTTTTAGTTGAGAATTCAAAGCACAACATACAGGGATTTTTAATATGATTTGTAAAATTAAAATGCAGATTCAAGGAAAGAAATGTAAACAAGTTTCAAGTTGTAAGACATTTTCATCCAGAAGTGATGATGCAAGAATTATGTTGTTGGAGATTTTGCAGGATTTGGCAGAGAGGATTTTGTTGGTGGGAGCTGTGTAGTAACTGCAGGGTATTGAGGGTATGCCTGGTGAAAACAATAAGCATTTTGAGATGCAGGCATAGAGGACTGGCATGTGATCCATCAACTGCTTTGCAAATGGGTTGCTATGGCTGGGTTTGGATTAGTCTGTGCTCCCAAAGTTTCCCTAGGCAACCAGTGAATAAGTTTAACCTGTGGGTCTGAAGAGGGACATATGGGAGAAGCAGCCTGGGGTCATTTGAAATCCAGCCAGAAAGGCCTCTAAGGTGTTCTATGGGCTCTCCAGTGTGTGTTGAAAATGGCTGAAAAACAAAGGTCTAAGTTGGAGCAGCAGGAAGATTGATTTCTTGGGTCTTGGGAAGAACAACACAAATGTGCCCAGTTGGGAAATCTCCAAAGGAGGCACAAAATTATTTGAGTGAAAGAATCAAATGTAAACCTTCTGCCAGTCCCAGAGTATAAGAAACTTGCTTAAACCAAGGCCAATAATATAAGAACTTTCTTCTTTTCTTCTTTTTTCCCCATGACTTTGACCCTGATGGTTTTATAAGCAGAAATGGGAAACTGTTCCAAGAAGTCAGCCTGTATTCAGACCTGGATCAGGGAGAGGAGACATAAATCTCGTTTGGATTATGATGTGTGCCCAAACTTTTTAGCCACAAAATTGAGAGAATGCATGGGGCTTAAAATGGTTTCGGATTTTTGTCTCCTCCAGGATCAAGCAGGGACAAACTACTCCATCAGCAAGTTTAAAGTCATTAGAGCAGAGCTCCTATGAATGAGCACACACCCATGGGGCATGTTTGCTCAACTTGCTGGGTATATTCAGTAAAGAGTATGCTTGAATAGAGGACACTAGTTTCTCCTGTCTCCAAAGACTTTTTGTTAATTTATTTCCTTGATTGTAAGTTGCATTAGTTTTTTTGTATATCTAAAATTGATGTGTAAATGTGAAAATTGATGGAATCTTTTTAAATGTGTTTTCATTAATGTTGATAACACATATATAATTGCTTGAGTCCTAGAATTAAAGAACTACATTATTATAAAGAGACTATGGAAGGATCCAACATGGCCGCCGGCGAGGAAACAGTGATTCCAATGTCTCCACAATAACGGGATCAGAAAGACCCATTGGAACAGCGGCAGTCTACCTACTGAGGAACTTCTAGCAAAATTCCGTTAAGAGGGGACCTGCCGGGAATTGGTAGGTTTATTAGAAGTGTCAGTTTGTCCCAGACAAGTGGATCTTGGCCGGCCACGCGGGCGCAGAGGTCCAGTCCCGCAGCCACCAGCCGCTTCTGCAAGCGGCCTGCGGCCTAGAGCGGCGCAGCCTGCCCGAACCCGCAGACGGCACCCGCCATCCCGCCGTCTCGGCTCTCCCGGGAGGCCCTGCTCTCGCTCTGCGAACGGCCACCCCGCCTGCCAGGCTCTTAGCCACGCGGCCGCAGCTGCCCAGCTCTACAGGCGGCCCCCCGGCGGATGCAGAGGTCCAATCCCTCGGCCACCAGCCGCTTCTGCAAGCGGCCGGCGGCCCGGAGCGGCACAGCCCGCCCGAATCCGCAGACGGCACCTGCCATCCTGCCATCCGGGCTCTCCCGGGAGGCCCCGCTCTCGCTCAGCGAATGGCCACCCCACCCACCCGGATCTTAGCCACGGCGGCCGCAGCTGCCCAGCTCTACAGATGCTCCCCGGTGGCCTGGCTCAGCAAAAGGGGTCCCTGCCTGGCCCAGCAGACAGCCTGTGCCCTCCCGGCTCTACTAACAGCCCTGCCCACCCGGCGAACGGCTCCCCCGAGATAGAGAGAAGGGAATCTAACCAACCCTTTACGAAATAGCGAACTGGGAACTAAAACCAGAGATTGTGTCAGACTAGAGACAAGCCAGTTCCACCCCTCCCTTCGGACACTCCAGCAAGGAGCCAGGGGCCCGCCATAGCAGAGAGGGGAAGTCACCAAAGTTCGGCCAAAGAGATTCCTTCCCAGCGGAATCTACTTTAGCAGGTGTGTGACTCCCAACCACATCAGATACAAACAACCGGGAAACTTCAAAATCTCTCCATGGGCGTGACTGTAAGGGCCAAAGGACTCTCGACCCCCAACTCCCCCTACTGCCAGTGACGTGGGCGTGACTGTAGGGGCAGAGGGAAGCAGAGAAGACTCCCCACCCCCCAACTCTCCCAACCGCGAACTGAGAGGGTGTGACGGTAGGGGCAGAGGGAAACAGAGGACATTCCAGACCCCCAACTCCTCCTACCGCCAGCAGTGTGGTTGTGACTGTAGGGGCTGAGGGAAGTAGAGGGGATCCTCGACACCCAACTCCTATTACCACCAGCAGCGACACCAATGGTCTTAGCTGCCAGATTCCGAAGGTGTGCCCACCAAAGGGGTCCGGAAAAATTAAACAATTGACTCCCAGACCACAGCTCCACAGCACTGGGGCTTAGATGAATGACAGCGAGAGTGCTCAGTAGTTAGGGAAATAGAGCACTCGGTGGGGCTGAAAGTGTAACCAAATCCTTGGGAAACTGCCTCTGGTGAGCAGGACCTGGCTGGCTGGCAGGAGGAAGGGGAGGAGGGGCCGTAGAAGTGAAACGGCTCTGGACCAACAGGATTGAGAGACTCCCAGGAACCGCCTTACAGGGATTGCTGTGACACATTGAGGGCAAAACTCAGCCCGGAGGGCACAGCTTTGCCTTCGGGAAGAGAAGAAAATGGATCTCTAAGACCTAATTTTATTTCCTATTTCATTTTATTTTTTTCTCTCCCTTTTCCCTCTCTCTCTCCCCTTCCAAGTTTTACTGCTCTTTCCATTCTCCTCTATGCTATCTATCTCCCTCTCCTTCTTTCTTTTCAAGAACACCTACCTTCCCCTTCCCCCCAACTTTCACCCCGAGCATTACATCCTCCATTTCGCGTAACTGTCTAAATGCAAATAGGTGTGCGCCCTCCCCCAGCGCCTGCAAGGTAGGCAGATCTGCAACCCACCGGCAGGTCAGGCCCAGCAACCTGGGAGTGGCAGAGCCACCCCACGTGCCTGCAAGGTAGGCGGACCTGCGACCCACCAGCAGACCAGGCCCAGCGGCCTGCTGAGGGGCAGAGCTGCCCCCTCCCCCCGCGCCAGCAAGGTAGGCGGAACTGTGACCACCAACAGAACAGTCTCAGTGGCCTGCCGAGGGGCAGAGCTGCCAACCACGCCTGTAAAGTAGGCGGACCTGCGACCCACCAGCAGAATAGGCCCAGCAACCTGCGGAGGGGCAGAGTAGCCCCACGCGCCTGCAAGGTAGGCGGACCTGCGACCCACCAGCAGATCAGGCCCAGCGGCCTGCTGAGGGGCAGAGCCGTGCCCTCCACCCGCACCTGCAAGGTAGGCGGACCTGTGACACACCGGCAGGTCAGGCCCAGCAACCTGCGGAGTGGCAGAGCCGCCCCACGCACCTGCAAGGTAGGCGGAGCTGTGACCCACCAGCAGAACAGGCCCAGCGGCATGCGGAGGGGCAGAGCTGCCCCCCCACCCCCGTGCCTGCAAGGTAGGCGGAACTGTGACCACTGACAGAACAGGCCCAGCGACCCGCAGAGGGGCAGAGCTGCCGCCCGCGCCTGCAAGGTAGGTGGACCTGCGACCCACCAGCAGAACAGGCCCAGTGGCCTTCAGAGGGGCAGAGCCACTGCCCGCGGCTGCAAAGGAGGCAGAACTGCGACCACCGACAGGACAGGCCTAGCGGCCCGCAGAGAGGCAGAGCCGCCGCCCGCGCCTGCAAGGTAGACGAACCTGCTACCAACCAGCAGAACAGGCCCAGCGGCCTGCTGATGTGGTAGGCACATTGCCCCAATTGGAGGAGGAGCAGAGCCCCTGCCCGCGCCTGCGCTGGAGACTTTGCAACTATACAAGAGTAATACAAATATATAGGGGGAAAATTCAATAACACAACAGTTTCAGTAAGCACAAAGAAACACGAACAGTATGAAGAGACAAGGAAAGAAAGGACCACAAGCAATGCAGGTCAACTCAACGTTAGAAGAGGTAATATCTGCAGCAGATGGAATGTCAGAAAAAGAATTCAGGAGATACATGCTTCAGATGATCTGGAGTCTCAAGGAAGACATTAGACAGCAAAATCAGACAATGATAGATCTCTTCAACAATGAATTACATAAACAAATCCAAGAAGCAAAAGATCAACTATGCAGGGAGATAGAGGTTATAAAAAACAAACAAACAGAAATCCTAGAAATGCAGGAAGCAATAAACCAACTTAAAAACTCAATTGAGAATACTACCAGCAGAGTAGAACACTTAGAAGATAGAACATCAGACAATGAAGACAAAGTATTTCAACTTGAAAAGAACATAGACAGCTCAGCAAGACTGTTAAGGAACCATGAGCAGAACATCCAAGAAATATGGGATAACATAAAGAGACCAAACTTAAGAGTCATTGGGATACAGGAAGGTATAGAGGTCCAAACCAAAGGAATGAGCAATCTATTCAATGAAATAATTCGAGAAAACTTCCCAGACTTGAAGAATGAGACAGAATCCCAAATCCTAGAAGCCTACAGGATGCCGAATGTGCATAATCATAAGAAATCCACACCTAGACACATTATAATGAAGATGCCCAACATACAGAATAAGGAGAGAATTTTAAAAGCTACAAGAGAAAGGAAGCAGATTACATTTAGGGGTAAACCAATCAGGATAACAGCTGATCTCTCAACACAGACTTTGAAAGCTAGAAGATCCTGGAATAACATATTTCAAACACTGAAAGAAAATGGGTTCCAACCAAGAATTGTGTATCCAGCAAAATTAAGCTTCAGGATGGAAGATGAAATTAAAACCTTCCACGATAAACAAAAGTTAAAAGAATTTGCAGCTAGAAAACCATCTCTCCAAAAAATCCTCGGCAAAACCTTACAGGAAGAGGAAATGGAAAATAACAATGAAAACCAACAGTGGGAGGTAGGACAGTAAAGGGGGGAAAATAATCAAAGAGGAAAACAAACCATATTCAGTAACATAAATAAACAAATATGGCTGGAAGGATAACCCATATCTCAATAACAACCCTAAATGTTAATGGCTTAAACTCACCAATTAAGAGACACAGGCTAGTAGAATGGATCACAAAACATGACCCAACAATATGCTGCCTACAGGAGACGCATTTGATAGGAAAAGATATACATAGACTGAAGGTGAAAGGTTGGGAAAAATCATACCACTCATATGGACTTCGGAAACAAGCAGGAGTGTCCATACTCATATCAAATAAAATAGATTTCAAGCCAAAGTTAATCAAAAGGGATAAAGAGGGACACTACATACTGCTCAAGGGAACCATACACCAACAAGACATAACAATCATAAATATATATGCCCCAAACAATGGTGCAGATATGTTCGTCAAACAAACTCTTCTCAAGTTCAAGAGTCTAATAGACCACCATACAATAATCATGGGAGACTTCAACACACCTCTCTCACCACTGGACAGATCTTCCAAACAAAAGTTGAATAAGGAAACTATAGAACTCAATAACACAATTAACAACCTAGACTTAATTGACATATATAGAATATACCACCTAACATCAAGCAGTTACACTTTTTTCTCAGCAGCACATGGATCCTTCTCAAAAATAGATCATATATTATGTCACAGGGCAACTCTTAGACAATATAAAGGAGTAGAGATACTACCATGCATCTTATCTGATCATAATGGAATGAAACTGAAAATCAACGATAAAAGAAGGAAGGAAAAATCATGCATCACTTGGAGAATGAACAATAGGTTACTGAATGATCAATGGGTTATAGAAGACATCAAGGAGGAAATTAAAAAATTCTTAGAGATAAATGAAAACACAGACACAACATATCGGAATCTATGGGACACATTGAAAGCAGTTCTAAGAGGAAAATTCATTGCATGGAGTTCATTCCTTAAAAAAAGAAAAAAACGACAAATAAATGATCTCATACTTCATCTCAAAATCCTAGAAATAGAAGAGCAAAACAACAGAAAAAGAAGTAGAAGGCAAGAAATAATTAAAATCAGAGCTGATATTAATGAAATCGAAACAAAAGAAACAATTGAAAAAAATTGATAAAACTAAAAGTTGGTTCTTTGAAAAAATAAATAAGATCGACAGACCCTTAGCCATGCTAACAAAGAGAAGAAGAGAGAGAACTCAAATTACTAGCATACAGGATGAAAAAGGCAATATCACAACAGACACTTCAGAAATACAGAAGATAATCAGAAATTATTTTGAATCCTTATACTCCAATAAAATAGAAGATAGTGAAGGCATCGATAAATTTCTTAAGTCATATGATCTGCCCAGATTGAGTCAGGAGGATATAGACAACTTAAACAGACCAATATCAATTGAGGAAATAGAAGAAACCATCAAAAGATTACCAACTAAGAAAAGCCCAGGACCGGATGGGTATACAGCAGAGTTTTACAAAACCTTTAAAGAGGAACTAATACCAATACTTTTCAAGCTATTTCAGGAAATAGAAAAAGAGGGAGAACTTCCAAATTCATTCTACGAGGCCAACGTCACCCTGATTCCTAAACCAGTCAAAGACACTTCAAAGAAAGAAAACTACAGACCTATATCTCTAATGAACCTAGACGCAAAAATCCTCAATAAAATTCTGGCGAATCGGATACAAAATCATATCAAAAAAATTGTACACCATGATCAAGTAGGATTCATCCCTGGGATGCAAGGCTGGTTCAATATATGGAAATCAATAAATGTTATTCACCACATCAATAGACTTAAAAATAAGAACCATATGATCATCTTGATAGATGCGGAAAAAGCATTCGACAAAGTACAGCATCCCTTTATGTTCAAAACTCTCGAAAAAATAGGGATAACAGGAACATACCTCAACATTGTAAAAGCAATCTATGATAAGCCTCAGGCTAGCATCATTCTGAATGGAGGAAAATTGAAGGCGTTCCCTCTAAAATCTGGAACAAGACAGGGATGCCCTCTCTCACCACTTCTGTTCAACATAGTCCTCGAAACACTGGCCAGAGCAATTAGACAGACGAAAGAAATTAAAGGCATAAAAATAGGAAAAGAAGAACTTAAATTATCACTATTTGCAGATGACATGATTCTATACCTAGCAGACCCAAAAGGGTCTACAAAGAAACTATTAGAGCTAATAAATGAATTCAGCAAAGTGGTAGGATATAAAATCAACACGCATAAATCAAAGGCATTCCTGTATATCAGCGACAAATCCTCTGAAATGGAAATGAGGACAACCACTCCATTCACAATATCCTCAAAAATAATAAAATACTTGGGAATCAACCTAACAAAAGAGGTAAAAGACTTATACAATGAAAACTACAGAACCCTAAAGAGAGAAATTGAAGAAGATCTTAGAAGATGGAAAAATATACCCTGTTCATGGATAGGCAGAACTAACATCATCAAAATAGCGATATTACCAAAAGTTCTCTATAGGTTTAATGCAATGCCAATCAAAATCCCAATGGCATTTCTTGTAAAAATAGATAAAGCAATCATGAAATTCATATAGAAAAATAAAAGACCCAGAATAGCAAAAACAATGCTAATCAGGAAGTGTGAATCAGGTGGTATAGCAATACCAGCCTTCAAACTATACTACAGAGCAATAGTAACAAAAACAGCATGGTATTGGTACCAAAACAGGCAGGTGGACCAATGGTACAGAATAGAGGACACAGAAACCAACCCACAAAACTACAACTTTCTTATATTTGATAAAGGGGCTAAAAGCATACAATGGAGGAAGGATATCATCTTCAACAAATGGTGCTGGGAAAACTGGAAATCCATATGCAACAAAATGAAACTGAATCCCTTTCTCTCGCCATGCACAAAAGTTAACTCAAAATGGATCAAGGAGCTTGATATCAAATCAGAGACAAGGCATCTGATAGAAGAAAAAGTTGGCTACGACCTACATACTGTGGGGTCGGGCTCCAAATTCCTCAATAGGACACCCATAGCGCAAGAGTTAATATCTAGAATCAACAAATGGGACTTGCTCAAACTAAAAAGTTTTTTTCTCAGCAAAAGAAACAATAAGAGAGGTAAATAGGGAGCCTACATCATGGGAACAAATCTTTACTCCTCACACTTCAGATAGAGCCCTAATATCCAGAGTATATAAAGAACTCAAAAAATTAGACAATAAGATAACAAATAACCCATTCAACAAATGGGCCAAGGACCTAAACAGACACTTCTCAGAGGAGGACATACAATCAATCAACAAGTACATGAAAAAATGCTCACCATCTCTAGCAGTCAGAGAAATGCAAATCAAAACCACCCTAAGATACCATGTCACTCCAGTAAGATTGGCAGCCATTATGAAGTCCAACGACAACAAGTGCTGGCGAGGATGTGGGGAAAAGTGTACACTTGTACATTGCTGGTGGGACTGCAAATTGGTGCAGCCAATTTGGAAAGCAGTATGGAGATTTCTTGGAAAGCTGGGAATGGAACCACCATTTGACCTAGCTATTCCCCTTCTCAGTCTATTCCCTAAAGACCTAAAAAGAGCCTGCTACAGGGACACTGTTACATCGATGTTCATAGCAGCACAATTCACAATAGCAAGACTGTGGAACCAACCTAGATGCCCTTCAATAGACGAATGGATAAAAAAAATGTGGCATTTATACACAATGGAGTATTACTCTGCATTAAGAAATGACAAAATCATAGAATTTGGAGGGAAATGGATGGCATTAGAGCAGATTATGCTAAGTGAAGCTAGCCAATCCCTAAAAAAACAAATGCCAAATGTCTTCTTTGATATAAGGAGAGTAACTAAGAACAGAGTAGGGAAGAAGAGCATGAGAAGATGACTAACATTAAACAGGGATGAGAGGTGGGAGGGAAAGGGAGAGAGAAGGGAAATTGCTTGAAAATGGAAGGAGACCCTCAGGGTTATACAAAATTACATACAAGAGGAAGTGAGGGGAAAGGGAAAAGTAATACAAGGGGGAGAAATGAATTACAGTAGATGGGGTAGAGAGAGAAGAGGGGAGGGGAGGGGAGGGGAGGGGAGGGGGGATAGTAGAGGATAGGAAAGGCAGCAGAATACAACAGACATGAGTATGTCAATATGTAAATCAGTGGAAGTGTAACTGATGTGATTCTGCAATCTGTATATGGGGTAAAAATGGGAGTTCATAACCCACTTGAATCAAAGTGTGAAATATGATATATCAAGAACTATATAATGTTTTGAACAACCAATAAAAATAAAGTTTTTAAGAGGTGCTAGATCGAGTGAGGTTTTATAAAATCTAATTTTAAGATGTTGGATTAACATCACTAGACAAATAAACATATTTGATTTAAAAAAAAAAGAGACTATGGAATGTTTTTTACCCAGTCGTCTACACAATTATATTTTAAATTTAGAGGAAATCACAGAGAGGCTAATATGGCCATACAAATACATAAAGTTGTAATCTGAAGAATCTATGGTCTGAAAAAAATAGGTGTTTTCATCTTGTTTCATAGCATTTATTTAAAAGTTTATTTACAAAAACATCTGTTTTCAAAAGAAACACAAAGGCTGAACAAATAACTTAAAATGGTAAGTTGTTTTGTTAATTCTGTTAATTCCGATCTGAAATATTCCTTGACTCTCAAAGATTGCAAGGCTCATGATAGTCTCAACTTTTTCTAAATGTGAGATGAAGATTTTTTGATTTGCTTTAAAAGAAAAGAAACAAAAGTATTGATAACTAAGTTATTTTTTTAGACTAAATAAATATTTGAGGAGGTCTTGGATTAAAATGCTCATATCTTGACTTCCAGTCCAATGTCTTTTTCTGTTGCTTTGAGGTATATGTTATGATTAAGATCTGAGGTGTCCCCAAAAGCTCATGAGTGAGATAATGCAAGAGAGTTTTGAGGTGAAATGATTTGGTTGTGCGAACCTTAACCTAATCAGTACATTAAGTTCTGATAGGGACTAACTATAACTGTAGACAGGTAGGATGTGGCTGGGAGAGGGTGTCATGGGTCCTGTGCCTTTAGGATATATATTTTGTCCTTCTTGATCAAAGCTTGCTTTCTCTCTGCTTCCTGGTGACCCGTTCCCAGTTGCTTTTCTCCACTACGCATTTCCACGTGGATGTTCTGCCTCATCTCAGATCTTGAGGAGGAGAGAACACCATCTATGTACTAACACCTCTGAAACCATGCACCCCCCAAATAAACCTTTCCTCTACAACTATTCTTGTCGAGTGTTTTGATCACAGCAGCAGAAAGCTGACTAAAACAATATATAAGTTACATCAGAAGATATGATAAAAATATAATTGGAAAAAAATCACATCTATACATACTACTTATATAAATTATAAGATACACTTCAGATATGTGAAAATAAGTATTACTCAGAATCGAGAGAATATAACACCCTATGCTTTAAGATATCAACAACAAAAAATGAATCATGTTTTGTGAACCTTACTCTTGTCAGGGGAATTTTTGGTGTGGAGGAGAATGCACAGAAAACATAAGATACAATTTCTATTCTTGAGAAAATGAATGTTTCATTTGAAAACAGAAATATTTATGAAAAATATCATCCATACTGGACCTCATGAAAAGAGCCCCCAGAGAAGCACAGATGGTAAAGAGCTGAGAAATCTCAGCTATTCTCAAAGCTTCAAATACATCTAGAGTGGTACAATCACTGTTTCCAGCTCTGACTCCTTAGTAAGTTCCATTGCAGGTTTTCCTCTACACCCTAGATTTACATTTGACATTCTTAAAATGACCCCAAAGAAGTACTATCTTCTACCAACAAACTTCGACCTGCTCCTGTGTTTCTTATCTGTGTAAAAACACTGTAGTTTCCCAGTTTCCACAGGTAGAAACCTCAAAGCTATCTTCGAATGCTTGTCTGTGTTCACATCTCTACCACCAAGCTTAATTATCCAAAAGCCCTCCTGGTTCTTGCTCCCCCCTGTATTTTTAAAGGCCAATGCTACATTTAATTTTCTTCTAATAATGCAGCTTTATTGGTTCCAGATCCTACCACCTTTTGTCTTTGGCATAGGGATAACATTTTAATTTGTTTCCTTAATTTCAATTTCCTCTTTGCCAATTCCATTGCACTTCTCTGCCACCAGGATTAACCCTGTCACACAGAATTGATCATTTGAGCCTCTACTTAGAAAATTGTTCTTACTGGCTTTTAAATTTATACTACCACAAACTGAGGTGGTATGACTTCATAGTTTTTCTTCTACTCTTTGGGCACATGATACTATAAGTAGAGAAGCTCCCAGGCTTCATTCATATATTCCTCATTTCAACCATTCAATAATATCAACTGAGCAGTTACTGCATTCTCAGTATAAAAGGCAGATACTAGGGTTAGAGCATTAAACAGTATGAAATACCTTACATGGGTCTTACATTCTAACAGGGAGAGACATTTATAAATTTCAACATAATTATATATCAGAACATAAATACATATGTGAGTACATGTGTGCATATATTTGTAGACACACCTTGAACATAATAGATGTTATGGAGTAAATCTGTCATGGGTCTGGGAGATACATTTCCATGTGCAATGACACAAGAGATAAGAACTCAAGGCAGTGAGTGAGTCACATGGTGTGGTGGGGAGGAACATTCTGGATGTAGGAAAGAGCCAGTGTGGAAACCCCAAGTTCACGGTTCACTTTCTTGTCCTGTCTAGCTGGGTAAACCCATGGAGAGAATTTGTGATCAACATATTTCTCATTTCCATTTTATAGTTTTTGTAATTTTCTTCTCTGCTGAAATTCTGCTTGTATTTATATGCCTTGGTCATCTTCACTGTATCCTTCAGTTTATGTTGGTTCAAATTTGAGTCTGCTTTGTAGTAATAGTTCTCTCTCTTGGCCATGGGTCACATTATATCTAGCTTCTTCACATGTCTCATTTTTTATGGTGTACTTTACGTTTTGTATAAAGTTTAGTAGATGATAAAATAAATGATATCAACACCAGAAAAAGGCACATCCCTTCTTCTAACATGTTGAATTAATCTACTTCACAGTTGATTCCGGTTTGAGTGTTGCCCAAGTTTTCATTAGATTCGGTTCACTGATACCTTTAGGGATTATGAGGGTGGATTTTACCTTCAGTGGGGTCAGTCTCGGGATACCCTGAAATCTTGAAATATCCCTCTACTTTCTAGCCTGGCCGTTGTTTTCTGGAGAGCAGGTTAGTTCATTTTTTTCTCTGATCTCCTGCCACCTTTCCACACCTTGGGAAATTTCTCTTGGCTCTGATGCTCTGCCCTGAGACTTCAGAGGGATGATATAGGAACTGACAGGAATCTCTTAGCTCTTGTATCTCAACCCCAGTCTTTGGTTGCTGTTGCCTGACCCTTAGTGATCCTGTGGTGCACAAAGAGGTTTGTCTCACCTCTCTTGCTAGCAGTGCATGGCCTCAGCATGCCTTTGCCTTCACTTGATCAAGGCCTGGTCCCCATCTGGATGATTCTCAGTAATGCTTTCCTGCTTCTTCCTTAGGCATACCACCCCCATGCACTTGATGAAGGTAAACATCTGGTAGGTGGAAGAGATTTTGTCTATTGCAGGGGTTTCTGGCATGCTAATTTGTCATGCTAATCTATACACGGTTATTGAAATTTGGCTGGTTTCCTCCAGCCAAATTTTGGTGGATTCCTCCTCTTCCGACTGCTCCTTCAGGATAGAAGCAGCTGTGAGGATTTTCATTTCTTTACGTTTAATTCTCTTTTCATTCTTTGCATTCTCAGTACTTTGAAACTCTGGCTTTGTGGCTTTTCTGATTTATTGTTGTTGGGATAACAGGGATAGTCTTTCATGTCTCTCTAATGCTAGTTGGAAGTCAAAATCTCACATCCAAATCACTAAGATAAAACTGGCAGGAAAAGGCTTAAGTAGATCTGGATTTATAGCAATAGGAGGTCAATAAATTATTAATTTTTCCTTCGATAAAAATTTTTTAAAAATCTCCCTAGTATGTGTCAGGGACTGTTCTAGGCATTGGAAATATAAGAAGATGAAGATTTGATCTCTGCCTTCATGAAACTTACATAGTTTAGAGACAATAGGCAAGAAAAAAATAAATATGTTTAAGCAGTTAGTTTTAGAAAAATGGAAAATACTTTGAAGAAATAAATCAGGGAAAATGGATATAATAGACCCAGTTTAAGTACCATCTTAGATTTGCTTACCTTGCTGCTGCATTTTTTTTTTTTGTACTGGGAATTGAACCCAGGGGTGGTTTACTACTGAGCTGCATTCCCAGCTATTTTTTATGTTTTTATTTTGAGACAGGATCTCACTTAGTTGTTTAGAGCCTCGCTAAGCTACTGAGGCTCGCCTCAAACTTACGATCCTCTTACTTCAGCCTCTGGAGCTGCTGGGATTATGCATGTGCCACTGTGCTTGGCAGCATTTCACTCTTGAATCATACTTTATTTTCTAGAGAACCGAAACCTAAGCAGTGGGTTATGTTATATGGAATTTTTAAGACAAATATTTCAGGAGAGATGTTGTTGAGCTAAAGCTGGAATAAGGGAGTAGCATGTAGACATCGCAGAGAAAGATATCACAGAGGCAAGAGCAGAGACCCTGAGGTGGGAGCAAGTGTGGCACTGTTGAGGATTGACAGGTAGGATAATGTAGTTGGCACAAAGTGAGAAAGAAGGAAAGTAATGGGGGATGAGATGAGACAGGGACTCTTATCCCCAATCATTCAGGACCCTGCTTTTTATTTTAAATGATGGGCAGTGGAGAGGAGTTATATTAACTGAGCTACAACAATAAAAAGATTTTTGTAGCTATAAGAAAAAGAAACTTGGTAAAGCTATGGAGGAAGTGACATCCCTGTACAGGACTGGTAGGAATGTAAAAAGGTGCAGCTGCTGTGGAAAACAGTTTTGCCTTTCCTCAAAAAGTTAAAACCGTATGATCCAGCCATTCTACTCTCAGGTATATACCCACATACTTGAACACAGGTATTAAAACAGCACTTTTTTTACATAAATGTTTATAGCAGCAGTATTCATAATTGCTGAAAAACAGAAGCAACTCAAAAGCTCATAGCTGATGAATGGATAAAGAAAATGTGGGGTATGTGTACAATGGACTGTTATTTAATCATATAAAATAATGAATTACTGGTGCACGTTGCAACATGGATGGTCTTGAAAATATGAAGAGTGAAAGAAATCAGATATAAAAGTAACATGATGTATGATTCCATTTATATGAGTCCAGAAAAAGCAAATCCAGAGGCACAGAAAGCAGATTAGTGGTTTCCAGGGGTTTAGGGAAGGAGGTTTGGGGAATAACTGCTAATGGGTATAGGATTTATTTCCAGGGTGAAGAAAATGTTTTGGAATGGATGGTATATAAGATACAAATGTATGAAATGTCTCTGAACTGCCTACTTTAAAATGGTTAAGTTTATGTTATATCGATATCACCATACTTAAAACTGGCCTTTCTGTGAATAGAATGCAGAGATTAGAGTCAAATATGGAGCCCAGTTAGAAGACTATTGCACTAATACAGGCAAGAGATAACAGTGGCTGGGCTTATAAGAAGTGATGGAGATCTCATTTTGGCAGGGGGATAAAATGACTTGGGAGCAGGTAGCAGTCTGAGGAGCCAAATGCATGCCAATGAAAGGGTCTGTTTCTAAATGGAAGCTAACAAGCATTATCCACTTAGCCAGCAGCTGCCTTATGTGTGGACCCTGTCACATTTCACTGGAGGGAGGGCCATAGCTGAGTCAGAATCTTGGCTGTCTTAAAAATTGGAAACTTGGTTTCTTCTCTACTTATAGATGTTTTGTTTTGTCAATGGTGATTTTTTTTCATCCGTGTTCCTGTTAGTGGAAGAAGGAACACAGGGTACATAATAATTCTGTTGCTTCTCTTTGACCTTTATAAATACAGTGAGGACAGTGGCTTACTGATACTTCATGTGTACTTAAAGATGCTATCGGAATAGGCTAAAACATTTCTTATGGTTTTGAAATAACAAGTTGTTTTGGGGCCACCTGTTTATTTTGCTGTTTCAGGGTGGTGACTTATGTTCTAGGACAGCACTGGAGACCTCTCTAACCTGCTGCCATCACTTAAGAAATTTTTTTTCTGACCTTGAACCAGTCCAGGACAGGTTATATCAACCATTTTGAACTTCTACAATGCAAAGTATGGTTAAAATCTCAAGGAAGACTTGAATTTGTCTTCATTCCTTTGATTTTTTATTAGCAAAGAATAAAAGATACATAAAGCCTGTCCTTTTCAAAGAGTCAAATCATTTTCTATAAAAGAAACAATACTGGAAAATTTGAAGTCAGTAGCTTTCCATTTTCATCCACTAATTTTGGATTACTTCAGATCAGTTTTCTCTCTTACTTCAATAAGGATTGTGAGGCTTTTAAGGGAGCTTAGATACACCTGAGCAAGTCAAGATAGTGATAGGGATAACAAAAGTCTACCACCCTACATTTTCTGGAATGTAGCCAGCTCTGTCTCTGAAGAGTGTTCTTCTAATAGGGATGTGAGTGGAGTGAATAATGATCTGGAAGGCGGGTTAGGAAAGAATTCCTATGGCAAAGAATCAACCTGAATGTGCTCACTTTTTCCTGAGACTAATGTTGGTAGCTTCGTTCAGTGTTCTGTTTGTTTTTATAACCCACGTAGTAATACTGTTCCCACAAAGGGAAAAGAATTAGGATCAGAGACTATGCAAATAATATGAGTGTAAGTGATTTCCAAGCTGTCAGAAGTTAAGGATCACCTCTGGGCTCCAATGCATTAAAGCCTTTTTCCATCTCTCAAGTTTCTGAAGATCAATCAGTACCTCTGTACCTCTGTACAATGGAAACTATCCCATAAAAAAAGAAACTGAGATAGAAAGCTACTTGTAAAAAATGTATTTTATTGGAAAATAACATGCTCAGGCTTGGTAAGTTAGCAGTTTAGATTTTTAGTGCTGGAATATAAAAATATGTCAGGGGACATTTTAAAATAGATCATGGTGCAGGCTGCTTCCAATGACTGTCATGGATAAGCCGGCAGCAGGATGTCACAGGTATTATGGGCTTTCTCCCTATGATGCCTCAGCTGTAACTAGATAGGTTTAAAGTGGTAGTCATTCACAACCCCATGGGTGGTAATGGAATTCTTTAAAGTTAGTTTCTCTTCTCCCTCAGTTGGGCCTGCTGTCTTCTTTATAGCCCACTCCATCTTAATGATCAACACCAGGAAGGATGGCAGATGGCAATATCTCTGAGTACCTGTATTAGTTGCTTCCTAGGCAGAATTCTGGTTACAAATGTCCTCTCCTGCAGCTACTCCTTTGGCTATGTCTAAGACGCTTACATAAAATTAAGAAAGTATAGTAAAATGGAATGGGAAGAGGTTAAATTTAGAACAAAATGTCCTGTAACTAGTGCAGTAATTTTAAAATTTGGTTCCTTGCCAGGATGTTAAATTTGAGATTACACACACATTCAAAAATCTCCGATTCCCCACTTCCTTTTAAGAATGGGAAAATTGTGATTCTAGGGTTGCATCCACACATGATCACAACCGGCTGTTGCTAAGCAGAGGCTGCCCTCTTCAGATGGGTCAAGTTCTGACAAGATAAAAAGTACCCCCACTCCCAGGTTTTTTTTTTTTTTTCTTTTCCTTACAGCACTGTGGGTCTGCTTTACCTGCCTGCATTCTACAGAAATTTGAGTTGAGAACCATAAGTTAATCGTTGAAATTGCTTTGGAAAGCAGAGATGACGGATCCGTATTCAGTTCTTGCTTACTAAACTGCAAGCCCTAAATGTGCAGAACCAAGTGGGTATAGGTGTTCTCTCTCCACCTCTCACTTGGTTCTGTTTTGTCCTTGGCTTGCTGTTTGCTACCATAGAACAGCAGTTGATTTGACTCACTCGAGAGGAGAGATGTGCAAAGAGAATTGTGTGCAAGTAATTGCCTATGGGTGTCTGTCTTAGGACGTTTCCTAGATGGGCTGTGACCCATCTAAATAAGAAGCTTGAGGCGGAAGAAAAATAATTATCCTGCTCTTCCAAATTGCTACAGCCTTTCCAGAGGGCAATTTATTAAGGAGTTTATAATAACTTTTAAAAGCTTGTATATACTTTGACCCAGTAATTTTATTCCTGGAAACACATGTTGAGGAAATAAGTAGAGATGGACTCAAATATTTATTGTTATGGGATGTATAATTATAAAAAATAAAATGTAGAAACAGTGTACATATTCAACAGTAACATAAATTATGGAATATTCTTACGAATTCCAGCTATGTAGTCACTGGAAATAATGTTCAAAAGAATATTCACTCATGATTTAATATCCACGATATATTATAGAATGGGCAAAGGCAGAGATGCTAATTGTAACACACATTTGTTAGTTGATATACAGAAAAAAACTAAATGTTTTCAGACACAGTAATTATGGAGAACAATGATTTATTTTTAAAATCTACTTTTTTATAATTTAACATTTCTGCAACAAATAAATGAATTTTAAATTCAGAAATAAAACCACTGACTTTAAACACCTGTTCTCCTATCCCAATTCATTTTTCTTCCAATTACTACCTTCTTTCCACCCTTCAACAGCTGGAGTAAGAAGAACAAATAAAAAGGTCAGAATAGCCACCAAGCTATTAATATTAGAGAATCTCTCAAGAGCTAGGTGACTTGAATTCAAATTCCAGTTCAGTTACTGAGTGTAAGAGCTTGGGCAAGAACTTAGCCCCTCTGTGCCTCATTTTCCTTGTCTGTAAAATGAGTATATAATAAGACTTAATATGAGTTTTGTAAGAATTACATATGTTCACATTTTAAAGTACTTCAAATAGTGTCTAGTATATTTTAGGTGCTAAGTATTTATGGGAATAGATCCAGTATATTATGATACATATTAGGCTAGCAGTGGAGTAACAACATCTTAAAATGAAGGTTGTAAAGTTTTGGAGATGTTAGTTTCTTTTGAGTTTTTGAAGTGAGTTAGGCAATCTTTTGTCTACTGTGCTTTATGGGGAGGCCAGAGTTATCAGAAGTACTGTTTACCACCTGATGAAGATATATCAAACTATCCTAGAATATTTTCTTTGGAGCTTCCAAAGTACAGGAGAGGGTGCATGAGCATTGCTGGCATTTGTTAAGGCTTCATAGAGCAGCTCTGCTGTGGGTGATGCAATTTAATAGATCATTAAGAGGTGCCATTAACTGAGATCAAACTGCCTGGATGCATTCTCAGAGAATCTGGAAACTTAACAGTTTATCACTCAAGTGGCAATGTTCTGGGGGCAAATTAAAAAAAAAAAAGTTCTAACCGTACACTCAATACAAATGAAGTTGATGTATATGTCTTAGTGCGTGGAAAGTAGGAAATGGAATAGTTTTATTTTAGTGGGAAATAAACATTTTCTTACTCAGAAATATTCATGGATCTGGGGTTTCCTGCCCTCAAGTAGCTTAGAGCAATCATCCTTAGTTTCCTTGTAGCTGGAATGTGCTTGATGTATTATAAGTACCCAATAAATAATTATTTTCAAGTAGGAGCAATATGGTAGCTAGATTTGATATTTTAGGCAATTTGTATTTTTAAAATTTCAGGCATATCAGTTGCAATTGTAGTCTACTTGGCATTGTCTGATGGCCAACCTTAGAACCATTTGAACAAGATTCCCTGAATTTCTCTCCCAAGTCTAGATGAAATGTTAGCTTTAGGCAAGTATATCAAGTATATTTATGTCAAAACTAAGGCCTAGTATTGACATTTAAAAAAATAGTGGTCTGTTTAAACTTGCCAAACAGTTTATCTTGAGTGGTATTTGCAAGTGCTGATCCTTCTGCCTAGAACACTTTGTCTTGAGGTATTTGTATGACTTTATCTCTCACTTCTTTTCAGGTCTGTTTCAGTGTAAGCTTAATGGAAAATTTCCATCCAAGTTATGTAAAAGAAAAGCACCCCCCCATGTATGTGCACGCGCACACACGCACACATACACACCCACATGTAAATACATGTATTTTTAACCTGGCTTCTATTTTGTCTACGGCACTTCTAATTTTCGGAAATAATATACATTTATTTATTTGCTTATTTATTTTTGATCTTTCCCCATAAAAATGAAAGCTTCACGTGGTTAGGGAATTTAGATAGTTTATATCCAGCACTCAGTCCAGTGCCTGGGCATGGAATGAATGCTTAGTAAATATTTGATAGAGCAGTGAATGACCATTTATTGGAAGCCTAAGATGTTTTTATTTGCTCTAATACATAGGAGGCATAATCTCAAGATTATCTTCAAAATAGCCCTAGATGTGGAGAGCTGACATTTCCGTTTTTCAGAGAGAAAACAGATTCAGAAAAGAGAAGCAGTTATCAAAGTTCACACAGGATCTGTAGTTCCAGTCATTGTTCAAGTTGACTGCTGTCTGCCTCAGTTTTCAGGACAGTCTTTGTTTTGGCCAGAATCCCTGATCTTTTTTATGCCTGGGTCCTATTTTTTCACCACCAGTTGTACTTCTAAAGGGCTGGTGTCCTGTTCCAGAGCCCTGCCAAGGACTCCATAATTTGAGCCATTTCCCCATGTTGACTACTTCCCTATAATTTAATCATATCTGCCCCAAGAGGATCCTGTTCTGATTCCTACCACTTCAGGTAAGACTCTAGGTCAAAATAGTAGCTCAGTTCCCTTATCTGAGGAACTTCATTGAGTGCCCCTGTGATCTAAGCTCTGGATTTAGAAATGCGCAATAAGGAGTTCTTAGTTTACCACTTAAAGGAAAAGTCTGCCCCTGAATAAATGATTATGAGTGTGATGAGGGTTCTTCTCCTGGATGTTTTATTGGAGAATACAATAAATTTCTTCTTTGAAGGACTAGAATGTCAATATTTTAGATGCTTTTCAGGCCTTATGGTCTTACAGCAGCTACTCAATTCTGCATCACAGCCAGATGAAACCACAGACAAGACCTAAATAAACAAGCATGGCTATGTTCCTCCAACTGTCTTTACTCTGACAGGAGGTGGGCTGGATGTGGCCTAGAGGTTGTACTTTGCTGACTTCTTTTCAGTTTGGACTTGATTTTGATGGGGACTCCATCTCTCATGACCCCCTCTCAGGAAGTTGTTAGTTTGGAATTAGTGTAAGATTTTGGAAAGCAAAGGTGAAGCAGCCTCCATCAAACTCTGAAGGGCCTGGAGGATACAGAGGACGAGAGACAGAAATGTGCAAGTAGGTTTCATTCATTCTGCTGGGTGTCCAGCTCTTCTGTCTGATGGCTGACTCTTTGACCAACCGTGACCCTAATCCACTATGAAACACTCCGCTATGAACGCACAATAAACAGCAATTTCCCACAGAACCAGTCCTATTCACTTACCCACTATAGCAAGTGGACATGCCAGGATTCCAGATACCTCTGTTTTAGTCAGCTTTTTCACTGCTGTGAACAAAAGACTTGACCAGAACAATTAGAGGAGGAAAGGTTTATTTGGGAGCTTGAAGTTTCAGAGGTCTCAGTCGATAGATGACTGACTTCATTCCTTGGGGCTCAAGGTGTGGTCAAATATCATGGAGGAAGAGTACAGTGGAAGAAATCAGCTCAGGGGGCTGAGCTCAGCGGTAGAGCACTCGCCTAGCATGTGCAAGACCCTGGGTTCAATCCTCAGCACCACATAAAAATAAATAAAATAAAGGTATTGTGTCCAACTACATCTAAAAAATAAACTTTATAAAAAAAGAAATCAGCTCAGAACATTTCACCAGAAAGTAGGGGGTAGTCACCTCACTAGAGACAAAATATAAACCCCAAGGGCATGCCCTATGGACCTACCTCCAGCCACACCCCACATGCCTACCACCCAGTTAATCTCTATCAGGGAATCAACACACAGATCCAGTTAAGGCTATTATAACCCAATCATTTCACCTCTAAACCTTCTTACATTGTCTCACACATGATCTTTTGGGGAAAACCCAATATCTCAGCTATAGCACCTCTGAAAACTGAAATCATTCACCCACATTGTGGCTGGTAAGTGAATTCCTCCTTTCTTTTGAAGTTTCCTTCTAGAAATCTTTTGACACTGTTTAAGGTGTAATTCCTATAATAAACTCCTTATTCCCTTGCAATCATATTCCATAATTCATGATTGAATCCTGTACTTGGTTATTAGACTTGCCCTTTGTAGCTACCTCCCTGTACTGCAGTGAAATGGGATGCTCTTGAATCCTGACCATTCTTAAAGAACAGAGTCCAGGAGATATAAAGTTTTCTCAGGCTGGCACTTAGCTTTTGCTACTAAACATTTTGCCCACTGACTGAATTTCTGTTCTTCCATATAGACTCTAACTGGTTACTTTGATTATTCTATCTCAGAATGGCCTTTGTTTTTGTTTTCATTATTTTACAGCTGACTTAAAGTAGGGTATTTTCAATAAAAGTTATATCAAGTCATTCAACAAGTAAGACTGAAATGCTCTTGCAAATAGAAAACATATGTTTGCCTTTTCCACTCCCCTTGATATAAGGCTTGACAGAGGCCCTGGCTGGAGGGAGGTGGCCAACACTCACAGTCTGCTGAGGGACAAACCCTGTGTGTGGCTGTTAGACTGGTCTTGATTCAAATTCTCTTACCTTCTCTCTAAGGGCTAGGCAAATTATGTTTCCGACTGCATTACTTCACATGCTATGAGGAAAATAGTGCTGATGGAGGAGGCTGGGAGGACCAGAGGTCATACTGAATGCCTGAGGGAGTGTAATAGCTGTGAGATTTCCCAGTGCCATCCCTTGCCTGCCCTTCTGCCATAGTCTCCTCAGCACCACTCAACTAATTGCTCTGGTTTATTTTGCGTATTGCAGTGGAACACCTCTCCTCTCAGGCCCACCACTCCTGAACATTCATATCAATCAGCATCAATGTCTCCCTGTGAGATGTGCTTCTCTATTCAAAGGTGTTGGTGGGGTAGAAGAAAACAGGGGAAACCATGAACAACCCCTCTCACCAGTTTCTAAATGAACATACAGTGTGATGCATTCTCTTGGAAAGAAATTATAGGAATTTCATAACAATGTTTTTTAAAGACATAAGGTAGATAAAATTGCATCATGTGGAATGATTTTTGTGGGCCCCTTCTTCAAAGAATCAAACCTTGCCTTGTTTAAATGCTTCTTTCTCTATGAAATCTTTTCAGACCCTTCTAGCTGTAAAATTCCCTCCTTTATTTAAACTCACAATTTAAAAAAAAATAAATTAAAAAAATAAACCCACATGATGCTTAATTGTTCTCCAATGATACAAATCATTAAGATATTATAGCATGAAAGTTAAAAATAGGGGTTATAGGGTGGAGTTTATATGCTTTTTTAAAAAACTGGTTTTGTAAACTTGCAAAGTATTTTCTCTTAGTTCTAGTTTTCTCATCCCTAAAATGGGGATAATAATGGTACCTATTTGCCTGTCATATTAACACTCAACATGAAATGTCAGCTGTTATTATTCTTGATATGCAGTTGGATATATTTTATCCCTCCTTTTTATGAATTCTCTACAAGAAGATCCACTGGTATATCACATCTGTGGCTCTATAATATATAGATTCCCAAATCATGTTCACTAAGCAAATAGGTATATAAAGGTAATTAGTTGATCAGATAAAATGGATTTGTGAGGGGAAGAAAAACCGAATCATACGCTTAGATATACTTGCTTCCTGTAGACATGGATTGAGGATTGAGGATTGAGGATTGAAAACACTTTAGAAGACTTTCTATCCATACACCTTTAAATAATTAAGATCCCAGATTGACCCCTTGCCATGTTTCCTGCCTCTTGCCCTCGCAACTTATTTCTTAGCTGCTCCAAGCTAACTCCTGCTGGCACCAGTTCCGTGAAAGAAGATAGATGTGCTTATTCTTAAATAAATGATGACAGTGCAGCTCGCTAGTTTTTTTTCCACCAGGGATCCTTCCCCTGTCTTATTGGAGCAGTGAGACAGAGAAAGATGCCCTCCGTGCTGTTCCCTTGTAGTGGGAAGAGACATCTCAAAAGCAAATGTTTTACATTTATGCTGGGTGCTACCAACACATCTTAATTTACAATTATGGGGACGCTCTGGGTTACAAAGCTGACATCTGAAGAAATGACCCGCAGTGGGGAAGTTTGACAATCTCTGCCTTTTCTCATTACATCATGGATGATGGATAATTTCACAGTGATGACAGTTGCAGAAATACTTTTTCTGGTCGAATATAGATATCAATGTGTATATATGCATGTGTATTTGAACATAGCTCTTCTTTTAGGTTTTAAGTAATATAGCTCCTCTCCAATGGAATCTTAAAATGTCTGCAAGAATGGGGGATAGCAAGGATAAAACATCAAGGTTTATTTTCTATTCAGTTTAGAACTAATCTGCATGAAGAAACATTTGGAGCTAAAGAAATAGTTGCAGATGTGAGCTCTGTGTTCACGGCCAAAGGAAAGTTGTGCTTTCTTCTTCCCTCCGTCTTCCCTGATTTTTTTCCTCCCTTGTCCTTCCTCCTTTCCCTCCCCTTTCCTTTCTTTTCATACTTTCTCCTCTTTTCTGTTTCTCCATCCTATTTCTTTCTCCACCCTTCTCTGACTCCACTTTTTCCCACTGTTTGTCCTGCTATTCCTTGTCATTCTTCCAATTTATGATGGGTTCTTTTTTTTAAGTATATTTTTTAGTTTAGGTGGACACAATATCTTAATTTTATTTCTGTGTGGGGCTGAAGATCGAACCCAGTGCCTCATGCATGCTAGGCGAGCGCTCTACCGCTGAGCCACAGCCCCAGTCCCTTTGATTGGTTCTTAGTGGGGAAAAAAAAAAAGCATGGAGCACACTGGTTCCTTAGGAGTTTTAAATTAGTATTAGTTTATCCAATTTTGATTTTCAACCTCTTGCTGAGCACTTTTGGTAATTTTGCCTAGAGTACTTCAAACTTTACTTGCCTTCTGGATCCCAGTGAGTCCCATTATGATGACAAAGTGATCTCTGATTCCAAGAGGGTAGTATCACTTGGGATTTCAGTACTGTATTCTTCACTTGATGTTTACAGCTTTATGACTCATAAATAAAGCACAGCACCCATAGCTGAAACCTAGGAAACAGATGCACAGCACACCATACACAGGGTTCCCATCTCCTAAGGAGAAAAGACTTTTATTAACAGAATGTCCTTTTATTTTTTTTGGGGGGGGTAGGGGATACTGGGCATTGAACTCAGGGGCTCTCAACCACTGAGCCACATCCACAGTCCTATTTTATACTTATTTGGAGGCAAGGTCTCACTGAGTGGCTTAGCACCTCACCATTACTGAGACTGGCTTTGAACTCCTGATCCTCCTGCCTTAGCCTCCCAAGACGCTGGGATCATGTGCCACCACCCTCAACTCATAATGCCCTTTTCATATTGTTATTTTTCCTTTTGTTGATGGCTGAGATTGTATTTTACCATACTGACTCATCAGAACAGACTTACCACACTGTTTTTTTTTTTTTTAATTGTACTGGAGATGGAACCAGATAACTTACCACTGAGCCACATCCCCAACCCTTTTAATTTTTTATTTTGAAATAGTCTTGCTAAGCTGCCAAAGGCCTTGCTTAGTTGCTGAGGCTGACCTTGAACTTATGATCCTCCTGGCTCAGCCTCCTGAGTAGCTGAGATTGCAGGTGTGCTCCACTGTGTTTGGCCACCTTGATCTTTGATAACGTGGAATCATAGGGTGTAAAAGGAAGAAGGCGAGTTTGGAGATCATATAACAAGGTTCTCATTTTATACAGGGGCTACTCAGGCTTGGAAGCCATGTCTTGGTTAATTGATTACCAGTGGAAGCAGGAGAAAAGTTCAGGTTAGCTATTACTAGTGAGGGTGCAGTCATGTTGTTTATTTCCCGTGCAGGCTGTCAAAGCATCAAGAAGTTATGGCTTAGTAAGTTGTGATGACCACAAATGACAAAATGATGAATACAAGCGTGCGCTCTACTGTCAGACTGATTTAGGTTCAAATTTCAGCCACTGATTTCTAGCTGGTTACCGTGGGTGAGGTATTTAATTCTCTCCATGCTTTTTTTCTACCAAACATAAGAAAATGAAATAAAGAGGTATAAAAGCCCTTTCCTAAGTAAAGGAATTGAGGAATTGGCTTTCAGATGTTAAACATGTAATAAGTTCTGTTTGCACTTTGTGTTGTTGTTATCATTATTAGTCTTAGTGTTGACTTCTTGTTGTTAGTGTTATACAACAGGGATTGAGCTGTAACACCAGCCTATCCCAGGAAGGGATGTTTTGTGCCATGATTGGCCCAAAAGAAAGAAAAGTTTTTTCAGTGCTAAGCTACCTATTTACATTACCAAAAAATTCAGTAGAAATAATCTCCAGAAAATAGATGAAAAATACTTTTCTCATATACCAATGGCATTTATGCTGTTGGTTTTATTAAAGTTATCCAGGGTTGTGGTGCAAAGAATTCTGGAAAAATCCTGATGTATCCCTACGGAGCCATAAACTTTCCTGAACGGTGGCTTCATTTTTATTAAGCCAGAATGCTTTATTCTTTGCCTCCCCCTGTTCTTTGTCTTTCTGTCTGTCCTTCTTTCATTTCAAGATACAAACATAATTTACTGTAGGGAGAAACTGGGACAAGAACCTGCTACTAGAAAAATCCTCTTTTGTCGAACACCTACTGTATATCAGGGAGTGTATTGAGCTCTTTGTGTAACTGATCACTCTTGGGGAAGGCACTATTGGGTTTTAAGCAACGATGCTTTAGAAATCTTACTCAGAAAAGAGAGATTTGCTTCTCCTTGATCCCACCAAGCTTATGTATGACTACCTCTGACTTGAGAAGAAATGAGAGAAGAAGATGGATAGACCATTGCCTGCATTAGGACTGAATGGAATTTTGTGAAGAGAGGAAACCCTTTTGCACCAGGGCTTGTTGTGAAAGTATCTGAGGTTGCCGTTTATCTTAAGTTTTGCTTTCTGATGAGACAGACTCTGCGTCTGATAGAAGAAAAAGTTGGCTCCAATCTACAGATTGTGGGGTCGGGCTCCAAATTCCTCAATAGGACACCAAAAGCACAAGAGTTAATAACAAGAATCAACAAATGGGATTTTCTTAAACTGAAAAGTTTTTTCTCAGCAAGAGAAACAATAAGAGAGGTAAATAGGGAGCCTACATCCTGGGAACAAATTTTTACTCCTCACACTTCAGATAGAGCCCTAATATCCAGAGTATACAAAGAACTCAAAAAATTAGACAATAAGATAACAAATAACCCAATCAACAAATGGGCCAAGGACCTGAACAGACACTTCTCAGAGGAGGACATACAATCAATCAACAAGTACATGAAAAAATGCTCACCATCTCTAGCAGTCAGAGAAATGCAAATCAAAACCACCCTAAGATACCATCTCACTCCAGTAAGATTGGCAGCCATTATGAAGTCAAACAACAACAAGTGCTGGCGAGGATGTGGAGAAAAGGGTACACTTGTACATTGCTGGTGGGACTGCAAATTGTTGCGGCCAATTTGGAAAGCATTTTGGAGATTCCTGGGAAAGCTGGGAATGGAACCACCATTTGATCCTGCTATTGCCCTTCTCGGACTATTCCCTGAAGACCTTAAAAGAGCATGCTACAGGGATACTGCCACATCAACGTTCATAGCAGCACAATTCACAATTGCTAGACTGTGGAACCAACCCAGATGCCCTTCAATAGATGAATGGATAAAAAAAATGTGGCATCTATACACAATGGAGTACTATGCAGCAATAAAAAATGACAAAATCATAGAATTTGCAGGGAAATGGATGGCACTAGAGCAGATTATGCTTAGTGAAGCTAGCCAATCCCTAAAAAACAAATACCAAATGTCTTCTTTGATATAATGAGAGCAACTATGAACAGAGCAGGGAGGAAGAGCAGGAAGAAAAGATTAACATTAAACAGAGACATGAGATGGGAGGGAAAGGGAGAGAAAAGGGAAATTGCATGGAAATGAAGGGAGACCCTCATTGCTATACAAAATTACATATAAGAGGTTGTGAGGGGAATGGGAAAATAAACAAGGAGAGAAATGAATTACAGTAGATGGGGTAGAGAGAGAAGATGGGAGGGGAGGGGAGGGGGAATAGTAGGGGATAGGAAAGGTAGCAGAATACAACAATTACTAATAGGGCATTATGTAAAATTGTGGATGTGTAACCGACGTGATTCTGCAATCTGCATTTGGGGTAAAATTGTGGGTTCATAACCCACTTCAATCTAATGTATGAAGTATGATATGTCAAGAGCTTTGTAATGTTGTGAACAACCAATAAAAAAAAAAAGAAAAAGAAAAAAAAGTGATTAGAGAGGACCGCTTATTGAAGGCAGCAGCTTGTGGCATTCTGCCTATAAACTTGAAAGATGTGTTTTCTGAAGGACTGTTCAGACCCAGGAGCTGGCTAAGGAGGCTTCCCATGAGAACAAAGGGGAGGACGTTTTAGAGTATAAATTGCCGAGAGGTATTCCCTTTTAAGCTGTCACCAGCACGGAAGTTAATATCTTGGGCATGCACTGCCACATCTCCAGGGTGATAACTCTGAGCAGGAAGGAGCTAAGGAAAAGAGGAGGGTAAAAGAAACTTGCAAACTCACCAGAACTGTTGCACCATTCAAATCACCAGTGAGCGGTATCTCAAAAAGAAGGGACGTCTGCTGTAGTTCCATACTTGTTCAAATACTGGAGTGTGGCTAAAATTCTAAAGTTTTATTGTTTCTAAGAAAGCACAGTTTCTGTACTTTTTTTTTCTTTCCAAATAAGTGGAGAGAGTATATAAGAGTCACCTTTAGGTTTGAATTTTCACATGGAATCTAGACCCTCATTAAAAAAAAGAACGAACAGAAAACCAACACACTTTCCAGAACATTATATTGATTGAAGGTTTTTAGATAATGTTTGGTGTTTGGGAAAGAATGCAAAGGTCCCTTTTTGGTGTGTGGAGGGTTACCAGGGGTTGAACTTAGGAACACTCAACCACTGAGCCACATCCCCAGCCTTATTTTATATTTTATTTAGAGACAGGGTCTCACTAAGTTGCTTAGTGCCTCATTATTGCTGAGGCTGGCTTTGAACTCGTGGTCCTCCTGCCTCAGCTTCCTGAGCCACTGGGATTTTTTTTCCAAATAAGTGGAAAGATTATATATATATATATATATATATATATATATATATATATATATATATATATATATATGTATGTATCACCTTTAGGTTTGAATTTTCACATGGATCTAGACCCTAATTAAAAAATGAATGAACAAAAAACCAATACATTTTCCAGTGCATTATATTGATTTAAGGTTTTAAGATGATATTTGGTACAACACTGTGCCCAGTGCATAGGTCCCTTTTGAGATGCATTGGGAAGAACATTTATCAGTTCTTATCTCAATTCCCATCTCTTCATGGGGTGTTCATGTGCCGCCTGCACCTGTGCTGTGTTGGCTATAAGTGAGAAGCCTAGGAAAGCTGACTGTGACCATGACGCAGATGAGAATATGTGCCATAAACACTAAATAAATATATTAAATATGGTAGAAATGCTAAGTACAGAGAAGGAAGCACTCCAATGTAAAAACAATTAATAGTAGAGAACTGAAGTTACTAATGTATCTTAGTAAATCCTAGGATTTGAAGTGAGGAGAGTGACACAGTGAGTGACACAGTGAGTGACACAGTTTATGAAAGAGACAAACCAGGAATGAATATGGACTGAACAGCCCAACAGCTTTTAGTAGAGGAACTTGATAAGAATACAAATAAAGTAAGCTATTTCAATATACTTCATTTTGAATTGTACACACTTTGTCAACAAAATGAATAGTTGCATAAAATTAATGTAGTTCATAAAGAGAGACTTTGACAGCTTTCAAAAGAATATACTTTCCTCTACATATTCACAAAATATTTGCAAAAATTGAACATGTACTTGGCCACCAAGAAATTTTACATATAAAAAGACTTTCCAGCCTACTTTTTCTGATCATACCGCAACAAATATTTAAGGAATTCAACTTATTACCAATAATTTAAAAATTAGAAAAGAAAATAATAGAGCATAAACAGAAAGTTTATAAACATAAAAATGAAAGTAATGAGGAAAAATAAAATATGAGGAAGAATAAATCCATCATTGATTTTTGAACAATCAAATGCATTCAGGAATCTATAGGAAAAGACGAGAAATTGAATTATAAAAACATGGAATGGGAAGGACAACCATGTGTAGCGTAGTTGAGAATTGAGAAAAACCTTGAGAGCTGGCACCAAGAAGGCTTTTAGTAGAAGTTTTGAAACTAGAGAAAAATGATACTTTTAGAATTAAAAATTGACAAGTTATTCCAAAGAAAAGTAGAGAACGGATTAGCTGATTATAGGTGATAGAGTGTGCTAGATACAACATTGAGCAAGGCACCAATCTTGACATATTTCAAAGATATATTTTGTCTAGTTTTTAAAAATAGATCATTCTGATTTTATCTAAGCTAATCCAGGTCATGGTATAAGATGGAAATGATCCTGTTTCTCTTAGGAAGATAGCATCATTTTAATAGCAAAACTTTGATGACAGGTATGGTGGCCCACACCTGTAATCCCAGGGACTGAAAAAGCTGAGGCAGGAGGATCAATTGCAAGTTCAAGGCCAGCATGGGCAATTTAGGGAATACCTAAGCAACGGTAGTGAGACCTTGTCTCAAAATATAAAAATACAAAGAAACTGGAAATGTAGCTCAGTGGTAAAGCACCCATGGGTTCAGTCCCCCATTGCAAAAAAAAAAAAAAAAAAAAGAAAAGATAAACTGTAGTTCAAAGGAGGAAACATGAGGAGACATATGCCTTGCTCATAAACACAAAGTCAGATTTTCTGAATAGAGTATCAATATACAGAACTCTGTAATTCATTAAAAGTTTGAAATATCAGAGCCAACTAGTGTAAATATAGTAAAATAACTATTACCAATTTTAGAAAAGTTATCTTCATAATCCTGTTAAATGCAAAATTATGTCAAAAGCTACTAAAATATATGATGATATCCAGTGGCCATTTTATTAAAATTAGGTAAAAAAAAAATTAGGAGGAAACCAAATGTAATGAAAATGGGTTTATCAAAAAGCAATGACAAAATGTCATCTTTATTGTCCTGGAGATAGGACGCGTGACCAAAACCAAAGATGGCCATGATGTTAGATCGTGCAAAGTAGCAGATAAAATGGGCAGCATCACTATTTCCGTGTGGGATGAGATTGGAGGTCTCATACAGCTAGGGGATATTATTTGGTTAACCCGAGGATATGCATCCATGTGGAAAGGATGTCTGACAATTTATACTGGAAAGGGTGTTGAACTTCAAAAAATTGCAGAATTTTGTATGGTTTATTCAGAAGTGCCAAATTTCAGTGAGCCCAACCCAGATTATCAAGGACTGCAGAACAAAGGGACACACAATGAACAGAAGACTAATTCCATGGATAGTAATATAGGCACAGGGATACCAACTTTCATATGCTGGTAGAAGCAATACCCGGGGATCTATCAATACACAGCTACCAGGAGCTGCTAATAATCAAACAGTCATGACCACAAAAAGTAATGGCAGGGACCCTCGGAGAGTCTTTAAAAGATGACCTATGCCAAATAGTCACATGCAGTTTTTAAACTACGTGCCCTACTTGAACACTTAGTGCACTTTTATTTATTGTTAACTGTAAAAAATATGTCCTTTATTGGTTTCCTTTCACGTTTTTGGTTTGTTAAGAAGAGTGGTTCTTTTTATAGCAAAACTGTTAAGCTGCTCAAGTCTCCTGTTGAATGGGAACACTGAAAAGTAGAGGCGTATATTTTTAGAGCAAAAAGTTATTGGATATCCTCTAAAAAGTACACCCATTTCAAGGATGAGTTATTTAAAACACCAGCTTTATAGCCTCTATGAGTCTTATCTTCTGTATGAATTTTGTAATATTTCACATAAGGCTTAATGGGAGATGTTCTTTGTCTTAAGTTCAGATATTGTCAACTAAAGCAATAACCACACACACACACACACACACACACACACACACACACACAAACCCAGAAACTTAATCAATGCCAACAACAGTTTTTGAGTGTTTGTTACTCCAAGAATGACTGATTTTGTTGAGTGACTGCCTCTAAGATTTCCTAAGAAATGAGTCATCTTAAATGAATCATCCTAAATTGTTTCATTACCAAAAAAGATTATCAGAATTATTTGACAGAATGCAATCTGTATTGTAATATGTAAGTTTTAGAAGAAAGCTACTTTGCTTTATTTTCAGATAGTGCTCTTAACATTTGTTATTGGCATGGATTATGTTAAAAGAAAATTCAAAAGAGGTTTTGAATATTTATTTTTGAATCTACCATGTTAAATATTGAGAAGTATAATTTGAGAGAGTTATAAAGTCATAATAAACACTGATCTAATTATTTTTTTAAAATATTTTTGGTTAACATAGGAAGGTGATTCAAACTGAGTTCATATATTAATATGCAGTCTTAAGTTATAGATCCTAAGTATTTACAGATACTCAGCCTGAATTGAAAATCCTAGGTGATCCTTCTATTTGAAGTTTGTGTGTGTTGTCAAAAGTTTCTGAACACAATTCACATAGCCTTATTAAACAGCACAAGTTAAATGACTAAATAAATAAATAAATAAAGCAATGACAGCTATTATACTAAGTGTTAGAATTAAAACACAACATTAAAATAATTAAAGTCAGAACTAAACAGGAAGATTCATTATGATTTTTTAAATTCAATATTAATTTAGAATCCCAAGAAATTGAAGAAAATATCTCTTAGAAACCTTAAAAAAGAAGAGAAAATGTTATCTCTTCACTAATAACACCATTTATTCTGTTAAGAGTTGATTACATGGATACAAAAATCAACAAATAAAATTACTGGAATAAATAAGAGAATTTGGTAAGGCAGCAATAAGTACATTTTCTATATGCCAATAGTTAGCATTTGAAATGGACTTTGGATAGGATATAAAATTCAAGCTAAATTTATAAAAATTTTAATTCTCTAAAAAGTGAACACATAAGTTAAATAATTTAAATTAGAATAACAACAAAGTTTGTTCTAGGGAAATACCTAAATAAAGGAACACATTTACACACATACTTTTATATATATATATATATATATATATATATTATGTATGTATGTATATACATACATAATATATAGGCACACACACATATATGTGTAAACACACATGTAAAAAAATTTATAAAATATGTACGTACAAATACTTACATATATACATGCAAGAATGAGCATAAAATTCACATAAATATGCACATATATGTATGTATATGAATAAATATATGTATATGCATATAAAGGGTTCATATTTACATATACTTAATTTTCACATGGATATTCATGTATCTACATGAGTATATATGCAATATGTATACATTATATTTATGAAAATATAAAAAATTAGAGGGTAGACTGCCTCCTGAGACATTCAAATACACCATAGAGTCAGTCATATCACTATGATATTGGCACAGGAGTGGAAAGTAGATATATAGATCAAAATGTATTATAAAAATAGATGTTGGTTTTAAATGAGAATATAATATATGACAAAAGCGATATGTTAATTCACTGCAAAAGCATAAATTACTCAATAAATGTGCTAACTAGAAGTATTATGCATGCAGAAGAAAATAATATTTGATTCCTATATTTTATTATATGCCTTTACTTTAATAGGTGTAAATTAAACTTTTCCAAATCATGTGGGAGAAAGTTGCAGACCTAGTGTCCTTTTAGCCTTAAATACTTCAATATGTATTTTCTAGAAACAATTATAGTGTTTTTAAAATCAGCAAATTACAACTGATAAAATATTGCTGGTTTTTTCTGCACTATTATATAATTCAAATTCTACCATTTGTCTCACTGATGTCTTTTTTATGCAGAAAGGAAAAATGTTTCCTTTGGTTGTCATGTGTCTTTAGAATGATTCCTTGGTCTTTTTTTTTTTTAAATTTTTATCACCTCTGCATTTTTGAGGACTTGACACCAGTTATTTTGTAGACTAGCCTTTGTGTGTGTGTGTGTGTGTGTGTGTGTGTGTGTGTGGTGCTGGGGATTGAACCCAGGGCCTTGTGCATTCAAGGAAAGCACTTTACCAACTAAGCTATATCCCTAGCCCACAAGACATTCTTAATCATGTTCTTAATGGATGTATTACTTTCTGTAATTGAATTACCTTCAAACGTTCAAATAGTCTATGCACACTAATGTAAGGCTGCTTTGTGGGTAAAGTCGGGTGGACACCTGTTTCAGAGACCTTCCTTTAAGCCCTCTCCTGGTAATAATCAGTGGATCTTCTGAGGCCAATAGAAGAAAACCCATCATTTCTTTATATTAGATTCCTTCCCCTATGCTCTCTTAGATTCATGACTAGAAAAACTTGGGGCTGTTGGTTGACAACAAAAGTAACTATATTTGAGGCAAAACCCTTGTGGAACCCTTCCTCAACTATGTAATCCAGTTTTACACCCAGCTAACCAGGCCCTGATGACAAGACCCCCTTAAGGGGAACAGTTCTGTTGGCTCTTGAATTGGCAGGCATTTGCTATCTCTGTTGTAAATACTAATGTATTTTGGTTAGCTGTCAACTGTGGGTTTTTTTGTTGTTGTTGTTGTTGTTGGTATTAGGGATTGAATCCAGGGGCACGCAACCACTGAGCCACATCCTCAAGTCATTTTTTTTTTTGTATTTTTATTTAGAGACTTTTATTTTACATAAATTCTTCCAGGCTTCTGTCCCTTCTCCAACACCTCAAAGACTCCCTGGGCCCGATTTTCAACTGCTCTAAATCAGCCTTTACTTTAATAGGTGTAATTTAATTTCCTCCCGTTTCTTTGTACAAATGCCAGTGTTGTAACATTTATCAAAAGGCTTGTAAACTGGCTGCCTGGTTGCTTTGGACTGTCTGAAAGAAATGAGCACTGCCCCAGGAAACCGGAGGCCGGGGATTTGACTTGCTTTGAATTAGCGTGGTTAAGAGATTAGGGCTTGGTGTGATACTTCTTGGGTTACGCTTTGGTTCTACTCCTCTACCTCTCTGACTTTGAGCAATTTAACAAAGATGGGTGTGTCTAAACTTTCCCTCCTGTTTGAAAGCAAAAAAAAAAAAATATGTTACATAGTTCTTAAATACTAAGTTTAATGAGAGGAAGAAATTAAATAATGATTCATGGTGCTTGGCATAGTTATAATAACAGTAAAAGTTGCCTAGTTTTATACTCAGTTTTGTCATTTCAGTATATCATATAAATGAATATTCTGGGTATCTATCCCTATGTAGAAAAAAATACTCACACTAACCCAAACTGAGTGCCTTAAAACAAAAAATCATTTTGTTATGCTCATGACCCATAAATGAAGAACTTGGGCATTTTTGTGGCATCACCATTACTACTTCATCTCATTTGGCTGACGTCCATCCGGATGGTCTTGGTGAGTCCAAGAAGGCTCTGATTATCTGATAAAGTCTCACTTGTCTGGTGGCTTGGGAGGGGCAGCCAGAAGGCTGTCTTGACTGGTCTCAGCACTTCTCCATGTAGTTCTGGGCCTTCTGGTTATGCTCTCACCAATAGGCCAGTCAGAATACTTCCCCAGAAGCTCAGAATTCCCAGAATAAGGGCTTTGAGACCAGAGCAGAACTCTAAGCCTTCTTATAACACTTTGAGAAAATGACTGTGTCCTAGGGGCTGTATTCTTTTGGTTTCACAGGACCAGCTCACACTTAATGTGGGTACATTCAAAGTCAATAGGGCTGATAAGTCTATTCTACCCACAGGGAGGCCATAAGGAAAAGAATAATTGTAAACAGCTAATCTCTACCATTGAGAGTCTGGCATAGTGAAATAAGAAGTCAGTTTTCCTGGGCATTCATGTCATACTGAAAAAATCCCCAAGTTTCCATCTGTGAAGTGCAGTCTCCCACCCAGTAGAATACAGCATTCATTTTCTGATAATTTTTTGGGGGTACTCAGAGTTCAGTCCACAACATCAGGTTTTAATTGTACAATATACAGAAATGACTACTTTAATTTTGGACCGTCTGTTATTTATATTCATCCTGGTTTTATGAAGCACCAACACTACATTTAGCTATTGACAATGTGTAAGAAATTGGTCCCTGCCCTGAGAAATTTATTTCAGAGCAATTCAAACTGGTTAAATCAGTGTCAGGCTCTCAACTTTGAACAGACAGCTGTGTAAAGGAGATAAGCTTTTGAAGATGCAGCAGAAATGGTGTTTATAGAGGGAATGAAAGTGGGGGAAGATGATAGGTAACCAAGAAAGGGACTATTTATACAAACTTGTGATGTGAATGGTAGGGGAGGACCAACCCCAACCATTTCAGGAGGTAGAATGGACAGAGGTGGGACCCCAGCTCAGCTTTATCCTCTGCATTTTCAAAAATCCCGAGGAATTTATATATCAACTGGATTTATTATTTGACAGACAAACCTCTTGAAGTTTTGACTTCATGTTTATCAAGCTTTCTATCACATATTTGTTTTGCACTGATAACACTGCGTAGTATAGTTTTCCTCAAGGATGGTAAATTTTTCTCAGTCCCTGTGGGTGTGTTGTTAATAGAAAGACTAATAGCCCTTAGCGAGGCTACAACTCAAGGTCACAGTTGGCTGCAGGCTGCAATAGTAACACAAAGTGTGTTGTAATGTGTGGGTTCCTAGAGGTGTCTATGACTTTAAAAGAATGTATAACTAAACCCACCCTGTACCTGATAATAATAAATTACTTATTACATGAAAATTACTGTACATTACAGGGCTTACACATGACACAGACCATGGTGTCTGTAGATACAGAAGCTCATTGAGTAGACACATACAGAGAACAATTTGAGGGAAAAAGTCATGGATAATAGAAAAGCCCTTTTGCCGCCATAAACTGGCCACTTACTCTGTAGAGGCCACTCTCTGCAAATCCCCTTGTCAGCCTCTGCAGTGGGCAGCCATTTTTAGTTTCCTAGAATCCATTGCCCACACACCCCCACCAATACTCTCCCACCATCTTTGTTTGGTCAGTTCTCTCTCTTACTTTGTGGGTAGTTTTTGGCAAGTGTCTATTACTGCTCTACTATTCTCTTATTGTTCTTCTGTGATGGTCTTTGGAGGTATCAATGTAGCTAGGCTATAATCCTGTTATTTGGTTTAACATTTATCTAGGTATTGTGATAATAATTTGTAGATGAGTTAAAGGTCTTAGTCAATTGATTTTAAGAAGATTATCTTTGATAACCTGGGTGGTGGACTTTACTCAGTGGAAAGGCCTTAAGAGCAGAGCTGAGACTGCTTAGAATGGAGAAATCCTGCCTATGGGCAGCAACTCCAGTCTGTGTTAAGAGTTCCAGCTTGCTGTCCCCAGTGGCCTGTGGAGTTTGGACTTACTTAGCCAGTTATCAATGGTGTGAGGCGATTGCAATACATCCCTTACCATGTCATGTCCCTCCTGTTGGTTCTGCTTCTGAGGTTGAATCTTGACTGGTAGACCCTTCCATCCCTGATTTCTCACTAGTGAAACTGAAGGGATGCCCTCCTAGCCTTTAGTTTCCTCTTTACTAGATCTTTCCTTTCATTGCTATCATCCAGCCATAAATGGACATGAAGATAAGCTCAGTCAGCTGACAACTTTGATAGCCTTTCCTCAAAGGGATAAGAAATTAAACAAATAAAACCATTCTGACATTATGATTTTTGTTTCTAATACAAGTGTCTCCACAAGATCCTCTGATAGTTCCTTCTTCCATTGTTTTTGTTCTGTATCCAATTCTAGCTTTTGTGTTCTTTTAATACGTTTTTCTATTGTTTAGACACAGGAAAATATGAATGCCAAGCTCATTTCTATTACCTGCAACAATAAGAAAATCTTAACTGATACAGCCCTTGAACCTTCTGGCAGACTTAAACAAAATTTAGATCCCCTTCAAAACCTGAGCTCCCACGGAACATCCAAACAGAGAAGCCCTAAAAAGGCCTATAATCAGGCTGACTTTACTTACTTCATTTTCATGAAGACACATGGTGGGGGCTCTTTAAAAATATTAGTATTTTCTCGATGGAGCCATACATTACACTATTGTCCATCTTAACCATTTTAGATCAACTTAGCCTACCTATTGAACCAGGTATATGTGGAAATCCAAATGAATAAGGAAGGCAAAATGCAAATTGAAACCAATGCTTGTAGAATTCCAGGTAGATAGGAGCTCAGGGAGAGAAAGGTGACATAAATCCTACAAAGAGAGAGCTTTGAGTAAAAGGCTATAAAGTTTGGCTCAGTAGGATTGGAATGGATACAGAAATGCACATCCTGAAGACCATGGCAGAGGCAGGGGTAGTAGGCCTCCATTAATGTGGAGAAGAATCTAAGGAGGCCTCTATAGTTTAGACATGTCATGGCAGCTCAATAGACTTACCATTTCCCTGCTGGATTCCATTCCTGGCTTTGCTCCTTCCTAGCTGTGCTATATTAGACCTATTACTTGATTTTTCAGAATCTTAGTTGCTTTAACCATTAAAGAAATATGTTAAATTCAGGTCCACTGAAATAAATTCCAGTTGAATTCTCTATTAGTTTTATAACCGATTTATTTAATAAACAATCCATATACCATATAGTTCATCCCATTATAGTACACATCTGAATGCTTTTTGCTATATGAACACAGTCCTGCAGCCCTAACCATGTTATACTTTTAGAGCACTTTTATCCCTCTGGAAAGAAATACTGTGCCCACTAATAGTCATTCCTCATTTGCTTCAATACCACCTTCTCCCAGCTCAAAAATAACTACTCATTGGCTTTCCATTTGTAAAATGGAATCATAGAACACATAGTCTCTCACATAGCATATTTTTTGGGTCCATTCATGTTATAGCATGTATCACTATTCCATTCTTTTTTTATTTTCTAATATTTTATTGTCTGGATATACCACACTTTATTTCTCTATTTTTGTGTTGATAATATGTTTTCATTGCTCTTAGAAGTCCTAGGAGTGAAATTACTGGACTGTACATAGTTCTATTTTAAGTTTTGATGAATTGTCGATTGGGATTTTCTAAAGTATCAGCACCATTTTAGATTCCTACTGGCAGAACATGAGGGTTCTACTTTCCCCACATATTTGCCAACACTTATCTGTATTTATTATCTATCCTAGTGGGTGTGAAGTGATGTCTCTCCATGGTTTTGAGTTCCATTGAACAGGTGGCTAATTGTGTTGAACATTTTTTTCATGCGCCTATTGGCCATTTGTAGATCTTTTTTGGAGACATTCATATTTTTGAACCATTTTAAATTTACTTGTTACTTTATTATTGTGCTTTAATATACAGAGTGTTAACTTGGACCATGGTCTCTTGAATGCCTCAGAGCTGTGACTATGCTTTTTCCTGGGAACATTCTGTGAAAAGGTGTAGAAAGAGATTTCCCAGGAGCTATTGGTAGTGCCCTGCCTGAGGAATTTCCATGCAAAGGTGTGGAGTGTTTCATGCAAAGGCATGGAACAATAACAGTCTTGACCTTGAGTTTAGACACCAGCTTCCAGGGTCAGAGTTTTGAGCATCACAAGATAGCCACAATGTCTTGTAAGTGCTGTGAACTTCAGTCCTGCCTGAAAAGCAGAAACTTTCCCATATGATAACTATTTGATGATAAAACCTATATAATAAATGTGCTGTGCTAGCTCTGTGTCACTTTCCTCCATCAGGGAAAGATGTCCCACCTGGTCCCAGCTTTCTCTTTATAAATGTTTGTGTGTTGTTTTAATCCTCCATCAACCTTCACCAGGGCTTGGGCATTCAGGTTGTAGTACTATAAGAGTTCTTTATCAATTCTGGATACAAGTCTTTTATCAGATATATGATTTGCAAATAATTTCTCTCATTCTGTGTACTTTGTTAGTTGAGGCTGCTATAACAAGTAGCTTAGATTAGGTGGCTGACACAACAATCACTTGTCTCTTCCACTCTGGAGGCTGAGAAGTCCAGGTCAAGATTCTGGTGAGTTCTGTGCTTAGTGGGGGCCCTCTTCCTGGTCTGTAGACAAATGCCTTCTTACTATATCTTCACATGATAGAGCGATCATTAGGTCTCTCTTCTTATAAGACCCTTGTATTGGTCAGGGTTCTCTAGAGGAACAGAATCAACAGGAAGTATAATTATATAAAGGGAACTCATTAGGTTGGCTTATGCAACCAGAAGCTGGATAGTCCACAATGGCTATCTTCAGGCTGGAGAGCTGGAAAAACCAGTAGCTGTACAGTTCAAGAGGCTGAAGCTCTAGAACAAGAGGGATCAATAGGGCTACCCTAGGATGAAACTGAAGGCTTCTGAGAATCACTGGCAGAGTCCTCTTTGGAAGAGTGAAGAAGCCAGAGTTCAATATTGCCAGATGATTACAGCAGCAATCAGGAGCTTGCATCTGCTGCTGCGTCCTTGTTCTTCCACCTTTAATTCTATCCAAGCCATCATCCTATTGGATGGTGCTGCCCATGCTTAGGGAGGGCCTCCATTTAAGTTGGCTATCCCACATGCCACTTATTCCTAGACACACTCTCATTGATACACCCATAAGCCTCTTCATCCTTGGCATCTCTGAATCCAATCAAATTGACAATTCAAATTGACCATTAAAAGCCCTAATGCCATTCACAAGTTAATCACCTCCCCAGAGCCTCACCTTCAATTATCATTATATTGGGGATTAGGAACTTAAACATGAATTTTCAATCAGTTCATAGCATCACCATGGTTTCTTTTTTACTTTCTTAATGGTGTCCTTTGAAGCATGAACATTTTTAATTTTGATGAAGCTCATTTTTTTTTTCTTCTGATGCTTATACTTTTGGCATTTACTAACAAAGCAATGGTCATGAAGATTTATTTATGTTTATATTTTGTTGTAAGAGTTTTATAATTTTAGCTCTTATACTTAGGCCTATGATCCATTATGGGTTAATTTTTATGTATTCTGTGAAACAGGTTGTCCAACTTCATAATGTTTTTCATATGGATATCAAGTTGTCCCTATGTAATTTGTTGAGAAGACTATTATTTTCCCATTTAATTCTCTGGCTCTCTTGTAAAAAGCTAATTGGCCAAATGTGTAAGGGTCTACATCTGGACTCTGTTGACCTATGCATCTATCCTTGTGCCAGGACATATTTGGTATCAGAATAATATTGGTCTCACAGAATGAGTTGGAAGTATGCCTTTCTCTTTTACTTTTGGAAAAGCTTGTGAAAAATTGATACCAAGCTTACTTCAAGAATGTGGTCGAACTCATTAGTAAAACCAGCTGGATCTGATATTTTCTTGTGGGAAGGATTTGATTATTAATTCCATCTTTATAGTTATTCTAGATATATTAAAAACAATCTATTTGTTCTTTTCCTTTTTTTGCCATAGCTTTATTGAGGTAAAATTGAAGTACAATAAAATGCACATATTAAAATACACAATTAGATCAGTTTTGACACATATGTAACCAATACAATATAAAAAGCATTTCCATTATTTTTTTTTAAATTTGAAATCATGAAGATTGTATTTCCTGTATGATTTGTTACATTAGAAATTAATCACCTTAAGATATATATAGAACCCCACCCCATGTCTCAAATACTTTGAAATTAAATGGCACACTTATAAATATCTCACACATCAAAGAAGCACAAGTAAATAAAAAGTGCTTTGAAGAAAGTGATAATAAAAGCTTAAAATATAAGAATCTCTATGATGAAACAGTAATCAGATGAACATTACAACTTAAAGAACTTGTTTCAGAAAGAAGCTAGATCAACAATGAAATCATTTTCATATCAGGTAATATCAAGGAAAAATAAGAGTATGAGCAAAACTATATGAACTAGAAAAGAAATAACACAGCCATAAGTTGATAAAAATCTAACAAGTCTAATGAAAATAACAAGAATATTAAAATTAATATCAATGGAAGAGGAGCTATCAAAACCACTCTACAGATGCTAAAAATATATATCAAGGTAATATTACAATTATATGCCAAAATATGTGGTAGCTTACATAACATGTTTTATTTTGGAGAAGTATCTGTTTGCTGCTGAGAAGAAAGTGTATTCACCCATTGATGGATGAAATATTATATATATATATACACACACACACATATATATATATGTATATATACATATATATATATAAAATCCAAATTATCAGTTTTTTTTTTGTTCTATGGCTTCTCTAGCTTTTGTTTGGAAGTTCTATTAAGTGGTGACACAGAAGCATGTTAAAGTCACCCAGTATTATTATGTTTTGGTCTGTTTGATTCTTGAAATTGAGAAGGATTTGTTTAATATACATAGATGCTCCATTGTTTGGGGCATAAGTATTTACAATTTTTATGTCTTGTTGATGTATAGTTGCCTTAGGCATATGAAATGGCCTTTTTTGTCCCTTCTGATCAACTTTGGCTTGAAGTCCACTCTGTCTAATATGAGGATAGAAACTCCTATTATGAGATCCATGTGAATGATCTGTTTTTTCCCACCCTTTTACCTTCAATCCATGGATGTTTTTGTCTATGGAGTGAATCTCTTGAAGACAGAACAGTGTTGGGTTTTGTTTTTGAATCCAGTCTGCCAGTCTATGTCTTTTGATAGATAAGTTTAGGCCATTTACATGTAATGTTGTTATTATTATTATTATTATTATTTTTAAAGAGAGAGTGAGAGAGGAGAGAGAGAGAGAGAGAGAGAGAGAGAGAGAGAGAGAGAGAGAGAGAGAGAGAGAGAATTTCCAACATTTACCTTTTAGTTCTCGGCGGACACAACATCCTTGTTGGTATGTGGTGCTGAGGATCGAACCCGGGCCGCAAGCATGCCAGGCGAGCGCGCCACTGCTTGAGCCACATCCCCAGCCCATGTAATGTTATTATTGAGAAATTATTTTTATTCCCTGTCATTTCAATTTATTTCTAGTTTTTACTTTGAATTAGTTTCTCCTTTGATCGACTATTCTCTCCTTTTGCTGATTTTCACTTTTATTTTTCATGAAATATTTATTCATTATATTTTGTAGTGTGAATTATTTCAACTTTTGTTTATCATGGGAGGTTTTTATTTCATTGTCAATTCTGAAGCTTAATTTTGCTGAGTATATTATTCTTGGCTGGCATCCATTTTTTTTCAGAGGTTGACATTCTAACTTTTAGGGTCTGAGTTGGGAAATCAGCTGAAATTGTATTGGTTTCTCTTAAATGTAACCTGTCATGTTTTTCCCCCTGGTAGCCTTTAAAATTCTATTCTTATTTTGTATGTTAGGTATTTTCATAATAATGTGCCTTAGTGTGGATTTGTTGTAATTTTGTATATTGGGGGTCCTATAAGCCTTCTGTATCTGATTATCTATGTTATTCTTTAGGTTTGGTAAGTTTTCTGATATTGTTTTATTGAAAATATTGTGCATTCTTTTGGTTTGTTTGTGCCTGAGCTTTTATCAATCCTGATAAATCTTAAATTTTGTCTTTACATGTCATCTCATATTTCTTGGGAGTTCTGTTCATAGTCTCTTAACATTTTCTCTTCATGGTCAGTTTCATTTTTAAGACTAAATATTTTGTCTTCCTTGCCTGAGGTTCTGCCTTTCAAGTTGGTTGGTGATGATTTCTATGAATTTTTTTTTTTGGTGGGGGGCTACCAGGAATTGAAATCAGGGCTACTCAACCACTGAGCCATATCTCCAGCTCCAGTATGTGTTTTATTTAGAGACAGGATCTCACTGAGTTGATTAGTGTCTCACTTTGCTGAGATAGCTTTGAACTCAAGATCTTCCTGCCTTAGCCTCCCAAGCCATCCATTGAATTTTTAATTTGGCTTATTGATTCCTTCATTTTGAGGATTCCTGCTTGATTTTTTTTTCAGAATTTCTATCTCTATATTGAAATGATCTTCCACTTTTTGTATTTTCTTTCTGATTATATTTCTTATATTGTTCTTTACCTCACAAATCAGTTAGAATATGTATATTCTAAATTCCTTTTCTTATATTTCTTCCACTGTCATATCATTGGATTCTGTTATTAAAGTATCTTGGTTTGTTTGGGTTGATTGTTACCTTGCTTTTTCATGTTATTTGTGTGTCTACCCATCTAGCAGTATGGATCTGAGGTAGTTTAGAGTTTCTACCCTGTGGACTTGTAGTTTCCCTGAAGGTTTCTAGTAACTCACCATTTAGGGGGAGACAAATAATAACAATAATCAATGCAAACAATATGCAGCATTAAATCAAATAGTGCCTACTATGACATCTATAATGTTAATTGTCACAATAAACAGAATTGATATGATCAGTTATTGCTCACCGTAAAAACAGTAAGTTTGCAAAAGGGCTTACAGTTTTGTCACTGCCCTTTCAAATTTCTGACCAGGCACATCTCTCCCAGCTGGTCTTGCAAGCAGCCAGTTTGGAGGGGGCTGGGGAGAACCCTGTGGGTTTCCCCAACCAGTATTCCCCTGTGTAAACTTCTCTGCATGTTTGACTTTTCTCATGGTCATTTAGACACACTGTATGTTGTGCAGCATGGGTTTGTCAGGCCTGTGTTTCAGTCCAAACTTGGTTTTGCTAGGAATTGGCTCCCCCAGCTGCTGGCCCCTGTGCTGTGGCTGCAGAATAGCCCTTTAATCTGTCCTCTGCCTGCAGCCTGGAGAGGTGGCTGCTTCTTTCACACAAAAGGATATTGTGGAGCGCACCTTTCAGTTTAGTCTGTCAGTGTCTTTGATCTCTAAACTCTTCATACCCAGACATGCCTCAGGCCTCCCAAAAAGGTGGGTTACTTTAATTCCCTTGTCCATCCACTTTGCTTGCAGAGGGACCTCTCCAGCTGGTACCTCCAGCCACAGCAGTGACTGTGGTGCTGGGTATTTCATTCTTATTTTATCCAACCTCCTGATTCCCTGATCTTTTTTGAATGTCCAGCATTAAATTCCAGTAAAGTCCCCCACCCCATCCACACTTTTTGTTGTTGTTGTTCACACACCTTGTCAAGAAGCTGTCTGTCTGTTTTCTTGGTTTTACACCATGGAGCAGCCATAAAAGGAATCTTCTCTACTCTGCCACCTTGAAACTCCACAATGTCTGCATTTAAGTCTTGAGTGATTCTTTATTTACTCTTACTTTGTTCTAATTTTGGAATCAGAAATTGTTGACCCTCCATTTTTTTTCTCTTTTTCAACATTATTTTAGTTATTGTGGGTCCCACATTGTTATTTTAGTTTTCAGATCGTTTTATCAGTTTCTTCAAAGTCTAGTTTAGATTTTGATAAGGATTGTTGTGAATCTGTAAGTCAATTTGGAGACTATTGCAACTTCAGCAATATGGAATCTTCTAAATCTTGAACATGGAATGTGTTTCCATTTATTTAGATATTTAAGTATTTAGGTAAAGCCAGTCACGATGGCATACACCTATAATCCAAGTGACTTGGGAGACTGAGGCAGGAGGATTGCAAGTTTAAGGCTAGGCTTAGAAATTTAAAGAGACCCTGTCTCAAAAAAAAAAAAAAGGAAAAAAAATTGTAGTTTTTTCATATATAAGCATTATATTTACTTTTTTCAAATATATACCTGTATATTTTATTCTTTTGATGCTATCATAAGTTAATTATTTTCCTATTTCATGTTATTTTGCTGTTATATAAATATACAATTGGTATTTATATATTACCCTTGTATCTTGCAACCCTGCTTAATTTATTGGTTCTAAGTTTTTCATGGATTGCTTTTTCTCTATGAAAGAATTTTCCATATATAAAATCATATTACCTGAAAATAAAATATTTTTATTTTTTTTCTCTTCCAATATGGATGCCCTTTTTAATTTTCCTTTCCTCAATGTTCTGGCTAGAAATTCCAATACAATGTTAATTAGAAGTAGTGAGAGTAAATATTTCTGTCTTACTGCTAATTTTAGGGGCAAAGCATCCATCCCTGAAAGCTTTTGTACTTCTTTACTGTTTGGGTTAACTTCTGTATCTCTGTGACCAAAAGACCTGAAAAGGACAATATGGAGAAGGAAAGGTTTATTTTGGCTCATGATTTCAGAGGTTCAGTTTACCAGTAGGCTAACTCCATAACTCTAGACTGGAGTTGAGGCAGATCTTCATGGCAGAATTGTGTGGTAGAGGAGAGCAAGTTCAGGAGGGACATGGCAAGTAGAAAGCATAGTAAGAGCTCACCAGGGACATTCAAAGACATACCTACAGTGATCTATGTCCTCCAGTTATGCCCTATCTACCGATCATACCCTAACTGCCCAGTTGTTCCATATCAGTGGAATCCACTGATTAGGTTACACCTCTCAGAATTTAATTATTTCATCCTTGAATATTCTTGCATTGTTTCACACATGAGCTTTGGGGAACACCTCATATCTAAACCATAATATGTACCATTTAGCATGATATTTGCTGTGAATTTTTTTTTGTAGATAACCATTACTAATTTTAAGATATTTTATTCTATTCCTAGTTTATTGAGCATTGTTATCATGAAATGATGTTGGATTTGTCAATTTTTGTGTGTGTGTGTGCATCTGTTGAGATATTCATATGACCTTTGTTTTATATACTGTGAATATCATGTACTACATTATTGGTTAGGAGGTTTAACTACTCTTGCATTCCTGGAAGATGTCACACTTTTGTTCATGGTATTCAATCCTTCATGTATCGCTGGGTTTGGTCTAATAGCATATTTAATATGTCACATCTATATTCATAATGGACATGGATCTATTATTTACCTTTTTGTGATATGTTTGTATCAAGGTAATATATTTGACATATGCTACCCTGATATATTTTGTATCAGATAATACTGGTCTCACAGAGTAAGTTGGAAGTGTTCCTTTCATGTTTACTTCTGGAAGAGCTAGTGAAGAATTGTTACCACGCTTTCTTCAAGCATGAGGTAGCATGGGATAGAATTCATTAGTAAAACCAGCTAAACCTCATATATTCTTGTGAGAAGGGTTTGATTATTAATTTAATCTTTTTACTTATTATAGATCAGTTCAGATAGTCTATTTTTTTTCTTGAGTCATTTTTGATAGTCTTTCTAGAATTGTGTCCATTTCTTATAAAGGTTTGCTGGCATAAAAATTTTTATAATGTATACTTAAAAAAGTTTTATTTTACTAAGTTCAATAGTAATTAACATCTCTTCTTTTATTCCTAATTTATTTATTTGAGTCCTCTCTTGTCAATCTCTTTAAAGATGTGTGAGTTTTGTTGGTCTTTTCAAAGCACTATCATTTTGTTTATTTGGTTTCTTGTTTTTCTATTCTGTTTTATTTATTTCTGTTCTAATATTTATTATTTCCTCCTTTCAACGAGTTTGGTTTTAGTTTTGTCATTTTCCTCCTCTTTGCCTCTCTCTCTCTGAGATCGAGATTCCCTGTATTGCCCAGACTGGCCTCAAATTCCTGGGCCATTTTTCTCAGCCTCTTAAGGAAGAATATTAGTTTAGTGATTTTTAGATCTTTCTTCCAGGATTGAGGTGTTCACAGGTATAAATCTCTCTCTCTGCACACTGCCTTGACTATTCCACATGTACTTGAGAGCATGCGTATCTGTTGTTGATGAGTAGATTGTCCCATAACATATCTGTATATCTAATTAATTTATCATATTGTTTGATTACTTTTTTTGACTAACATTCTGCTGGCTGTTTTCTTCATTATTGAAAAGTGGGCTAGTGACATCTCCAACTATTAATTTTGAATTGTCTGTCTTCAGTTCTTGCAGCTTTTCTAGTAGGGGCTCTGTGAGGTGCTTATATGTTTACAATTGTTACAAATTCTCATAGATTTGGCTTCCTTATGAAATATCTGTCTTTATTTCTGTCTTTTTTTTTGTATTACGCGTTTAACATTTTCATTGGATATTAGTATAGTTACTTTGGTCTTTTCATGGTTGTTGTTTTCATAGTGTATCTGTTTATATCTTCATTTTACCCTATTTCTGTCTTTGAATCTAAATTGTTTCTACTGTTTTCAGTAGGTAGTAGGATCTTGCTTGCTTAATTAATCTGAAAACCTATTACTTTGGTCAAATTGTTTAATTAACATTCATTATTGTTATTCACATTGTTAGATATACATCTACCATTTTGCTTTTACATTTTTATGTCTCATGTAATTTTTGTTTCAGTATTCCTCCTTTATTGTCCTCTTTTGTTTTATTTATATTTTATAGTATGACATTTTAATTCCTGTTAATGATTCTTTAATCATGCTTTTTGAATATTTTCTTTTAGTTGCCCTCAGTCTTAAAATCCAAATTTAAATTTATTTCAATTTATTTAAGATCTATATTAATTTAGTTCCATTTTCACCTGGAAGCTTTATTCTATGGCTCCATGCTCTTCACTCTTCCTTATATATGTGTCACTGACATGTTTGTATAATTATAACTTTGTACAAATTATGTTTTTAGGGAAGGTAAGAAGAGAAAAGAGAGCAAGTATGAATTGGTAGAGTTTATTACATTAATGGTATTTGCCCTCTCTGGTTGCCTCCACTCATTCCTGTGGATTTGAGTTGCCATCTGGTATCATTTCCATTGTTTCTAATGAGAACTCATCTTATATTCTTACTGGCTTTTCTTTTTCTGTAATAAGTTTTTTTTTTTTCTCTTACTGCCTTCAAGACTTTCTCTTTCAAGTATCATGTACATAGGTGTGAGTCTCTGTCTTTGATCTACTAGAAGTTTACTGGGCTTTTTGAGTGTGTAGGTTGATGTTTTTATTTGTTTTTAAAATCAAGTTTGGGGAAATTCTAGCCATTATTTCTTCAAATTTTCTTCTTTCCTTTATCTCTCTTGTTCTACCTATTATACGTTATGCTTGAAGATATGGTGTTTTGGGTTTCTTTGTGACTGTCTGCCATTTTTCTTCATTTTTCCCCCCTTTATCTTCTCCAGGTCATAACTTCTATTGATCTGTCTTCAAGTTTGCTGATTCTCTTTTGCCAATTCATACTGCTGAGCCCCTCCCATGGTTTTTATTTTGGTTTTGTACTTTTCCATCCTTTTTATTTGGGTCTCCTCAATGATTTCTTTTTATTGACCTTCTTTATTTGATGAGACATTGCCATGATACCTTTATTTTTTTTAAACACTGTTTCATTTAGTTCCTTAAACATCCTGTGATAGTGTCTTTCAAGTCTACCATCTAGATCTCTTCAAAGGCAGTTTTTTTTTTCTTGCTTAGTTTTATTTTTTCCTGCGTATGGATTATTCTTTTCTGTTTCTTTAAAGTCTCATCAATTTTGGTTGAAAAGTAGGCATTTTAGATAATATAGTGTGGCAACTCTGAGTACCCATCCCCAACTTGTTTTGTTTGCTTTGTCATTTATTTGTTGAATACTTTGGCCAACTAATTCACCTTCTTGTTGGCTCTTGCCTGTTGTAACATGCCAGAGAAAAGGCTTGTAACAGAGCCGGGAGTGGAGGGCCTGTCGGGGGTGTGTCATGGCTCCAGTGCTGCAGACTCTCACTATCCCTGCTGAGATTTGGTAGATTTTCATGAATGAGGATGTCTTCACTTGACATCCTCTTGACATCACTTGATGTATTTCCTTAGGAAAATTTCCAAAGAGTTCTACTGGATTCTCTGAAATAATTCTACTGGTTAAATTATGTTTTGCTGAGATTTTCTGCTGTTCATTTTTCTGCCATTTTGGAAGCCCTTACTTTCTTCATTAATATCACTTTTATTCTACAGTTACTTTGAAGACAGCCTATTGCCTTTAAAATTTTTTTAAGTTTGTTTTAATTAGTTATACATGACAGTAGAATGCATTTATGTACTTTGCTATATCATACATATATGGGATACAATTTCTCATTTTTCTGAGTATACATGTTGCAGAATCATATTGGTCATGCAGTCACATATATACATACAGTGATAATGTCTGTTTCATTCTATTATCTTTCCTATGCCAACATTCCCTTCCCTCCCCTCCCATCACTTTCCTCTACTTAATTTAAGGTAACACTACTCTTCCCTAGTGCCCCCTGCCTTATTGTGAATTAGCATCCGCATATTAGAGAAAACATTCAGCCTTTGGTTTTGTGGGATTGGCTTATTTTGCCTAGCATGATATTATCCAATGCTAACCATTTACTGGCAAATGCCATAATTACACTCTTCTTTAAAGCTGAGTAATATTCCATTGAGTATATATACCACATTTTCTTTATCCACTCATCTATTGTGGGACACCTAGATTGATTCCATAGTCTAGCTACTGTGAATTGAGTTGCTAGTTGCTATATATATTGATGTGGCTATGTCACTATAGTATGCTGATTTTAAGTACTTTGGGTATAAACCAAGGAGTGGGAGAGCTGGGTCAAATGATAGTTCCATTCCCAGTTTTCTGAGGAGTCTCTATATTGTTTTCCATAGTTGTTGTACCAATTTGCAGTCCCACCAGCAATGTATGAGTGTATCTTTTCACCACACCTTCACCAACATTTATTGTTGCCTATATTCTTGATGATTGCCATTCTGACAGAAGTGAGATGAAATATTAGAGTACATTTGATTTGCATTTCTCTAATTGCTAGAGATATTGAACATTTTTTATATATTTGTTGATTAACTATATTTCTTCTTATGTGAAGTGACTGTCCATCTGTCCAGTTCCTTAGCCTATTCATTGATCGGGGTTTTTTTTTTTTTTTTTTTTTGGTGTTTTGAGCTCTTTATATATATCCTAGAGATTAATGCTTTATTAGAGGTCCATGTGGTAAAGATTTTTCTCCCAATCAATAGGCTCTCTCCTCACATTATTGTTTCCTTTACTGAAAAGAAGCTTTTTAATTTGAATCCATCCCATTTATTGATTCTTGATTTTACTTCTTGAGCTTTAGGAGTCTTGTTAAGGAAGTCAGATCTTAGGCTGAAGTGGTGAAGATTTGGGCCTATTTTTTTTTTTTCTATTAGGTGCGGGGTCTCTGTTCTAGAGCCTAAGTCTTCAGTCCACTTTGAATTGGTTTTTGTGCAGGGTGAGAGAAAGAAGTTTAATTTCATTTAGCTACATATGAATTTCCAGTTTTGCCTGCACCATTTGTTGATTAGGCAATCTTTTTTTCCAGTGAATGTTTTTGGCACCCTTATCTAGTATGAAATAACCATAATTATGTGGGTTTGTCTCTGTGTCCTCTATTTTGTACCATTGGTCTACAAGTCTATTTTGGTGCCAATACCATGCTGTTTTTGTTACTATGGCTCTGTAGTATAGTTTAAGGTCTGGTATTTGATGCCTCCTGCTTCACTTTTCTTGTTGGGGATTGCCTTAGCTATTCATATACATCATCGATGAATCCACTGAAAGAGAAATTAGAAAAACTACTCCATTCACAATAGCCACCAAAAAATAAACTATCTGGGAATCAATCTAACAAAAGAAGTGAAAGACTTCTACAATGAAAACTATAAAATACTAAAGAAAGAAATTGAAGAAAACTCAGATGATGGAGAGCTCTCCCATGCTCCTGTGTAGAAAGAATTAATATTGTCAAGATGGCCATACTACCAAAAGCATTACACAGACTTAATGCAATTTCTATTAAAATCCAAATGGCATTCTTCATAGAAATAAAAAAAGCAATCATGAAATTTATGTGGAAAGATAAGAGACCCTATTGCCTTTTAATAAGTTAATAAAAATTATTTCTGCTACTCCATCTGAGCATTAGCTTTAATAACCTAGGCTTTCTGAAATGTGCCTAACTTGGTCATGGGAATCATTGACACAAACTTAATTTATCTTCAGTAAGAATCCATAGTCTGTGAGAAGTAGCGGATTGAAAGCTAAGTCTACACCTGGATCACTGGTTTCAACATGGTGATTGATTGTGGCATCCGTTTAGATATCTTTGAAAAAGTCTGACTGCAGCATTGGAGATATACAGGGTCAGACCTCCCAGGGGTATCTGTGGGCACTTAGTAGAATTGCTTTTCATCTAGTAGTGAAAAAAAAAACAGATGATAAATGAGCTAAAGAATTGAACCTTCAGATTTAAAGTAAAAGGCTTTAATGACAACTAAAGAAATACAGGTAAAGTACAGAGAACAATTTTGGTTAATAGCATATGTTAGTATTTTCAAAAAAAAAAACAAGGAATTTTGAGACTATTTTGATGTAGAGGAAGAAAAACAGCTGAAATGATATAAAAGAATACCTTGGACCTTTTATTTTTGTCATTGTGAGGAAGAGAGAGCAACAGCACTTTACTGGGTCCTTCAGTGGCCTGCCAGGAGACTTTATAGTTCCAGGAACTACTGTTTCCATCTTTGTGTGTACATTGACGGTGCTGTTGCAGTTACACAGAGGGTCTCTATTCATCTTTAATGAGCAGATGAGGCAAGAACTATGACTTGCTGGTCCAGTCAATATTCAGACATGGAGATAGAAAATACTTCAGTTATTTCAGTGTAATATAAATCCTTGCTTCAGTATTTGGAGAATTTAAAAAACAAAGAGGAGATTAAATAAATTAAATTAAAATAACAAAGAGGAGACCCTGAGGTACACTAGAGACAGATTATTTAAAAAAACTTTCTGGTAATTTCTGCACACTCTTGTGTGTGTGTGTGTGTGTGTGTGTGTGTGTGTGTGTGAGAGAGAGAGAGAGAGAGAGAGAGATTAAACTACTCCCTATTAATAATGAGTTAACATTAATCAAGCACTCACTTTGTGCCAGATATGATCCTGGGCATTTCACATGTATTATCTCATTATTACTCTGTGAGGTGGGAAAACAGGCAGTCTAGCTCCAGAGCAATGCTCAGAGAAAAGGCTGACTGACTCTTCTGTCCTGAACTTAGGTGACAATGAATGGATTATTACACTAATTATTGACATATTAACTATGTTGAGTAGAAATGACAACGTAAGAGAGGAGATCGTAGGTGTTCCAATGTGGCTTATATAACAGCATTGCCATAATTATGGTTATATAAATAGAGCAAATCAAAAGCCAAAGGTAGGTTCTACTGTAATTGAGCACAGGCCTCTTGTAAGCTAGTTTTTCATCCTGGTAGACCTCAAATCATCTGTCTGTACAGTATCGTGAAACTACATATGCTTCCTCAGGTAGTAATACCTTATTCTCTGCTAGATACTTGCTGTTTTTAACTATTAAATTTGTGGTTATTGGTTTTATAAACACCTAAATATGGTTTATAAAATGGTTTATCAAATATGGTTTATCAAAGAAATGGGAAAAAGCTCAGTATCAAAGTTATAACCAATTAATATCCCATTTTTCTGCATGCACATATCAACTTTGCTAGCTTTCTTTGTCGAACATTGGTCCAACAAAAGGGAACGGTTCTCATACTATTGCAATATGTTATGTATGATCAAATATAAAGCTAAGCTCTCTATTTTCACCTATCTCCTATATCCTGAAAGGCTTTCTTTTTAAGCTCAGTATTTTAATTAAGAGAGTGTCATATATTTTTTTCCAGTTCTTTACCTGAAAATTTCTTAGAAAATGTATGCCGGCTTTTCAGTTCACCTTGCTTCTTAAGTAAAACAAGAGAGTAGAATATTTTAGTAATTATCATCCCTTACTTTATAATTGGCAGTTTAAATAATCATAGTATATGTAATAGGGCATTCTCATATACAGCTAAAATTGAAAATGTAAAAGCATCAAATGATAGATGCATACAACATTTGTCACTAGCATGAGACACTAACGGTTTACCCACATAGTGTATGAGCTACCATCACCTCATTTTTATAAATGTAGCTGGTATGAGAAGATATTAAATCACCACTATCCAACATTGGAGAACTGGTTTCTCTAGGTCACTTGGAAGACATTATGATGTTTTCTACTGGAAATAATTTAGCAATTCTTTATTGCCCCATAAATTTAAAGCCCTGTAGCCAGATATTGCTAAATAGTTTAAACCAGTTGTTTTAAAACTTGAACATGTCTGAAAATCACCTGAAGGGCTTATTAAATCCTATATTTCTGGATTTCTTCTCCAGAGATTCTTAATCTGCAGTAGCACCTGAGGTACTACTGTATTTCTACAAAGATTCCAGGTGATGTTGATGCTTTAGACATGGTGACAGCATATTGAAAATTGCCTTTCTGAATAATTAAGATGTTTCTTATTTTTGAATAACAAATCGTGGGATGGGTTGTGTCCAGAGTTGGAGAATTGAGCACATCAAATATTCTCAATTTATCAGCTTGCCTTTTTGCCTCTTGTCATGGTTACAAGATAGGTCATGAAGAAATAAGAATGTTCAGTGAAAGTAGAATGTGGCTTTTCTAATCCACAGGAAATCTATTTCTAGATGCCCCTGTAAGATCTCTCAGTGGCCACAAATGTGTCCAATACCAACCATTACCAAATCATTAGCAACTGGAATGGGATTATCATGTTGGATGTGGGCTAATTATGATTTTTCTCCGGGGAGAAGATGGAGGTTACCTTTCTAGGTACATTGGCAAGTGGAGGAGATTCAACACCCAAATGTAATTACAATTCAGTCAGCAAGAGAAAGCCAGGAGAAGGGTTTGGGGCTGGCAACCAATAGTATCTGCCCTACTAGATACTCATAAGCTATTATAGTTTAGCTAGATAACAGTTAAATGTAATAATAAGAAATGTACCCAAAGTACAATCTGTCCTCCACCTAAAGAGGATCCCAGGTAGCATTCTATCCTATGATGGCTTAATATAAGTAATCCACTCTCAGAAGAGCACAACTCGCTCCAAAGAAGTTGGTTGTTTTCCATCAGGTGACAATGGATTGTTTTTATATATATATATATATATATATATATATATATATATATAAATATCTAACTTAAATTATTAGGAATAAGGCTTGTGAGCTTTTTATTTTCTTGCCAAAGAAGAATTGGAACAGGTGCTGCATGCCTAATCACCTAGCTAGGAATGCAGTTCTTAAGAAGGACTGAGAGAGCATGTGGTGACCAGGATCTGTCATCCACAGAGGAAAGATTTTCTATTCTACATTCTTTCCCTACTCTTTTTGTCTTTTCCTTGCCTGTCATTGTGTTATATCCCATGATATGATATCCAAAAGACTAGACATTTGTATATTTGAGTCACAGGAAAATTGCCACATTACTTTGAAGTACAGGTAAATTCAATGTATCACTTACAGAATACTCATGGGTCTCCCAGGCGTGTCTTTGAGGAATATGAGAATTGGTTTATTTCTCTGTGTCAGAGATTAATTACAGAGTCCACAGTGGTGAAATAAATTCTTGGCTTTAAGAGATGGTATATTAACACTAGTAAACAGCAAAGGCATAATTAGAAAATGATAAGTTTTGAGTATTTATCACCTTTGTTTTTAATATTCTTTATTTAATTGCAGGTTTATATAAATGTATTTTTAATAAAGGTATTTAACTGGCTCACAAGTTTCTTGAAAATTTATGAGCTGTTATGAGCCAGCTCCAGCACATTACTAGATATATTATACACAGGGTGGTAGGTTAGACCTGCTTAAGCCAAGGCCTGGGGTATTCTTCCCTCTGCAGGACTTTATTAAAATTCCCACTGCCTAAGTGAGGAGGGGAGAATTCACACTGCATCATAACTGTATCTCTTCAGTAGAGCCTGATTGCCAGGGCCTGCTTCTTTAGAGTTCATGCTGACCTGTGTTTCCATATTCAGAGGATCCTATAATGTCAACTATAATTCAACTCATATAATGACTCAAGAAGTGACAATATCAAACCCTATGCAATCCTCTTCCCTGTATTTGTATAAACTTCTCTGACCTAAAGATTTGTCTTTTGTGGTTTCATTTGCTGATCTTCCACTTTATTTGAAACAAGACCAACATTCACACTAAATGTAAGAGGGAGGACAGAAAAAGATAAAGATGGAGCCATTTGCTGGATTGAGAGAGATCAGAGATTATCTATGGGACAACACTATTTTTCTTTTTTTTGGTCTCAAACAACTTTATGATAATGACACGTTTTATTTAAGCCATTTTTTTTTAAAAAAAAAAGACTTCATATTTTATCCCTTACAACATCAATTATTATTGTTCTGTATCTTAAGAACAGAGTGCATGGCTGGGCTAATCTCTAAGATGCACTTTCCCCTGTGACAACCAAAGCCACACAGCAAGTGGGAGGGCTGGGGTCCTGTGGATTGCAAGTAGAAATAAACGATCCATTATACTTAAGAACAACAAGTAAACTTCACAGGACCTATAAATTGGACATTTAGGACACAGATATTTTACTTAATGTTAATAGAAACAACCATAGTAGTAGAGCATTTTCCAGACTACTGTGAAAATCATACTCATTATTCCAACTTCTGACCATTGTTGCCCTATAGACAGATTCTGCATATCAGTATGGGTATTGTGAGCACATTTTCCAAGGCAAAAATGCTGAGAACATCTTTGATAGAAATGCTGTTCTGCTTTGGGAATTACATGGCAGTCAGGCAGGTACACAGTTTGGATGATAGAATACTGAAAATTCCACATTGTAGTTGGGGGCCGGCAATTTGACACAATACATAAGATTGGCATTTTCCCAGAAAGCCCAGATGGTGGAGATAGGCATTAACAGCTCTTATTTTCTTAGCTTTGAATAACTGAGACTAGCAAAACAAATCAACAATGCATTTGTTTTTACCAAAATATAATTCTAATCAAAATGGGTATCATTAATTAAACTTGTAATTAATGACACTCAGGGAGCTGCTTCTAAATGAGAACGTACTTGGATAAAGATGTTACACTCACCACTCAGATTTTATGGATTCAGAACATGATGCGGCTTGATGAGGCTGCAGGCACTGAAGGGGCGTGTGATTCAATCCCCTTGTTGTGCTCAAGGAAATTGAGGCATGAGGAGTTATGCTGTCATAGGTGAGTCACCCCCAGGGTGGGTACCAGAGGCTGCAACAGAACCTGGATTGTTGAATTCCAATCTGCTGTCCTCTCACCTTGCCTCACTGTCCCTGGGGTTCTTGCTGAGCACTGACTTCCTTCTGTGGACAGCACTGTTCCTGGTCTCTTCCTGTAGCTCCTGGAGGCTTAATGTTGACTTCAGTCTTTCCTTAGTTGCTGCTAACAGGAAGGACTTTCCTTCCTCAGCATACAGGCCATTCTCTTTGAAACAGTAGGCAGGGCGAAGTGTTCCATTCTCATGTTCTCAGACACCTTGAGCTGCCTTCTTCTGAGTCTCCAGTTCAAAATCAGCTCCTTTTATTGTCCTAGAGTCACTTATTAGATATCTTTTAAATACCTTTTGGCAAAAACAAAAGAAGCAAACAAACCAACCTTGGACATGAAGAAGGTTTTAAATAAAAGTCCACGAGTTCTTCTCACATAAAACTAATATGATGGGCACTAGGTAGTATCTACATGGACTTCAGGACACTCTGTGGGAGGAAGCGTGGCATACAGAGGAAATACAAGATTATGGAGTCAAGAGGACACTGATTTAATCCCAGCACAAGCCAACCTGTCTGGATGACAGAAGTGCTGGGCTACAGTCATGTGGAAATGGAAAACCTTTTTCTCAGTAATGGGATAATCTGATGGAGGTATTCACTGTCTGTTATGTTTCTGTAATTTCAAAGATATTATGAGGGAAGAGAGAAGGAGTATTGGGCAGATAAAAAATGAAATTCTGTCACTGTGATTTCTATCCTTTTTTTTTTTCCTTCCATGAAACTTTTGGGATCACTGAGAACAACTGAATACCTCTAGGGAGGTTCATTTCTGGTTGTCTACAAATGTCACCAAGACACTCTTGTCTGTCCAGTGAGTTATATAAGAAGTTTGCTCACAAGCTTGGCAGCCTCAGGGTGGCCCTGATTGTCTTCTAATTATATCACTCTACCATCACTGGATGAAAAGCAGGAGATACTCTTCAAGGTGACTGTGGTTCTAATCTTATGGTCTTCAGAATCTCCTTTCTTCTTTCCGTGCAATTTTATCATTTACTTAATGCTCCCATAGAGCCAGACACCAAGATGCCTCTACATACCCATCTTGTCTGGGTCATAGAATTCAGAGTTGGGCACCAGAGCAGGTTACCAGCAGGTGCTAAGAATTAGCACTGAGAATTCTGGGGAAAGTCCAACCCCAGATGAGGCAATTATGGGAGCTTACTTTCTGTCATCAGTAGAACCTCGCACTTTTCACCAAACACAGTCTCCTGTAGAAGATCAATGTGGATGAGGGAAGGTGAATGAACTGGCCAATAGCCCCTGTTATCTCTGATCTCAAATTATTCATTCTATATTTTGCTTCCATTAGTCATTTTATGTATACATCTATATATGTGTTTTATATATATATATATATATATATATATATATACACACACACATACACATATACATATATATGCACGTATATACACATAAGCATATACACACACATATATGCATACAAATGCATACCTACCATGTGCCAGGATATACTAGCTAGCCTACCATTCCCACTAGCGGACTATGGTGTTTCCAGTTACTACTGTCATGCTGCCTTAAATGCTTTGTATGTCTCTGTTACCATCACTATCTCACTTAGATGCAGAGTCACCTCAATGGATCAACACTTTCTCTTTTCAGAATGTCTTTTCCCTGGGACCCACCTCTTTGTTTAGCTTTACCTACTAATTTCAATCTGGGTTTGGAGCCTGAGCTCTTCCAATTAGCTAATGAGGGAGTGATTTTATGGTAGCAATTTGCACATAGACATATACATTAGAAATCTATTGTTACTGTAATTAGTTTGAAATTTTTCAGAACATCTCAGAAATCTCTCTCTCTCTAACCCATAGTTATAAAAAAATACCCCTCTGTTTTTAAATTTTCTCTAATAATTTTCTGAAATCTCCTTCCTTGCTCTTAAGCAGAAAATAGATCAGCAGTAACCACCACAGTAAAAAAAATACATTCTCAGCTTTTCCATTAAAGATAAACTAGTGTCTTCTTGTTTAAAGTATTCTTTTTGGATAAATGATGCTGTTTCTTCTAATTTAGGAGTCTCCATTTTGTAAACTCAGTTTTTTTAAAGTAATCTCTCCTTCTTTCAAGGTTTTACTCTCTCTCCCTTTCTTTCCTTTTTCTTGTATTGTCAGAGTATAGGAGAAATTGTACATAATTTTACAATGTTTGGCTGTGGGTGGCCTTGGGCCCCTTGTTAACTTTGTTGATGCCATTTGGTTGAAACATAAGTTATTTTAGCTGAGGTGTTGATGTCTGGTTTTGCTCCATCTTCTGGTGATGTGTTTGGGACTGAGTGAACTCATAGTCTGAAGCTCACTTTGGCTGCTGCTCGGGAACTTGGCATCACCCTCTGCCTGGCTCCTTAGCTCAGCTTCCTCAAGGGCTAAGGACCTGGGGGCTCCACCTCCCTCCTGGTATTGAGATGCTTTGGTCCTCAGCCTGCACTTCTGCAGCCTTTTGCAGTCACGTAGGTATTTCTGAGTCTTCATAACACTATGAACAAGCAGTAGGGAAAGAGGAGAGTGATATTCCTGGACCACCCATTTAGACACCTCATTTCACAAGCAATACTCTATTGCTTTTGCCACATGTTGTACGTGATGGAGGGAAAGTACAGCACCAACCTAGATGTTCATGGATTCTCCTTCAAGTTAACTAGAACTTTCTTATTGAGCTTCTGCCATCCTGAACTTTCTATCTGTTGCCCATGTTTAGGGAATTGGGTACAGACTTTCAGAGAATCAGCAACCTCAGCCTGGTCTTTATCTCTGAATTTTTTTTCCCTAAGGTTAATTGCTTCCTCCTTCCAGAAGCTAGAGGCATTTATATTTTTTCTTCCTCTGTGTCAGAGGGTATGCCTCCATGAAACACTCTTTTTTTCTATAGAATAAAGCTCTATGCTCAGACTATTAAACTTTGCTCTAGATATGTAAAAGTAAGGCTTTGGAGTTTAGCAAAGCATTTTGTCCCTAAAGAAAGCCTGTTTTTCAAGACTGTTATGTTATGGCCTCAAGAAAATATTTTTTGAAGTTTAAAGCTTAACAATGATTTCTTTATTCCAGGCGGCATCTGACTTCCCTCAGAAATAAAAGAAACCATTAAATCAGAAGCCAGAGGCAACATGATTTATGGGGATGGAAGAATCATTGTTTTAAACATCTCAAAATAGAATCTTCTTTATAAGAGTGAGGATTGTGTTTCATTTCTGAATGCCTGGCGTCTAGCTCAGCATCTCCTACACAGTAGGCACTCAATAAATGTGTCTTGGATTAAAGGAGAGTCTTGTTAGTTTTTCTTCAGCTCACTCTCTATATTATACCTTTGGATAACTCAGTTTATGTGAAATTAACTAGAGTATGTCTGTGAATTAATGAAGATGACTGTATTGGGCTTGGTTGGTATATTTCCTGTATTTACCTAGTCTTACCCAACCACTTGGTCTAGTTTCACCTCACTCCTAACACAATGATGCTTCAAACGCAGGTATCTATACAGGCAGCATCAACACCACCTGAGAGCTTATTAAAAATCCAGCTGGAAATACAGCTGAATGTGAAAGACTTGCCTTAGCAGATCAAGGCCCTGGGTTCAATCCCCAGCATTGCAAAGAGAAAAAAAAATTCAGAATCCATGCCTCATCCTAGAATTGCTGGATCTGAAACTCTGAAGTGGGGCCCAGCAGTTTATGGTTTATGGTCTAACAAGCCCTCTGGGTGATTCTGATGTTTATACTGAACACTTTCTAATAAGGATCTAGCCCAGGATCCCCCAAGGATAAGGTCTAGGACTTATTATAGCCCCTTATTATAAGTCTAGGACTTATTATAGCACCTGATAGGAGCCTCAATCTCTCCCAGACCTGTATTTTGCTAGAGCAGATGATCAGAGGTTCCAACTTCCCAGGGAGACCCAGTAACACGACCTGACAGTGCTCAAGCACTTGCTGGCTTTGATAGACATATTGAGGTGATGAAAGAAAGTCTCTTAGAAAACTTGGACAAGTCAGCTCAATATTCTTGTGCATGATAGTAATATGGATTTAAGGCAATGCGAATGTGTGTCCTGAGGCCCACATCAAAGGTCTGTAATCAGTAAGACATGTCTTCCTATTCATTCCTGAGAGCCAGAGTCTTATCACTCAAAGTCTAAATGGCATCTTAAATCAGGACTTCATAAAGATAATTAAAGAGGACTTTGAATAACTACACCTTCACCATAGAATTTAGAGGGCAAATACACTCAGGAGTTCAAGTAAGCATGATTAGAAGCTATATACCACAAACTCCTTCCAGTATATAATGTGGTTCCAATGTTAAGTTTTCAGTATATTTTTACTTAAGAATTGGTGAAAACCTTAGGGAAATAGCTCTGCCCTGCTACTTTTATCTTGTTCTGTTTTTTAGTCATCCAATGAATCTCTTCTAAGTCCCATCTGTTCCAGGTCCCAGGACACCTGCCTTTGAATGGTTCCCTTCCCTCATCCTAAAAAAGTTCCAATTTATCAGTCGTGTTCAAAGTTCACATTGGTAGTAGAGAGCCTTCATCAACAGTATGGGCATAGCTTTTTTCCTCTGATCCTTGCCTACTGTAAATTTCAAGTCAGGTCTGAAACTTGAGGAGATTTGCTCTCCTGATGGCTGCTTTCTGCCCCACTGAGGACTTAGCTAGCTCTTCCTCTTTGTTCTGAGGTCTTGCATCTCTGTGAACATCTGTGGCTATTCCTTTGATGGAAAAACACTTTCTAATCTGAGGTCATTATGAAAGTCCACCACCCAGCTCCCTGCCTGGAAGTCACTTCTTGATAATTCTTATATGTGATTGTCAAATTTTTATCTTCCATTTATGTAGCCACATAAAATATTTTCCTTTAATTCTTCTTATGGATGAATATGTATAAACATTTATTAGTAACAGAAAGACATATGAGGAAAACCTAACTATAAAAAGGTTTTGGGACTTTGGACAAAGAAAACATGAAGTAGTATGGTTGGGTAGTAAGCCATGGAGGTAAAGTGTATGTACCAAGATCTGTGTCCACACTGATAATAAATGGCATGGACGTAGAGGACTCCATGTGCATGGTTTAATAAGCTCATCTATTAGGACTCTTGTCTTTTGGAACTGAGACCAAGACAATGGGAGATCAGAATGGCCTAGAAGAATATGCAGGGATTTCCTGAAGGTCACTGTGGCTGAACTGATGCTTGTGGAGCCAACTGCAGGGAGAAAGTTAGAGACTGGTTGGGTGTAAGACTGGTTGCCTGAGCAGAGACCAAAGGAAGAATATGAGTTAATTCATGTAGCTGTAGCCCTCATCAGAATTCTTTAATAATACTCTATGTCAAAATTAAGAAATCTTAAACCCTAGGAAGTTACCCTTATTAAAAGTTCCTGGTCTGTACCACAGATATTCTTGTTATTTATTTCTAGGGTCAAGCTCAGATGACTCCTCTTTATCTAGTGGCCCAAGAGACTTTCCCTCATTTTAAAAAATGTTGAACTTCAGGATAAAGAACAAATCCCTGACCATGAACATTAAGGCCCTCTAAGATTTTTCAAGAATGCTAAAGCATATTTTCTTCTACAAAGTAATTCTTAATATCACTGAGTATAATGTCACTTTCTCTATGCTGTTGCTTTCTCCAGCATCACCACATCACCTTTGGAGCAAAGAACAGCTGCTCATTTACAAGATGGTTAACAACTTAAAGACAGGGACTGCCATTTGCTTCTGATTTCCCAGTGCTTGGTAAAGAACAGGTTCTCAGAAAAAAAAAATTCTATAAATGCCACCAAGTGAAAGTTATTCCCGTCTCTTTAAGTGAACAGACATTGCTCATTTGTATTACAAATCAGTTACTAAGCAAAATTACCATAGTGAATCATGTTGTCACCATTGCTTTCCTTTCTTGTGACAGCATTGTCTGGCTTTGGTATTGGGGTAATAGTGATACCAAAAGTTGGCCTCATAAAATTGAATTGGGAGACTGAATTGGGAAGTGTTGCTTTCTCCTCTAATTTTCAGAAAGAGGTTGTTTTGGATTGATATTTTTTAACTTAAATGTTTGATAGAATATACCAGTGAGGTCATCTGGGCCTTGACTTTTTGTGTGTGTGTGTAGAGATATTTTAAGTTATTTCTTTACTTGATACAGATTTGTTCAGATTTTCCATTGATTCTTGAGTCCGTGTGGATAATTTGTGTCCTTCTAGAAATGTGTTCATTTCATCTGAGCGGTCTAATTTTTGGTATTAAGTTTCTTATAATATTTGCTCATAAATCTTTTCATTCCCTATGTTCTGTTTATAGCAGGCCTGCACCATGTGGTATATCAACTTGGCTAGGTTGTTGCATTCATTTATTTCATCAAACACTAATCTAGGTACTGCTGTGATGGTGTGTTGCAGTTGGGGTGAACATTTGCAGTCAGTTGACTTTAAGTAAAGATTATCCTTGATAATTGGGCTAAGCCTCATCCTCTCAGTTGGAGGTCTTAAGAGTCAAGACAGGTTTCTCAGAAAAGAAGAAATTTTGCCTCAAGAAAGACTACAGCACCAAGTTTAAGTGTAAGTTTATAGCCTTCTAGTCTTCCCTAAAGATTTTAATATTGTGGTAGCCCCGCAATAGCATGAACCAGTTTCTTAAAATAAGTCAGTTTCTCTCTCTCTCTCTCTCTCTCTCTCTCTCTCTCACACACACACACACACACACACACACACACACACGCACATACTCCTTTTGATTTTTTTTTCCTGCAGGACACTAATACATATTATCTTTCCTTAATTATTTAGTCCCACTGTTACACTATACATTAAAACAATCAACCGTATTGAGTTATAACTTGATTATATTAATTGCACATATTTTAATTGTACAGTTTGATGATTTTTTGAAAAATATGGACACTCATATGATTATGCCACAAACAGGCACTTTACTCTTGAATGTGGTAGATGGTTATGATAATAAAAACATAACCAACCAAAATTCATGAGAAATTATTAGAACAGTATTTATAGTATAAAATAGCATTGCAAAGGGGAATGGACACAGGATTGGACCCTCCTTCCATTAACTTATAAAAGTTTGGTTGTCCAACTCTTGGTCCTGAGTTGGTCTTGTGTCTCAGTTTGACCAAGTAGGAGGAGTGAGCTTTTATGTTTTTGATGACATAATATACATTAAAACTCTGACCCTCTACAGTGTACATTTCTAGGTCATTAAAAATCTGTATGGAGCCTTAGGTACTGCACATTTTTTAACTTGAATGATGGGCTGTTGAGCCTGTTTTCCAAGCCTACCTTCTTCCCCATCATGCACCCCATGCGTTTCTGGATTATCTGTTATGCACATCTTGGAACTTTTCACCCTAAAAAGCAGAGATCCCACTGGAAGAATGAGTATTCAAGATGGCTCAAACTTAGCTACCTTATGTGAAATATATATTTGCTTACCAATGTTGGGGGTGTATTCCATTAGTGTCTCCTCTCTTTACTCTGCTATTTCTGGTTTCTCAATTAACATTTGGTCTTTACAACTGTGAAGGTTATGGAAAAGAAAGTGCTTAATGAAACACACAATAAAGTTGTTTACCCACAAACTCTTGAAAACATACATCATTCTTTTTCCCAAGAACTTTCTCATCAAGCTGCATGCTGAGTATATGGCAGCATTGAAAACCATTATGAAACCCAACCCAGGAGATGTCTGGCTACAGAAAGATGCCAATCTCCCCTTTGATACAACTCTACTGGTATTCTGAGTAGCCATCTTTGTTTCTTTTTGTCACTTGATTCTTGAAGGTTGGAACAAGAAGACACTGTTGAAAATCCAGTCATCAGTTGAATGAATAAAAGTTGAGGGACAGAGAAATCGAGGAGGCCTTTGGTTTTCTTTCTTGATACCACTGGGTGGTGTTATTCACCAGAGAAACACACAAATACAGTAGGTTTTGGGGAAAGATAATGATTTAATTTTAATTTCAGTGAGAATGGCAGGATAAATTCAATTTTTTCCCAGGGATATCATAAGATTGAATATGTCACATCTCAAAAGTGCATTGAATGACAAGAAGATATTTGACTGATGGTTAAAAGCTCAGATGTCCTTCATTTGGGAAAGTGGAAGAGAAAGGCTTAATGTGCTAAAGTAAGGAGAGACCAGCTACCATCATGGAAAAGACGTTAAATTTGTGCCAACCAGCTGGCTAACTTTTGATTCATCATCACTAGTTTCTAATGAATGGATACCTGTCTCAAAGACCATGACATATAAGCCCCCCAATTTTCCTTAGATTTCCTTCTAAGATTGGCCAGAATGGACACAGTTCTCCAAAAAGAGCCATTTCTATATAGTTTTGATTGCTAATGGCACTTTGAGTCATTCATAAATTAATTAAGCATAAATATGTAATTACTGTTTGATACTTTAAAATCTAAATATTTAAAACCATAATTCCCTGATGTTATGAAAAAGTATCATAATAATAGAATAATCTACTGAATATTTAATACACATTAAAGCTGATCAATATACATATGCTGAAAAAGAATTCATTAATATAGACAATTGTTAATTTCCATAATTTATAATCACACTGTCTTGAAACAATACCTGAGATCAAAATAAATTTGCATGAGTGATTTGGGAAGTAATCATTATAGCTGCTTCTTAATGAGTATCATCTTCCCCTTAGCAGATTTTCTTTCATCCTGAGCACAACCTTTCAAGTTAAAGATTAAAATTCCCATTTTATTAACAAGAAGACAAAGCCACAGAGGTTTTAAATAATGTTCCTAAAATCACTTGGTTAGATTTGAGCTAAATTTGATGTGTTAAACCATGATATGTTAAACCCCTCCATCTATGTTCTTTCTACTTTACTTTCCAATCAGTAATTGAATATGTCATATACAAGTTTGGCCAAAATTAAAAAAAAAAACACCTGCCTATTCTTATTGTTGCTACTTAGTTTTTCTTCCTGAGAGGAAGAAAATAGATAGGTCCATTTCTCTCTTTCTTCACTTACATATTAACTTGCTGTGTATGATTTTTACTATTGTTATTGTTGAAGTTCATGGTGCCTAATAAATGGACACTAATTTAAACAGGATTTAAAATCAACTAGAACATTGAAGAACATTGGTTATCATCAATGAATGTGCTTTAACCCCTACATGAGAGATTCTGACTACATATTGTACCAGAGGTCAATATTATTAAACTTTCACTCCACACAAACTTAATAGGCAACTAAGCTATGAGTATACAAATATTCATAAGAACAAAAAGCTAGCATGTGATCAAGAAACCCATGAAAAGTGATTCAGTAAAAGTGAGTGCATGTGTTACTACGGCGACAATGTGTGTGTGTGTGTGTGTGTGTGTGTGTGTGTGAAGAGGATCACCTCCCTGAACCTGAGATGTGTTCAAAGGGATGCCTGATGGGAATCTGAAAGGTTATTGAGGAGACAAAGTATGGGGTAGTATTCTTAATATAAAAATAAAGGCCAAAGAATGGAAATCGAGAAAAGAACTTTATATATTGATATATTAGTTTTTCATTGCTTAAGATAAAGGGAAGTGAAGGGAGGAGAGAAGAAGGGATGTGGGATAGGAAAGATGATAGAATAAAACAGAAATTATTACTTTATGTATATATGTGACTACATGACCAACATGATTCTGCAACATGTACACTCAGAAAAATGAGAAATTATATCCCATCTATGTATGATATATCAAAAATGCATTCTACTGCCAAGTATAACTAATTAAAACAAATTAAAATTTTTTTAAAAAGAAAGTGAAAAGGGAAAAAAATCATGGTATTTTCAATTTGAAGAGATCCTAGAGTTCACTTAGTAAAGAATTTCCTATCGAGTTTAAGAATTCTTACTCCAAATGTCACAGAATATTTCCTGAAAGCAGCATTCTCCCAGTTGTGTCTCTATATGTAACTGATGTCACTGACATTTCAAAAAAAAACAAAAAAGTATCACATTTGAAGAGTAACTCCAGTCCTGGAGCATACTGGTCCTGGAACATACTGCTTTAAAACTGCCACTATTTTGGATTCCCGTGGTGCAAAGAACTTTCTTTGGGCCAAAGTAGATATTCAGTACATTAGAGTTGACTGCCAGACCAGCACCCTGGAAGCAGTTCGATGGAAAATGAAATCATTTCAGTGACCACATGGAAATCCTGCCCTACTCATTCCTGTGACACTTATTGATGCTGAAGGACCTGCTAACTGAATGCACAAGCAAGATGGGGCAGCCAGGCTCTTTACAGCATGTGCAGTGTAGGGGGAAGCCCCAGCTTTTTGTAAGGGTGACTGCATAGTAATTGGCTTTCAGTATAAATTACTCATAGATTCCTATTTGTGTCAGGGTAAAGGATAATCTTAAGGCGAATAAGTGCTAAAGGTACAAGACACAACCACCCAATTATAGGGAGATTCTTGCTTTACATGCACTGAAATGCTGGCAAGTGGCTTAAAAGTAGGGAAATCTTAGAGCTAAAATCATCTTTATAAAGTACTTACTCCAATCCCTTTTTTATTACTTCTGTGAAAAAATACAGTTCGGAATATTTTCTTCTTCCCTAAAGTTGTCCTCAATGTTGGTTCACTTTTACGAGCCTGCATGCAATTCTTCCAACTTGATCAAGCGGATAGACCTAGCCCACCATGCAGACTTATTTCTAAGCCAGTGCTTCCATGAATGTGGAAAAGTCAACTGTGCTTTGTTAAAACAACAGAGAGAGAAAAGAATAAATAAACCCCGAAAGCTTCACATTATCTGCTTTTTAAATGTTTGTCTATAAAAATACATATTTTCTACCTAATAGATTTAATTGGTTTAGCTCACACTGTGTGCTCCTGATAAGAGGCTTTGTGTGTTTTCAGACTGATACCACCTATTTAAATGTTTTTATTAGTGCATTATAGTTATACATAATATTGGGGTTCATTATGATATAATCATACATGCGTGGAATATAAGGATTGAATGTTTTCTCTCATATGCAGATGCTATGGCAAAATAATGACTAAAAGGGAAGCATCCTGTGAAAACAGAGGCGACATTGTAGGGTAGAGGAAGGTGATAGAGGCGGAGGAATTAAGGACAGGAAAGGGGGAGAACTAGGGAATGAAATTGACCAAATTATGCAATGTACATACATGAGTATAGCACAGTGAATTTCAACCTTTATGTATATCTATAAAGCACAATAAAAAATACTATAAGTATATAGAGAAAACCAGTAGGGTAGAGGAAGAGGAACACTGGAAGGAGAGAGGCAGTAATGGGAACTCAAATGGAGAAAATATATTCCATGCATATACGATTATGTCTTGATGATTTGCTCGTCAATGGATGGATGTGGAGAACGTCATAGTAAGTAATGCTACCATGTTTAAAGAGAGATTGAGACATAGGAAGTCATTAGTGACGACTCCCTAAACAAGTCTTAATCATATGAAGCTATTTTCACCTTTGTTTCATCTTTGGAGCCTATGCCCCGAGATGAACAAAGAATAAGGCACTGCCATAATGTTTGAATATAATAATATCCTGATCTTAAGGAAATCCCATTTTCCTGGTGAAAAAAATTAAAGGAAAGTTTAACATCAACCATACTTAAGTATTTACCAAAGGCCCACCAGATGTCAATCACTGTCTGATGCACATGATCTGAAAGTAGAAAAAATACACAGTTATCTTCATCTCATAAAAATATAAACTTTAAGTGGTATAGACAATTCATTACATTAGCATGATATTTAATTTAGGAACATGAGTATTTCATATTACATCTATTTTCATCAATTCTGAAACTTTTTACAATCTCACATTTGAAAAACAATTTTATCAGACTTTTACATTCAATTCTAATAGCAATTTAAAAAACTCATTAGTAGATGCATTGTTCTTATGCACCTAACACTTTTACAAAGAATAGGGTTTTCACCATAATATAAGTTGAGATAATGATGCTATGCTGCAAGAATCAATATACATAACAACCTCACTATTATTTTTCCTTCCTCCTATGAGTGGATATTCATGGTTTCCCTAAAGTAGCTACTTGCTATAATGCCATTTTTTGTTGTTGTTTTAGATGGACACAATATCTTTATATTATGTTATTTATTTATATGTGGTGCTGAGGATTGAACCCAATGCCTCACAAGTGCTAGGCAAGCTCTCTACCATTGAACTACAACCCCAACCCAAGCCCTACAATGCCCTTTGAAGGAGTGGCTAAAAAGCTTATTTACAATGCTATCTGGTGATGGTAATGATGATGTCATAGGAGTAATTACTAGATTTGTGCTTAATTTATTTGTCCTTTTTTACTGGTTCTGCAAGGTGACTTCTACAAACATTGTAACTTCTGCTGATTGATGTTATTTTGTGGTAAAATATTTTCCCAAATATTTTTTTTTCTTCACAAACAAAGCATTTGAGAAAGCTTTTCCCCAAATCCTATAACTTCACGAGCACTTAAGTAAAAATAACTCCTTGGCCAAGAGAGAATTTTTGAGGGAAATGCAGTTCACTCAATGTTTAGATATATGTGGTAGAACTATCCATTCTTAGGATTACACCTTTTCTGTCAGTTTTCTATTCTCTCACCCTCCTGCTTTGGGACCTTTTTAACAGAGGAGATGTAAAAAGCTAATACCTGGTGGTGTCAGGGTCTTTATAATAATTCTGTATTTTCATAGAAGTCAGTGCATGACAGATGATTTCTCTGGGGGCCTGTAATACATTCAGATTATAGTGTTGGGGGCAGAAGGTAGTTTCTAGCTGACTGGGCTTCCTTATGCATTTGCCAGAGGTATGGCAAGAATCAGCAGCAGCCATGCAGCAGAATGAGGACCTAGCTTTATGTGCAGTTGCTGGAAGGATTGCTTCTATCAACACATGTTCATTGAGCATCTACTGGGAATGGTTTAAAAAATTTCTGAGCACCCTAGGGAATATGTTCTGAGTCTAGGTTTGCTCTTCTTCCTGTTCCTCAGCATTGACAAGAGCTCCTTCCATCACTTCATAAAGAATGATAGGCTGATCTAGGACTCAGCTTGTAAGCAGATGTGTGAATGACACTGTTTTGCCAATCATCAATATATTGGTTTAGCCATCATAATATGAATGTGATCAAACTAGCCTTCAAATTGTTATTTTCTTGGCAGGTGAATTGCATGCTTAACACAGGGTTATAGTTTGATCCCAAGGTCAACACTGTCAAAATAAAACATAATTATATATCCATAATTTGGAAAACCTTAAAGATGATTAGTTTGGGAAATGAAGGGGGGCATTAATCCTAAAAACATGTATGTTTTCTGTTTCGTTTCAACATATGGGCAAACCACAAATAAACATTGTCGAAATATATTGTCATATTGCTGAGGTGTTATGCATCTTGCCTTTCTGCAATAAAAATTGTGCATATATTTTCTTCCATAAAAATTTGTTGCTTCATGCACAAAAACACACAATTTGATATTTCATAGCACTATCAATGGTCCATTTTTAGAATTATGCAGATTTAGATGCATAATACAGAATAAAAGTAACATTTTTTTCTTTAAGTCATAGAACTGGCAAATTGCTTCATACATTGTCCTTGGTAGGATAGTTTCTTTTGAATTAATAACCTATTTTCAAGACTTCTTTTGAAAGTAAAATTGTAAGTCAAAATGGTTCACATAAATTTGATTTGTTTTGCATAGTTTGAATTATGCTAGAAATAATCTTGTATTATTGTCTTATAATCTTTTAAATGCAATCAAATTAATAATGGCCACAATTCAATAGAGCAATAGAAATTGAATGCAATTCCCACATAGTATGTGACAACTTTGTGACATCAATTTTCTCCTTTGTGCTAAAAAATGGACTAACTAAACAAAAAAAAAAACTGTTAAAATTTAGAGGGATGATGTCAAAGTTGAATATCAAAGTGCAGGGAAATTAATGTTAAGTGGACATACTGGAAATTTTATTTGTTCAACACTCATTCCTCCAGGTCCATTAAGACTCACTGGTTAACCTCAAAGAAAAACTTGAGGTTTATCCTTCGAAACTCACAATTTCTGGTGTGGTTGCCAGCTCAGAGTCCTGTGGCATTGATAATTCGGCCCCAGTGTTTTTCACTAGTCTTCAGACAGAGCAGTAATTCTAAGTCAGACAGACCTGGTTCAAGTCTGTGTCCCACCCCAGCACTATAATCAGAAATATTTTTTCTTCCCTCTGAATTCCTGTGATAATAATGGTGTCTCTGTTGTAGTGATATATCTTCCTACCTTGAATTAAGGTATTCAAGTTTATATCTTGTTCTACTAGACTGCATATTTTAAAGGTTAAAGATTGTTCCCTATTTGCTACTGTGACTCCCAATAGCACTGAATCCTGGGTTCTCCACATAGTATGAACCCAATACCGGTGGGCTGAAGGAATTTCAGAAAGGAAATAAGGCCTTTTAATTTAATTTAAATGTATTTGAGAATTAAGCAACAGGTACAACAATATCCAACCTAGTCCAAAGTTACATAGCTAAGTAATCTATAGAATTGATATTATAGAAACCTATAGAGTTAAAAAACTTTGATCGGAATTTACTCAATTTTACCATGACTTGCTTAATCTAGGTGTATGAAATTATAATTCAACAGGTTAAAAAAACAGTCCTTCCCCTTAAGTTCTTGTTTTTAACCAATTCCTTTTATTAGTCATGGACTCCAAAGAATCAGCTAAGTAGCCAATGCCTGATACTTTGAGAATTAATGACTGGACCACTACTCACTAATCACATCTGGTGGTAACAATTAGGTAAGCATGATACTCAAAGTGTGGTCATTTAACCAGAAGTTTTGGTATCCCCTGAGAACTTACCAGAAATGTAGACACTTATGTGACAGCTCAGACCTGCTGAATCATAGTCTACATTTTAACAATTCCCCCTGGAGATTTGCTTGTTCATTAAAATTTGAGAAATACTGACCTTGGAAATTTATTTACAGTACAGATTCTCAGACTTTCTCCTGAAGAGTCTGGTATACTGGGTACTTTCTTGCAAACCCATGATTTTAGCATCAGCTATATATATAATATTATTATAAATATATAAATATTTTAAATCCTAGAGTGTAGCCCCAAACCACCAAAGTAGTCCATCAGGGACAAAAATATTTTAGATAATAACCTCTGAAATTTATCCCTCTTTACACAGTTATAAATGTTAAATAGATGGAAGGGAAATAATTAAGAAAAAGAATAAATATCTATTATAAAACTGTTGAGCTCACACCGATAATCTGCATTCGGGATGTTTTGATGTTGCCAAAGTACAAGTTTGTGATTAGGAAATAAATTGTCTAATTTTTTAACTTCAGCTCACTTTGACAGAGGTATCTTAATATTGTATTTTATGTTTCTTTATACTGTCAGCAGAATTTATTCTCTAAGGATATTATCCATATGAGATGCACATCTGCATTGTTACACTATAAAACACAGTATCCTGGGGCATCTTGTTGTAGTAGAATGGCCACTCATGTAAGAAATAATCAAAACAAATAAACAGAAGTTATTTTTATGTATGTATATTCAGAGTATGCATAATGTAATGTGTTATTATACTCATAAACACAAATGCATGTATACAGTTTGATGTATGGGTGTATGAATATAGATCAACACAAAACACAAAAGAATCTACTAAAGTGACTTATCAAAAGCCTTGGAGGAAGAGAGATCCAACATGGCGGCGAGCACGGAGAGATCAAGTCTCTGACCTCTTCAGCTGTGCGGGCATAGGGAGTCATAAACAGTCTAAATGCTGTTTGCTCAGGATCACTAGGCAATGCTGAGCTGACGTGGATCTGGGGCGAACAGTCTGGGCCTCTCAGAACACACACTGAGCCCAGATCAGCTGAATTCAAGCTCCCGTTCGCCTGCTTCCCGCAGACAAACAGCTGTGACTCAGCACTAATCCATCCCGCTGAAACAACTGGTCGGCCCTTCTGATCCTACGGAGGTAAATGCCAACCGAGCCTTCATAGGTAGTGGCCACAGGTTTGAAACGGGGCTTGGGAGAGACGGTCAGGACCACCCGTTGCATTGGTCACCCGGCAAAGGGAAACGAACTGTCGCCATTTGCAAGAGATACCACCATGGCAGAGAACTGATGTCACTAGACTGCTGTGGAGGAGATAACTTCATTGAAACCTGCGGCTACAGGTGTGTAATCCCCTAGTCTTCCCTCTCCACACATCGGGGAAACCTTAAGGGCCCCTCCCAGCTCTCCCATGAGCGTGATAGCCAGACCAAGGGAATCAGAAGTGGCATGGGACCCGCAGTGTGGAACTCCCGGCTACTGCTCCCACCAGTGCTGACAACTGAGGTCTCTTGCAACAGCTACCGGGGGCATGGCTACCGGAGGGCAAGTAAAACTCCCTGAGGATTCTCAGCCCCAAGCTCTACAAACTTAGGGTCTGAGGGAATGGCAAACAGGGAGAGTGTGCCCAGTCGTTCATGAAAACAGGGCTCCCGGGAGCAGCAGACCTGGTGTGTAGCCAGTATTGTGGTGAGTGTCACCGGTGAGAGGGGCCTGGCTAGAGGAAAAGTGGGGAAGTGACTAGACACAAGAGGAGGCCCTAGGCACTCAGGATTGGAGACTCGCCCAGTCTGGGAGGAGCTGCTGCACAGTGATTGGTTCCCGCGTATGGACAGGAGAAGCTTGGCCTGGTGGGCACAGCACCACCTACTGGAAGAGAAGTTAATCAAACTCTATGACTGCATTTATTAGTTTTTTTTTTTTGGAGGGGGGGGTTCATTTTCATTTTTCTTTCTTGTTTTTTAATTTTTAAAAAAATTTTTTAATGGGGCTGGGGCTGTGGCTCAAGTGGTAGCGCGCTCGCCTGGCATGCGTGCGGCCTGGGTTCGATCCTCAGCACCACATACCAACAAAGATGTTGTGTCCGCCGAGAACTAAAAAATAAATATTAAAAAAAAAATTATCTCTCTCTCTCTCTTTCTCTCTCTCTCCTCTCTCTTTAAAAAAAAATTTTAAATTTTTTTCTTCTAATTTTAATTTTTATTTTATTATTATTATTTTTAAAATTTTTTTTTCTTTTTTATTTCCTATTTTTTTCTTCTTTTTTTTCATTTCTTATCAATTTTCTTATTTCCCCTTCCTTGAATTCTACCTGCTTACTCTCATTCTCTTTAGTGACTTCTTCCCTTCCCTTCTAATACCTTTCCTCCCAAGCATCAAATAAATTTATAGGAGTAAACAGTAACTCAGCAGTCAAACAAAACAAGAAGTAACATGAGCAGAATGAAAAAGAAAGGAAGAAAAGGAGTACAAACAATGCAGGACAGCCTAAATATTCAGGAGGACCTAGAGTCATCAGAAAAATGGTCATATAAAGAACTCAAGGAACACCTTAGACAGATGGAATGGAACCTTAAAGAGGATATTAGACAGCAAATTCAAACAGTGAAAGAACACATTGAAAACGAATTACATAAACAGATAAAAGAAGAAGTTAAGCATCTTTATCAGGAGATAGAGATTATAAAAAAATCAAACAATAATTCTAGAAATGAAGGAAACTATAAACCAAATTAAAACCTCAAATGAGAGCATCACTAACAGAGTGGAGCAAGTAGAAGCCAGAACGTCAGATAATGAAGACAAAATATATCATCTTGAAAAGAGTCTAGCCAACTCAGAAAGGCAGGTAAAAAATCAAGAGAAAAACATCCAAGAGATATGGGATAACATAAAAAAAAATCTTAAAAGTCATCAGGATAGAGGAAAGTATAGAGATTCAAACCAAGGGAATGAGTAACCTGCTGAATGAAATAATTACAGAAAACTTTCCAGAAATAAAAAAGGAAACGGATATACAAATTGTAGATGCATACAGGACACCGAGCATACAAAATCACAGTAGACCAACGCCAAGACACATTGTTATGAAGATATCCAATATACAGAACAAAGAGAAAATGTTAAAAGCTATAAGAGAAAGGAGGCAGATTACATTCAGGGATAAACCAATAAGGTTAACAACAGATTTTTCATCACAGACACTGAAAGCAAGAAGGTCATGGAACAATGTATTTCAAACACTGAAAGACAATGGATACCAACCAAGAATTCTGTATCCAGTAAAATTAAGCTTCAGGTATGACAACGAAATAAAAATCTTTCATGATAAACAAAAGTTAAAAGAATTTGCAGCCAGAAAACCAGCATTGCAAAGCATCTTGAGCAAAACACTACACCAGGAAGAAATGAAAAACAATAACCAAAACCATCAGTGGGAAGTGCCTCAGTAAAGACAGAGAGCGGGGGGAAAGATAATCATGGAGAAACAAACTAAATTTTAAAGAAAGGATAAATAATCACACATGGCTGGAAGTACAAACCATATATCAATAGTAACTCTAAATGTTAATGGCTTAAACTCTCCAATAAAGTGACATAGGCTTGTAACATGGATTAAAAAACAAATCCAACAATAGGCTGCCTCCAGGAGACACATCTGATTGGAAAAGACATACACAGGCTGAAGGTGAAAGGATGGGAAAAAATATACCACGCACACGGTCCTCGTAAGCAAGCAGGGGTGGCCATCCTCATATCGAATAAAATCGACTTCAAGACTAAGTTAATCAAAAGGGATAAGGAAGGACATTATATACTGTTAAAAGGAACCATTCACCAACAAGACATAACAATTATCAGTATTTATGCACCAAATAATGGTGCTGCGACATTCATAAAACAAATTCTCCTCAAGTTCAAGAATCAAATAGACCACAACACAATAATTATGGGTGACTTCAACACACCTCTCTCACCATTGAACAGATCCTCCAAACAAAAGTTGAATAAAGAAACTATAGAACTCAATACCACAATCAATAACCTAGACTTAACTGACATATATAGAATATATCAACCATCATCAAATGGATATACTTTTTTCTCAGCAGCACATGGATCTTTCTCAAAAATAGACCATATATTATGCCATAGGGCAACCCTCAGTAAATATAAAGGGGTGAAGATAATACCATGCATTTTATCTGATCATAATGGAATGAAACTGGAAATCAATGATAAAAGAAGGAAGGAAAAATCCTACAACACATGGAAAATGAAAAATATGTTACTGAATGATCAATGGGTTACAGAAGACATAAAGGAGGAAATAAAAAATTCTTAGAGATAAATGAAAATACAGACACAACATATCGGAATCTATGGGACACAATGAAAGCAGTTTTAAGAGGAAAATTCATTGCCTGGTGGTCATTCCTCAAAAAAAGAAAAAAACCAACAAATAAATGAGCTCACACTTCATCTCAAAGCCCTAGAAAAGGAAGAGCAAAACAACAGCAAATGTAGCAGAAGGCAAGAAATAATTAAAATCAGAGCGGAAATCAATGAAATTGAAACAAAAGAAACTATTGAAACAATTAACAAAACTAAAAGTTGGTTCTTCGAAAAAATAAATAAGATCGACAGACCTTTAGCCATGCTAACGAAGAGAAGAAGAGAGAGAACTCAAATTACTAACATACGGGATGAAAAAGGCAATATCACAACAGATGCTACAGAAATACAGAAGACAATTAGAAATTATTTTGAAAACCTATATTCCAATAAAATAGAAGATAGTGAAGACATCGATAAATTTCTTAAGTCATATGATTTGCCCAGACTAAGTCAGGAGGATACACACAATTTGAACAGACCAATATCAATGGATGAAATTGAAGAAGCAATCAAAAGACTACCAACCAAGAAAAGCCCAGGACCGGATGGGTATACAGCGGAGTTTTATAAAACCTTTAAAGAAGAATTAATACCAATACTTTTCAAGTTATTTCAGGAAACAGAAAAAGAGGGAGCTCTTCCAAATTCATTCTATGAGGCCAACATCACCCTGATTCCGAAACCAGACAAAGACACCTCAAAGAAAGAAAACTACAGACCAATATCTCTAATGAACCTAGATGCAAAAATCCTCAATAAATTATGGCGAATCGAATACAAAAACACATCAAAAAAATTGTGCACCATGATCAAGTAGGATTCATCCCTGGGATGCAAGGATGGTTCAATATATGGAAATCAATAAATGTTATTCACCACATCAATAGACTTAAAGATAAGAACCATATGATCATCTCGATAGACGCAGAAAAAGCATTCGACAAAGTACAGCATCCTTTATGTTCAAAACATTAGCAAAACTAGGGATAACAGGAACTTACCTCGACATTGTTATAGCTATCTATGCTAAGCCTTAGGCTAGCATCATTCTGAATGGAGAAAAATTGAAGGCATTCCCTCTAAAATCTGGAACAAGACAGGGATACCCTCTATCACCACTTCTATTCAATATAGTTCTCGAAACACTGGCCAGAGCAATTAGACAGACAAAAGAAATTAAAGGCATAAAAATAGGAAAAGAAGAACTTAAATTATCACTATTTGCGGACGACATTATTCTATACCTAGAAGACCCAAAAGGGTCTACAAAGAAACTACTAGAACTAATAAATGAATTCAGCAAAGTGGCAGGATATAAAATCAACACGCATAAATCAAAGGCATTTCTGTATATCAGCAAAAAAACTTCTGAAATGGAAATGAGGGAAAAACACTCCATTCACAATATCCTCAAAAAAAATAAAATACTTGGGAATCAACCTAACAAAAGAGGTGAAAGATTTATACAATGAAAACTACAGAACCCTAAAGAGAGAAGTAGAAGAAGATTTTAGAAGATGGAAAAATATACCCTGATCATGGATAGGCAGAACTAACATTATCAAAATGGCGATATTACCAAAAGTTCTCTATAGGTTTAATGCATTGCCAATCAAAATCCCAATGGCATTTCTTGTAAAAATAGATAAAGCAATCATGAAATTCATATGGAAAAATAAAAGACCCAGAATAGCAAAAGCAATTCTAAGCAGGAAGTGTGAATCAGGCGGTATAGCGATACCAGATTTCAAACTATATTACAGAGCAATAGTGACAAAAACAGCATGGTACTGTTACTCATTCCAGAGTAAGAAACCAGCATTTGTAAAATGTACAACCACATTTCTGTATATTATCTTGCTTATTACCAAAACAGGCGGGTGGACCAATGGTATAGAATAGAGGACACAGAGACTTATCCAGAAAGTTACAACTATCTTATATTTGATAAAGGGGCTAAAAGCATGCAATGGAGGAAGGATAGCATCTTCAACATATGGTGTTGGGAAAACTGGAAATCCATATGCAACAAAATGAAACTGAATCCCTTTCTCTCGCCATGCACAAAAGTTAACTCAAAATGGATCAAGGAGCTTGATATCAAATCAGAGACTCTGCGTCTGATAGAAGAAAAAGTTGGCTCTAATCTACATATTGTGGGGTCGGGTTCCAAATTCCTTAATAGGACACCCATAGCACAAGATTTAATAACAAGAATCAACAAATGGGACTTACTTAAACTAAAAAGTTTTTTCTCAGCAAGAGAAACAATAAGAGAGGTAAATAGGGAGCCTACATCCTGGGAACAAATTTTTACTCCTCACACTTCAGATAGAGCCCTAATATCCAGAGTATACAAAGAACTCAAAAAATTAGACAATAAGATAACAAATAACCCAATCAACAAATGGGCCAAGGACCTGAACAGACACTTCTCAGAGGAGGATATACAATCAATCAACAAGTACATGAAAAAATGCTCACCATCTCTAGCAGTCAGAGAAATGCAAATCAAAACCACCCTAAGATACCATCTCACTCCAGTAAGATTGGCAGCCACTATGAAGTCAAACAACAACAAGTGCTGGCGAGGATGTGGAGAAAAGGGTACACTTGTACATTGCTGGTGGGACTGCAAATTGGTGCAGCCAATTTTTAAAGCAGTATGGAGATTCCTGGGTAAGTTGGGAATGGATCCACCATTTGACCCTGCTATTGCCCTTCTCAGACTATTCCCTGAAGACCTTAAAAGAGCATGCTACAGGGATACTGCCACATCGACGTTCATAGCAGCACAATTCACAATTGCTAGACTGTGGAACCAACCCAGATGTCCTTCAATAGATGAATGGATAAAAAAATGTGGCATTTATACACCATGGAGTATTACGCAGCACTAAAAAATGACAAAATCATGGAATTTGCAGGGAAATGGATGGCACTAGAGCAGATTATGCTTAGTGAAGCTAGCCAATCCCTAAAAAACAAATACCAAATGTCTTGTTTGATATAATGAGAACAATTATGAACAGAGCAGGGAGGAAGAGCAGGAAGAAAAGATTAACATTAAACAGAGACATGAGATGGGAGGGAAAGGGAGAGAAAAGGGAAATTGCATGGAAATGAAGGGAGACCCTCATTGCTATACAAAATTACATATAAGAGGTTGTGAGGGGAATGGGAAAATAAACAAGGAGAGAAATGAATTACAGTAGATGTGGTAGAGAGAGAAGATGTGAGGGAAGGGGAGGGGGATAGTAGGGGATAGGAAAGGTAGCAGAGTACAACAATTACTAATAGGGCATTATGTAAAATTGTGGATGTGTAACTGACGTGATTCTGCAATCTGCATTTGGGGTAAAAATTGGGGGTTCATAACCCACTTCAATCTAATGTATGAAATATGATCTGTCAAGAGCTTTGTAATGTTGTGAACAACCAATAAAAAAAAAGCCTTGGTGGAAGGGATGACTTTAGTCAGTTTTCTTTTTTCCTTTCAAATTTTATATGATACATTGATATTGTCAGATCTATTGCCAGAAATAATGAAGGCCAGATCTCAATCAAATACACTATAAATTCACTTCTAGCACCTTCCAGAGTGAGAATAACTTATTTTAGTGTCATTAGGGTGAATAGCGGGTTCCAGTGGATCACAGGTCTTCCTGGAAAAGTTGTTTGGAATTCAAAAGCCGTTAACATGGGGAATATAATAGAGGATGTACCTCTGTAAAAATCACAGCCTGACAAGCAGACTGTGTGGTGGGCATGAATCCCTTTACCCTCAGCAACAAGGGCTCAGTGGAAATAGTTCCATGCAGTGATCATCTCCTTTACCTCCTCCAGGAAATTTCTTTCCTATTCTCAAGCCTGAATTTGTCAGGTTGCCAGGGTAGTCTCCTGTGATGACAGGAGTGTTGTCTTGAGTTCTGGTCTTGAATACTGATATTTAGGTACTGATTTTTAGATATTGATGGACATTACCTCAAACTTTCCCCTTCCTACAAAGCAGTTCCTTCCTCTCTTTATCCATGTACATCCTACTTGTCTATTTAATGCTTTATCTACTTACTCATACACATACTTTCATTATTCCATACCTATTTTCTGTACATAAGTCTTAATATTTCAGTTACTTCAAGTGGTGGCTCTATTATTTAAATTTCGTATATTCTACTTATGAAGTGTTAAGTTCTCGATATACTTTGTCAAGATGTAATATGTTGAGCAGTTTAAAATTTATTCCACAAATATTTATTCAATGTCTGCCATATAATATGAACTCCCCCAAATAGTAGGGATGTAAGATAGAAAAAAAGTCGTTTTTCTCAGAGAGCTTAATTTTAATGGTGGAGATGAACAAGTAGATTACAGACTGATAATTAACCTGATGGAAAAAGGAGAGAATGTATTAGCATCCAACCCAAAACTGAAATGGAGGAGAAATTTCCAGAGGAGATTGCTTTGTAAGCAGGAGTCTCACAGCTAGCAGTCAGAGAAAAAGGGTGGTGTGAAAGAGAATCCAGCTAAGGGAAGAGCATGTCATTCTCCTTCACTAGAGAGAACATGGAAAGCTTACAAACCTAAGAGAATTCCACTGTGGTGAGGTTTGCATTCCAGAGTAAGAAACCAGCATTTGTAAAATGTACAACCACGTTTCTGTGTATTATCTTGCTTATTACTCACAACAATCTCAGCTGACATACAGGTAAGGTTTATAGAGATGAAGTAAGTTCCTGGCTCAAAGTTACACTTGAGCCCCCACTTCCTAATGCTGGATCTCTTTAATTGTTACCTTCTGCATTCTAATACATTGCCACTCAGTATGTATAAACTGTTCAGTCATTCTCAGAGTTTGGATAAATCTAGTTTCTTATTCAGCAGATATCTATTTTTTTTCTGCAAAAGCACTTGTGTCTCCATATTATCTAAGGAAAGACTATTTCTAGAGACCGTGAGACAAATACCTCAGGAGAGATACCTGGAGAGGTCAGTTAACTCAGAAGTGACAATAATTAAAATCTAAATGATGACAAGGATGGTTTATTGGGCAATAAATCTCACAGAGCAGTACAGATTTAATGTGAGTATCTGGAAAGAGCAGTATTTTAGCAATTATTCAAGGAGGATTCTAATGATAATTTTCTAGAGCTACTGGTTGTAATTTTATTTAGCAAATAATTTTGAATTCTTTTCAGTCTTTTATTATATGTACATTGGCATTTAAATTACAAATAAGATAAACCTGAACCTTATATAGAAAACTCAATTCACATGCTTAAAAAAAATAGAGCTTAACGTAGTGAGGCCTAGTGGAAAATATACCTGCTTTTAACCCAGCTTCTTTTTTTTTTAAAGTGTTTTTATTTGTGCTTTATAGTTATGCATAGTGGTGGAGTTCATTTTGACATAATCACATATTAAGGAAGTATAACTTCCTCCATTTCAATCCCTAGTACTTAAATTTCCCCACCTTTCCTCCTCCCTCTCCCTGTTTCTCTTCCTCCACTCTAGAGGTCTCCCATTTATTTATTTATAAATAAATAAATTGGTGTTTGGTAGATATACCTATAGGTGGGATTCACTGTGCTATGTATCATTTATAAAGATGACATAATTAGGTCAATTTCTTCCCACAGTTCCTCTTTTCCCATCCCTCCTCCCTTCCCCTCAAACCCCTGCCTCTACCCATTGTCCACCCCTTTGTTTTTCTTATTTTGCTCTAACTTTTGCATATAAAAGAAAACATTTGACTTTTGAGTGAGTCTGGCTAATTTCATTTAGCATGATGTTCTCCAGTTTTCCATCTTGTTACTGGATGCAAAAAAATTACCTTATTTGAGCCCCCATTCCCTGATTTATAACAAAATCTAGCTGCTGCTTCTTCTCCTTCCCCTTTCTATTCCTCCTCCTCCTCCTCCTCCTCCTCCTCCTCCTCCTCCTCCTCCTCCTCCTCCTCCTCCTCCTCTTCCTCCTTCTCTTCCTTCTCTTTCTGGTACCAGAGATTGAATCCATAGGTCCTTAACCACGGAGCGACATCCCTAGCCTTTTTTATTTATTTTTTTTTATTTTGAGACAGGGTCTTGCTAAATTGCTGAGACTGGTGTTATACTTTGATCCTTCTGCTTCAGTCTTGAGCTGCTGGGATTACAGGTATGTGCCAGCATGTCTGGTAAAATCTAACTTCTTAGGTTATTGTGAAGATTAAATAAGTAAAAACCTACCATTTATAGTCAGATAAAATCTAGTTGCTCAGTAACAGGTATTTGAATTTGTTCAATTCTTATTCAGTTATCCTGCATCTCTTTACATTGAAATGAAGGTACTTCGTGAAATACAAATTGTTATACAAATATATCTAGACATGGCCTGGCACATGAATGATGCTAAAAAATTATTAGGAGAGTAAGTTCACTCCTAAAAGAAAGGCAGACCAAAGATATAAAAATTCAAAACATCCATTTGGACAGAAAACATCCTGAGGTGAGAATGACATGGGTATGAGGAGAATTGTCACCTAATTGTCATAAGAAAAATCAACCAAAACTTGGAAATAAAGCAAAAGAGGGTGGCATGGGTTCTCAATGTCATACCTGAGCCCTGCTTAAGAAATCCACCCACAGATTACCTAATTTTCTATAAGAATGTAACTCTGTTTTATTACGGTTGATTATGGCCCAGATTTTGTGAAAGTTAACATGTTTGTTAGCTTGATGACTTGTCTCCTAGAGAAGCACTTTTTCACAGATGCAAATGAATAGATAGCTCTAATCATTACAGTTTTATTGCCTGGTTAGAACATTACCCTGCCTCTTCCCTGGCTTAGCAAACCGATTTCAGCATATCTTCTCTGTATAAATCTCTGTTTCTCAAGTGCTGTTTGAATCAGCTTTGCCATTCTGCTGGTTTCTTCTCTTATGAAATAAATAAATCTCTGACACGTATACAGTATTCTATACTTGTAGAATGCTTTTAACAATTCAAAAATTAAGCTTGACAGCTTTGAAGAAAATTTATTTACCATGGGGATTTTCAAGGACAGTGTAGGAAAAAGAGAAAAGGACGCATTTACAGTTTCGATATGAGACACTCTCTTCTGTGAAGGGGGCGAGTAAAGACATGAACCTTTTTTCGCCTCATTTGCAACGCACTTTTGGCCTTGTTATAGAGTTAGCAGAATGATGAAACAAATTTGTCTAGTAAAAGCAAAAGGGAGCAAATCACAATTACTTTGAGATAATCACATAAGTTGGATAAGTTGGGGTATTATTGCTTAGAGGAGCATAAATATTCTAATAATCACATTAAGGGAGATGTACTCTGGAGATCTACCCTTTGCTTTTATTTGTCCATTTGTCTTTCTTTTCTGTAGGGGAAGAGACTAGAAAGTTCCTGGGCATTCTGGATGATGGGGAACTGTGGAAGCATTTAGAATTCCTATTAAAAGGGTGATGAAAAAGCACCATTGTTTAGGCAAGGGAGAGTAATCTGATATTTTGGATATACAAAGTTTAAAAGGAGAACCCTAGGAGGAGATCAGCCTAAGGAAGATGTATGTGGTTCTGGGCTCTGAATCTGTGGCTTTGTGATTACTTAGCTTACCGTGCTCAAGAATTCTGTAGTAAGCTGGAGCTGGGACTTGGGTTGGCACATGGAAACTCAGTGGACTTCTGTGAGTGGTTATTATGTCAGATACAAAGCTCCACGTCCTTCCTGGTTCCAAGGTTCAGACCAAGGGCTACTCTGTGGATAGTGTTCCCCCCTGGTGGTCGCAGCAGGAGATGCATATTAATTTCTTTAATTCCCCTGATTTTGCCCTGGTGTCAGGAACTCATTCTTTGGTCAGGCTTAGTACCGCAAGAATTAAAGAGATGACACAGTGAGTGATGGAAGGTTATAGAAATGTCATTATTGAATGTGTTTTGTAATGGCTCAGAATATTGAGAATTAATGGAACCTTTTAAGAAAACATAGCTTTTTTCAGGAGATGAATGAATGATAGATGAATGAAACAAAGGTAAAAGTGTGTGTGTGTGTTGGGGGGAAGTGGGGGTTTTCCAGGTAAAATAATATATGATAGGGGAAAGAGTAGTCCAAGGACATATTTTATTTTTGTGACAATAATATATTCATATTAATCAGCATTAAAAGAGGAGCAAAAACTTTTCATTGAAACTTAAAATCAACTCCTGAAAAATATTAGGGCCTATGGTAATTTTATGCTACAAGTTAGCACAAATTTGGTGGCTTAAAACAATGCAAATCTATTATTTTACAGTGTTGAGGTTTTTGCAGCTAAAATGGGCCTCAGTAAGCTAAAATCAAGATGGGAGGGGAGGGGAGGGGAGGGGGGATAGTAGGGGATAGGAAAGGTAGCAGAATACAACAGTCACTAATATAGCATTATGTAAAAATGTGAATATGTAACAGATGTGATTCTGCAATCTGTATTTGGGGTGAAAATGGGAGTTCAAAACCCAATTTGAGTCAAATGTATGAAAGATGATATATCATGAGCTATGTAATGCTTTAAATAATCAATAAAAAAAGTAATAAAAAAAATAAAAAAAAAAAAGATTGGGACAAGGATGCCTTCCTCCTAGAGTGTCCAGAGGAAACTCTATTTGCTTGCCCTGGCTTTTCTGGCTGGTAGAGGCTGCCTGTGTTCCTGGACTCCCACGTATTTCAAGCCAGCAATGGCTAGTCTAGTCTTTCTCAGTCAGCACCTCTCTGACCACAACCATCCGTCGCCCTCTTCTACATTAAAAGGACCAACTGGTGTAGAATCATCTCTTTTTATTGAGTTCAGTCTATTTGCAACCTTAATTCTGTATGCAACCTAAATTATCCTCTGCCATGTAAAATAATAGATTTGTAGTTACCATGGTTTAGGATATGAACATCTCGGGATGGGGACATTATTCTTCCTGTCACAAGTTACAAAGGCAAGGAAAACAAGACAACCTTTGAGAAATATGGAATGTGCCTTACTGGATCACAGATAGCATTACAAAGACATTATTCTATTCATGGTGTCATTGACTTTTTTTAGTGCATTGTGAATGTTTGTAAAAGTCAGTGATTACTATTAGAGGTTTTTAAGTCAAATTCATTGTGATTTCATATTATGGTAAATTAACTTTGGGTAATAATTTCAACCATTTATTTTTATAAAATAAATTTACTTTAAGTAAAAGTAGGTTCAATGTCCTTTTAGTGATTATAAAATAATGCTTTTTTTAATATAAATTACAAGAAAATAATAGAGAAATATATAAAAAGGAAAAGAAGAAATTCATGATCTTGTTTATAGAGCCAATCCCAAGTATATCTTAGAATTTCCTGTTAGGTATTTTAATAGGGGTAAAATCCTATAACAATAACTACTGGTTCAGATAATTGGAATTATCCTTTATCCCTGGCAGTTATGTTTGTATCACAACTTTATTTACTTTTCAGAACTCCTTTGCATAATGTATCATTTAAATAATTTCTTATTATTAGACATTTCGCAAGATTACTGTTTCCTTTTAAAATCTACAATTAAAAAAATAAAATTAATAATGTTATAAACCTTTTTGTATATCCTTAACTTTTTACATTTCCTGTTGATTTCCTTAGGATAAATTGTAGAAGTATGTTAAATGGTAACAGGTATCAATTTAAATTAGTTTTTTTTCCTCAAGGACATAAATGAATAGAAAGGCTAATAATCCTGAAGAATAGAAATCTTATTATAATAACAGTGGGTAATTTAAAGTAAACCATATTGCAGAGTCATAAGAATGACTTTTGCATATAAAAATTGGTTGTTTGTTATTCATAAGGTTGCATTATGCTCTCATACAAACTGATTTTATCAGTGTGTTTAAATCTCACTTTCATCCTTTCCTTGGGAGTAGTTCTTACATCCTGAGGCTAAAAGGTGATGAGATCCTTGTACAGGAAGTGAAAATAAGCCACAAAAGATGATTCCACTCTAGTTTGAAGAGAAGACAGATATGCAGCTAAGGGCAGCTACTGCCTCAAGTCCTTAGGGCACCTCTCTGGGTCTTTGCTTGTCAAAGGATGGCTGAAGAGATGACTGATTTCCTCTGGCTCTCACACTTTGTTAGTTTTTAGTGCTCTAGTGCTCGGCATTAAATAAAATGTTTTGATATGGAAAATGCTGATTTACATTATTTATTTATGTATCATCTTTACTTCCAAAAAGGCCTGTGGCAACTTAACAATAAAAATGTGAGTATAATAGGGCCAAGAATCACTTTATAATAAAAGTCAAATTACTCAAACTCTGTGCCTCTGTTTTATTGGTGAAAAGGGAATATGAGTATCGATACTATACAGCTGTCAAGTAGATTATACAGGAAAAAAATGTAATATAGAATAAAAACATGTATATACTGTAATATACACATACATATTATATGTGTGTGTATATATATGTGTATATATATTTATTCGTCTTCATGTGTATGTATGTGTGTGTGTGTATGTGTGTACGTATGTGTATATATATATATATATTCAGTTCATGGTCTGTAGACTTCACCTCTTTCACCTCTATCCTTCCAGGTAAGAAGGGAAAAACAAGTACATACTGTAACAAAACAGAGTGAGGAACATTGCAGTCATTAAGTACAAAAATAGTCTCAAGCATCCTAGTATTAGAGCAAAATGAGAAATATGGTTGCTGATGGAGCTGATGCCGTCTGGTAGCTGAATTGCAAAGCATTTTTCTGAGTGAATCTTATAACAAGAATCTTTAAATCATCTGCATCACCTATTGTATATCTTTGGCAATACTGTGAAAATACGTCTCATATAAAAGATTGCAGATGTTTAAATTCAAAATGTAAAATCTTCTGGTAATATTTGAAAACTCTTAGAATTATTTTAGTTAAAATTTTGAGTCCATTTATTACTAATAAGTCCCAACAAATTTCCTAAATAACTGACAATAATTTAATGGGTTTAAAGGTAAATTCTTATGAATAAAGAACTTCATAATAAGTTGATAAGCTGTGACCTACTGATTTAACTCCTACTTTAAGGTCAAACCAAATACAAAATACAGAGAAATGCTCAAAGCATTAAAATATTTACTGTAGCCTTATTTTGATAGGTAATCAGACATAGCTTTAGTAAAGTTCAACAATATGTCATGATAAATGCTGATATATATGTCATAAATGCTGATATATATATATATGTATATATATATACATATATATATATATATATATATATATATATATACTTATATAAATTAAATTGTTGGAAAATACACATAAAATTGCCCTCTTCACCATTTTTAAGCATAAGTAAATTCACATAATTGCACAACCAATTTTCAGACTTTTATTTTCTGGTAAACCTGAAATTCTATTAAATATCTGCTCTCCTTTTCTATTTATCTCCTTTTCCTTGTGACCACCACTTTATTTTCTGTCTCTATGAATTTGTCTATAGTAGATACTTCATATAAATGTAATAATAGTACAGTGTTTATCTTTTTGTGACTGACTTTATCGCACAGGTAACATTTTCAAGGTTCACCCATGTTGTTACACATGTCAGAATTTCACGTCTTTCTAAGTCTAAATGATATTGTTTATATCTACTATGCTTGATTCATCTATTAATCCATCAAAGGACACTTGGGGTGTTTCCACTTTTTGTCTATGGTGACAAAGGCTGCTATGAACACAAGTATACAGATCTCTCTTTGAGATTTTGCTTTCAGTTTTTTGGGGGTATATACCTAAAAGTGGAATTGTTAGATTTCATAGTAATTCTACTTTTTTTTTTGAGGAACTACCATTCTGTTTTTCACTGTGACTGTACCATTTTGCATTCCCAGTTCCTGCCAATACCTGTTATGTTCTATTTTTTCTTAGTGGCCACCCTAATGGGTGTGAGGTGGTATCTCATTGTGGTTTTGATATACATTGCCCTAAAGATTAATGGTGTCAGTCCTCTTTTTTGTTGACTCATTGACCCTTTACATATCTTTCTTGGAGAAATTTAGAGAAATGTCTATTCAAGTCATATATTGATTTTTAATCAAATTGCTTTTGTTGGTTGCTTGGTTGAGTTAGAGGAGCACTTTATTTATTTGGTGATTTACAAATATATGACATGGAAATATTTTCTCCCATTCCATAGGTAGTCTATTTTTTAAAATTTTAATTTGTTTTTTTAGTTATACATGACAATAGAATGTATTTTGACATATTATACATACATAGTAAGTGCTCTATTGTTAATTTAGATGGAATTCAATTTATTCATTATTACTTTTTTATTACCTACCATAAATATATGTGTATATTACAATGGTTATGTATAAATGGAAAATGTGTAACATGAGTATGATCACATTAACTGAAAGAACAGAACAAAAATTGTATATAAGAAGTCCTTAATTTAAAACATAAAAGGCTACTGTGTAGTTTTAAGTCACACAATTGCAAAATTGAGCATTTTGATATAAATAATTCAAATTCATGTTTGCATTTCATCATGTTTCATTTCATTTCATACCATATAAATATCTTAACTGATCATGAAGTCAAACAGAAATATGTGCTAAAGAGTATTTTAAGTCTGTAGTAGCAAATATTTAAATTAGAAGTCATATTATATTTACAAATTCAATAATAATAGTCAATATAAATTTTTACATGAGGTATTTGAGGCTTTTAAAAATACAAGGAGCTGACTATCTCCCCAATTATTCAACTTATTCCTACTTATGTGTATTTAGTATTTAATATAAAAATATTAAAGCTGACTATCTCCCCAATTATTCAACTTATTCCTACTTATGTGTATTTAGTATTTAATATAAAAATATTAAAGCTGACTATCTCCCCAATTGTTCAACTTATTTCTACTTATGTGTATTTCTTATTCTACTTTTTGCTACTTATTTGTTTTTCTACCTATTCCTTCCTATTTATAGTAGCATATGCTTCACTATCTTGAGAAACTTTGTATTGCATTCAAATTTCACTTCATATATTTATTCATTCATCTGTTCAGTTGTTTTCTTTTTAGCATTTCTTGTGGATACAGTGGGAAATGACACAGATGATGTGCCTGTCCTCACGGGGTTTGCATTCTGTTAGGGAAGGGAAAATATTATGCAGAGAAATATATAAACAAGTGAGATGACATCAGAGAATGAAGTTTCTTTGATGGGAATAAATCAGGAATTGTCACAGTGTTGTGGGGAGTTATTTTGAATTTCTCTTTAACAATGGCATCATTTGTTTTGCTTGCATTTATGCCTAAAAAAATGTTGAAAAGTTTTATCTTAGAGAAAGTGCAGTTTTAATGACTGGTTCTCTCTCTCTCTCTCTCTCTCTCTCTCTCTCTCTCTCTCTCTCTCTCACCAGGGATTTGATTCTAGAGGCATTTATCACTGAGCCACATCCCAGCCTTTTTATTTTTGATTTTGAGACAGGGTCTCACTAAGTTGCTTAGGTCTTGCTAAGTTGCTAGGCTGGTCTTGAACTTGGGATCTTCTAGCTACAGCTTCCTGAGTCCCTGGGATTACAGGCACCAGGACACTCAGCTAGTTGTCATTGTTGTTATTCTTCTTCTTCTTCTTTTTTACCCAACAATTCCTTGCTTTTCCATTTCAATAATAATTCCATTGCTAAGTTATTAGGATCCAACAATTCAAACTGTGAAAGAAAATCTTTGCAGTAGAAAATTTGCTTTTTCCTTTTCATGTTATTTTTTAATTGATGTATTATGTTTATATACAAGAGTGGGTTAATTACATGAACATGATCTAATAATATTTATACATGGTACTGGGATTCACTTCATGTACATGATTTAACAATATAATGGGTCAATATTGTTTCCCAGTATTTACCTTTTCCTGTCCCTCTTCTCTCCCTCTGGTCCTTTTCCTCTGCTCTAGTGATCTGCTTTCAATTTTCATGAGACACCCCCCACCATGCCCTTTCTTTTCCTTTTTTCTCTGTAGCTTTTACATATGAGAGAAAACATATGACCCTTGACCTTGTGAGTTTAGCTTATTTCACTTAACACAATGCACTCACGTTCCATCCGTTTTCCTGAAAAGACACAATTCTATTTTATTTAATGGCTGAATAAAACTCCATTGTGTATATATAGCACATTTTCTTTATCCATTCATCCATTGTTGGACACTTAGGCTGATTCCATAGTTTGGCTATTGTGAATTGTGCTGCTCTAGAGATGGATGTGCATGAATCACTATAGAGTGATGACTTTAATTCTTTAGGGTAAATTCCAAGGTGTGATATAGCCAGGTAGTTCCATTCCTAGTATTTTGAGGAATCTCTATACTGATTTCTATAGTGATTGTACTAATTGGTAATCACACCAACAGTGTAAAATTGTTCCTTTTTCCCCACATCCTATCCAACTTCAAATTATACTACAGAGCTATAGTAACCAAAACTTCAAGGTACTGGCATAAAAATAGACAAACAAGTCAATGGAGCAGAATTGAAGACACAGAGACATACCCACCCAGTAGCAAATTTCAAAGATACAAATCAGGCAGAAATATCCTTACATCCTGAATTACAGGAAGTCCATTTAAAATGAGAAAACTAGGAATAGAGATTAGGGATTAAGTTCTCTTCAGTCTTTTTAAATTTCAATTTTAGCAGTTTCATGATGTTCAATAAAAGTAAAGAATGAAATAATCCAAGTCCTCCTCCTTACACCACCTTGTATTTTCTTGCAAAATATAAGATTAGAATTAACAGGAATCATAGTGCTCATCTCCAGCCTCCTTTTTCAAAGATGGAGCAGTAGAGGCTCAGACCAGCTCAGACTTACCCATGCTGTGCAGCTGGCTTGCCTTCCAGCCTAGATCCTTCCATGGCTTCCTCTTGGGACTGTAGGCTCATTATCTTGCTACAGAAGAGAGTTCAGTCTAGGAAGGGAGAGCATTGCCCTTCCATATTCTAGCCCTTGTTATGAGGAGGGCAAAGGTGGAAATGCTATGTCTGTGACATTAGTGTTATTTTCCCTGCTTCTGTAGAAGTATGTTGGTTTAGATAGGTGGTGTCCCCCAAAAGCTCATGTGTCAAACAATGAAAGAAAGTTTAGAGGTGAATGATTAGATTATGAGAGCCTTAACCTAATCAGTACATTAATCCACTGATAGGAATTAACTGGGTGGTAACTATAGGCATATAGAGAATCCCTGGAGGAGGTAGGTCTTTGGTGTTTATATATTGTCCTCTGCTTTCTGATTGCCATATCCTGAGATGCTTTCCTCCTCTATGCACTTCTGACATGTTCTGCCTCACCTTGGTCCCAGAGCAATGGAGTTAACCATCTATGGACTGAGCCCTCCAAAATCATGAGCCCCCAAATAAACTTTTCCTCCTCTATGGTGTTCTTTTCAGGACTCTGTGTCACAGCAACAAAAAAGTTGGCTAAAACAAGAAGTGAGCTATTTTCATTTGCTCCTGATGCCCTTGATTTTTGAAAATGTAAGATGAATCATCATACTTTGAACTCCCTTTTGTACTTTGGTTTTAAATTCTGCTACACAAGTGTGTATTATAAATTGTACTAATTCTTGGAGCATCCAAAGTTCTCCTTTCTAGCACAGAAATAAAGGCTGAGAGGCAGTTTAAATCTGTTTTTTTTTTTCCTCGATGAGCAACTTATTGTGTCGAAGTTCAATTGTCAGGAACATGGATTTGGCTGAGGTTGTCACTGTAGCTGACTAAGGTGAAAGACAGTTGATTGAAAAGTCGATGCACATGAGTTCACGACTCTGTTATCACAGGTGCTGAAGTGTTTTCTCCTTAGGTCCTGGTTGGCTCATGTCATGCTTATACATGTGATTCTCAGCATCGGTTATTTACATATCTCTGGAACTCAAAGGCCATGTAAACATTGCATGAATCTTGAGTGCCGCCACATTGGAAGCAAAACAGCATGTCTAAAGATTTTAGAGTCAGCCTTGAGTTTTGTGGCTTTGGAGAGTTGTAGAAGGTTAAGAATATAAATAAAATTTGGGGTCTGTTATGGTTTTAATGTCCCCTCCAATACTCATGTTGAAGTCTATTGCCATTGTAACCTATCAAGAGGTGATAGTGTAAGCCCTTAAGGGATGATTAAGGTCACATGGGCTCTGCCCTCATGAATGAACTAGTGCAGTTACTGAGGAAGGAGGTAAGTAACTGGAGTCGATTATTGATAAAAAGAATGCCTTTGGCCTGATTTCCTGCTTGTCCATTCACCACGCTATGACACAGCATGAAAGCCTTTGCTAGATTTGCCTCCATGATATTGGACTTCCAAGCTCCCAGAATGGAGAGCTCAATAAACTTTTATTACTTATAAATTCCCAACCTGTGGTATTCTGTTATAGCAACAGAAAATGGACCTAGATAGGATCTTGAATAAAACCTTAATGACTGAATGACCAAGTACACATGTGCACAGTTATACATATTTTAGGACAGTGAAACTACTGAGAATGACTGGTGGCACCTCATGCTTAAAGAAAGTAAAATGGGAGACATGGGTACATTGCAAGTCACAATTCCGGAGTAGCAATTAATGTACTTTCCCATTTTTTTTTTTTTGACTTTTAGTTGGTTGATTGAGCTTGTGGCCTGAGAACAGACTTGTTTCCTGAGACAACAGTGCAGTAAAACTCAGTCATCTTCATCATCATCAAAATGGTACTCACTCCCTGCCTCTAAACATTAGTTATTTATTTGAGAATGTATTGAAAATGTGCATAACACAGGCAGCATGGTTGGTAGGTAAAGTTTATCTGCCATTAAACTTTCATGGCTGTGCAACTGGCTAAGTGGAACAGTTCAGTGACTTGCTGTCACTCAACCACACACACATACATTTTATCCTTTAACAGGGTTTTTTGAACACCCTGTTGTTTGAGCACTTACAGGCACTGTACATCTCCTCTTTCAAATTTGATAGTCATGGTCCTACCTCTCATGGAGCTTAGAAGAGATAATAAAATAATCTTCAAGTCGTTGGTACTGTGCATTAGTACAGTCTGGAGAGTTTCTAACTGAGTCTGCAGGGAGTCTCTAGGGGAAGACGTTCCAGGCAGAGAAAAAGGCAAAGGATAAAGATCTAAAATGAGAGTGAAGTTAAAGTGTTAGAAGAACTGGTGGGATTCCTGGAATTAGGGAGGTGAGTAAAAGAATATGAGATCAGGTGGGGTCAGGCTGTTTAGGACCTAGTGAAGAATCCATGCTGGGACACTGACAGACGGTTTAAGTGGGAAAGAGAGATGCAATTTGTGTTTTGGAATGTAAGAAACAGATGGACCGTAACGGGAAGAGAATGCATGGTTCACAGGGTAGAGATTCATATCTGTTTTATCTATGGCTGTATCTCCAGCCCAGGAAAATAGTAGGTGCTCATTAAATGCTTTTAAATATATAAATAGTTATGTCTCTGTGTTCTTTTGATTTTTTTTTCTTTTGGGGAACTATGGATTGAATTCAGGGGCACTCAACCCTTGAGCCACATCCCCAGCCCTATATATTTTTTTGTATTTTATTTAGAGACAGGGTCTCACTGAGTTGCTTAGTACCACACTATTGCTGAGGCTGGCTTTGAACTTGAAAACCTCCTGTCTCTGCCTCCCAGAGCAGCTGAGATTACAATTGTGCACCACTGCACCCAGCTTCTTGTGATTTTTAATAGATTTGCAAAGCATCCTTTCCTTCCCTTGAGCGCCTCCATTAACTTATGAATTTTCCCCTAGACAATAGCTTTATCAGAAACAATTTCTTTTCAGAAGACAATTGATCGTTTATTTTTAGTTATTTGGTTTTGCATTTTAGACATACAAATTAGGCATCCCTGAAATTCTGTTCAAGGACCTGTGATTTTTGTACTCTTTAATTTGCCAGCGCTTATGTTATTTCACACTTTTCTTTTTTTTTATGAAGAAAAAAAATGCACCAAGAGGCTTTTCCCTCACAAAAGTTTGATTTTCTTTTTCGTTAATTTAATACCTTAGCCACTCCAGAAGCAGCCTTATCGGTTCTTTACACATTCACCTCTGCTTTATTTGCTCATTTTCTCTTTTATTGTTTTACAGGATTTTGTATTAGGGTGTTTAAATTGTGCTTCTTTGCCTTGTCTTACTCCTGTAGATATATTTTGGATTTCTAGAGAGGACTATTCATCCTTTTATTTGTCTGACAAAAGGTGCTTATTGCTTGGATGGCACATTATAGCCTGTCTGGGGCTCTGACTACACTTTTAATGGTGAAACTTAAACATTTATAGAGATATTACTTCCAAACCCTCCCAAATATATGCCCTGATCATCTTGAAGTATTTCAAGAGCTCCTCCACTGACCTCGTTGCCTGTAGACTCTTTTCACTCCAGCTCATCCTCCACCTAATGTCTCCATTCATTAAATCACTGGTTTGTTGATGTCTTTATTTTAAAACCATCTCTGGATTCTGATGTGTCTGCAGAATAAATTCCAGTCTGGGTGAGGTACAGTTTGAGGTCTCTTACCATCTCATCTCCTGCCACATCCGCTTCCCAGTATTTGTTCTTCACTGAATGCCCTGTGCAACCTATTGCCTCTGTGTGTTCCCATTTGCTCCCTTTCTCTGATCTTTCCTCTATCAAAAACGCACCCCTCCTTCAAGGGCCTCTACAATGCGGTTCCCAGTCTTCTTAGACAAAACTGATGCTCATGACACTGCTTGTGCTGCTGTTTTATTTCTTAACTCTCTCTCTTGTACTTCATTGGCTGCCTATCTATCCTTCTTACTGATCTATGAGCTCTTGGAAGGCAGGCGTAACACTGGCTCATTATTTAGTCACCAGAACCATGTAGGGTCTTCAATCAATATTCAATAAATGGGGAGTGACCAAATGCATATTTACATTTTTTAAAGTGTAGGTTGAATTGCATGGCCCGTATCTTTCTCTATGTTGACAGAACGTTGATGTCATGTCAGGAATTCTAGAGCACTGTCATTCACTGATGAGACATGCGGTGAATGACTGGGTCATCTTGAAACTCCAGCCAGAATGGTTGGGAAGCAGTTTTGCTCTTAAGTATAAAGCATCTCAGATTTTATTTCTTTTCTGGAATGACACTCCATCGAAAGTTCATATATTTCCCTTGAATAGTAAATAAACTCTGTTATGAAGTGAATAATGTATACATAAAAGTCATGAGTGCACAGTGTGAGGAATTTTTGCAGGGCTAACACAGTGGATATAGATACAGTTTATAGAGTACGCAGCACTCAGACTGTAAAGGACATCTTTGATGCTTACATCCCTTTAGCTTTACTGAATCCACCTGGGTTGTAGAAATCTGGCTTCTTGCATACTGGTAATTTCTCTGGTACCCTGGGAATCTTTCAATGGAGAGAGGGGATGGTTCATGCCATTTGGAAAACTCTCAAACAAAATCTGGTCCTAAATGACACAGCATCCCTATACCATGGAGGGACAATCCTGAGGTTTTGCTTCACATCATTTTCAGATTTATGCCCACATTACCTGTGAGGGAATCTGCTCATTCATGCAAACTTTCTTAGCTTTGCTTTCTTCCCTGTCTTGCTGTCCCCACTCTCCCACTGTAGTTATGTGATCCACTCTCAAGTAAGCTCCCTGCATCCAAATCCTTGTTTCAGGGTTTACTCTTGGGAAAAGTCCAAACCAAGACACTAGTCAGGAAGCAGATTCAGTACCCCAGAAGCCTTCTGTGCCCCTCCTAATTACTACACCCTTCCTCCACCCAAAGGTAACCACTTTTATTAATACCATGGTTATTTTGCCTATTTTTAAATTCATGTAGATAAAATCATTCAATGTTTTTTCATTTATTATTTCTTTCCCTGAATTTATATCCATGGAACTCATTCATGTCATTTCATACAGCCATAATTCATCCTTTTCTACTGATATATTCTGTTTTGTTGTGTAAATATTCTCCAATTTATTATTTATTCATGAGGATATTTGAATAATTCCAGTGTGAGGGTTCTTATGAATAATATGTATATCGTGAATATATATATATATATATATATATATATATATATAATATATGTGTATGTATATATGTGTGTGTATGTATAACACACACACACACACACACACACACACACACACACACCACACACTTCTTTTGGGTTTATATGTAGAAATTGACCTGCCTGGTCATAGAGTATTATAGTATCAGCAGATACTACAAAAAACTTTCTAAAGTGTCTGTGGCCATTTATACTCCCATTAGCATTGACTCAAGAGTTTCTAAGTTTAAAACATTTAGAAATTCTCATAGATGTGTATTCATTAGGGTTTAAATTAGTAGCATATTGATGACTAAAGATGTTGAGCATTTTTATATGTGTATATATATTTTCAAAAATTTGAAGGACCTGTTTAAATATTTTACAATTATTTTAAAATTGGTTTCATTGAATTTTCTTATACAACTTTTTTTGACACGTATATTATTTCACATTATCAGGTGTTTTGCTGTATTAATGATGTCTTTTTAAATGATAATAATTTCTTAATTTTAGTGTAGTCTAATTCATTGGCTTGCTTTTTTGATTCAGTTAAATATACCATTTTCTTTGCCAAGTTGATGAAGATATTTTGTCTTCTAACACTGCATAAGTAACATCTGCAACTATGTATTATTTGACATCACATCTAGAATCAGGTTCACATCCTATTTTATGAATTTTTAAAAAAGAAATAATAGGAATATTTTAAAATCCATGCATCACACAGCAAAAATGTTGTTTATTTTGTATAACTTCCATTTTACTTGATGAAATTTCTTTTGTAGAACTTTGATTTGTTTTATTCAGATCTTCTATACAAAAGCTCAGTTTCTTTTTAACTGCTTTACTAAATTGAATTATGCAATAAAATATGGCCATTTAATAAGCAGTAGAAGTTAAGTATCAGAAAGAGAACATTTTTGATTGCTATTACTTGGGTGGATTACAAAACTAAAGTGGTGGGTGTGAAAGGGTGACACTTTGAGCATCAGATGTACAGGATGCAGGCATTTGTCACCTAATATCAGTGATCTGTTTCTGAAAATGAGATGCTTTCTCCCCCCTTGTTTGGGCAACTTGCTAAATGGAAACCTGTTTCCATTTTTTTTAACAGAGTAGAAATTATATGGTCTTTCCTGTGAGTCTACTGATTTCCTTAAATGTACACAACATGGCAAAGTACTTATGAATGAGTAATGAGCAGTGCTGTCTATCACTTATAAACTTTAATACAGTTGTTCACAAACAGCCGTATTCTATGCAGTGACTTGACATGAGCAGGTCACCTCTCATAATGCTTCTGCCAGCACCACTGGGATCTAGGTTGGGTGTCTCTGTTCTTGACACCTTGAGTACTTTTCAGAAACTCTCCAGTGGCCACATCATTCTCCCTAATGTATGCAGAATATGACTCGAGATTTTTCTCACACATAAAATATATTGTATTGAGTTGGGTGGGTGCAGATATAATTCCGTATTAACGTTGGACAGAACCATTGTATAATGTGTAGTCTGGATCTTCGACAATGGAGTTCATGCAGATGAAAAAATACCATAATGAGAATGGTGTGTTGGTGTGTCTTTATATACCACAGGGGCAAAAAATACAACACCTCCTTGGAGATGCTGTCAATGTCAAATGTATTAATTTTACAATAAATTTGAGATGATAAAATCCATTATTAAAACAGAAAGCTTAGGGCTGGGGTCATGGCTCAGTGATAGAGTGTTCACCTAGCATGTATGAGGCCCTGGGTTTGATCCTCAGCGCTACATAAAAATAAATAAAAAAATAAAGATTTTATATATATACATATAATATATATATAATATATATATATATATTATATATTATATATATTTTTGTATATATACACACACACACACACACACACACACACACAAAATAGAGAGTTTTAGCTAAGATTTAAAAATAGCCAGGTAAGTACAGTCAATAAAAATGACATCTAAAATCCAAGAACTAGAGAAATTTTGAAAATAGAGAACTGAAATGCCAAGTACATAGGAATAAAAAATATGAAAGTGATAAAAAAAAAGGAACACCATTTTATGTTAAAAGGAATAGGCTGTTAGGAATATAGAACTCTCAAGAATTTTATACATTTAACCACCTGGGCAGAATTTAAGAGACAAAAATTAGAGTAGGTACAATTTGAGAGAATTCAGCACAGTTCATTCAGAAACATAAAATGAAGGTAGAAGCAGACAGCAGTATTTGTAAACATGTAACATAATGGAACAGGAAAAATAATAAGCTTTAAACTAAAAAAAATGTACACAAGATCTTTTAGTCAAGAGAAAGACAATATACATTCCTTTTAGTACCTATTAAATTTGCATGAATTTATTGTATTATGAAACCACAAAAGGATTCTAAATACATTCCAGAGAATCACTATTATATAAGTGAGTCTCTGACTGGAATTAATATAGTAAATATGCATAGATCTAATGGAAAATACTTCTGTATTTGACTCTTTGAAATCCTCAGAGTTTATAAGCATGGAAAGAGGTTGTGAGACTAAAAAGCTGGATAACCTTGACTTAGTCAGACTTTCTGTCCTATTTTCTTCCCTTTTTCTCCCCCTACATCCTAAGAAAATTAATCAGGATTCACTGAGTTTTGCAGGTTCATTTTAGAAATCTTCATGGAACAAACAGTCATAGTATTTGTCGATTATATCTGTTCTATTTAGATAATATAACTATGTTAATATCAGAGCTCAGGTAGGGCTTAAAGGAAAGGAATATTTTTAAGACAATTTACTTATGAATATAGCTGCAAATAGCTTATATGAAACATTAGACACTAAAATTTAATATTATAGGGCTTTGGCTGTAGCTCAGTGGTAGAGCACCTGCCTTGCACATGTGAGGCACTGGGTTCGATCCTCAGCACCACATAAAATAAATAAATAAACAACAAATAAATAAATATTTAAAAATTTAATATTACACAAAAATCACTATAACTATTTATCTTACAATCATAAGGATTATCAACATGAAAAGTAAATATAATCCAATATTAGTATATTCAAGGAAATGTATTAATATGTTAAAGAATCACCTAAATATAGAAAAAAAATTCATATAATCTAATAATATGCTTTAAAAAATCTTTTTAAATAGCAATATTTAAATTTCTGAATCTAATTTATGATATCTACCAACATTACAAGTAGAGGTCTAAATTTGGAAGAAGCAAATTAGAATAAAAAACAATGCAGGCACTCTTTATTCCAGTGGCAATAACAGTCTATAACACATGGTCAAAGGATAAATATATACAATTAAACAATGTTCATATATACCAGCAAAGGGTAATCAGAGAAAACAATTCTATAAATAATAGCAATCAAATGACAGGATGCCAAGGAACTGATATAAAAGTAGCTTTCCAAAACCTTTACAAAGAAAATTTTAAGGCTTTATTGAAAGATATTTAATTAGAGATAAGCAAATTGAAATGAGCCACGTTTGTGGACAGAGTGACTAGATGTCATCAAGTTGTCGTTTACTCCAAACTAATATATAAATCTATTACAATTCTAGTGGAAATTCTAGGTATTATTTTTTTTTCATGATACTTGACAAAGAGATTTTACTGCATTTGGTGGGAATTCCAATGATAGTTGAAATAATTCTTTAGGAGAAAAACAGAAGACACAAGTCCTATCACAATGAAGTCTTTTTTTTTTTTTTTTTTTTTGGCAGAGTGCTTGAGATAGTGGCAAGGTCACTAAAACGCTATATAAAAACTCAAAACAGATCTAACTAGGCACATATGAAAAATTGTGTAGAGTAGAAATGGCATTCAAGTCACTAGGGAGACAATCATCTAGGTAAATGATACTAAAATTTGATTAGGTGTTTATTAAAAATAAAATAAGGTTACTATTCTGGGCACAGTGGCACACACCTGTTACCCCAGCAACTCAGGAGGCTCAGGCAGGAGGATCACACGTTCAAGGCTAGACTCGGTAACTTATTCAGGCCCTAAGCAACATAGTAAGACTCTGTCTCCAAATAAAAAATAAAAAGGGCTGGGAATATAGCTCAGTAGTTGAAAACCCCTGGATTCAATCTCTCTTACCAAGAAAAAAAAATGTTACTACTTACATCATAGAAAATGATTATAGTTATAATTTCTAAAACAAAACAAAGATTCACAATTTTTCAGAAATAACATACATTTTTATATTTGTGTTTGGTACTGGGGATTGAATCAAGGTCTTCTCACATGCTAGCAAGTACTCTACCACTGAGCTACAGCCCTAGCCCTCAGAGACAACAGATGAGGCAGTCTTTATAATCTTGAACTAGAAAAAATTATTAAAGATAGCAAATAGTATAGGGGAAAATTTTTGATAAGTTTGACCAATTTTATACCAAAAACCTTATTATAAAATATCATGAGGTTTAAAAGTTAGTTATAGACTGGAAAGTGATATCTACAATATATGCAATATTGAGTGAGTTCAATATTAACAATATATAAAGGACACATAAAACTCACAAGCAGAAGGTGACCCACTTATAAGAAAAATGGACAAAACATAAGTAAGCAAAGCACCAGAGAAGAAAACCAAGTGGCCGGCCATCAAATGTAAGATAAAACTTACCCTCGCAAGTTGTTAGTAAGCTTTCTGTTGCTGTGACCAAAAGTCCTGAGAAAAAACAACTTAGAAATGGAAAGTTTATTTGGGGCTCAGTGTTTCAGAAGTCTCAGTCCATACATGGCTGGCTCTGGGGCCACAGTGAGACAGAACATGATGGCAGAAGGTCAGGGTAAAGGAAAACTAAGAAGCAAAGAGAGCTCTGTTCACCAGGGACAATATATAAACCCCAAATGCATATTCCCAGTCCCCTACTTCCCCCAGCCATGTCTTACTGCCTAGAGTTACCACTGATTCATTCAAATTATTAATCCACAAAATGAGTTAAACCACTAATTTTTTCAACTTTCATAGTTTGATTATTTCATTTCTGAACATTCTGCATTATCTCACATGTGAACTTTCAGGTGACATCTCATACCCAAACTGTAACGCTAGCAACCAGAGGGGAAAAAAAAATTCAAAAGCCTCAAAACCAGCAAGATAGATTTCCTGTTGGGTTAATTCAAGATTATTAAAAGCAAGGCTTTCCTTTTAATTCATGTAAGGCTGGGAAAGCCCATATTTTCTCTAATAGAGGTGTGTCAGAAGACAGTCCAGATAATTTTGTCTACTACACATTTTTTCCTCTTTTGTACAATGCCTTTTCTCATAAACATGTGTAATTTTAATGAGAAAGTGTTATTGACTCTTCTTGGTTGATAACTGAGCAAAGCTGAACAGTGGCCTGCCAGGGATGTCTACATTCTAATGACTGGAACCTGTGATTGTGTTCCACTATACAGCAGAAGGGACTTTGCATATGTGACTAAGAATCTTGACATGGGAAGATTATCCTAGATAATTTAAATGGCTTTCTGTGACTACAAGGATTCTCACAAAAGGAAAGCAAGAGGGGTGTGAGGATGGTGGCAGAGGGAGAGAATGGGATGAGATGTATGGCCATGAGCCAAGGAACAAGGACAACCTCTAGAAGTTAGAGAAGGAGAGGAACGATTGTCTCCTAGAGCCGAGCTCGGTAGGCACCTCAGTTTTAGTGGATTTTGATCTTCTCACTCTCAGAACTCATAAATAACATATCTGCATTGTTTCAGGTCATTACATTTGTCAAAAATTGATAGGGCAGTAATAAAAATCTAGTACAATACTTGCGTGGAATATAGGACTTTTCTTCTATTGTAAAATCATATCAGAAAATCCTCGAACCAAGTGGGAGTTCCACTGATTTCTCTTGACCCAAACAGCAGATTGTTCTCCACTGTTCAATCCCTAAACTCCCAGGGAGAACAATCAAGTTAACTACCAGAAGTACTGAGTCTCTTCAGTGAAAGCAACTAAGCATATACTGCTTAGTTCTTCACCAGTGACTCATTCCCTAGGTAGATTGCCCTCATTAGCCTGATTACCTGTTACAGCTTCTTGGGTCATCACAAGGATCAATAAACAAAGATGCAAACCAGTCACTGGAGAGGTTAGAGCCATGTTCCTTACTAGGGATATGCCATATTTAAGAGTCACAGAGGCAGCAGCATTTAACATAAAAGGAGAATCGCCTAAATGAAGGGAGCTGCCCTGGATGAACACACCTTTGAGTCCTGATGTCCCCGGGGCACTGCACATTAGTGCATTCCACAGTAACTTGGGCTTTACCTCCACTCAGATAATGAGGCGTGGCTCCAGGAGTAGGTGTCACCCAGTGAGGTTGAGTTACACTCATCCGTTCCATTGTAATCCTACCCCTTTGCCCTTTTGGGGATAGAAGGATCAATGGAACCTCCCCTTATGTGTCCCCTACATAAGAATAAAGAATTCCAGTGTTTCTCTCTCTTTCCTTGGACCCTTATGTTCTCAGAGCTGTACTTCTGTGTGGTTGCGTGCTTTCTTTGTCATTTTCTTAAATTATTGGAATAGTCAGATTTTGTGAACCCAGAATTAGGTCGCCAGATAGGATAGATGGTGATACCTAAATTTAGGCAAGTTCTTAGTATTTCCAGCCATGTTAGTGAGATGCTGACATTTGGAAAGTACATGACATTCTCAGCCACGGTAACCTGCGCTTCTCCAGCCAGGCTCTGAGAGCCTAGCATGTGCGTCTGTTTAGAAGAAAGTGAGAGCTGCAGAAGGTTTGGTTTCTAACTCAGTGAGAGGTTTCAGCCTGTCCTTGTGTAACTGTTGATCTGTGAGTTGATTGAAAGTGCCAAGTGGCCTGAGAATGAATGGCTGCAATTCCCAGTGTTCTTACTGACAGACACTTTGTTCCTGTAAGTTGCAGGACCCAGGCCAGCTCAATAAAATAACTGACTTCTTTTTAATGTCTCCTTGTCTCTATTTGGATAGCTGCCTGTACCTGTGGGAGGTGGTGTATTTGGGTTCAGATACAGGTATTCTTGTATAATCAAATATGTTGATCACCAAGGAGGAACCAAAGAGATTATCTGAAAGAAGAAGAAATCCCACAGTGAACCACAGCTTGCAAAGGTGTTCAGCAGTAGCTTTGCCAAAGATGGGGTAAAAAGAGAAAGAGGAGATGCGCTAATAAATATACCTCATGTTCCTCTGGAAATGCATTGGGCATACCAGATTGCTCCAGGGTGTTTGGAAGCATAGACCTTTGTTAAGATTCTGGAAGAGACTGCAGCTTGCCTGGTCAGATTCCAGCCAGCTGTACATAATGTCCATTTAAAATACAGTGCAAGAACATATGATTAAAATTCTGAGTGGAAGATCACAGTGTAAAAGACAAATTTGTAATTTATTCAAATCTCCTGGCTTGTTTTTAAGGGTAAGTGGTCACTTGTTTTGCTCACTTGTTTCCTAATGTGACCAATATCTGGAAATTCAAAGAGAACATGGTCCTAGGAGATGAAGGCTATAATACTCAGTAAAAGATTGTCTTCATCTGCCTCAGGTGCAAGCCTTCCACAACCCACTCATCAGGAAGCTGGTTTCAGTATTTTGTGCTCCAAAATGCATCCCCAGCTCTTGGCAAAACAAAGCATTCTTATTCTTAACAACTCATAGTCATAACAGTCTTTGTATTTATCTTTGCCTGCATTTGACTTCCTTCATCCTCACTGTCACATTTGTTAGATAGATTAAAAAATAAAAACAACAAGACTTTAACACACTGAATCTTGCTCAAGGTCACAGATCTGTAAACTGCAGAGCTAACTCTTGAGCTGTTTTAGTGGAGAAGCTCATTTTTTTTTTGGAAAAAAATACATATAAATTACATAATACTTTCAAGAAAAGATTATAATTTAAATTTTATTATTTGATTTTCATGAGGTTATCTGATGGTGGGATTTATTAATTTAGATAATTCCCTTAGACATGTTTGGCTCTGCTCTGGTCTGAATGTTTCTGTTTCCCCTGCCTCTAATTCTCATCTTGAAATCAAATCCCCCCAAGTGATGGTATTAGGAGGTAGAAACTTTTAGGAGATGCAAAAATGATTAGGGCCTCATGAATGGGATTAGTGTCCTTACATTGGAGGCCCCAGAGAAATCCTTCACCCCTCACCCATTTGGTCATTTAGCTTATAGTAAGCAGACAGTTATAGATGAGGAAGTGGGCCTTTAGTGGGCGCTGAATGTGCTTACACCTCAATATTGGACTTACTTCCCAGTCCCCAGAATTATGACAAGCAAATTTCTGTTGTTCATAAGTCACCCAGTATGGTATTTGGTTATAGCTCCTATATGACCAAGACAGTCTCACATTCACAATCTTAGTTCATGGGAATTGTAGTGAGTTAAATATAGTGATTGCCTATTTGTTTGGCATGAGGCTTTTGATATGCTTGCTCTTGTATATTTTAGTATTGTGATTGCTAAGCCACAAGATATTATTGGCACTCAATGGGGACTTATTATTACCGTTCAGTTTTTTGCTAAGCATCAGATAATGTCCAAATGATTAAAAAAGCTTACTTTAAGAATTCAAGCCTTTTATTTTGCATTTTTCTAGCACATATATTTAAGCAGCAGTAGTATTTTGAAATAGTAGATGCTTGATATGTTTTACTTTCATTATTTTTCTGTGTTGTAATATACTGAGCCCCAATATATTTTAAATAATGATTTAAAAAAATGTTGTTTCAAAACACTGAGAGCAGAATAGCAGAGACTGGTCACATACTAGCATTAATTTCAATGTTCTTTCATGCAGTGCAAAACAGTTGCCAGATTTCATCACAGGTATCCATTTCCAAGGAATTATTTGTTTGAAATAATTTCAGATACAAAAGTTTCTTGATCTTAATGTTTGGCTGCCTGAATAGAAGAAAAATAAGAATTATAGTTGGAAACACAGTGGTCATATTCTTTTTTTTTTTTAAAGAGAGAGTGAGAGAGAGGGGGGACACACACACACACAGAGAGAGAGATTTTTTTAAATATTTATTTATTTTTTCTTAGTTCTCGGTGGACACAACATCTTTGTTGGTATGTGGTGCTGAGGATCCAACCCGGGCCGCACACACGCTAGGCGAGCGCGCTACCACTTGAGCCACATCCCCAGCCCCGGTCATATTCTTAAAATAAAAGAAAAAGGATATTCTATGAAATTACCCAAAAGCGCATTCATAAAGCTTTAAAACTTTGTCTCTCTCTGTGTGTGTGTGTGTGTGTGTGTGTGTGTGTGTGTGTGGCTTTGGTGTTCATTCTCCCTCTGAACAGGTGTGAAGGCCATGTTTTGCCAGGGGGAGCCTGGGTGATTCATTAATTTCTTCTCACTTCATGTGAGGGAGCTTCCTCTCACACCTGAGGTGCTTATGCTCTGACCCACTCTCAACTTACCCAGGGCCAGCGAAACCAGCCTCAAATCAGCAGGAAGGAATATGTAAAGACATACTCCCTGGTGAGCTCTGGGGCCTCCAGAACTTTTCCCATTAAAAGGGGCAGGATGTATTAGAAAGATCTGGGATGTGATTCCAAACCAAATTCCACCTGAGTCCCAGATCTACCACTCAGTGGCTGTGGGTTAAGTTGAGAGTGTGATTTAACTGCTGTATCAGTTTTCTCATATAGAAAATGTAATTAAGAGTACCAGCTTTGCAGGAATGATTGTGAGAATGAGCAGTCCAGACACACACAGCGTGTGGTGCATAGAGAGCTTTTGATATATGGAAGCTGTTATGTAGGTGATATTGCCTTTTCCTTCTCCATTAAATGCCAGTGAGTCTGGGCTGTGGGTAGCCCTTTATTGTGCTGGTGCTAAAATCTTTTTGCCTGGGAAGATGGCTTTGAGAAGAAAAGTAGCATTTCCAGATAGAGTCCACTTAAGGAAACAAATCTGGCTTCTCTGTTCTTATTGAAGGAACTATCTTTTTTATTGAGGTGTAATTTGCATAGAAGAAGTCACACAAATCTTAAATGTATAGCTCAGTGAACTTTTACTTAGGGTTCAACCTGTTTAATCACCACCCAGATCAAGAGTCAGAACCATTTCAGAACCCTGGAGAGATCCCCCAGCTCCCTTTCCAGTCAATGTCCTACACCCCACCTAGAGGGAACAGTTTTCACTTCTATACCTGAGATTTGTTTTATCTATTTTTTTGAAATATCATAAAAGTAGCCCCCACTGCACAATACATAATATATTCTTTTGATCAACATAATGTTTCTGAGATTCACGATGTATCAATACTTCATTCCTTTTAATAAGCATTTGGGTTGCCTCCAGTTCTTGACTATTGAGAACAGATATTCTCTCAATATTCATTAGACAGGGTTTTCTTGTGGGTATATCCTCTAATTTTTCTTGAATATGTCTAGGATTGGAATTTCTGGTTTAGAAGATATGTTTAACTTTAATAGACCCTGACAGTTTTCCACAGTGATTGCTCCAACTTCTATTCCCACCAACAGTGTTTGAGATTTCCAGTTCTCCACATCCTTCCTCACACTTAAATTGATTGTCAGCCTTTTTAACTCTTGGCTATTTCTAAAAGATTTATGGTGGCACCTTATTGTACATTTAACTTGCATCTCCCTGTGTTCTCATGACGTTCAGTATATTTTCCGATGCTTGTTGGTCACTCACATATCTTCTTTTGTGAGTTTCCCATTGATAGTATCAAAAAACTTGATCAAATAAACTTCTGGGGGAGTCCTCCTGTGTTAATGACAGGTAAGTATTTCCCTTGGAAGTAATCAGTTAAAAAAATCAAACCCGTACATATACATGTTTATTTCCCAGATCAAGACTAATTGGCTATAGAGAACTATGACTTCTTTTAAAAAAATACACAGGGGTCTCCTCCAGTTTATTCCCCAAAGAACTTGCAATAATATGTTCCCACTGCTCTCAGACTGCTGGAACACAGATATCACTGGGGAATGCTTTATTGCTATCCTCTGTTTTGTGCCTGAGGCTGGATGGCTGTCTGCACATAGCAGATATGATTAGGCATTTTAGCAGAAGACAGCTCAGGAGGGAGCTGTCTGACAGCTTCCCTTGTGTCTGTTCTCCACTGAGGTATTCAGAGACCCTCAGGGTGACATCTGGTGAAAGGGGAGATTTAAGCAGAAAGTGTCTAGATGGCTATTATTTAGTGGCTGTTATTGAAAATGTACTTCAGGAAACAGAAAGCTCTAAGTGAAATGAAAACACAGTCCATAAAATTGTAGGATTTTAAAGTAAGAAGGAGTCCTATGATCCAGAGTAAATATTTTTATTTTATGAATGAGAAGACCAAGGGCCTAGTGGACTTTCTAAAGTTTGCAAAACTAGGTCATAGAGGAGTTACTTCTTGAATATACACTTCATAAGAATTAGATTGGTGAGTAAAATTAAATTCAGTATGGGAGAGGGGATACACATTCTGAATCATTTAAGAGATACTTATAACTCTATGTAATAAGTAACTATTTATGAATCAAGTTAAAACAGGATTTTCTTAATAGCCCTGTATCCCTTTAGGAAGGAATTTGCTCCATGCTGCTTTTCTTCCCCAGAAGATACATAGGCCTCACACGGGTCCAAGTCCCATCTCATAGGAAGGAAACTGCAGCATCTCTCAGTCACAGCAAGTACAATTGAAGGGGGAAGTGATAAACTTATGCCCAGAGAAAGATTTCAAGGTCAGGCTGAAGATGTTTATCCTACATTTCTGCAGAAGTTTGTGCAAGTCAGGAATCTTGATGCCAATTTCAGTGTATTAGGTGAAATACTGAGCCTGCTACAGATCATGGAAATATCAACAAACTCTCAATCTTTATAGTCTCATATAGGAAGGAACCTGGAGGTAGAGAATTTCCAGGGGTGCTTAATTTAGTGGATTAGTTACATTAACAAGGATCCAGACATATCCTATCCTTCCCCATGAGATTTTCATTGGAGTGGTTTATACCTGTGGTAGACAGGGAAATGAGTAACTCAGATCCCCTATCAAAGAAGGTTTTCATGCCCTGCTTGGAGGAGTGAGGTCAACTGGCAGCTTTCTGTTCTCTGCTTCTTTGGAGACTGTACCTCTTAGCTCCAGAGAACTGCCTTGGGTCATGCCCTTTCTTCAGGAGACTTATTAAATTGGGGCATAAATATTAGCTCAAATCAGAATACCTTCTATGTGTGACAAAGGCCCAGAGAAACCTATGGGGTTGGCTGAGGATTTGAAGGGGTTGAATCACAGTTTATTTTCTCCCTTGGCTGAACACTGCTTCCTCTCACATCCTTTTGCAGATATTGATCCCTAATAGAAACATGGCACCCCAACCTTTGTATTAATGTCTGCTTCTGGCATTGTCCATGAGTCCTCCAAAGGTAGGACTTCTTATGTTTCTGAAATTGTTCCCGAGACTTTAGGTGGCATAAGCAGATAATTCAGAGACAGTAAAAAGGATAATATTGCTTTTGTATACTATTCAAATAGTGAAAACTTTGCTTCCAGAAATCACTCAGTAGACCACCTGTCTCTTTTTATTGGCTGCAACTGTGTCATACGCGATGCCTTAAAAGATCACCTGAGAAGGTGAATGTCACTTCCCTGGTTGGCATAGACCAATGCAGAGCCCTCCTCTTGTGCTTGGGTCATGGCTTCCTCCTAAGAATGGGACTATCTTGAGTATGATGAATAAAATTGGGGCTTTGGAAGAAGAAAGTCAGGGGATATGTGGAAGAAAGAAGATAGGAAATAAGGCCAAACATGGTATGTATCAGAAAATGTCTACCACATTTGCAATCTGAGGGCCAAAAGTGGTGTGGGAACTCTGAAGGCAAAGCAAGAATTAGCTTTATTGGAATATTCAAAGGACTAGTTCAGAAAGAATGGTCATGTATTAGTTGGTTGATAAATGCTTGTTGAATTGATGAGAACAGATTTTACAATTTCTTGGTCCCTTTTGGTTAACTCTGCCTTTCTAAATCTTTTTCTTTTACCCTCAAACCACACATACGGTATTTAATAGACATGTGCAGATTTTAATACAATCATTTCAAAATTTGTGGGAAGGTAAGGAAGACATTTTCCCTTTTGCCTGACATTTAGAAAAGAATATCTTACATGAATCACAAATTATTCATTTTAAATTCTTAAAGCAGAAATTTATTTAAAAATAACTACATCCAAACTACATTTTACTTGTTTTGATAAAAACTTGATTTGTTTTCCTCAGAAAATATTAGTAAGATATGTATTTCTATAAAACAGTAAGCAAAAAATAATTTCACAGTTAAAATTAGAATACAATGAATTTATACATTTTAAGACTCAATATGAAGAGTACTTGGCCAATTTCATGTACATCATTAACTTGTTTTCTTCAAATTTGATTTTTAAAACTGTTTTGTCTTTATAGATGTATACTAGCATTCTTCTCCCTGAAAGACAATGTGAACACCTTGCCTTTATTTACTTCTACTTTCTTTCTATTAGTATTTATCTACACATAAAAGAAAAGTGAGTTCAGGAACAAATATAAAATCATAGCTAAAAGGTACAATAGTGATCTATAATTGTCTCACTGCTACCAAGGTTCTCCTGTAGAGTTCTATTTCGCAGATGGTTGGATGAGTAGAACAAACACAGTCATAGCTAGTAGCTGCCCTAACTCCACTTGTTATCTCAGTTGAAAACATATTAAAATTTTACTATGTAAGACTGAGATTCTAAGATTCATCTTGAATCAGTACTAATTTACACAAACATTATACTTCACAAACTTTATACTTTGACCATTACTGATTACAAATTATTAGTGACATAACTCTTAGATTTTAATGGAGGATGAGAACTGCTACTATGATTAAAACACAGAATAGTTTATTTAACTCTGGGCACATCTTGTTTTGGTGATTTTATTCACGGGAGTAAAATTCACATAAAATAAAATTAACACTTCTTAGTTTCATTCAATGCATTCACAATGTTTTGAGGCCACTGTCTGTATCAAGTTCCAAAACATTTTCATCACCTCAAATTTTTGTGTTTTTTATTCCCTATGCAGAATCTTATATAAATCTCTTCTTAGATAAAGGTGGGGTGGCATGTAGTAGGAAGTGAGTACATCCATCTTGTGGGACAGCGGAGGACTTCATTACTCTATTTTTTTTTGGAAAATTGGTAATCACTATTAATCAATCACACCTTCAACTATATTGATTATTCTGAGAGCTGAAACGAATAAGTCTCACCACACACACACACACACACACACACACACACACACACACACACACTCCTATAGGCATAACTCTTGCTCCTACAGCATGGAGACATTAGTTCTCTCCATGAGAATAAGAAGAAGACTGGGAATTTGTATGCAATCCTAGAAAAAAATGGTGGGTGTGTTTTTTTTTTTTTTGGTAGTAGAATCATATAAAAATGACTTATCCATAGGTAAATTGCCAATTGTTAATCCAAAGTGACCACTCTGATACCTCAGTCACATCAACCAACTATCAATTGATCACGCTTTTGATGCATTATATGGGTTGTTGAGAAAAAAAAAGAAGGATCAATTGTTAAAACTGTTCATTTCCTCTTACTCCATGAAAGATAAGTGGAGTTAGTGGGTTAGAGCTATTGTGGGTAAATTGTAGATATTCAATGTGACAACAGCTCTCAGTTAGGGTTGGGGGTATAGCTCAGTGGTGGAGTGCTTGCCTAGCATGTATAAGACCCTGGGTTTGATCTTCAGTACTGCAATAGAAACAACCTCTCAGTTAATGCTTTTCTATTTATGTTGCACTCTTGTTCAGATTCAGTATTGATTTTTTTTGAAGCTCTAATCTCCATTAAGTTTAAATGCTATCCTTTTTATGTTGTATTTATTTTAAAGTTCTTGTAGTAAACCAAAGAAATGTTTTAAAAGTTTACTTACATATTTTTAAAGAGATTGACAAGTAATCTTCCTGAAGAATAAAATTGTTATTAGTTGGGAACCCTTCAGACATTTAAGCTGAAGGCTAGCTAGAACTCTTCAAGATCTATGAAAAGAAGAAACAAAGAAGGCAGAAAAATTCCTTCAAAGAAAGACTCAAAACATACCAGAAACAAAGGAAATAGCTTATATTTCAGAAAAAAATGAAAACAACCCTTCCACTTCTACATAACAAAGGAGAAAATAAGCAATGCAGAAAAGTACATAGGATGCTAACCAAGACTATATAATGAAAATTACATATGAATATGTAAAATAAAATCATACAATATACAGGATATGAGCAGGAAATTTATCTAAAAGAGACACCAAAAGCCAATAAATGCAGCATGCTTAGGTTCAGAAATAAATAAATATATAAAAATTAAAGACAAAGTCAGATAGTTAACACCATTTCAGAATAAAAGAGTTGAAAAGTGAAGTGTGAGAGAAGGGGTAGGGAGATATCTCTTGTAAACACTAGAGACCCTATAGTGGTAATATAAATTGATTTAACCACCTGAGACAGCAATTCTGTAACATCAAATATAATTGAATATTTATATATTTTGTTGTTCTAATTACAATTTAAGGAAATCTAGTGCGTATCACAGGAAATATATAAAAGAATATACATTCTAGCATTGTGTACAACATTAATACTTTAGAAAAACTTAATTGTCAGTCATATGGTTTTAATAGGGAAGATTAGATATTCTCTGGGGCTTTATGCTAAAAGAATGCTTGAAGAAATTATAACCAACATCTGAGGGAAAGAATATTAGAGAATAAGAAGGAGCAAAAGGAAGGGGAATAGATAGTCCAAATATTTTGATCATAACCATAAATATGAATCAATTAAACTATTCAATTAAAACATGGAGACTACCAAATTGGATTTTTAAAAGTAAAAAATATGACAAAAAAATTCAACAGAACAAAACAAAAATATCTGAAATCAATGATAAGCTATTTATAGGAGCCACACTTTAAACACAAGAATGCATTTGGCATTATAATTATTTTTATTTTATTTGTTCTTTTTAGATCTGCATGACAGTGGAATGTATCTGGACATATTATACATGCATGGAGTATAATTTATTCTAATTTGGATCCAGTTCTTATGGTTGTACATGATGTGGAATTAAACTGGTCATGTATTCATATATGAACAAAGGGAAGTTTTGTCTGATTTATTCTATTGTCTTTCCTATTCCCAATTCCCATCCTTACCTTCATTCCCCTTTGTCTAATACACTGAACTTCTGTTTGTCCCCTCACTTCATTGTGTGTTAACATCCACATATCAGAGAGGACACTGGCCTTTGGTTTTGGGCAATTGGCCGATTTCACTTAGTATGATAGTCTCCAATTCCATCTGTTTACAGGCAAAGGGCATTGCAATTTTAAAAACCCATTCTGGCAAGTATTTAGTGGTATCCCATTTGTTGTTATTTGAACATCTTTTTATGTTTAATGTTTTTGGGTATATCCTTTTTATCAAGTGTTTGTTCAAATCTCTGGCCCATTTTTCTATTCAGTTTTCTTTCTTACTGATTTGTAGGAGTTACATGTTCTAGACATAAGTATATTATGAATGATATGTATTGGAGATATATAATTTATCTGTTGTTTGTGTTTTACCTTCTTAAAGCTATTGCAGTTCTTTTTCTTCTAATTTTTTTGGTACCAGGTATTGAATCCAAGGGCACTTAATCACTAAGCCACCTCCTCAGACCTTTTTATTTTTTGAGACAGGGCCTTGCTAAGTTGCTTAGGGCCTCACTGAATTGCCGAGGCTTGTTTTGAACTTGAGAACCTCCTGCCTTAGCCTCTTGAGCCACTGGGATTACAAATGTGTGCCACTGTTCCTGGCTACAATTCTTATTTTAACTGGAGTTTTAATATAATCATGTATTATTTTATATAATAATTGCTATTACTCTTATGGAAAAAAATTATTGTAGTGTTCTAAAGCTTCATATCAGCTTATCCTATAAAAAGCAATCCTACTCCTGGGCTTATACCCAACAGAAATGTGTATGTTCACCAGAGGGCATGTATGAAAATATTCATTTTATCATTATTAATAATATCTAAAACCCAACATAATTAAATATACATCATCAACACATTGAATGAAAAATTTGTTACATTCCCAAGATGATACAAGACCCAGAAGTTCACCACCCCACACCCTTCCAGGACTGACCAGGACCCCATCCTTCCCCCAACCTGCTCATGTACATTCAAGGATTTAATTTAATGAACTATTGCTACATGCAAAAACTTTTACAAGTTATTCAAATTTCAGTTACACAATTTTGAGCAAAATAATCATGGCCCCCAATATATTATGATCCAATTCATACAAAAATTTTAAAAGAGCCCAAACCCTTTGATGGTTTCAGAAGCCAAGATCTTGGTTGCATTGAGGAAGGAATGGTAGTAGCAAATGAGGACAGGTCTAAGGAGTGCTTCTGGATTGGGGTTGGGTTCCACTCCCTGTGTTTGGTGGTGGTTACATGAGCAATCTCATTTTATATTGTGTCATTTAATATGTGTTTCTGAGTAACACACTCTCCTTTTGTTATGCCTTGCAATGAAAGTTATTTTAAGATAACTTTTAAAATACTTGATTTTAATGTTTTTAAAATATGTGTGCCTGGTAGATAGGTCAGTGTATGCTTTATTAGGCTCTGTTTTTCTCAATTTCTTAAAAAATTCTTAATTTGAAATAATAAGAAACATGAAGTAAAACTATTAATAAGCAATTGTTCCCTTGAAAGGATTGAGCCTTAAACTTCAGGTAATGCTGTCTTTCAACAGGTACCAGTGACCAATTAGTTTATTATACCAATGAGTTAATTTAATAGTTTAATCAATTTTTTTTTTCATTTTGCTGTCTTACCTGTGGCCTCTCTTACCCTGTTAAAAACTCGCCACTTCATAATTTGAATATATGTCTCTGTATCTAGCTACATGTATAACTGTTTTTCTCCATAAAGGGATAGTCTTTGTGAAGGCCTGCCTCTTCTGAAAGAGTGCTTTGCTCAGAACTTGCTGGGAAATATATAAATCTGAGAGTGGAAGAAAAGTCAAAGCTTCCCAGCTCCTTATCCTACTCCAGAAATCCATCTATTAATGAGCTAAGTATGTCAGGACAGAGAGACATAACGCCATTTTTCTTAAGGTCAGAAAAGGCTTACACTTTTATGATTGGGTATTTTGGGTTGCTATAACAAAGTGCCATAGCCCAGGTGACTTATAAAGAAGAGAAATTTATTTCTCGCACTTCTGAAGGCTAGAAGTCAGGGATTGAGGTCCTGTTCCGGTGAGGGCCCTCTTCCAGATTGCTAACAGTCCAACTTTTTGTATCTTCACATGTCTAAGAGACCTAATCATTTCCCAAAGGCCTCCCCTCCTAGTGCCATCACATTAGGTATTAAGTAGGAGTTCAACATATAAATTTGGGAGTGGGAGGACATAAAAATGCAGTCCATTGCAATAATAATTTATAATCCCATATGTTCTCCCAATCCTTTTTTCTCTTATGTGTTTGCTGGTTGCTTTTTTTTTAGAAATATAAGTATCTAATTATGAAATGCAAGGTTTGTGGGGAAGAATAGAGATACTTTGGATTAGACAGAGGGGAGTGAAAGGAGGGTAGGGACTATGGGGGTAGACGAATGATCGTAGAATGATCAGACATTATTACCCTAGGTGCATATATGATTACATGATTGGTGTAACTCTACATCATGCATAACCAGAAGAATGAGAAGTTATACTTCGTTTATGTGTAATGTATCCAAATGCATTCTACTGTCATGTATAACTACTTAGAACAAATGAAGAATAAATTAAAAAATAAAAATAAGATGCAAGATTCTACACAAATATTTTTATACTTTTCTTCTTTCTCTTAACATAGTGTGAGTATTTTATACAGTCGTTGAAGATGATGTTTTAATCCAATGTTTTAGAATCTTCAGAAATATTGCAACTGTATAGAACGTAAAGGGAACATCATCCTGATGGTGTAACTATTGATCTAGCACTCATGAGTGTTTAGCTGCCTGGGGAACAGGTAGAGCTTTCACTCTTGAGCTCTGCATTTTTTATTTTCCTTGTAAGATGGTTCCAACTCTAGAGCAAAACTGTGCTCTCTTCTTCTGTGGAAGAAATGCTCTGTAGATAGGAACTGAGCCTAAACAGAAAGCAGTGCTTTTGCTGAGAAGTAGTTGCATCATGAGTGACTCTTCAGTGAAATTTGACTTGTCAGGAATTGCTCATCGGTGGCTTCTTCAATTGCCTTTCTCCTCCTGTTTGCTGACCTGAAGTTTTCTGTTGTTTCCCTTCCTACTTGAACTCCTTACTCCATGAAAGCACAGTCACAACTGCTCTGGGATATACTTATATGGACTTAGAGAAACTAAGCTCCCTTCTTTCCAAAACTAACCATGGGAACACACAGTATCCCAATGTTACTCTTTGGCTGTCTTTCCCTCAGTGTCTCTATTTACAATTTCAGTTTAATTTTAGAAGTCTTTGGAAATGGTGATTACATTCTTTTTGCTTAGCTTGACAGAGGATAGATAAATGGGTTTATTAATACCACATTATTTTAACAATTATAATAAACACATTTAAATTGTAATTTTAACCTCGTTTGTGAGTCAAGGCAAAGATCTGAATGTGCAGCGTCAAAACTGCCTCATCTGCTTCAAATTAAACTGTAATTTGGCAGTTCCCCCAGTAAATGTACAAAAAGGTAGTCAGAGGAACATAACCTAGAAAGTTTAGTGTATTTCTGCAAGGAAGAAAAATTACCTGTGGATTTATACTCTCGACTTACTTGATTCTTTTTGATAGATTGAGTCCTTGGGTACTCTAAGTGAAAATAATAAAAAATTAAACACATACGAAAAAACTTCGGACTCATTGTGCAGAGTTTATGATAAAAATCACTAGAATGTAGTGGAGTTTACCTATTTATAGATTATGTTGTAGCTTATAATATTCTAGTTTGCAATGACACAGTTCTTAGAAGAAATGGAAAATTTAAAATAATCTGCAATGCCACAGTTCTTTTATGGTGAAGATGGAACATACAAGTGAATTCTGAAAATTAGCTTTAGGGACATCAGTGCTTCATGTAATCTATGAAGTGCTTCATTATTAATGCCCTGATGTATTTGGCAATATTTAGTCTAACTGGATTCAAATAGCTTATTGTCAGAAACTTTCATTTGAGGTTATTTTTTTCTCCCCCAGTAATAGTATCTTGAACCATTAAGAATTATTCCTAATTTTGCCAAGAGCGTATCTGAATGTCGTGTCAATGATGGAATAGATTATTTATTGATAATTGTGGTCCTGGTTTTTCCTAGTATAGGGATGTCAGGGAAAGCTAGTTCATAGATGTGGTAAGATGTTCTTTTAACCCTGTAATTGGGATTGCAAGGAAAGGGGTACTAGGAAATGGCATATGCACTTCCCTTTGAGCAAAGAAAGAATCAATACCCTTGATCCTACCTCACTGGGGAATAAAATCAGGGAGTGCTTGGAAAACTTTGTATAATTGGGTCAGGATCACAGTGTTCCATAGCTCAGAGTCATTATTCACAAGGAGAAATGAGTAACTCTGTCTACCTATCAATCACATTGTCTCATTAGGAGAAAACACTTTTCTAAGTACTTTGAAATATTAACCAAGGTAAGGGGGAGGCATTCACGATAGGGGTAAAAGCTGTACTGTATTTCTGGCCTAACAAAGAGAGAGAGAGAGAGAGAGAGAGAGAGAGAGAGAGAGAGAGAGAGACCAATGATAGCATTTTCTTTTTTTAAAGATAAAGTCACAATATCATGATGAGTCATGAAGGTCAGAGAGACATGGTGTTTAGATATGGGTAGAAAAGCCCTTCAAACATTCTGGAAATAACTGGGCAATGTTGTTTTCTGCAAAAAGCATGATACACTGTCTCTGGGAAAGTACAGACTCTTGTAAGTAGTTAATTGGGAAGAAGAATGAGAGATAAAATAATGAATAAAATCCCAAATGTGCTACTTTGCTTTATTGATCAATTCAATTTACAGGTGTGATGGAATGTATTGGTTATTTTGGAAAGTCCATCGGGATTCAACAGAAGCCAAAAAATGGTTATCTTTCACTTTCTTAGGAAGTGCAACATGGTTCCCAATTCCAAAGACATCCTCAAGTTACAATTAGAGTCCATGATTATTATATTATTATATAGTTCCTGGCTTCTTTTGTTGTTGTTGTTTCTCTTCAGTTCCTGAATGAGGGTTTTATTTTCCTCCCTAATGATCTTCTTTGATTTCTGCCTCCTGCAAGGGATGAATCCTTCTAAACATTCTGAAACAGAGTGAAAATTATTTTACTTCAATGGGTAGTGACCATTTCTAGGATGATGTATACAGGGCCACTAGGCAGGACCCAGGCTATCCTTATGGATATTGATGCTAAAAACTACCAGGATTAGGAAGAGCCATCTCATGAATAAATGGTTATAGTTAGTTGGGACCCGAAATCCTATTTTTCTGCATTCAGATGAGACTTTTGGAATAGTAGAAATACAAATAACAGTATCTGGAATACCTAAAAAGGTAGAAATTACACAGAAAAAAAATGACTCCCAAAGCAGAGCAAATGAGCAAATGTCTCAGACAAGATACCAAATCAAACTTTCTGTGATTATAGAAATGTTTTATTATCTTTATTGTCCAATCCTGCACATGTAGCTATTGGATGCTTGATATGTGGCTAGTAATCAAGGAACTGAGTTTTAAACTTTACTTAATTTTTATTAATTTAAATGTAACTATAAATAGTCACCTGTAGCTACTAGCTATTTATAGAGGATAGACTATTTCTACTAATTCTTTTTCTGATCACAATTTTAAGTCACATTTTAAATTTTAAATCACAATTTTATCTGCATGATGATAAAACTTGATATGGAAGAAAAACATTTTATATTATATGTCATATGTTATTGTATCTTAAATATCATACATACATTATAGGAATTGAAGGAAATGTCTGATTAAATATATGCTTTTCCAAAATTACAGTTGATACTATGCTTTTTAGCATTTAAAATATTTTTTGCAATGACACCATACTTTTAATTAAAAAAGGATCACAGCTACAAATATGATAATATATGACTACAGCAATATTAAAACTTTTAACTTGAAGTTTTACTTATTACTGAGAATTGATTTATAAAAAGCTTTATTGAAATATAATTTACATTCCATAAAGTTTACCTAATTAGTGTATAATTTAATATTTTTAGTATATTTATAGTTTTGCAATCATCACCTCAATACAATCTTAGAACATTTTCATCATCCACAAAAGAAACCTTACAACCTCTTAATGGTCTCTTTCCATTTCCCCTGCAATAGGCCTTCTTTGTGTTTGGACCTGCCTGTTCCAGACATTTCTTATGAATGGGATCATTCCATGAGTAGTATTTTGTGACTTCCACTAGGAGACTAAGTTGCTTACCCAACGGATCTATTTCTTTACCTAAAGAACATAATTAATTGTGGTGAAAATAAAATTCACTTAACGGAATATCCAAAAAAATTCTGGAGAAGATAATCTTAAAATTGTTAAGAGAAGTCTAATAATTAATAGAGTGTCGAGTAGCTAGAAACAGAGTTCACAAAGCATTTATACCTAAAATATTTCAGCTAAAAGGTGCAGAGTTCGGACACCGTGATATGAAGAATTGGCCAGGGAAACATTGAATCTTCTGAAGCAGGGTTTTGTTGTCTCTCTGGATCCTTATGCAGTCTGCTCTCATTTTCAGATGCTGCCTGTTCTGTTCTGTTTTGGAGGCTCAGGTTGTTTGGTGCATTTAATGTTCTGTGGTCAATGAGGGAAGAATTCCTCCTCCCTTTCTTCATGCTTTGCTTTTTATAGAGGGAAATCAAGGCAGATCCATTTCTGTCCCAGTGTCTTACAGTGTTTTAAGTGATGACTTCCTTTGCTTTTGCCCCTGCTTCCTTCTTCTCTTGGTTCTTTTCTACCTGGCATTCAGACATGTGCACATTAAGGGGAGCTGGAGGACAGATGCTCTCTATAAAAGTTATGACCTATTTATCTTCTCTTTGCCCAGGAATAAGGCCATGCTACTTCCTCCATCTGGCCTACTCTGAACAGCATCTTCTTCCCCTAAAAGTGTTTCTATCTAGAAGCCTCTCCAGTCCCTCATGAAGACTGATTTCCAGTAGGTCAGTCTTCCCCTCTCCTCCAGATTATTTTGGAATACCAGAGGTAAGTAGTATAAACTGAAGCTAGGAAGTTCATTGTATTGCTGTTATACCCTAAGTCCTCTCAGAGGACAGGGCTAGAAACCCGTAGGAGGTACCATCTACACCTATGGAAAGAATAAGTACACCCACCTTTCACCATCCCAGATTTTGTATACTAAGAAATATTATATATACTATGGCTATGATATATCATTAGATGGTTTTTCCCCTCACTTGTGTATAGTAGTGCCCAAGTCTCCAGAAAAAAAATCCTGTTTGTCATATTCAACATGTTGATGTTTTATTCTATTTATAGTAGAGCTAAACATAGTCAAATGCTTGTCTAGAAAGTTTATCGTGAAAAAGGCTGTATGTCAGCAGCAGCCAATAACTAGTTGGAGAATGAAGCGTTTGGTTAAACATTGCAAGAAAAAACATTTGACCCCTTAGGAGCTGTTTGGTGCTACGTGAACCGAAAAGAAAGACTGGTTAACTGGTTTCTGCTTATAAAAATTACTGAATTATGTCAAATGAGTCATTTGTGTGCCCAAAGGTACTCACTGTGTTACACAACACTACATAAATTGAGGAAAATATTGTAATTCATGTCTCTGACACCATGCAAAAAAAAGAGAAGGCTAATGAATTTGAGATGTCTTGAAGAGCTTTTTAAAGTCAGGATTTTTAAAAAGTACTTTAAAGGGTCCAATGTAAATTTGGTCTTATGGCAAGGAAGTAAAATCTGTTTCCAATGCCTATGAATGTAGCATAATCCATTTCTCACCATGAATTTCTTTAGATCTTTGAAACATCAAATGTTAGATTTAATCCACAAACCATCAGGTTTTTGGCTGTTAACCTGGCTGCACAGACAGATATGACCATCATAGAAAATCTTATTCTCCAAGACAAGGGCAAAGTACAGAGTAAATGTCTGTTCTGGGCCGTGTCTCCATGGGACATATATATATCTGATTTGGGGATGCATATGCTATTTCTCATTTCAAAAACTAATGCATTGTAAGTATATGCCTAGGTTTTCCTTTCTCCCACCATCTCCTCCCACTTCTAACTATAAAGAATATACAAAGTGTAGAATTCACAGAGATGTTCTAACTGCAAATGTTCAAGGCAACATGTTCTGAGTTGTGGTCACTTATTCATTCTATAAACATATACTGTGCAATTAAAAACAAAATTGGAGTCTTTTTAAAACAGGTGAAAGTAATAACATATAGTTCACATTGGAGTAAAGCTGTGTTTCTAGACCTTGGGGACACATACTCTTGATCCAAGAGGGACATATACTCTTGATCCAAGAGGGGGCACTTCAGCATGTGTGAGAGATGCCTGTTGCTCCTAGAGCATTGGTAGCCCCACTTAAGATTTTGTTGTTGTCTGTGGATTCTGATATTGGGTGAAGCCATGTATTTATAATCTGTAAATACTCTCACCTCCTGGTGGCCATGGGTAGATTCCTGCTGAAAGCAAGAATATAGTACTTCTTGATCTGTGATTGCAGGTTCAGAAGGCCACATGAGTACCTTGAGAGGCACTGGAGATGAATCAGAACACCCTTATCTTTCTGAAGAAAATTAGGTCTGGTGATAGGAAATACCAGGTAAACAATCTCAAAATAATATTCCATGTAGTAATAGAGAAAGTTCAGGTTCTGAAGGCAGCCAAGTGAAAGATAGGACTAATTCAGTTTGGGGGAAGTAGAATTGCACACTTTAATTATAGGTGACATTTGACTTGGGTATTGAAGAACAAGTAGGAATTTTCCAGGTAGCAAGAAGTAGAAAGGAAATAAAGTTGCTAAAATAATGCCTTGGGAGAAAAGTTTATGCAGAGGCCAACAACAACAACAAAAAATGTGCAAAAGAAAGTTTCCTGTTTTCTTGATCCTTGGCTCTTTTAGATCTTGAAATCTAAGAGCCCTATTTGGGTTCTTATTTTCTTTTATGCTGTTTCTGTAAGTTAATGTATGTGCAGTGCCAAATGGAGTTTGTGCTCAAAATTTCTTAATCCATTAATCTTCAGGTGTTTTTCACATTTTCCATCTGAGTGACTACAGTAGACCCACTGACCTCTCAAAAGGTTGGTAAAGCCAAAGACAAAACACAGCTGACTCCGTGAATGCTGAGTATTTATAGAGGGACGAGCTCACTTAGGGTAATTGCTCAGGGAAATTAGGGGGAAAGTATGGACTAAATGCTCATCATTTATTAGTTTAGCATAAAGCTAACTGTAATCTATGGATAATGGATAGAGATGACTTTTTAAAGTGAAACCTTTTGTCCTGGTGATGCAAACCTCTGACACCACAGCCTCTTGTGTGCTGAATCACTCGAATTGTGGCTCAATGCCTGAAACTCAATTTCTATTGTTCCATGCCCTCTAAACTGTGTTCTTTCCAAGACTCAGCTTGTTCTGGCAGAACTGTGTCTTATTGAATTTTGCTTGATTTGCTCTTCCTTTTGGGTCTGATTAAAGTTTCCTCCTCTTTTTAGCACCCATTTGTTTCTGCTTGAAGGAAAGAGCTTGCTTAGTGAGCTCAGTTTGATTTCCCCTGTGGGTTTTCCCCCACTGTGCTTCCTTATTGCTAAAGCCCTTGCAGACAGAAATGTGGCCTCTTGAGCAGACACTAACAAGAGCTCTTCTTAACTGACTTATCGGTGCTAACCCTTAATGGCTCCTACTACTTGCCAAATGTTGTTCTCCATAATTTCCACGAATTAACTCAATCATCTTTGCAAAGACTAAGGAGGCATGTATTACTATCCCCATCTTGTAGATTGGGAAATGGAGACATGGAGGGAAAATCTTGCCAAAGCTCACACTCAGAAGATGCAGAGCTCTGATGCCATCCCTGTTGGCTTGTGCTTCTAACCACTCTACTCTATGTCCTGTCATTAAAAGCCAGGGACTTTATATAAATTAGCATCCTTATTGTTGGCAAATTCCCTAAAAGGTGGGTACTTTACTCTTAGTTTTTTTTCTTTTTTTTTTTTTTTACTTATGAGAAACTGAGGGTGCATAAAGTTTACAAAACTAGCACAAGGACACACAACTAGAAATTAGCTGAGATGCACTTCAGCTGGTATCTCTGACCTTACAGTTCTTGCCCTTAACTACCACTGTGAGCACCATTTTTTGCCCAACTGTGATCTGGAGCTCAAGATTCTTAAATCTCTCTTTTCTCCCTGAGCAATCTTATCCTGGCTTATGACTTTAAACAATTATCTATACTTTGATGATTCCCAGCTCTGATTTCTTCCATGAGTTTCATATCCATGTATTCTGAGAGTCAGCTCCTGTGTTCTTAAAAGACCCAGCTAGTGAATATTTTAAGGTTTTCAGGTCACTGGATGTGTCTACTTTGGTGTGAGCAACTTGTGGGAAGGAAATGGGTCTTGTTCATCCTAGATTCATCCTAGTACCTAGGGCCACATCTAGTAGATAATGCCTCAGAATTGCTTGTTCGACAAATCGAGTGTGCCTGAAATATTGTCCTTGAAAGGGTTGAGAATGAAATCTTGCTAGCAGAAACTTTTTCATGATGTATTTCCTAATGCAAACTCACCACTTTGTGCAAGGGAAAATTTTTTCTCAAAATCTTAATGCCTCTGAAAGAAATGGGTTTTCTGTCTTCACTTATAATACTTTGAAAATAAAAATCTCTAAAATATATGTGCTCATCATCACTGTTGGTGTTCATTTTGATGCTTATGGTCAGTGAGTAGAGAATTTGGTGTCAGAGTTGAGCTCAATTACTCACACTGCCCTTTAGTAGTTCTATGACAATGTGCACATCCTTTAAACTCTCTCAGCCTCATTTTCTCCTTTGTAAATGCACATTATATTATAAATCATAGAAAAACTCGAGACACTTTTATTAGATGATCTGTTTCAAAATAACTTAGTGTTTCATACTAGTAATTGTTTAATTAATGGTAGATGCTGTTTTCCTCTTTCATCAGCCTCATTTTCCTTTCCATAGGTATAAGCGATCTTAAGCACCATACCAAACAGTGGCAATGATATAAAGTTACTATTTGAGTGGTTACTTGAAGTAGGCTTCAAACACTGAGGTAGTCAATATTGACTTATGTCAAAGGCAAATTTCCAGCAGTCTTGAATTTTAGGTCATCCATCAAAGGCACTTACTCATTCTGGTGTTATGCTAGGCACTGGGGCAATGAAGAAGGAACCCTTACTTTGAGGAGCATATTATCTAGTTAACAGGACAATATATCCAAAAAGATAAGGAGTTTTACATGAATAGATAAGCTTTAAAAAATGTGACAGCATTTTTGAGGACAAAAAGAACCCATCCAGTGCTAGAATCTTCCAAGGCTCCCTTTCTTCTGTTACAATCCTATCCTAGAAAAACTCCATTTTTTTCTTACATTGAATAGATAGAGAAGGGTCTCAGATGATACTGAGGAACATATTTCTCTTCTGTGTTCTAACTGTAAGCACAGCATGCCTGACATGTTCTATAAGATAAGATAAATGAATAAGAATGTTCACTATCGAACAGAGACAGGATGCAGGATTGCAGTAATATTGAACTCTCCCTTTCCTTTATATAGATTTAATTTTGTTGTCCATGAATAATCCATGGAAAAGAAATGCAACATCAACATCACTTTTTTAACTTATTTGTGTGTGTGTGTGTGTGTGTGTGTGTGCGTGTGTGTGTGTGTGGTACTAGGGATTGGATCTAGGTGTGTTCTACTACTGAACTATATCTCCATCCATTTTTTATTTTTTATTTTGAGACAGGGTCTTGCTAATTTACTTAGGCTATTCTTGAACTTGTCAATCCTCCTGCTTTAGCCTCCAAAGTAGCTGGGATTACAGATGTACACCATGGTATCCAGCTAGCATTACTATTTGGGGGTGGATTGGTACCAGGGATTGAGATCAAGGGCACTCAACCACTGAGCCACATCCTCAGCCCTGTTTTGTATTTTATTTAGAGACGGGGTCTCACTGAGTTGCTGAGCACCTTGCTTTTGCTGAAGCTGGCTTTGAACCCTGGATCCTCCTACTTCAGCCTCCCAAGTCACTGGGATTACAAGCCTGTGTCACTGCTCCCGGCAAGCATCACTTTTTATCACACCATAAAACCCAAAAGAATATGGAAAAAAAGTTGAAGTAGATTACTTTGCCAAACCTGAGAAGGAGCATAACAGTAGCTGAAATTAATATCTTGCTGGAACCATTGATTCTTACTTGCTCCAAAACTTTATTCAAAAGCAGCATGATTTTTTTTTTTTAGGACCTACTTCTCAAATCTAATTCTATACAAATGAAGACTGCTTCAACTTTAGTGTGCAAAATAATCATGTAAGAATTATGTTAAAAGCCAAAGTTTGATTCTGGAAGTCCAGTGTGGGACTTAAAATTGTGCATTTCTTATAATCTTCCAAATGAAGACTTCTCATAGTCTTCCAAGTAAATCTTTCTGTGGTTCATAAACCACATTTTGAACAACAACTACTTAACCTTTATCCAACCAATCTGAAGTTCTGTTCAGAATTCAATTCTGGTGTCCCCATGCCCATCTCTTCTAGCTTCAGAACCAACCTAGGCTGAAGTTCATAAACATGTCAATAAATTAATTTCTCATGAAGCTTCTAAGTCTATAGAGATCTTTGCCTTTTTTTTTCCATCTAGAGAGAGCTACAGAATAAATGTAACCTTCAGTGGTTTCTACGTTTGAGATGGGCTTTTGCACCCTCCCAAATAGTTTAATATTTACAGAGTTGGTCCACATCAGTATCATAATCAACATTACGTATTGCTATCCTCATGGCAATAATGAGGAATTTCGTGTAAATCAGAGGTAGCCTCACAGTTACTTTCAGACCCCTCATAGTCCACTTTGCCACAAGAGGTCACCTAAAATCCTGTGTTATTATTCTATGGCATTAAAAATGAGGGTTATATAAAAAGATGAATAAAGGCTCTAAAGAAGTGGTTGTAAAGTGAGGTCTGAGTCTGTGTACATTTATAATACATTTTTCTAATATTTTTTCTTTAAATAACTTTCTAACTACAAGCTAAGCAATCATCAAATTTTCAATTATGTCTTAGATTTAAAATACATATATTTTTTAAGTGCAGGAATTGACAAACATCCACTTGAATTTTTAATCAAAATAAATTCTACATTGAATTTTCCTAGTTTTACTCCAACATATCACTTGGTATTTTCCTTACTGTCGCGGGTATGCGGTGTCATTCTTTTGAACACTTAGTCATTTAAAAATGTGTTGATGTTTTTTAGGAAATAATTCTAATGCACAATACCAAGCATTTTTCTGGTGCTTGAAATAGCTTGTATTGTGAAGCACTGAATGAAAATCTATTTAACCGTTACTTAAAGAGAAATAGAAAACGTTCAGGGTGGTATGGGTCAAGATGATTTGAGGAAGATAAATATGGATTTTTTGTGTTCCACAGGCTATTTTATTATCTGTCAATAACATGTTCTCCACCCCCACCACCACCACCAAAAAAAAAAAGATTCCAACAAATAATTCATTGCTGAATTTAACTAGAAAGACAATTAAGTTCAGGCTCAGAAAAGAATTCAAAAGTTTCAAACCCAAAAGGTCTCAGGTCATTAATTTCCCAAAAGAAAGAAACAAGCTAGTGTAAAAATCACCAGACCAAACTTTAAACTGCAGTTTGAAGAGTTGGAACAGGAAAGAAAGCATTGGAATGAGCTCCATTTCTCTCTTTCTTGGGCATTGCTAGATCTGATCCTGGAAATGTTTAAAGACTGCCTTCCATCAGAAACAAGAGATGTACAAAGAAAACCAGGGAGATGCATGCTACAACTTGCTAAAATGGCAGATGTTTATAGAGCCCTATTTTATCTAGGGCACTGCAAAAAATAGAAAATGCACTCCGCTTTCTGAGAAGAAGCAGGCTATGATTGAGCAAGTAAAAGCCTAGCTGTGGTGGAGGAATACGGGTGTTTATTTTCCTGGTCATACTTTGCCAAGAAGTAAAATAATTCTTGATAATGTTTGTGCCAGACAGGCTGGGGTAGGTTGTGTGTAGAGATTCTCTCTTCCCACTTCTTCTTTCCAACACCCGACACCCACAAAGTGTTTTAGTATAACAGACAATATTTAGTGTGTCCTCAAGTAGCTCTCCAGGGAAACTCTCCTGATAAAGGCCCAGTGTTTATTCTGGGGTATTTTTTCCCCTGTGACCCTTGCAAACAACACATGCCTCCGTATTATTGAGGGAAGGGGGTGGATGGCATGGAGACTCTCATACCAGCTCTTAAGTGTTTTTACCTAGAAGTTACAAAATTATTTATATCTACACTTTAGTTGGTGCAAATAATATGGCCACATCTACCTTTAAAGAATAATTAAGTAGAATCCTAATTTTTGCCATGAACGCAATGTCTACCACAGAGTTCTGCTTATTCATACATTTCCTGATTACCTTCTACTTCTCACTATGCTGATTAGGCATTTTTAATGTCTTACTTAGGCAACTCTTTCAGCCTCATGTATACATATCTTCCTGTGTGCCACCTTCTCACCCTTGTCTGTCTTGTACACAGTCACAAAATAAGTTTCCCTAAGCCAGAGTTTCCCATCCAGCCTCTGCCCTAAATCATCTACTATTTCCCCACTGGCTATTCTCCTTATGCCTCATCATACTGAAGAGTAAAATTATGCTTGGAAGCCGGTGAGAAACCAACAACAGCTGAAACCAAGTTCATCTACTATCACTGAGAAACACTGAGAAAACAGATGAGAAATGTCCAGGAGCAAAGTTTGATGTAGACATGACCCAAGAAAGTGTGATAGAAAGTGGTAGTCATCCAGGCAAGCAATAGGCATTAAAAATGCCCAATCAAGAGAGAAATGGTTCTCAGATGAGTGACACAGACCATGTGCATGGTAACTTAGAAGCATTGACCATGCATAGATTCATGCAGGCAGGTATCAGCGTGGAGCAGAGACTCAAATATAAAACTAGAGTCAATGATTAGAACTCAGTCACTGGGCAGTGTCAAGAGATAGGCACCTATATTGGGACACTAAGTTATGACACATTATGAAGTTAGGGAATTATGTTAGAGAAGAGAGCTGAGACTTAGAGACATACATTGATATACATGACCATGATTTTTAAGTGTTTTCCAGTTGTTTCAAAGGAAACATTCAGAAATCTAATCAATAAGTTAGATAACAATAGAGCTGCTCTGATGGAGGGCATCATGGTCTCCTTCCCTTCTTCCTATATAGTAGCAATCCCCAAAACAATTTCTCAACCAACATCCCCGGGGGCCCACTGAGCAAGCATAGGAAGATGTGCCAGTTCTGAAGTTGGGGTATGTGTTGGGGGAAGCAGAAGGTGAAGTGAGTACCAACAGTGAGAGTTACTGACTACTGTTGCACTGAGACCCCCATATGACAAACCACACTAAGCACTTTTACCATATCTGTATGACAAAGGTTGGACCCAGATCTGGTGATAGAGACTAGAGAGAGGAGCTAAGGGACCCAGTCATAGAGAGTAACTCATCTCTTCTTCCTTCTTCCTGTTCCCACGAAAGAAGTGTTCTTGTTAGAATCAAAGGCATTTGTATTCTGGATCCCAGGCTGTCATTTTGCTCCTGAACGTCTCCCTCTCACAATCCCAATGTCTTTTTTACAAGACTCCTTCCAGCAGCACACACACCAACTTTAGAGCATTAGATCTCAAAGTTTTATCTCTAAGTCAATAGCATCAGCATCTCCTAAGAACTTGTTAGAAATGCAAATTCTCATGTTCTACCCTAGGCCTATTAAATCACTCTGGAGCTTAGCAATTGTTCTTTTCAGTAAGTTCACCAGGCAATTCTGATTCAGCCACTTACTAGTTGTGTGATCTTAGACATGTTTCATAGCATCATTTTGCTTCATTTTCCCATGTGTAATGTGTACAGGGGATATAATAATACCTGTTTGTAGAACTTTGCTTAGGACAATATCTGACATAGAATATTAGCTGTATTATTTTTATTTTGAGCATCATCTATATGCCAGTCATTAGTGAGGAATAAGACAGTCTTCATAAATAGTTGCTCACAGTGTGTTAAGGCTGGAGGTAACTGTACGCTTGATTTTGCATCAGGATCACCTCTAGGCCGTGAAGACATTTATTCCTTCTGTGTACCACATGATGCTTAGAGATGGTTCACATACTACATCCTCTAAGCACTCTATTATCATTGGGGGTCTGTGGTCAATCACAGCAGTAACTCCAGGTTTTGCACATTCTTTGGCATGTAACTGGGTAGTGCCCTCCCACTCTGACACTGGTCAAGACTCACTTGCTCTGGCCACTGGGTACTAAAAGAATATCTATGTGGGGAGGTTTACTCTCTCATGCTTCTGCCACTGCACGTCAGCATTCTTGGGTGTAGCAGACAGAGAGCTCCCCAAAGTTGTCTATCTAGTCTCTGGAACCTGTGAGTATTTTATGATAATAGGAAAAGAAGTTATTTTTTCAAATGTCATTAAAATTTTAGACCTTAAAATATTGAGATCATTCTGGATTATATGGGTAGAATCAGAGTAATCACAGTGTGTTAACAGAGAGTTTTTTCATTTAAAAACTTTTTTATTAATGCATTATAGTTATACATGACAGTGGGATTCATTTTGTCATAATACCTGCATGAAATGTAATTTGCTCCATTTCAGTCCCTAGTACTTCTTATTTCCTCCCTTTCTCCTTTCCACTCTTCCCCATCCTCTATTCTACTAGTCTTCCTTCCATGTATTGATTGATTGATTTTTTAAATAATTTTTTAGTTGTAGATAGGTACAATACCTTTATTTTATTTATTTTTATATGGTGCTGAGGATCAAACCCAGTGCCTCACACATGCTCAGCTATTGATTGATTTTCAAATTAGCGCTTTATAGGTATAATTAAAGTTGTAATTCACTGTGGTATATATTCTTTTATGTACATTGCATAAACTGTTTCATTTCATTCCGTGGCTGGTTCATTGTCTGGTCCTTCCTTCCTTTCCCTAAATCCTCTTCCTCAATTCCTTAGAAAGCGGAGAGTCAGAAAATGAGTTATGTTTCTCAAGATGGAATCAGAAAATGGGCAGAAGAGAGATAAAGCAGAAGGAGAAGTGAAGGGATTCCAGGTATGAGAAGGATTCATTGTGTTCTTGCTGGCTCTGAAACATACAACCAGAGGAAACAGGTTCTGCCAACAACCTGAAGGAGCTTGGAAGTAGAATCTTCCCAGAGCCTTCCAGTGAGAGCCTAGATGGCTAACAGTTTGGTTTCAGTGTTGTAAACCTGGAGCCAAAATAACGAGCTGAGACAACCCCGACCTTCTGCACTACAGAATTTTGGGATAAATTGTGTTGTTTTAAGTTACTAAATGTGTCGTGATATGCAAAAGCAGAAATAGAAAACTAACATACCAGCCCCGAACAGAACTAAATGAGTACCCTGCTTTCTTTAGCCAAAGTTAGCTAGAGTTGAGAATTATCCAATTCCAAGATAGATGTGTGTGCCCAGCCAAGATCAGCAAGGCCACCTACCTAGCCAACCACCTCAGATGTGTGGTGGAAGCCTCTGATGTTTGGTGGTTATTTGTCACGCGACACTGTGTGGCAATGGAAATCCAAAAATGGGTGGCAACATGCAGCAGTGGATGTCTTGGGGACTCCAAGGACATCTAGGTGGATATTATACTTTTAGTGTGAAATTCTTTCTGAGAGTGGTGACCGAGAAAAATCTTCCTGTTCAATTAGTTAATTGAATCAAGGAACAGAGATCTAAGGTGAGTTCAAACCTAAATACTTTACTAAGGAGAAGGCATGGATTGTTTATCTGCATCATTGGTAATATTTTTGGAGAATTTTTTTTTTTGCATCCAAGGGGAAATGGAAGGTTCAAGAGCTTCCCTTCTGTTGCAAGCTATCTTTCTAGTTTTGTTGTATTTTCTGTGGGGCCTGGGCAGTCAAACGATCTTCCCATTTTGAAAGATCTGAATTTATAAAAAGGAAACAAACAGTATCAGCCAAACTGCCTTTTTTTTGCCAAACTGATAAGTAAACAAAAAAATCCAGATGAAGCACTTTAATACTTAGACTTAAATGAGAGAGAAATTCCGCAGAGTTAAATAAAGCATAAAATGGATATTTCCACTAAGGCTATGTTAGCTGAAGCAGCTATTTAAAACACACACACACACACACACACACACACACACACACATACACACACATACACACACCAAAATTAATGTGATTCTGGCTTAATTTAGTTTTGTTTTATCAAGTCAGCAGAGTTAATTCTATGTCAATAAAAAAAAAAACGAAACTCAAGCTGTGCAAATCATTTTGCACTCCATGTGAATTTCTGGAGGAAATACTGAAAACATATTTAAATTGCATGACAAGTACTGTGAGTACATTTAATTTTACATTAAAAAAGTGTCGTTTGTGTTTCTTGAGAATAAAACAGATCCAAACAAAACAAACCATTCAGTGATTCAGCTTTGGGACACAGTAGGTTACCAATTGAAGAAATCCCCTCCCAGGCCAAAACAAACGTTGCCTGACATATTGTTCTTCAAATCAATACTAGACTCAGCAAGGCTGAGGCTTCTGGCTGCCTGTTTCTTCTCTGGCAGTTTAAAGTAAGTGTCCACACTGTTTTATGAATGAAGATTTCCTTCCTGGTGGTACAGGAGCTTAAATCTTATTGTGCAAACTCAAGGTGTTAGTTTTGACCTCCTGAATGATGCCCTATGGTCTTCCAGTTGAAGGCAGCATAACTGAGAGCTTCTCCCTTTAGGTAAATAATGATTTGCTTAAAGAAACTGTGAAAGGGAACCAAATAAGTGAATTATGTGCTCTGTATACAGCACAACCTCACTTCTGTGGTAGAATCCAAAAAAGAAGAAAAATCAGCTAATGTTCATATACCAAATGCTTCCAGAAGATGAAAAGAAAGGCAATCGTTTGCTTTACAGTTTGTTCTGATTGATTGAAATTTATCCTGGAGTGGGTATGGGAGGAGGTGTAGCATGAGATTCAAAGTCTGTCTGCTCTATCCTCAGTAGCCCACTTTTCTGCTTTCTAGTGAGAAGAGGAAGAATTGACCTAGTCTTTCCAGGAAAGGGGCAACTTCAGGATTGTCTCTGAGGTAGAAAATAAAGGTGGCATTAAAACATTAAATTCTCTTATCAGGATGAGATGATACCAGGCAGAAACATTTGTTGACTGTGTGTGAATGTGTGTGAGTGTGTGTGTGTGTGTGTGTGTGTGTATTTTTCTTGTATCTTCCTTAATGTAGATACAAGTAGAAAACTCATAAACATGTTTGATAATTCAAACACGCATTACCCAACTAAAGAAAGGGAAAAATCATTTACATATTTCCCTGTGGTGATTCTGTGTGGCACCAACTCCTACAGCTACAGAGATGTTGCCATCTAATAGAATCTCTGAATATTTTAAAGCAATTTCCTCCAAAAGTACATAATTTATTTGCTTTGGATGAGGATTAGGTGATATATTTTTGACATTGTTGTTTGAATTTTTAGTTTGTTTATTCTTTCATTCATTACATCCAATATGCACTTATTAAGACTTCACTGTATTTAACATATTTGATACCTGGAGCTGGCTATTTTTCAACACTTCCCCACATTATTTCAATATCCTTTTTGGTAATACTGATGAAAGAAATATGCATATGTAACTAGAAATTAACAGCACTTACCAAATAAAAATATTTCCATGTGTTGTTTACTTTCTGCTTCAGGTTCAAACTGTAAACAAATAAAAACTCCAAGTGGTTAAATGGAGTGGTAGAATTGAATTAATCTGAGTTTCATTTCTATGTCATTCCAGTCACTTTGAAATTGTGAACTTCAAATTTACTGTTTAAATTTAGGAATCTTGGTACTACTAGGGAAGAAGATGCAAATTGCTTCTGAATTGTGTTTGGAAGATTTCTAACTATTATGGACTTAACTCTTAAAAATGAGGACATGTTCTCTTATGAAGATACAGTGGAATTTTCCAGAGGTTAGATGGTATCTGGTATCAGCCCAGACTGAGTGCAGCCACAGATATGGTATTCCAACTGCCCTGTTAAACAAGGTTAAAAAGATTTTCAAGAAGTATAAAAGAATGCCACTAATCTCAACCAAAGCTTTTTGGAAAATATAATTGTTTTCATAAAAAGGTGTTCTTTTGTAACACATGATGGATCTATTAATATTTTAGAATAAATAAATTCAAGTTAAGTGCTAAAATAATGAGCACAAGTGGCTGAGTCCACATATGTTGAATGCTAACTCTATGGATGGGATTTCTCCAAATGAACTGCCACATAATATAAAAGGTTTATTAAGAGATAACAATTGAGAGATGCTCATTTGAAGAACACACACATGTGCATTCATACATTATGTAAACATAGTTATATAATTATATATATATACACTCTTGTGCACATATATCAGTATCTATATCATATATCTCTAGTTACATGTCAACAGTAACTATAGCATTTTTTTTTAGAACTTAAAACACAGAAAAGATTTTTGGGAGACTGAGAATTTTGCTGACATTGTTCAAAACTGCTGAGTGCAATAATAAATGTAACCCCCCCCCAGATTATTCTCCCTCTTTTATTGTGATAAAGTATATATAACATGAACTTTACCATTATACCTGGTTTTACATATATAATTTGGTGGCATTTAAGTACATTTACATTATTTTGCACCCATCACCACTATTCATCTGCAGAACACTTTCAAACCCCAGACTGAAACTCTGTATCCATTAAACAAAAACATTCCATTCCTCCTCTTCCTAGCCCCTTTAACCACCATTCTCCTTTCTACCATGTGTTGTTTACATTCTGCTTGTATACATCAGGTAGTTTGGCTATCTGATATAAGTGTAATTATATAGTATTTGCGTGTGTGTGTGTGTGTGTGTCTTATTTCATTTAGCATGGCATCCTCAAGATTCAACTGTGTTGTATGTGCATATATCAGAATTTCATTCCTCTTTCAGGCTTAATAATATTCTACTACACACATTATACCATATTTTGTTAACTTGTTCATCTACCAGTAGATATTTGGGTCATTTCTACCTTTTTGCCTGTCGTCTGTAATGCTGCTATGAACATTGGTGTACAAACATACGTTTGAGTCCCTAAAGAGGATCAGTTTTTTCATTGGTTGTATTATTACCCTCAAATCTCTACAATACTCATCCTTACTGACTTCACTTGCCCAGTACCCCCACGCGTGGCACTACAGGTACCATGATGGAGGAGAAAGAGGACTGCTGGGAAAGGTAGGAGACTGAGACTTCAGGAGCAAGTCTGACGCTGTGTGGCTATAGCTGTCACTTAGAGCTAACTCAGTTTCCTTCTCTTTGGAATGAGACTTTTTGATGAAATCATATGAACCTACTGTTTATGATTCTACTAGCACGGGCAAGGATAGCCCAGTGGAGCACAGCTCTGTTTATAAAGTACTTTCTGTTTCAAACATCTCTCTTTATCTTCACAATACTGCAGCGAGCTGGGTTTTACAATCATTTCCATCCCAGGAGCACAGTGATTCTTGCCGTTTTGTTTATTAATGTTTCCCAAGACTGAAGAACACTGCCTGCTCTGTGAAAGCTGGCAATAAACATTGGTCGAATGAATGAAATTTGGGGGGAATACCAATTGCATACCTTGAATCCTTTACCAAGTAAATAGTGCTTGTTGTGGAACTTAATTGTCCAATGCTGAGTTCTACGTAATTTTCACCACTTCACTTTTAGATAGTCCACTAGACTCTAGCTTAGAGCAAATATTTGTTAGTAATGTGCCTTGTTGAGTGCTGAGGGCCATTACCAAGTAGGAATGACGCATCGAAATTTTCTTGCCAGCGTACCCCATGTTAAATGGACTTGCCTTGGAATTTCGCTGTTGACATTGCATGTAAGGTGACCTTGCTCAAGGACCAGGGCGGATCCGGGTTTAGAGCTGATCAGGTTTGAGGAAGTATCCCGGTCCTTGGGTTTAGGGAGTTCCCGGTTTAAGACAAGTTTAAGGCGTTCCCGGTTTAAAACAATATGGGTTTTAGGGAAATTGGAGGTTGAAGATTATTGCTGCTGGAAATAGGGCGTTCCTGCTACCTGAGCTCCCGTTGAGTTCTCGTGAGATTCAGAAAGTATTTTGGGAAAAGAGCCTCGTGGAGTAGGTGAATTGGGCGGCGGCAGAACTGGGATTTCCCCAGAATGTGTGGGTAGAGGCCGGTGTGAGTTCGGGAATAAAGAATTACTGTTTGAATCGACAAAGCTGTGTGGTGGCTCGTGATTCAGTGCCCAGCCAAGACATTGGCAGTTGAGGACTTTTACATTCAATATTTCATTAATTTTTATATCCTTTCCCTGAAGTATATGGGGTTGTTCCTATTTTGCAGATGAGAAAACTGAGATTCAGACAGGTTAAGTGGCAGAGGTGGGATTTAAACCCCAGGCTTCCGACCTCACAGGGAGGTCCCAAAGGGAAATGATCAGACTGAATTAACACTGTTACTTGCATAAAATGCAGGATAATTTAGCCCCAAAGAATTGGAGGATAACTTGAGCAAAGTTATGACAACACAGAAATAAGCAAGATTTGGGCTGAAAATGAAAGGGTTGGGCTGTTGAGAAGGCACATGGGAAATAGTGAGAAAGAGAAGTGAAGCTGATCCAGAAGTCCAGGGCTAATGCAGTCAGGATGGAGAGGTGGAGTTCAGGATGGGAGACTCTGGACATTTTTCCAGTTGGCCTGCCAGCTTCTGTTTGGTTCGTGTGTCTGTTAATCAGGTTTACAGCAAAAGTCATTCAGTTCCAAGAATTCACCAAAAGGTAATCATTCCCTGGCCAGCTGAATCCTGCAAAACAAATCATGAGAGAATGACTCATACATCAGAGTTACTTTACAGTAAGAAACCCATCTCACCTGAGACCTTGTAGGCCCTGGTAGGTGATGGAAGTGCAGTAAAGGTTGTGTAAGTATTGACAAACATCAGTGCTAAGTTATTTCAGCTTAGGAGATGAAGCATAGATTTTTTTTTCCTCCACACATTAGATCTCATCAAAAAGAATTGGTATCCTTTCTGGCTAAAGTAAGCTGATACAAATTGGTCTTCTAGACTCGAGAACTATCTAAAGACAGTCATTGAAAAATACCATCTCCTATTTCTGCTCTGGGGTAAGCACTTATGTATTCTCCTTTTGGAGACCAGGATGGTGTTCTCATTTCAACATGTTTTCTCATGTTTCCATATTGAAGTTTGTAGTGGCAAAGCCACTTGAGAACTGGTTGAGGAGTCAGGAGGCACGGTGCTTAACTGTCTTGTTAGTGATTAAACTGAATTTGAGCAAGATGCTTTCAGGGATAGGCCCATATTTCCTCATCCTATCCACAAATTTTGGGGTGGATGATAATAAAGGCCTTGTTCTGCGCTTAGGAATTATGATATACACTGCTAATGGTTTATTATTTTTTTTCTATAGTGGGCTTCCTAGACCATATCTCTATTGTCTTCTGACTGCCCAAATATTCACTTTGTCTCTTGGCTTAGATGCAAGAGGGGAGGAGACCTAGGGGGAGTCTCACTGTTGCTTATGTAGATTTTCAACCCAATCACCCATTCATGCTTTTTACTCTTCCTTGTGGTCAACTCATGGAGCCCTTCTCAGTCTCTGACTGGTATCTCCCTCCTATCACCATTAGGTGTTCTGCTCTGTTAGGTCACATGACTGGCTCTCCCACCTCCGAATCCCAGTTTCCCCAAACTAACTGATGGATATCAACCCTCTGCTTCTCTTCCCTCCCTCACTTACATTTTCCTTTCTAGTTAAATATTTTAAATGTATTTATTGTCATTTTAATAGGGTTTGGGGAAGTAAAGGAGATAAACACATGTATTCAATTTGCCAAGTTTAACTAGAAATTACCTCTGTAATATTTGATTAAAGGAATGAAATGTAAAATGTTTGGGGAAATTGTTTTGGCATCCATGTGTGAATAATGGAGTGGAATAGATCAGAAGCCAGAGAGCCAGACACAGGGAATCAAAGAAGGTTGTTTCTGTAAAGTCTAATGTAAGGAAATGGAGAGAGAATAGGGGTTTCCTGATGAGAACGGCTTGAGTCAGAAAGTTATATTTGGAGGAAGAATAAAGTTGAGTTTGATAACTTTTAAGATGCTGAAAAACCATGGTTATAGGGGGAGAGAAATGGAAGTTAACAGCATGATTTAGTGCTGGCTGGGTGTGGCTGATCGAAGTCAGGGTGCAGACTGTGTTGGTGTTAGAATGAAGACAGGTCTATATGGGTTGTTGAAAGTTCAACTCTGAAAGGAAAAAATTCCAGGAATTAAAGGCATGAAAATTCAGAGAAGGAATTCACTTATACTGTGTGGTAGGTGAGACCTGGCCTGAGCATAAAACTAGCGAGGATGTATGTGAGAAGAGTGGGTTTTTGTAGGAAAATGTCTGGTTAGGCAACCAAGAGCTCTTCCCAGTGGTCTACTTTGGTACAGTGAGGGGTGATTTGCCTATAAGGTATTTCTGGATTTTGTGCTTCTAATAGCTTTGACACAAAAGTTTAATCAAATGCTTGGAATGATCCTACCTCTTCCTGACTGATCACCTTTGGGTTTGCCATGATGATTTACCTGCCCCCTCCCACCAACAATATATGTCTTCTGTTAAAATGGTCAGAGTTACCTAATTAGGGGATTACAAGTGGCTATCCAGCCTTAGCTGACCTATATTTCTTGCACATGAACTCTGCTCTCTTATGAAGATTTTTGATGGTATACTTATTGATTTTCCTTAATTCTTAATGAATCCATATTCAGGATTTGTACAGTATATGACATCTGCCAATTCATCCCTGAGCATATTAGTTCCAAGGTTATAATCTCCAAACGTTTGTTAGGTCTCCCATGTCCCACCTTCTGAATAGTTGATTGATTGCTTTCCAACTCCCCTTAGGCTTTTATGATTTAGGATCTGCATATATTTGTCCCTTTACTGTGTATAAACACTTCAGTCATATCTCAGGCTCTTGCTTTATCATTGAACTGTAGAGGTAGATTTGTTTTCATGGCTATGTCTCAAGTGTTTTAGTGACAGCAAGGTGTTTTCTGGTGGTGTCATTCTTATTTTAGGCTACTTCACACTGCAGAATACTTCTTTTTCAGCTGCTGCTGTGTGGATATTCACAAGAGGTACTAGATAGGTGGTGTCAGAAAATTGGCACAAAATAAATTAAGAAGTACTTGGGGGGGGGATTTCAGTAAAGTTGGACATCCAAATAGGAATTTACTTATTCTGAGACTTCTTTTAACAATTAAGAAATATGATCAATCCCTGAGAGAATTGGGTCTAAGCATATAGGAACAAAAGGTGTTTATAATGCTGGTTGAAAAATTAGGTACAGTGCATGATGGAGTGGTTGGGAAAAAGGACAAGAGTGAAGACACATTTCAGTCAAGAAACTGATTACAGATAATAAATAAAACAGAAGGGAGTGAATATTGTGGTTTGAACTAAATAGATTATCAATACAGATAGGAGACAAGGAAGTAGTGGAGACACAGTACAACAGAAGTGGACGGAAATAGGAAGCACAGTGATTCATGTATATTATCATTTTCTTGGAAATTTCAGGAAATGAATTTGTTTTCATTGGTGGGCAGTTTAAGTTGGAGAATACTGAGTTTCAGACTATTTACATAAGGAATAGAAAAGAGAGGTATAAATATATTATTTTCTAAGCTCCCAGGAGAGGATGTATGGTGTAGGTCTCAGGGGAAATGAAGAGACTTCTGGAATATGCTTGAAGTGTGTGCAATTTATAGGAATTTCAAACTAAGGTTAAATGACCAGACCCTCAGGGATTCATCATTTTCTAAGTTTTCTGTTAAGTCTTAAATTATTTATTTTTAAATGGACATATTTTGAAAAAAAAGGGTTCTATGAAACAAAAAATGTTACATAGATATAATTCATGTGTCTCTTCTTTATGTTAAATCTACAGACACATACAACAACAGTCAGAGTTCTAATGACCACGAGAGACACTGATTAACCACCTTGGGTAAACATATTGCAGCCCAAGATGATTTTAGTTACTGTGTACATTCCAATCTTATAAAAGCTTAGCAAGTTTCATTAAGTTCTATGAAATATTGAAGTTAAATTCTCAGACCTCACCCAACTAATAATTAAAAATAAAAAAAACAGCATCCTCAGATCTCCATACTTCTCTTTATATCCATGTTGCTCTCTGCACAGACAGGATCTGATTCACAGCCTTTTCTTGTTGCTTTGAAGATAATGTGAAATTTAAAGATGAAAATAAAGAATCCCTACTTTTTAGGCATTTCTGATCATTAGTAGTTTTTCAAAGGATGCCTTTCAAAAAAAGAAGCTTGGAAGAAATCTGTGTTGGCTATATTGTTCCTAAGGTCCCACAGATTGTACTTCCCTCCTCTTAACCTGATTTTAAGAGTGTATGTGCTCTGAAAAGCGTTTTGAAGCCCCTGGTTCTTCCTGGGAGGTTCATGTCTCTAAAGCACCTTGTCCCTTAAGCTAGAGGTAACAAAGAAAAGACATGGATAAATATTACTTTTGCCTGATAATAAAATGCCTCTGTTGAATATATGAAGTTTAAAAAAAAGGAAATCCAGCAGATCAGAAACTGGAGACACAGACAGAGGCATCAAGTGAAAGATCAATGTTATGTAAGAGGAAATTGGTAGTGCTAACCCTTGGTGTGACCCCATTATGTAAGAGGTGCTGCTTGCTTATCTCATTAGTCTGTGATTTAAAACAGTCAATTAAAATCCAAATTATCTCTCCTATGTCACTGTGTATCTCTTATAAACACAGGGCTCCATAAGGAATCAATCCACAAAAGATGGAGAACGGTGGAGGTTTCCTATACAGTCACCTTAAGTAAAAAAAAAAAATATATATATATATATATAGTTTTTATCAACAGAAAATGGAAAGATCTACCTTGCTCTTGAATAGACAGAATTAATATTATCAAAATGACCATACTACCAAAAGCACTATACAGATTTAATGCAGTTCCAATCAAAATCCCAAGGACATTCCTCATAGAAATAGAAAAAGCAATCATGAAATTCATCTTGAAAAATAAGAGACCTAGAATAGCTAAAGCAATCCTTAGCAGGAAAAGTGAAGCAGGTGGCATCACTATACCAGACCTTAAACTATATTACAGAGCAATAGTAACAAAAACAGCATAGTATTGGCACCAAAACAGACTGTAGACCAATGGTACAGAATAGAGAACACAGAGACTAACCCACAAAATTACAAGTATATTAGACAAAGGTGCCAAAAGCATGCATTGGAGAAAAGATAGCCTCTTCAACAAATGGTGCTGGGAAAATTGGAAGTCCATATGCAACAAAAAGAAATTAAACCCCTATCTCTCACCATGCACAAAACTCAACTTAAAATGGATCAAGGACCTAGGAATTAAGCCAGAGACTCTGCGTCTAATAGAAGAAAAAGTAGGTCCTAATCTCCATCATGTGGAATTAAGCCCCAACTTCCTTAATAAGACTCCTGTGGTGCAAGAATTAAAACCAAGGATCAATAAATGGGATGAAGTCAAACTAAAAAGTTTCTTCTCAGCAAAAGAAACAATCTGTGAGATGAATAGAGAGCCTACATCTTGTGAGCAAATTTTTACCCCTCACACATCAGATACAGCACTGATCTCTAGGGTATAGAAAGAACTCAAAAAGCTAAGCACCAAAAAACAAATAACCCAATCAATAAATGGGCCAAGGACCTGAACAGACACTTCTCAGAAGAGGATCCTTGCCAACATTTATTATTATTTGTCTTAATAATAGCTGCCATTCTGACTGGAGTGAGATGATATCTTAGAGTAGTTTTGATTTGCATTTCTCTAATTGCTAGAGATGTTGAACATTTTTTTCATTTATTTGTTGATTTCTGCAAATTGGTGCAGCCATATGGAAAACAGTATGGAGATTCCTTGGAAATCTGGGAATGGAACCACCATTTGACCCTATATATCCCTCTCCTCAGTCTATACCCAAAGGACTTAAAAACAGCTTACTACAGGGACACAGCCACATCAATGTTTATAGCAGCACAATTCACAATAGCTAGACTGTGGAGTCAACCTACATGCCCTTCAGGAAATGAATGGGTAAAAAAATGTGGCATATATACACAATGGAATTTTACTCACCAATAAAAGAGAATAAAATCATGAGATTTGTAGGTAAATGGATGGCATTGGAGAAGATAATGCCAAGTGAAGTTAGCCAATCCCCCCCAAAACAAATGCTAAATGTTTTCTCTGATATAAGGAGGCTGATTCATAGTGGGGTAGGGAGGGGGAGCATGGGGGGAATAGACAAACTCTAGATAGGGCAAAGGGGTGGGAGGGGAAGGGAGGAGGCAGGGGGTTAGCAAGGATGGTGGAATGTGATGGACATCATTATCCAAAGTACATATATGAAGACACGAATTGATGTGAATATACTTTATATACAACTAGAGAAATGAAAAATTGTGCTGTGTATGTGCAATAAGAAGTGTAATGCATTCCACTGTCATTTATGTTTTTAAAAATCAATTAAAAAAAATTTTAAAGCGTGAATTTTACCTACGGTGAGACCTTGGATTGCACCAACCATTGAGGACCCTGTATCTCCTGCCTGTTCTTGGCCTTTCTCCTGTTGGTTAATGTGCTTTTTCCAAAATGGAGTCATCTGCTGCTGTCTCTCCAGAAGGAGCACATCCTATCAACCAGCAGCTCTCCATGCCTTATTTAATAACCCCAGCTTAGGTGGTATCCAGGTGGGAAAGAATCATTTCTTCTTTTTGCAACAAGACTCTCCCAGAGATTTGTGATAAAGTCCCCAAATTCCTGACAAAAGAATGGAAGAGACAGAAAAAAAATCACCATGTCTTATATTTTATGGCTCACATTTTATTTCTTGTGACTCTCTCCACAGCTACATGCAATAAATAGATAATTATTATTGACACTATTTTACTTGATGAAGAAGGTGAGAGTCAGAGACCTAAATCTGTAAGAAATTACAGCAAGGACTCAAAGTCCTTTTCTCCTTCTATTGCTATCCCTATAAGCCATCTTTCCTAAGGTTACCTTCTCAGGAAACATTTTATTTGACTTTCAGTAGGACACCTGCCAAAACCACTGATAAGAAAGTGTAATCACTTTAAGCCGGGAGAGGAGAATGGGTCCAGGAGCCATTGCCCATTATCTGCTATTAGAAATCAGGAATCATGCAGGGCTAAAAAGGTGAGGGCTGCAATTACACCTCTGCAGCAACGGTAACATTTTCAATTGTTAATTTCCTCTAGTGTTCCTGAGGCCCTGAGTTATCGCTCAGCACAAATGAAACGGTAAAACGTAGACAATGAGGTTGCCACATATTTAAGTGTATAAGGTTCTGTCTTTGGATAGTGATACAGATAAAACTCCCATTGCAGTTTGTACATTGTTTATATGTTATTAAGCAATTACTTCTTGCACAGCATAATTTTCTCTTTGCCTTCTACAGTCATTTCTTAGATTCCCAACAGGGGTATGGGATGTGGGTTGGGGATGGCAGGAAAGGAATGGAAAACAGGGATCTATTTGTCTATCTATCTGAGAGATGATAAGAAAGTTTTAGATTTATGGCATCCCCTTGGATGCTTCAAAGTATTTTCAAGGATTTTTAATGCAAAATAGTCCTAACTTTATCTTCTATTGCAGGTAATTTCAGTGAGATATAGCTAAATACAATAAAGATACACCTGGCACAAGGGTAGGTCAGATAGAATGTGCTCTAAGCTGTGGCCTATTCAAGGACATTGTATTTGTTCATCTCTGGCATCTCTGAGCCGGGATAACTTTATACAATCTGCTACACTGTTTGATTTTTTCCAATGTATGATGAAAGCTTTTATCAACCATGTGAGCTTGGTTCCTAAGTAAGAAGAGAAGGTGTCTTTGAGATCAAGACAAATGCACCTTTGTATTTAGGCACAATACTGAAATGATGCATTTGGCATATGTAGACAGGGTCATAATGAATGATTATCCTCCATCTTTTGTCCTATGTCACAGAACTCACTCATAGCCTTGTCTCTTCTGAACCTCAAGCGATAGTACCTAAAAGAACAGAGCATTCTAAGGGAGCAAAATGAGCTATGCACATGAATCCCAGGCCCACAATCCACATGGCATCAGCGCTGTCATCAGCATTAGCAAAGGGAGCGCAACATTTAAATCAAACTGTTTTTTTTTTTTTAAATCATAAGTTATTAGTTGGAAAATGGGGAATGAAGATAACCAGAATCTTTATGTGTGTTAAGGTAGATAGCATAAATTCTTTCCCAGAAATGGTTTATTTGAAGATAAAAACATAGTGGCAGCTTCTAAACTATTAGTTAGACAAATAGGTAGTAGGGTCTTCTTTATTGTTATCTAAGTAAAAAATAACTAGTCACTAGAAGTCCTAAGTGCCTGCTCTCCTTTGTTATTGCTCCCTTCCCTTACGCTTATATGATATTTAATACTTTTCAAAATGCTTACATTGTAGGCTGGGCATGGGGTTGGTCACCTATAATCCCAGCAGCTCGGGTGAGAGGAAGGAGGATTGCGAGTTCAAAGTCAGCCTCAGCAACTTTGCAAGACCCTAAGCAAGTCAGTGAGACCCTGTCTCTAAATAAAATGTATTTTCAAAAGGGCTGGGGATGTGGCTCAGTAGTAAAGTGCCCCTGGATTCAATCCCTGGTACAAAATAAAGGAAAACAAACTTACATTATAGTATTTTAACTAAAGGGATGATTTTTAGTTCTCAAAAGAAGGAGGGAAACAACAAACTTGGAATGAATAAATGAATGAATGAATGTCTTCTGGAAATGAAAAGACCACTAAATCTAATTGACCTTGTCTAGGAATAAGGACTACTGGTTTCCTGTCCCTTGTGACAGACTGGTTCTTTGGATCACTGCTACTATACATATAGTTCTTTGGGGCGTTTGTTAAAGAAATTTACATGAATTTTTACTCATTTCATCATCAAAATAACACTGTGAAGTAGGCAGTGTTATAGTCATTATTTTATAAAGGAAGAAACTGAGGCTCATAGAAATGAAATAATTTTCCTGAGTTATGCAGCTAGGGAGCTCGAACTTTAACTCAAGGAATCTATCACTCGAGACTACATTTTCATGAATAGTTGAATAGCTTATCAACAAAATTTGATTTGGAATACAGGAAGAATTCATCCTCCAAAAACCCAACTCAGATACTGAAAATACACTTGCTCTCATCTAACTTTAATCTTTCCTTCCAATCCTCTCTTCTGTAGGCTGCACTGTTGAATGTTAATGAGCCTATATTTTATTCAACCTCAGCCAGTCATTGGGGGGTAATTAATCTGAATTTTATACATCCAGACTGTCTTTTAATGAGTAAACTTGGAGCAGAGCATGTTTTCACCACTGGGTGTTTGTTTCTACGTGGAGAGGCAGATAAGCAGTATATATTTCGGTTCCTGTTTTGCTGTCCTTGTTACTGGATTTGGTAGTAAAGAGGAATGAAGGAAACTGCTAATCAGAGCATAACGATTTGCTTTAGAAATGATTGTGGGAACCCAGAAACACACAGACACCTAAGCCCATCACAAAAGACAAACAGATCCTGTGATTTGCACGACCGACACGTATGTGCTAATCATCCTAGGGCACAGTCAGTGGTATTCAAATAGAAAACTGTCAGCAAGCTACATTTGCTCTTTCAGGAATGACCAGCATAAGTATTGAGTGTGAAGGCAGAGTCCATTGCTTTGTCCACCTCCATTAGCTTTGCTTCCATTCTTACTTTTTATCATGCTTGAGGATTGGGGGGACCCTGTTTTTTTTTCTCATAACTTATCTGGTTGTAGTTCCTCAAGCTTTTGCATATTTCTGGCAGGTTATTAAAATCCTAGAGGGATTTAAAGTTGAATGCAATGGGCAATGCACTGTTTCAGAGTATAGAAACTAAAAGTAACTTGGGGAACAGTATTGCTCACAGAGTATATTAGACTTCTGCAGAGAAATATAACTAACAGGGGATACTACATATATATATTCATAACATATATATGCAGCACATATATATATACATATATATATACAAACACACACACACACACACACACTATATATATATATATATATATATATATATATATATATATATATATATATAGTGTGCATATATATGTACACTTGTTTATTTATCTATTATATAAGGGTTTGGCTTCTTATATATGGAGGCTGAGAAATCCCAGTTATGGAGGCTGACAAATCTCACCATCTTCAGTCCACAATATGGACAACCAGAACCATGGTACAATTTTACCCATGGCCTGAAGGCTTGATAAACAGGAGGGCTGATGAAGTAAGTCTCAGGTTTAAGGGCAGGAAAAGACAAACCACTCAGCTCATGCCATCAGTCAGATAAAGAAATAGACAAGGAGCAAATTCCCTTTTTCTCCATTCTTTTTTTTAAATTTTTTAATATTTATTTATTTTTTTAATTAATTTTTTATTGGTTGTTCACAACATTACAAAGCTCTTGACATATCATATTTTATACATTAGATTGAAGTGGGTAATGAACCCCCAATTTTACCCCAAATGCAGATTGCAGAATCACGTCGGTTACACATCCACAATTTTACACAATGCCCTATTAGTAATTGTTGTATTCTGCTACCTTTCCTATCCCCTACTATCCCCCCTCCCCTCCCCTCCCATCTTCTCTCTCTACCACATCTACTGTAATTCATTTCTGTCCTTGTTTATTTTCCCATTCCCCTCACAACCTCTTATATGTAATTTTGTATAGCAATGAGGGTCTCCCTTCATTTCCATGCAATTTCCCTTTTCTCTCCCTTTCCCTCCCATCTCATGTCTCTGTTTAATGTTAATCTTTTCTTCCTGTTCTTCCTCCCTGCTCTGTTCATAGTTGCTCTCATTATATCAAAGAAGACATTTGGTATTTGTTTTTTAGGGATTGGCTAGCTTCACTAAGCATAATCTGCTCTAGTGCCATCCATTTCCCTGCAAATTCTATGATTTCGTCATTTTTTATTGCTGCATAGTACTCCATTGTGTATAGATGCCACATTTTTTTTATCCATTCATCTATTGAAGGGCATCTGGGTTGGTTCCACAGTCTAGCTATTGTGAATTGTGCTGCTATGAACATCGATGTGGCAGTATCCCTGTAGCATGCTCTTTTAAGGTCTTCAGGGAATAGTCCGAGAAGGGCAATAGCAGGGTCAAATGGTGGTTCCATTCCCAGCTTTCCCAGGAATCTCCAAACTGCTTTCCAAATTGGCCGCACCAATTTGCAGTCCCACCAGCAATGTACAAGTGTACCCTTTTCCCCACATCCTCGCCAGCACTTGTTGTTGTTTGACTTCATAGTGGCTGCCAATCTTACTGGAGTGAGATGGTATCTTAGGGTGGTTTTGATTTGCATTTCTCTGACTGCTAGAGATGGTGAGCATTTTTTCATGTACTTGTTGAAGGATTGTATATCCTCCACTGAGAAGTGTCTGTTCAGGTCCTTGGCCCATTTGTTGATTGGGTTATTTGTTATCTTATTGTCTAATTTTTTGAGTTCTTTGTATACTCTGGATATTAGGGCTCTATCTGAAGTGTGAGGAGTAAAAATTTGTTCCCAGGATGTAGGCTCCCTATTTACCTCTCTTATTATTTCTCTTGCTGAGAAAAAAATTTTTAGTTTGAGTAAGTCCCATTTGTTGATTCTTGTTATTAACTCTTGTGCTATGGGGGTCCTATTAAGGAATTTGGAGCCCGACCCCACAATATGTAGATCGGAGCCAACTTTTTCTCTTCTATCAGACACAGAGTCTCTGATTTGATATCAAGCTCCTTGATCCATTTTGAATTAACTTTTATGCATGGCGAGAGAAAGGGATTCAGTTCCATTTTGTTGCATATGGATTTCCAGTTTTCCCAACACCATTTGTTGAAGATGCTATCCTTCCTCCATTGCATGCTTTTAGCCCCTTTATCAAATATAAGATAGTTGTAACTTTGTGGATTAGTCTCTGTGTCCTCTATTCTATACCATTGGTCCACCCGCCTGTTTTGGTACCAGTACCATGCTGTTTTTGTCACTACTGTTCTGTAATATAGTTTGAAATCTGGTATCGCTATACCGCCTGATTCACACTTCCTGCTTAGAATTGCTTTTGCTATTCTGGGTCTTTTATTTTTCCATATGAATTTCATGATTGCTTTGTCTATTTCTACAAGAAATGCCGTTGGGATTTTGATTGGCATTGCATTAAACCTATAGAGAACTTTTGGTAATATTGCCATTTTGATGATGTTAGTTCTGCCTATCCATGAACAGGGTATATTTTTCCATCTTCTAAGATCTTCTTCTACTTCTCTCTTTAGGGTTCTGTAGTTTTCATTGTATAAATCTTTCACCTCTTTTGTTAGGTTGATTCCCAAGTATTTTATTTTTTTTGCAGATATTGTGAATGGAGTGTTTTTCCTCATTTCCGTTTCAGAAGTTTTGTCGCTGATATACAGAAATGCCTTTGATTTATGCGTGTTGATTTTATATCCTGCCACTTTGCTGATTTCATTTATTACTTCTAGTAGTTTCTTTGTAGACCCTTTTGGGTCTTCTAGGTATAGAATCATGTCATCTGCAAATAGTGATAATTTAAGTTCTTCTTTTCCTATTTTTATGCCTTTAATTTCTTTCGTCTGTCTAATTGCTCTGGCCAGTGTTTCGAGAACTATATTGAATAGAAGTGGTGATAGAGGGCATCCCTGTCTTGTTCCGGATTTTAGAGGGAATGCCTTTAACTTTTGTCCATTCAGAATGATGCTAGCCTGAGGCTTAGCATAGATAGCTTTTACAATATCAAGGTAAGTTCCTGTTATCCCTAGTTTTTCTAATGTTTTGAACATAAAGGGATGCTGTACTTTGTCGAATGCTTTCTCTGCATCTATCGAGATGATCATATGGTTCTTATCTTTAAGTCTATTGATGTGGTGAATAACATTTATTGATTTCCGTATATTGAACCATCCTTGCATCCCAGGGATGAATCCTACTTGATCATGGTGCACAATTTTTTTGATGTGTTTTTGTATTCGATTCACCAGAATTTTATTGAGGATTTTTGCATCTAGGTTCATTAGAGATATTGGTCTGTAGTTTTCTTTCTTTGAGGTGTCTTTGTCTGGTTTCGGAATCAGGGTGATGTTGGCCTCATAGAATGAATTTGGAAGAGCTCCGTCTTTTTCTATTTCCTGAAATAACTTGAAAAGTATTGGTATTAATTCTTCTTTAAAGGTTTTGTAAAACTCCGCTGTATACCCATCCGGTCCTGGGCTTTTCTTGGTTGGTAGTCTTTTGATGGCTTCTTCAATTTCATCCATTGATATTGGTCTGTTCAAATTGTGTGTATCCTCCTGACTCAGTCTGGGCAAATCATATGACCTAAGAAATTTATCGATGTCTTCACTATCTTCTATTTTATTGGAATATAGGTTTTCAAAATAATTTCTAATTGTCTTCTGTATTTCTGTAGCATCTGTTGTGATATTGCCTGTTTCATCCCGTATGTTAGTAATTTGAGTTCTCTCTCTTCTCTTCATTACCATGACTGAAGATCTGTCGATCTTATTTATTTTTTTGAAAAACCAACTTTTAGTTTTGTTAATTTTTTCAATAGTTTCTTTTGTTTCAATTTCATTGACTTCCGCTCTGATTTTAATTATTTCTTGCCTTCTGCTACATTTGCTGTTGTTTTGCTCTTCCTTTTCTAGGGCTTTGAGATGAAGTGTGAGCTCATTTATTTGTTGGTTTTTTCTTTTTTTGAGGAATGACCACCAGGCGATGAATTTTCCTCTTAAAACTGCTTTCATTGTGTCCCATAGATTCCGATATGTTGTGTCTGTATTTTCATTTATCTCTAAGAATTTTTTGATTTCGTCCTTTATGTCTTCTGTAACCCATTGATCATTCAGTAACATATTGTTCATTTTCCATGTGATGTAGGATTTTTCCTTCCTTCTTTTATCATTGATTTCCAGTTTCATTCCATTATGATCAGATAAAATGCATGGTATTATGTCCACCCCTTTATATTTACTGAGGGTTGCCCTATGGCATAATATATGGTCTATTTTTGAGAAGGATCCATGTGCTGCTGAGAAAAAAGTATATCCATTTGATGATGGTTGATATATTCTATATATGTCAGTTAAGTCTAGGTTATTGATTGTGGTATTGAGTTCTATAGTTTCTTTATTCAACTTTTGTTTGGAGGATCTGTTCAATGGTGAGAGAGGTGTGTTGAAGTCACCCATAATTATTGTGTTGTGGTGTATTTGATTCTTGAAGTTGAGGAGAATTTGTTTTATGAATGCCGCAGCACCATTATTTGGTGCATAAATACTGATAATTGTTATGTCTTGTTGGTGAATGGTTCCTTTTAACAGTATATAATGTCCTTCCTTATCCCTTTTGATTAACTTAGTCTTGAAGTCGATTTTATTCGATATGAGGATGGCCACCCCTGCTTGCTTACGAGGACCGTGTGCGTGGTATATTTTTTCCCATCCTTTCACCTTCAGCCTGTGTATGTCTTTTCCAATCAGATGTGTCTCCTGGAGGCAGCATATTGTTGGATTTGTTTTTTTAATCCAGGATACCAGCCTATGTCGCTTTATTGGAGAGTTTAAGCCATTAACATTCAGAGTTACTATTGATATATGGTTTGTACTTCCATCCATGTTTGATTGTTTATCCTTTTTTTAAAAAATTTAGTTTGTTTCTCCATGATTATCTTTCTCCTCGCCCTCTGTCCTTACCGAGGCACTTCCCACTGATGGTTTTGGTTATTGTTTTTCATTTCTTCCTCGTGTAGTGTTTTGCTCAAAATGCTTTGCAATGCTGGTTTTCTGGCTGCAAATTCTTTTAACTTTTGTTTATCATGAAAGATTTTTATTTCGTTGTCATACCTGAAGCTTAATTTTGCTGGATACAGAATTCTTGGTTGGCATCCATTGTCTTTCAGTGTTTGAAATACATTGTTCCATGACCTTCTTGCTTTCAGTGTCTGTGATGAAAAATCCGTTGTTAACCTTATTGGTTTACCCCTGAATGTAATCTGTCTCCTTTCTCTTGTAGCTTTTAATATTTTCTCTTTGTTCTGTATATTGGATATCTTCATAACAATGTGTCTTGGCGTTGGTCTACTGTGATTTTGTGTGCTCGGTGTCCTGTGTGCATCTTCAATTTGTATATCTGTTTCCTTTTTTATTTCTGGAAAGTTTTCTGTAATTATTTCATTCAGCAGGTTACTCATTCCCTTGGTTTGAATCTCTGTACCTTCTTCTATCCCAATGACTCGTAAGTTTGTTTTTTTTATGTTATCCCATAACTCTTGGATGTTTTTCTCGTGATTTTTTACCAGCCTTTCTGAGTTGGCTAGACTCTTTTCAAGATGATATATTTTGTCTTCATTATCTGACGTTCTGGCTTCTACTTGCTCCACTCTGTTAGTGATACTCTCAATTGAGTTTTTAATTTGGTTTATCGTTTCCTTCATTTCTAGAATTATTGTTTGATTATTTTTTATAATCTCTATCACCTGATAAAGATGCTTATCTTCTTCTTTTATCTGTTTATGTAATTCATTCTCAATGTGTTCTTTCACTGCTTGAATTTGCTGTCTTGTATCCTCTTTAAGGTTCCATTCCATCTGTCTAAGGTGTTCCTTGAGTTCTTTATATGACCATTTTTCTGATGACTCTAGGTCCTCCTGAATATTTATTCTGTCCTGCATTGTTTGTACTCCTTTTCTTCCTTGCTTTTTGAAGCTGCTCATGTTACTTCTTGTTCTGTTTGACTGCTGAGTTACTGTTTACTCCTATAAATTTATTTGATGCTTGGGAGGAAAGGTATTAGAAGGGAAGGGAAGAAGTCACTAAAGAGAATGAGAGTAAGCAGGTAGAGTTCAAGGAAGGGGGGATAAGAGAAATGAAAAGACAAAAGAAGAAAAAAATAGGAAATAAAAAAAGAAAAAAAATTTAAAAAAATTATTAAAAAAATTAAAATTAAAATTAGAAGAAAAAAATATTTTAAAAATTGTAAAAAAAATTTTAAAAAACAACAAGAAAGAAAAATAAAAATGAAAGGAAAACCCAAATCAAAAAAAAAAAGAGAAAATAAAAAAAGAAAAAAAAAAACTAATAAATGCAGTCTTAGAGTTTGATTAACTTCTCTTCCAGTAGGTGGCGCTGTGCCCACCAGGCTAAGTTTCTCCTGTCAATACGCGGGAACCAATCAGTGTGCAGCAGCTCCTCCCAGACTGGGCGAGTCTCCAATCCTGAGTGCCTAGGGCCTCCTCTTGTGTCTAGCCACTTCCCACTTTTCCTCTAGCCAGGCCCCTCTCACGGGTGCTGCTCACCACAATACTGGCTACACGCCAGGTCTGTTGCTCCCGGGAACCCTGTAGCCGCAGGTTTCAATGAAGTTATCTCCTCCGCTGCAGTCTGATGACGTCAGTTCTCTGCCATGGTGGTGTCTCTTGCAAATGGCGACAGTTCGTTTCCCTTTGCCGGGCGACCAATGCAATGGGTGGGTCCTTACTGTCTCTCCCAAGCCCCGTTTCAAACCTGTGGCCACTACCTATGAAGGCTCGGTAGGCATTTACCTCCGTAGGATCAGAAGGGCTGACCAGTTGTTTCAGCCGGATGGATTAGTGCTGAGTCACAGCTGTTTGTCTGCGGGAAGCAGGCAAACGGGAGCTTGAATTCAGCCGATCCAGGCTCAATGTGTGTTCTGAGAGGCCCAGACTGTTCGCCCCAGATCCACGTCAGCTCAGCATTGCCAAGTGATCCTGAGCAAACAGATTTAGGTTGTTTACGACTCCCTATGCCCGCACAGCTGAAGAGGTCAGAGACTTGATCTCTCCGCGCCCGCCGCCATGTTGGAATCTCCATTCTTTTTTTCTTTCTAGCCCTCACTGAATTGGGTGATATCCACCTACACTGGAAAGGACAATCTGCTTTGTTCCATCTACTGATTCAAATGTGAATCTCATCCAGAATCATCTTCGCAGACACACCCAGGAATCGTTCTCAACCAAACCTGTGTGTTCTTTGTGGCTCCTTCAAGTGGGGACATGGCTTGAGCTTAGGGAAGAGATGTGATAAGCATTTTTTTAAATTTTGTTTTTCAGAACCAGGGATTGAACCAGAGTTGCTTAACCACTGAGCAACATCCCCAGCATTTTTTTTTAAATGTTTGATTTTGAGACAGGGTATCTCGCTAAGTCCTTAGGCCTCCCTAAATTGCAGAGGCTAGTCTTGAGATTGCAATCCTCCTGCCTCAGCCTCCCAAGTCTCCGGAATTACAGGGGTGTGTCACCATGCCCAGCTCTGCTAAGCTTTTAACTAAACCTCTAGGTAAATTTAGGCTAGAGGGCCTAGCACTGCCAACTCCATTTATGGTATATTTTGTTTTGAATTAGGGTGCACATATTATGATCTTCAAGATTAAAATGTTTGTGTTGTGTGTGTGCGTGTGTGTGTGTGTGTGTGTGTGAGATCAACTTTGCCTCCGACTGTCTTCAGCCTCTTACTGGTGGGGACTAGACAAGGATGAGAGGGAGGAAAGGTGTGGAGGAAGAGAGAAGTCTGTGACAACACATGACATATACCTTCCTGCTGTGAACCTTGCACACTACACAGAAAGGAATGCAACATAATAGAATGAAAATTGCAAAAGCTTTGGTGCTAGACAGTCAAGGGCTGCCACCATAGATTAGCCATTTACTCTTTATCTGTTATTGGGGAACTTCTTTTTCTTTCTAAGTCTCAAGTTCACTCACTGGTCGAGTGGAAATGACGCTATCTAAGTTACAATACCAACGTAAGATTATGTATTTAAGGGCTAAACCGGAACCTCGTATGTGACAGGAAACAAATATTAGCACTTTATAATTAAAACTACCAAGGAGCAGTTTACCAAATTGATGATTTTGACAGATTTCAATAATTAGTTAAAAGACCAAATCTTATTGATTTTAACCAAATTTCAATGATTCATTCCAACCCTGCAATGTATTTAAATTGTTTGACCAGTGATGATTACTTTGTTTCCTTACTGACTCAGCCTGACCATAGAACACACATTCTTGTAGTTACCTAGGTACGGGAGTGTAGCAGAATGCAGAAATCTAGCTTCAAAGGTATTGGCTGAATGGGGTTATTTTTTTTCCACATAAATTTATAAAAAGAACACAGTGAGGAACTTGATAAGTAAGAAAGGGAAAACAGATCCTGGGCATTATATAAGTCAACATCATGAACTGAACACCAAAGCAAAACAAAGTAGAAGAACTGGCAAAAATTACAGAATAAAATGATTAGAAAAGGATAGTAGACTCCCCTTCAGGATTATTTAGAAACATGAAATACTCTTTTCATCTGCAGCAGGCATGAATTTTTTAATGACAGAGGAGAGGCAAGCATATGAGACACTCAAAAATCTAGTTTATGAGTAGTTCAAATGGATTAGACAGGTAGTTCTTGTTATAAGGAATTCACTGCATGTATAATGATTGCACTTAGTGTCAGCCCATTAAAAAACATCTGCCTTTGAAACTGCCACCAAATTATGTTTGTGCCTTAAAGGATGTCTTCTGTGTAGATAAATAATATATGTTAAAAGGCTTTATGGATTAACTTAAAATGTGTCACTTCTCTAATTCTGTTGAAAACACTTATTGTTCAAGAGCACTGGATCTAATTTCAGTTTACTGAGATTGTCCTGATTCTGTCTTTAAATTTTTATCCACAAAGCCAGTAAAAGACCATTTTTTATCACAATGCACTAAAATAATTATTTTAAAAATTAATATTCAGCTTTCTCTAAATACACTCTCTCAATACCAGTTTCTATCAAATGGTTTTGAGAAATATATATACATATATATGTGGACATGTATATACCAAGGATTGAACCAGGGGTGCTTAATCACTGAGCCACATTCTCAGCCCTTTCTAGGTTTTATTTTTATACAGGCTCTCACTAAGTTGCTCAGGTTCTCACTAAGTTTATGAGACTGGCTTTCAACTGCCTCAGCCTCCCAAATTGCTGGGGTTTCAGGCATGTGCCACCACAGCCAGTAAGAAATATTTTCATCCAAAATTTAGATTGTTACTTATCAAACTTTGTACAATGCTTAGAAAAAAATTATCTCCAAACCTTTGTTTATGTTAAAATAGTATTTTGTGATTCAGGCAAAATATTTCCCTTTAATTTTTTGTTCCAAAGACTACACTAATAAACCTATAAAGGATTGTCTGAACCTTTCTACATTTATTGATAACTTTGTTGATAAAGATCATTTGAAAAGCAAGCAAATTTATTTAAAAACAAATGAATATATGTGCTATGGCATTATCTACTATGGAGTAATAGCTAAAGTTATTTTAAATATGATCAGGAAAATATACATCTTGAGAAAATTCCCAAATGGAATTTTTTAAAAAGCTATAGGAAAGACAACCTGTCTGGGCTCAGGCAGGGAATTTAGATGATCATTGGGAATGAACAGGAGGAGGAGAAAGGAGTTTTCTGGGGCTGGCCCAAGGTCTGAGAGAAACATCAAGTGGATGGATTCAGGGACAAGTAGGCAGAAATGCAGAAGGGCTATTGTGGAGAGCTGTGCCTCTTTACTAGTGTGGCCGGGGCATGTTATTTAGTTTTACCAGCCTTCAGTTCAAGGAAGAGAGAAGATTGGATGTGGTGATTTCCATTGTTCTTCTGAGCACTATAACTTGTATGGTACAGTTCTGTCATTACTGGAAGCTCTCCAACATCCAAAGGAGGCTATACTCTGCACCATTGCCTCTGTGGGTCTCTTAGGACACACACAGAAATTATTTTCCTGAAGTACTTCCTCAATTGCAATTTGCATGTTACCACTAGAATTATTTGTTTCATGCTACCACTGCTTTCCTTAATTTATGAAGTGTGTTCAAGGATAATTTTGGTATTTAAATGACCTTATTTCTCAGAGAATGTATTATTCAGATACTGCTATTATAAAAATTACAGAATCAAGGAATATTAAAGTGTAAAGGGCCCTTAGAGGAAACCTGTTCCTAAGAGAAAACTGTTGTGTAGGGAAATTTAAATTTTTTTTTTTTTGCTTAACATTTATTCAATGTGATAAAAGCTTCAAAATAGAAATAGCTGAACACATAATCACTGAGTTGAAAATGGAAGTGTCAATTTAGATACAATATACTAATTAAGTTGATTGTTGCTGGAAAATAGCTAGTTGTCATTGCCAGCAACACTTACTCATAACACAAAACTTGCCCTATCCTCTAAGAGAACACGGTTTGAATGCATGTTGAAGATTGACTTTATCAAGATGAAATAATGAAGTTCATCATGCTTCATTTCAGCTTCATCATCATCATCTCTGCTAATATGAATCATTTTTTTACTATATACGAATATCTTGAGTTAGCTTTCTCTAGTAGTAAACTCTAAGACTGGGATTTGTGAGTAGAGTTTAATGAGAAATGGTCTTCCGATCAACAGCAAGACAAAGTGAGGAAAACAGGACTGGGAAGAAGGACAAGTTGGGCTTCAAGTTGTCATAGGAGGGATCTCAGTCTCTCCTGTGAGCAGCTCTGCCTTTCAGAGTTGTCATGAATTGACCCAAGGGTGCTATGGCTGTCTACTTTTATTGACCAAGAAGTGGATGTAGGACACATCTAAGAAGAGGAAGCCCCCATTTGGCTGAGGACAATTTTAGAGAGTGACTCACCTCGGGACATCAGTTGCTAGCACAAGTGGAGGCAGGCATGAGGAGTAATTCCGCCTGATCACACATTGGGTACCCCTTAAATAGCATATTTAACTAGGGCAGTAACACGATAATTGGCTACTGTGATGATTGCATGATTTTTTTTTTATTGGTTGTTCACAACATTACAAAGCTCTTGACATATCATATTTCTTACATTAGATTGAAGTGGGTTATGAACTCCCAATTTTTACCCCAAATCAAGAGGATGATTGCATGATTTTGATTAGCAAGAGGAGATAGAGGCTTAGCCATTTAACTTGTTCAAGGTCAGGCAGCAATCCATGAGAATGGCCAGGTTTTTAGAGTTCTCTGACCAAAGTCTGAGTCTTTCCTGAGGATGTGACCACCCAGATCACATTCATCTGAAATTATTATGCTATCTTGAGCTAGGTCATGGCTTTGTAGTTTGGTTCCAAATTCACATCATTACCAGAGCAGTGTCACACCAATATCAAATATAGACTCATCTTCTTAAATTAGCTCTTTTTATCCACATGATATAAAATAATATGCACATTATTTATCTAAGAAATGGTCTTATCCTGTAAATTCAATTATACAGCATCTAACATTCAGCTTGTATACATATTTGGCTAAAATACAATTGCTCTTTTAAGTTCTGTAACCTCTGAATATCAATGTCTGCAGTTTGAAATTTTTGGAAGAAATAGTCAGGTGAAAAGGCAGGGGTTAGGGAGGGTTTGATATAAAATGAATGTGAAATTCATCTTGTATTTAAAAAGTAGTCTGAAACAATATAATTTATGTTAAATATTTGATAGATACTAACTGGCTCCCAGGTGTAATACATTATTAAAAGGCAAAAAAAAAAAAAAAAAAAAAGAACGATCTTGAGAGAATCAGGGTTCAAAAAGTTGAAACTATCACGGCTTTTTTGATTATGTGTTAAATATTTAATTAAATGACATTTTAAGTTTCAATTTTTCTAGAGAAAGTATTTTTACATATTCTGTGTTGATGTGACTTTCAATTTGTTTTCATAACTAACATATGACTAAATAGTACACACAACAACCAACTTGACTTTTAAATAGTAATTTAGAATATCGTTGACCCATATAGATAAAACTAAAAAAGAGTAACATTCAAAGATAATTTTATTATTTTTCTATAGTCTTTACACTGTTAACTTATAATTTTGTCTAGAGTTTTATATAATATTAGAAGGATTATATTTCTTGTATATTCTCAATCCCTCCATTCTAGCCTCACTTAACATATTTAACACAGAGACTTAGTATTCCTCTTGATTACTTGTGGCAGGAAACTCAACTCAAGCTTTCTTAAGAAAAAAAATGAAGTTGATTATTGACCCAGAAAATTTAAAAATCAGCAACAGAACTTGTCCCAAGCAAGAAACTCAGGCAATTCTTTGATTTCCTCTTCACCTTTCATTTGCATTTTCTCTTATCTTTGTTGAATTCTCACAAAATACCATTCCTCAATAGCAAGATGGATTAAGCACCTCTAGCCCATACTTTCTCATGTTCTAGAACAAAAAAGAATACCTACCTCTCTCTCAGTGGTCAAGGACAAGTCTCATTTCCTCTCAATGATCCTGGAGTATTCACTGTGGCCAGGTAAATCCTGAACCTAATGCCAACCTTATAAGAAAGTGGTTTTGGTCTTTATATCTATTTTTATGCCAGTACTATGCTGTTTAGTCACCATAGCCCTGTAGTATAATTTGAGGTCAGGTATTGTGATACCTCCAAGACCAGTAGAATAGAAGATACAGAGACAAATCCACACACATATGGTCATCTTGTCTTTGACAAAGGTGCCAAGAACATAAAGTAGAGAAAAGACAGCTTTTTAAACAAATGATGCTGGAAAAATTGAATAGCCATTTATAGAAGAACGAAAATAGATCCTATCAATCATTCTGCACAAAAATCTCAAAGTGGATAAAAGACTTAGGAATTAGATCAGAAATTATACAACTATCAGAAGAAAGCATAGGGTTAACACTCCAACATATGGGTGCAAGCATTAACTTAATCTTTTACTATGACCTCAAAGCACAAGAAATAAAACCAAGAATGAATAAGTAGGGAAGCATCAGATTTAAAGGCTGTACAGCACAGGAGACAAGAGTGTGAAGAGAGCTTCTAGAACAGGAGAAAACCTTTGACAGCTATTCTTCTGACAAAGAATTTGTATCCAGAATCTATAAAGAAGTTTTTTTTTAAAGAAACAACATACTAAAAACAAATAACAACCATCAAGAAAACATATAAATATAAATGTTTGCAAGGATGTGGAGAGAAAGGCCCAATTATATATTGTTGTTGGGACTGCAAAGTAGTACAATCAGTATGGAAATCACCATGGAGATTTCTCAAAAGATTAAGAATGAATCCACCATATGACCCAGCTATTCCACTCCTTGGTATCTATCCAAAAGAAATAAAATAGTGAAACATACATTCCCATGTTTACAGAAGCACAATTCATAATAGCCAAGTTATGAAACCATCCTAGGTGTCCATTAACAGATGAATGGATAAAGAAAAAGTGTTATATATATACAAGTGGAGTTCTCTCCTGCTGTAAAGAAGAATGAAGTTATTTCGTTTGTAGAGAAATGGATAGAATTGGAGAGCGTCCTGCTAAGTAAAATAAGCCAGACTCATAAAGTCTAGGGTTGAATGTTTTTCATTATATGTGGAAGCTAGAAATGGAATTTAAAAAGAGAGTTATCACAAAAATAGGAAGGAGATCAAGTGGAAGGGGGAAAAAAAGGGAAAGGAAATGAATGGAGGGGGGGGAATAAAATTAACCAAATTATCCTACATGCATGTATGAACATATCACAATGAATCCCATTTTTATGTATGATTTTAATGCACCAATAAAAACATATATGTAAACATATAGCAGGAAGACTAGAAGGAGTGAGTAGAGGAAGGGAAACAGTGGGGGAGAGGAAGTACCAGGGAATGAATTAGAATGAAATTATGTTGTGTGCATATATGATATATTACAATAAACCCCACCATTACGTTCAATTAGAATGCACTAATTAAGAACATAAAAAAAACTAAAAAGTGCTTTTATTGGTTCTTTTTATTATTTATGAATGTTGAGTTTCCATGAGCCTTAAGAGATTCTGTTTTTATTAGGATGAGAAACTTCCCTTCAAGTTCACTGTGAATTGGTAATTTTGCAAATAATTTTTTAATGTTTCTGGGAGGATATATAATATACCTATCAGTTTAGAAAGTGTTGATGGGTGGCAGCTTGTCAAGGCTACTCCTGTCAAATGTAAGTCATGTTTAAACATGAGTGCATTATTCTCAATGTTTGATTTTGTCATGATTTTCAATAGCTTTTGTGATTGCTCCAAGGAGGATAGGGGATGGAAAACAAATGAATCTTTCCATTAACCTTGCCAGAGTATAATATAGTCAAGCTGGAAGTGACAAAGCTAATGGATTTCTTTTCTTAGAAAGTTTTTGGAATGTATATATCCAGTTTACATAAAAGTTAGAAGGGTGATTATAATTAGTAGATTAGGAAAAAAAAATAACTTTAAGGCTTGTCCTAGAGTTCTGTGTGAACAAATTTATCTTATTTAAGGTTCATATATTGAGGACTGCTTTCAAGCAAGGCATCTGCTTATTTATAAGCATGTTACTGAATGCATACCTTGGATGGGGTCAAACATCTTCCTTCATTTCCAGTGTTGCCACAGAAAGATATGAAAGCATTGCCTTCAAGAAAGTGTTGGTGCAGAAAGGATTATAGGAAAGGATCTATACCTGAAACTACCTGTCCCTTATGTGTCCTCAAATCTGGAATCAGGTGATTGACAGCTGTGCTGCTAGGCAGATCCACCCAGTGTCAAAACAACTATTTCTAAACCAGTTAAGCCACTGTTGTCTCATTTAGTTTAAGAGAGGTACAAGTAGGGGAGAAAATCAGAGGCAACACAGCAACAGTGGATTTAGAAGCACAAATTTCTTAGGGGGTCATTCATGAAATCAGAATTTAGGGCATTGCTGCCATGGATAACTTCCATGCTGAGACTCAGTAATAAGATTTGAGATCTGGAGGGCAATTGGTAACATGTGTCCAGGACCTCAGTATAGTAGGGTCTGAAGTTCTTGGTGAATTATCTAGCCAAGGACTCAGCAAGAGAAGGAGAATAAGACAGAAATTTAGCAATCAAAAGAGGATTCCATGGGAAGTTTAGTCTTAGGAATAAAACAGAAGTCAGGACTTGGTTCACAAACTGTGGTTCATGTAGAAGCTAACAGCTCCAGCATCACCTAGAAGCTTGTTAGAAATGTATAATCTTAGTCTCCCCAAGAGCAAATGAATCAGAAGTTGCATTTTAGTAAGATCTCTAAGTGTTTTATTTGCTTATCAGTTAGAGAAGGTGTAGGACCTGGGCCAAAGCTAGAGGACCCAGAGTTTGCCTTGATGTTGATCCTTAACTATTGAACTTAAAGCTGACTTTCAAATACTGAATTATAGTGCCTGCAAGGCTCCCTCTTTATCCTGTGCCCTATGCTCAGTTGCTTTCCTATACCTTTTCATTTTATCTTTACATAAAGTCTGCAAGATAAGTATTTCCATGGTTTGTAGGTAATTGAGATTCAGAAGCTAAGATTAAGCTCCTTTCAATCTAAAAGAGCTCTGATTTCCAAAAATCTTTTCTGTTATGAAAATTTTCAAAGATGCAGAAAAGCAGAAAGAATAATACAGAGAACCTCGTGTCCTCACCACTCCACTTTGATAACTATCAACATGTTGCCACTTCTCATTCATCTGCTCCCAAAGTAACACATATACTTTGGTTTTCCTCTTTTATAGCCTGGACTTAACATGGACCTGATTGATTTCCAGAGATTTTTCAATCTACCCTACTATCCACCTACTTGAGTCATTCTGATTATTAGAAGGATTATCATAGATGCTGGTATAGAACAGGGCCCAAAGCTGGTATAGATGGAGCCCATGACCAATGAGTAGAGAGGAAGCTTTTTATAGAGTATAGGAATCAGACCTGAAGACAGTTTCTGAAGGAAGGGTTCCTTAGCCAGTGTATCCTGTGTGAATAATAGATTTTTTGCTTCCACTGGTAGTTCATCTGTTAGGTGATGAATATTTGTGAACATTTGCAGTTATGTCAGATACTCTGCCAAGTAACCTAGTGGGTTAGTGTTTTGTCACTGTGATCAAAATATATGAGCAGCAGAAAAATTTAAAATAGGAAAAGTTTATTTTGTCCCATGGTTTCAGAGGTTCAGTCCATTGTCAGTCAACTTCATTGCTCTGGGCCTGAGGTGAAGCAGAACATTATGCGGCAGAGGAGCATTGCTCCAGTCATGAAGATCATGAAGCAGAGAGGAAGGAGATATAGTGGAACAACTTATGATCCTCAAGGGCATGCCCTCAGTGACTTAGCTCTTCCAGCTGCATCATAGCTGCCTACAGCTATGGCCCAGTTAGTCCTTTTAAATTATTAATCCTATCACTAGGTGGAGTGGTACATGACTCTAATCCCAGTTGTTTGGAAGGCTGAGGCTGAGGCAGGAGGATCCTGAGTTCAAGTCAGCCTCAGTAACTTACCAAGGTCCCAAACAATTTAGTGAAACTGTATCTCTAAACCAAAATATAAAATGGGCTGGGGATGTGGCTCAGTGGTTAAGCATCCCTGGTTTCAATCACTGGTACAAAAAAAAATGCTCTCATAATGTAATTATTTCACCTCCTGCATTAACATAGGAGCTTTTGGGAGATACTTCATGTTCAAATCATAACACCCGGCTTACAAGTCTTTGCATGATAAAGGCCCCTGACCAACCTTTCTGCTTGCCTCCATCCACCATCTTCCTCACTCAACCAAATTTCATTCATGCTGTCTGTCAGTTCTTCAAAAGTCTATTTGAATCTTAAGGAACTTGTACATGGTGTTTCTTTGTCCTCCTCCAACCATTCTTTCAAATCCCAACATAAATGTTTCTCAAAACATCTTTCCTAAACCACCCAATCTGCAATCACTGTACATAAACATAGACCATGCTATTTTTCTTGCTATGAACTCACCATACTTAGGAATTATGACAGTCTGGAATCTGAGCTCTGAGAGATAGTGACCACCTTTGTTTTACTTATCACAATCACCATGGTTTTCTTAAGGATTAGACAGACAAAAGTAGGAGTGTTGGGTATTCCCATTCTTTCCTTCATCCATTACAAAAGATAATTTTGACATTGCCAGCTCACTCTCTTTATCCTCCCTTGTCTCCAAAGACGGTTCTGCTAGTGAAAGATCAGCTCTTTGGGAATTTTGTGAATTCTTGGACAATGGTAGGTTTCCTGGTGAAACAGAAGAAACACTTTTAAAAAGTTTTGGAAGCCAGGCACAGTGGCAACATGTGTGTAACTCCAACAACTCAGGAAGTTAAGACAGGAAGATCACAAATTCAAAGCCAGCCTCAGCAAATTAGCCTAAGCAACTTAGTGAGCCCTTTCTCAAAATAAAAAATAAAAAGGACTGGGGATGTGGCTCATTGATTCAGTGACCCTGGGTTTAATCCCTGGTATGAGAACAAGAACAACAACAAAAGTTTTAGAAGAACCATAGAGTGTGAGGAAAAGTAATAGCTACTACAACTCACTGATTGCTTATGAAATGTGTGGCTCCGTGCTAAATTGCTCATGCACTGTATCATTTTATTAAATCCTCACATTGATCTTGTAGGGTAAGTACAATCATCCATCAGTTATATCATTACTGATAAAATAGCAGTGTGTCTTTTGCCTCTATCTTCCTGTGACAAGACCCATTTAGTTCAAACTTGATCTACCAGTGAAGGAGACATGAAGAAATAGGGAGAAGAGCTATGTGCACAGGAATAGCAGGGAAAGTGGATTCTGTTTAGCTATTACAGTAATTGTGCCTGGGCTCCAACTAGCTTTGTGCAGTGCTCACAATATTGAATATAGATTGGGATACTAGCCATGCACTGAGATCCTGTGTTTTTATATAATTTAGAAAGTGGTGGGGTACAATAGAATGGATTGTTTATTTCTAACTCAGTTCTTGATAGGAAGTCCCATGGTTCTTAATTCCAGAAACATGTTGGGTACTTTTAGGCAGTCCTGATATTAGTATGCATGCCATACTGTATATGAATTTATGGTGGTAGTGCCCTTCCCCTCAAAAAAACCACTATCAATTAAATGAATGGTAGCGAATCTTACCATTGACAGCATCTTAGAGTGGGAAACTTTTTAGGAGCTTTTTCTAACCAACTTTAATATACCTGTATTATTGATATAAAATGTGAAGAATGCTAAGGTTGGATGGAAATAGAGAGTAACATTATGGTCATTATTGGTCTTAGAAAATCAATCACCCCACCAATATTTCAGTCTTTCCTTGGAACTTAAATCTTAAGATCATAATTATGAAAGAGAAATATTTTAAGTTGTCCAAATTTATTCTCTATGCGTGTAGTTAATGGTATGCATAGATTCTTTAGTGAAGAATTGGAAACAGATTTCCGAACTATTTATAAGTTCATTAAAAGTTTTAATTATTTAATTAGTACATAAAATTGTACATACTTATGGGGTGCCAAGTGCTATTTTGGTTGCATACATTGTGTAATGTTCAAATCTGGGGCAATATACATATCTCCTCAACATTTATTATTTCTTTGTAATGAAAACATTCAAAATACTTTCTTGAAACTTTTATGAAATATGTAGAGATTGTTGTTATCTATGTTCATTTTATCTAAGTTATTGCTATTGTTATCTAAGTTCATTTTATACAGTTTACATAATAAACTGCCTTATAGATATTATTATAAAAGGTAGATTGATCATTTTCCACATATATTTTTGCCATTTTCAGATATATGATATATTAGATTATATATTGTAATTTCTGAATTGACTGGCTTCTTCTTGGAAATTAGGATGGTGACGGTAGCTAGAGATGAAAAATGAGATTAGTCCTTTTGCTTTCTAATTTTACTTGGTCTTCAGCATAAAATGTCCCTGTCTTTAAAAATCTCCTTCATACAAGGACTTTTGTTGAAATTATGGTTCACTATAAAACTTAGGGGAATGCTGTGTGTTGCACCTCCAGATCATTCATAAATACACAGAACCAGTTTTGTGCTATCAACTGATCTTATGTATCGTATGCGTGCCTGTGGAGTCTTATTGAAATGGGTGGAATAGGTTTCTATAAGCTGCTGGATTTTGGATAGTTTTTTATTTCTGGAAATTCTGAATGAATCATGGTATGCAGTGCAGTCCAAACTTTACTGTGGCTCTAGAGAGGCTCCATTCTATTTCAGCTGAAGTTCCTTTAGAGATGATGAGGGTGAACCATGGTAGGTTAGCTCTTAAAAGCATCCTTTTGATTTGGAGTCTGTTATACCCAAATTGACTACACTGAGCACACAACCTCTTAAAATCTCTCAGGAACAGATTGGCAAAAACCATTTTATAATAAAAGCACCTGGGAGTTCTTACCCTGAGATCTTCTTAGCAATCTAACGTGACCCTATCTTCAGATGTAATATACTTTGATGTCCTGTCTTAATAAACAGGAAAAGCTGTCTGCTGTTTCTTCATACAGTTAATATATTGGAATGTCTTTGCTTGATCTCTTGCCCACAAGTCTAAAATTGTCATCAAATCTGTTTTAGGACACTGTCTTCCTAGGATACATTTCTCAAACACGGATCACTTTTTATTATTTTTCTGCAAACCATCTCCAACTTTCCTCTTTCTTACTTTAAGTGGTGGCTCCCTGAACAGTACACAATTTTCTTTATGAGAACAACATTTCTTGGGTAAGAGATATTATTGGCTTTTGGAGTAGTTTGTTTGACTGGGTTTGGAGTTGCATAATGTAATTTCCAGTGCTAGTTCTTACACTGGTTTCTTGGCCTTGAAAAAGTCCTTTAATAACCTCTTTTAGAAACAGTTTCCTCAGTGGCGAATGGGAATTGATATTCCCTCTGTGGCTACTTAACAGAGATAGTGTAAGGATACAATTAGGTGGAAGTTAGAGAGTGCTTTGGAAAAGTTTAAATCCCTACACAAATGTAAGCTGTTATTAATGAAAAGAAGTTTTAGAAACTCTGATCATTTGCCTTACCTTAATTTCTCCAGGGCTAAGAGTGCATTTTTAAATTATACTTGTACTTTATTTCATGGGATCTTTTTAATCATCACATTAAAGGATTTCATTAGGGCTGTCACTATTAATTTTATAACAGTATGCTGTAGAAGGTCAACCTTTAAAATTTTGATTGCCCTCTTTGACTAAAGACGGCTGGAGGAGTTTACAGTTCATTCTTCCACATTCACAAGACTCAGGGCAAAGCATGACAGGAAGTCACACACTTCATTAAAAGACTTCTACTGGGCCTCATATGCACTTATTATTAATTAAATCATTATTTAATTAGTGGAAGGAATTACATGCCAGCGTTATATCTGAGGACTCATCCTTTGTGTACATCCTGAGTCTAGATTGCCAAGGCAGATGTATGGAGGTTGGTGCTAAGCAATTTCTAAGATCCCCATCATAACTCAAAACTTTGATAAATAACTTGTACCTATAAAAGTCTGATATTTACTGTTGTTATTATTATTATTAAAATATCTTTCCTAAAATCTTTTTTTGGGGGAGTGGGTACTGGGGATTGAACTCAGAGGCACTCAACTACGAGCCACATCTCTAGCCCTATTTTGTATTTTTTTGTTTAGAGACAGATTCTCACTGAGTTGCTTAGTGCCTCACTTTTGCTGGAGCTGGCTTTGAACTCTCAATCCTCTTGCCTCCGTCTCCTAAACCACTGGGATTATAGGCATGTGCCACTGAGCCCCACTAAAATCTTTTTTTCTTAACCCAAGCCCCTTCCTTTATCTCCTTTTTGTTTTAAAAATTATTTAATTGCTATCTACTCAGCATACAAAAGAATCACCCTCCAGAATATAGAGCTCCTTGATTTGCCTATCTGTATTTTAGGTACTTCTCTGCCAATCATGGCCTTACCTCAGGGCACTTGAAGCCAAACTCAAGTCACTGTTTTTTTTCTTTTTCCCAAATGTAGCCACAATAAGCGGGATTGGCTATGTGCTCATGTACAGTTGGCTCTCATTAGTTCTTTGTTCTTCACCAAAGATCTTTTTTATTTAAAGGAAGCATGATGTTTTCTTTTTCTTTTTTTAACGTTTTTAATTGTAGATGGACACAGAACATTTCTTTTATTTATTTATTTTTATGTGGTGCTGAGGATCAAACCCAGTGCCTCAAACATGCTAGGCAAGCACTCTGCCGCTGAGCTACAACCCCAGCTCTCACCAAAGATCTTTTTATAAAATTAAAGAAAATTGCTAGGGTGGAGGCATCTATGATTGACAGAAGCACTGTAGGGGGTGTAGTAGAGGGACGATTTTCATATTGCCAGTTCTGCTTCAACTCTGTTCAGAGTTGGAAACCCTCCTACTGAACACTGTCTACTTAAAAATGCTTGATTTCCAGACCATCACATTAAAGGCTTAAAAGTTAGTCTTTTAAAATCAATGATGTAAGTCTTCATATCAATCAGGATTCATTACATTACAATGTGGTCAGAAATGCAAATTTTCAGTGGTCAAATATAAAAAAAAAAGCTTGTTTCTTGCTCATGCTATTCATGTTTACTGATGGAGATCAACTCATTATTAATGTGCAAAAATGAAGGCTGGTGGAGTTTCCATCTCACCTGTGCCTCCAAGATCACTGTAATGGGGTAAAGGGAACATGACAATCCTATGCTGGTTTTAAAACTTCTCAAAAAGTGGCATGTGTTACTTTTGCTTATGTTTCATGAATCAAGACAAGACCCATGGCCATGCCTAACTTCAAAAGGGTAAGGAAAGGGACTTGAGTTGTGGCTCAGCGGTAGAACCTTTGCCTCACCCACATGAGGCACTGAGTTCCATCCTCAGCACCACATAATAAAAAATAAATCAAGATATTGTGTCCAAAAAAAGGGAAGTATAATCCTTCGATTTATCTGGAAAAAAAAAGATGAGCCAGAATATGTAAGAAGAGCCCTCTTAAGCAGGCATGGTGGGTATCATAACAACAAGAATTCAACAAAGATGTGCAGATGGATTGCCAGCTTCAAAATATTTACCACACATGATGGTATGCCTTCATTGATATTCCAAAAAAATATTATCAAATTTACTGTCTCACTTCTGGGAAAGAAATCTTAATTTTACAACAATGACATACCCCATTGTGATTTTTTTCAAGGTTTTTTTTTTTTTTCTTGTCACGTTTTACTTAGCTAGATAATTTTCTTGCCGTGTCCATGTTTGTTCCTTTCAATTGTGCGATAACAAAGCTACTTAAACTACAAGTTTCAGTCCATTATCAGGTATGTTACACAGCTATGTGACTCGATTGTGAAAGTGGCAGACTGTCCTTCTTTTCTATAACATATCTCTGTTTTCTGTTGGACTCACCAGCAGCAGTGAGCCAATAACAGCAATCACAACTGTAAGGACCTTGAAAGTCCATCTGGAGATGTTCATAGACCTGCCAAGTCACGAGGCAGCATCTGAGTTGCAGGGAAAGAGGAAATCTGGGTCCAGTTGAACAGGGAGAAGTGGAAGAGACAACAATTATACAATAAACAGCATTTCGGTATCTATGATATGCTACTTTATTTTAAGATACAAAGAACAAATTATGCAGACCTTTACTCTTGGAAACCACACTAGGCTCCCTGGATTATCTTGATACCTAACTGTGGCTTAGGGAAGAAGAGCTTTGACTAGGGCTGTTCATCACATTCCCTTTTCTCTTTGTTGAAAGTTACAGGGCAACTGTATATCCACATATTGCTATAAAAGGAGCCCTTTTAAAGTCTTATCTTAGAGACGCCTTTAGAGAATCACTGTCGTCCCAGAGAGGATGTGAAGACTATCACAGTCTAATCCTCTTTTCTCTGCAATGAGCAAACTTCAGCTATTTATCAAGAAAATACTCTCCAGTCAAATCCATTATAGTCAGAGATTTTACTGACTCAACTTGGGAGGTATTTGTGGAGATACTTTGCACTACAGAATTTTGATATCTTAGTTAGTTTCATCAACTTGTTAAATATATATTTGAAAGTTCTCATTTTACTGATTAAGAAATCAGAGGCCCAGCTCTGGAGCTGTAATAATAATAAAAAAAAAAACTTCTATCCTTTATTAATTCAGGATTCCTACTGATAGATGCTATTGTAGTAAATGTAGCCCTCTTCTCAGGAACTCTGCAGATCTCCTAGAGGAGGAAAAGGCAGGTAGAGAAATAAATTTAATAAAATAATTGAGTTGCATGTAGAAGGCAATCTTATTTACCATTTTCTTAGTTTCTCATATACCTAAGTTTCAGTTTTGAAAAACTTCCTTCACCACTCAAAAATCTTGTTTTATTCATTGTGAATCCCAAATGTTGAGTACCTGGCACATAGTCAGGGCTCCATAAGTATATCTGTCAAACTGAATGCATGTTATGGTTTGGATATGAGGTATCCCTCAAAAGCTCATGTGTGAAATGTTGAAAGAATGTTCAGAAGTGAAATGACTAGATTGTGAAAGCTGTAACCAAATCAGGGGATTAATTCCACTCCTATATATTAACTGAGTAGTTAACTATAGGCAGACAGGGTGTGACAAGAGAAATAGGTCACTGGGGGCATGCCTTTAGAGTTTATGTTGTGTTCCTGGTGAGCAGAGCTCTCTCTGCTTCCTGGTTACCATATCCTGAGCTGCTTACTTCCGCTGTGCCCTCCTTTTTCTTTTTCTTTCTTTTATTTCTTCCTTCCTTCCTTCCTTTCTTTCTTTCTTTCTTTTTTTTTTTTTTTTGGTACCTCAGATTGAACCCAGGAGCGCTTAACTACTGAGACACATTCTCCAGTCCTTTTTCTATTTTTTTTTAAATTTATAGACAGGGTTTTGCTAAGTTGCTTAGAGCCTTGCTAAGTTACTAAGGTTGGCTTTAAGCTCTCTATCTTCCTGCCTCAGCCTCCCCAGCAGCTGGGATGACAGGTGTGTGCCCCCGTGCCCAGCTCTGCTGTGCACTTAGGCCATGATGTTCTGTCTCATGAGCTATTCAGTTGGCCCACCACAGATTGAATCTCTGTAACCACAAGCCAAGATAAACTTTTCCTCCTCTACATTGTTCTTTTGGGGACTTTTGGTCACACAGCAGCAGGAAAATGGAAACAATACATCAGTAACCCTAATTGGGAGAACATCTTCTACATCATGATTTCCAAATGACCTTAGAATTTTTAGGTTCACAAATGGGGACAAAAGTATAAAGTGTGAGGACTGTGCCCAAGATAATCTTTAAAAATCCCAGGGAGTAATCAATCATGTATTATAGATGTATAGATTGGTTGTTAATAGTGATTGAAATGGCTGGCAATGATATCTTTATACTGTGGAAGAGAAAAACTATTCCAATTTTTTTTCTTTCATATGACTTAAGTTTTGAATAAAATTTGCTGTTTTTAGGGAAAGTAGAAGGGTAATTTTGGGAAATTCTGCTTTGCTCTTGTCTTTGCAATTTGTCCTTTGAGCCATAGCTACTTGTGATCTCTTGACACATTATTTCTTCTGTCTTTACTTCCTGTTAACAGCAGAACTTGGCTTTTGCTGTTGGTGACTGGCTAATTTTGATGAATTTTCTCTGCAGAATAAGTTTTGGCAGGCCATTTGACTTTGCCTCCTGGGTGTTTTTGTAGATTAGCAAAGAAACCAGAGATTTGCCATAGCTCCTGCTTAGGTTTCAGCCTCTTAGAACCAAACATGGCCATGGAGTTGTCAAAGATGCTATCCATTTGAGTCTAGAAACCATCTAGGTCTACAAGTAACAAATAAAACCTGAAATACTTTTCTGTCATGCTGGAAATGAAAGTATTGGGAGCCTTCAAGAAGGCTCCGCGAAGATAGTGCTGAAGCTCATGAACTCTGCCAGAAGTTGATAGCGAGTTTTTTCTTTGTCTCTTATCATCTATTTGGTGAAGGGGCTACAAGTGAGGTTCAGGTGGTTATTTCTTAGCTTAGGTGTTGAGACATATATCGTGATTTTTGAGAAAACATTAGGAAAATTTTTCTTGAAGGATAATAAAGCCACTTAAAGCCAGAACAGACTATCTAAACCAACGTGGCAATATCAGAGGCTAGACCAGAGGCAACAACATGAGCAGAGCCAAAATTGGTCAACATGTAGAAGCCAAGTATCAACAGGGAACAAGTTGGGCAGACAAATTAGGCTAAGAAAGGAATAGCTGACTGTGGATTTTTGAGGTAAAGCAAAATGCACTTTTTTTTTGTATTTCCTATACAACCTTTCATATGTACATCATGTGCATATGATGTTTATCTAAACATAATAATTAGTATCTTGACTATAGAATGAAGTATTAATGTCCTGCTCACTGGAATAGCACCAAGACAGGCATCTTTGCTGTTATTTCTCCAGTAAAACCTCCCAACATATTACATTTTAGAAAAACCAAAATATTTTTTTTTTCATTCATACTCTTCCTATTTCCTTCTGCTATTGAGACTAAAGATTCCACTAATGGTCTTATGGATTCAGACATATAAGAAAAGAGAGCCCAGCTCTTTCATATATCAAAGGTATATAATTTGAGATAAGTAATTGCTAACTATCTTCCAAGAAATCTGTTGATATGTCATCCAGAATTATTTGAGAAATACACACTTTAATAAAAATCTAAAGAATTTTTTTGGAAAATACACTTAAAATAGACCCTATGTATTACTGTCCAGTGAACATTAGGCAATGCAACCTAGAAGCAGCATATACTGATAACCAGATAACACTTGGTGGTAAGTCCTTCTTGAGAGGTCTCCCAGGAAAGTCGTTCTTGGATACACAATGTTACAGGTTTGTCTTAGGTCACTGATGCAGTGAATGGGAGCATTGATATAGCAGTCAAATCCAAATTTCTCCATGCCTAGTGGCACAGTATTTGATTTCAGCATTAAGCGCTAAGCTTTGGAAAAGTATTGCTACAGCCCAAGGATGGCCACAGGTTTCCTCTTGAATGCCAGATAAAATGATTTACAGTACTCAGGCTCTGGAAGAATGTGCTATGATAAGGCACTGTTTGCCAAGGATGTGAGTAGGAAAGTGAGTTTTTAGTACCCATTGACTATGGATATAGAAAATTCCCTCTGACCTCGAACATAGACAATTTGGAGCTCACCATTAAGTTGTAAAATATTTCTTGGAAAAAAAAAAGATATTGCCAAATTATGGATTTTTCAGCTGTTGTACAAAATTAATCAATGATCTTTAACATTTTTTTCTATTTAGTATTTAAAGTGGTTTGTAACAACTATCTTTATCACTCTGTGTTGCAAAGAGTCCTAAGTTTGCTCTCTATTTCAAAAGAAGCGTTTTCTTTTGTTTGCTGAAACTCACTTGACTTTCAAAATGGTTCATACTTACTTCCCATACAATGAAAATAGGATAACCAAACCTGTGTTATTCTTGTTTCTCTTTAGAATCACAGAAATATATTTGCTTCTAAAATATACCAGACCAAAGCTTGTGGTCTTCAGGACACAATGACAGACAGATTGTTATCTCCACAGAATAAATGTGGCAAGGGCTCTAGATCCTTTTCCAGAGAGGCATCTCTAAACCCTCAGATCCTCATATCTTAAGTACAGTTTAAAATGTTGACCCGAATCAAAGATCAGCAATTGTTGGCCAAATCCTGCCTGTTTTTGTATGGTCAAGATAAGAGTACTTTTTACATTTCAATGGTAAGGAATGGTAAATTTAAATACAAATTCCACAATTTTCCTCTTAGCCCACAAAGTTTAGGATATTTACTATCCAGCTCTACACAGAAAAAGACTGCTGACACTTCATGTTAAAGGCATGTATAACTAAATAATAGTAATACTTTTAAATAACTTAAAGGCACACCTTGTTATTTTGAATTATATATGCTTGCTCATGAGTTTTACTGCATGCAAATGGTTTTTTCCTTAAAAAATTATGTCAGACTTTAAAAGTTAAAACCAAGGTAGATCTTTCTAATTTTATTTATTTATTTATTTATTTATTTATTTATTTATTTATTTATTTATTTAATTGATTGTTCAAAACATTACAGAGCTCATGATATATCATCTTTCATACATTTGACCTCAATTGGGTTTTGAACTCCCATTTTTACCCCAAATACAGAATGCAGAATCACATCTGTTACATACTCACATTTTTACATAATGGCATATTAGTGACTGTTGTATTCTGCTACCTTTCCTATCCCCTACTATCCCCCCTCCCCTCCCCTCCCCTCCCATCTTCCCTCTCTACCTCCTCTGCTGTTGTTCAATTCTCTCCCTTTTTTTCCCCTCCCCCTTGCCCCTCATAACCTCTTATAATTTTGTGTATCATTGAAGGTCTCCTACCATTTCCATATGCTTTCCCTTCTCTCTCCCTTTCTCTCCCCCCATTCGTCTTTGTTTACTGTTAGTCTTTTCCTCATGCTCTTCCTTCCTGTTCTGTTCTTAGTTGCTCTCTTTATATCAAAGAAGACATTTGGCATTTGTTTTTTAGGGCTTGGCTAGCTTCACTTAGCATAATCTGCTCTAATGCCATCCATTTCCCTGCAAATTCTATGATTTTGTCATTTCTTAGTGCTGCATAATACTCCATTGTGTACAGATGCCACATAGCATAGTATCTTCTTGGTATACTCTCGTTCTTACAAATAGTAGCATTTCCTTCTTTTTTAGGACTGGATAATATTCCATTGTATGTATGTATATGTGTATATATACACATACAACATTTTCTTTATCCACTCATTTGTGGAGAGATATTTAGGTTGTTTCCTTATCTTGCCTATTATAAACAGTGTTGGAATGAACATGCAAGAACAGCTATTTTACTCTAGATTGAGACTTTTTAATAACTTTATATATATAACCAGCAGGTGGGCTTTTAGGTCATATGAGTATTCTATTTTCAATTTCTTGAGGAACCACTACTCTCTTTTCCATGATGTCTGTACCTGTTTAAAATCCCACCTACATCTATGTTCATTAGGGATATTGGTCTGAAGTTTTCTTTCCTTGATGTGTCTTTGTTTGGTTTTGGTATCATGGTGATACTAATCTAATAGAATAAGTTTGGAAGGGTTCTATCCTTTTCTATTTCATAGGATATGAAATAGAAAAGGATAGAATTTCAGGAGTATTGATGTTAATTCTTCTTTAAAGGTCTTATAGAACTCGGCTGAGAATTCGTTCAGTCCTGGGCTTTTCTTGGTTGGTAGGCTTTTTATGGAGTCTTCAGTTTTCTTTGTTTGAAATTGATCTGTTTAAATTGTGTATGTCCTCTTGATTTAGTTTGGGTAGATCATATGTCTCTAGAAATTTGTCGAGGTCTTCCAAGATTTTCTATTTTATTTGAGTATAAATTTTCAAAGTAGTTTCTAATTATCTTATGTATTTCAGTAGTGTTCATTGTGATATTTCCTTTTCATCATGAATTTTAGTAATTTGAGTTCTCTCTCTTCATTAGCATGGCTGTTTGTCAGTTTTATTTATTTTTTCAAAGAACCAACTTTTTGCTTTGTCAATTTTTGAATTGTTTCTTTTGTTTGAATTTTATTGATTTTAGCTCTGATTTTAAATATTTCATGTCTTCTATTGCTTTGAGTGTTGGTTTGTTCTTCTTTTATAGGGCTTTGAGGTGTAATTTTAGATCATTTATTCATTGAATTTCTATTCTTTTAAGGAATGTGCTCCATGCAATGAACTTTTCTCTTAGAACTTCCTTCACAGTGTCCCAGAGATTTTGATATGTTGTATAGGTGTTCTCATTTACCTTTAAGTATTTTTTTAATTCATCCCTGATTTTTTTTGCTATCCATTCATCATTCAATAGTATATTATTTAGTCTCCAGGTGTTGGAATAGCTCCTATTTTTTTATTTTATCATTGATTTCTAACTTCATTCCATTATGATCTGATAGAATGCAGGGTAGTATCTCTATTTTTTTTATATTGCTAAGAGTTGCTTTGTGCTATAAGATATGGTCTATTTACAAGAAGAATCTATGTGCTGCTGAGAAGATGCCCTTCAACAGATAAATGGATAAAGAAAATGTGGTATATATACACAATGGGATATTTCTCAGCCTTAAAGAAAAATGCAATTATGGCATTTGTAGGTGAATGGATGAAGCTGGAGAATATCATGCTAAGTGAAATAAGCCAGTCTCCAAAAACCAAAGGCCAAAAGTTTTTTTCTTATATACAGATGCTATAAGGGGAAGGAGAGGGAAAAAGTAAAGGTACTTTGAATTAGGCAGAGGGGAGTGAAGGGGGATATGGGGATAGGAAGGATAGTAGAATGACTGTACATTATTACCCTATGTACATATATGATTACATGACTGGTGGATTCTACAACATGTTCAACCAGAAGAATGACAAGTTATACTTCATTTATATATGATGTGTCAAAATGCATTCTATTGTCATGTATAATTGATTAGAACAAATTTTTTAAAATCCCAACTGCAATGTACAAGAATTCCCTTTCCTCTATATTCTTTCCAACACTTGTTAAATCATTTAACTCTTAGCTAACAGTCATTCTAACAACTATGATATTAAATTGTGGTTTAATTTGCATTTCTCTGATAAATAGTGATTTTGAGCACTTTTTTTTAATATACCTGTTGGAAAATTGTATATTTTATTTGGAAAAATATCTATTTAGGTCCTTAGCCCGTTTTTGAAATTGGGTTATTTACTTTGTTTTGGTTTTGCTGTTGAGTTGTGTGGTTTCCTTATAATATTTTGGATTTTAACCCCTCTCAGATGTATAGTTTGCAAATATTTTCTTCCGTTATTTGGGATGCCTTTTTGTTTTGTTGAAAATCATTGTTTCCTTTGCCAGGAAAAAGCTTTTTAATTCGATGTAGTCTGAGTTGTTTATTTTTGCTTTTGTTGTCTATGATTTTAGAGTCATACATGTTAAAACCTAGTTAAAAAGCTTTTTCCTTCTAAGATTTTTATGGTTTCATATCATATAACTCTTTAACCCATTTTGAGTTTATTTTTGTGTATGGTATAAGAGAATGGCTATATATATATATATATATATATATATATATATATACTTTGTAAGTAGATATGCAGTTTTTCTAACACCATTTATTATAGAGACTATCCTTTTGTGTCTGTGTATTCATGTTGTCTTTTTGGAGATGAATTAACTTTATACATGGGTTAATTTCTGGATTTCTATTCTGTTTGTGTTGTTCTTTGTCTGTTTTTATGCCAGTACCATACTGATTTGATAACTACAGCTTGAAACTATACTTTGAGATCATGTAGCATGAAGCTGTTGGCTTTATATTTTCTTTCTCAGGCTTGCTTTGGTTATTTGGAGTTTTTTTGTGGTTCCACATGAACTTTAGAACTGTGTTTTCTTTTTTTTTTTAATTTATTTTTTTTAATTTTTTATTGATTATTTAAAGCATTACATAGCTCATGATATATCATCTTTCATACATTAGACTCAAATTGTGTTTTGAACTCCCATTTTCACCCCAAATATAGATTGCAGAATCACATCTGTTACATATTCACATTTTTACATAATGCCATATTAGTGTCTGTTGTATTCTGCTACCTTTCCTATCCCCTACTATCCCCCCTCCCCTCCCCTCCCCTCCCATCTTCCCTCTCTATCTCCCCTGCTGTTGTTCAATTCTCTCCCTTTTTTTTCCCTCCCCCTTGCCCCTCATAGCCTCTTATAATTTTATGTATCCTTGAAGGTCTCCTACCATTTCCATATGCTGTGTTTTCTACTTCACGATCTCATGTATACATGGACTTTTAAAAAAAATTTCCTAATAGAAACAGAGTACAAAGGTAGTTGCCAGAGAAATAAGGGATTTGGTCAAATACAAATTTCAATTACATTCTAGAGATTTAATGTTCAACATGGGAACTCCAGTTAATAATAACGTATAGTCATAACTTCGTGAGAGAATAGATCTTTTGTGTTCTCATCACCCACACAAAATGTTAGATATGTGAGGTGATGAATATGTTAATTAATTGACATGTTATGATGTGGTAATCATATCATAATGCTATATGAAAATATCATATCATATTGCTTGAACATACACCATTTTGTCACTTATGCCTCAATAAAGCTGGGGAAAACTTTAAAATAAATTTCGAACTAAATAAATAATCACATAGCTTCACATAGCAACCAGCTCTGAAGGATGACTAAGTAAATCATGCCTTAACACTAGAAAACAAAAGTCAACTGATTTGGGATCTTTAAGACAAAACAAAATCAGCCTGGGGAATAAATTGGGATAATAGTCCTAAGAACTACATACATATGAATGTCAATTTTTTTAGTGAATTATGTCTGAGAGATTAATTGATAAAAATAGCAGAGCACAACAATGTAGGATTCGAGTTGACAGGAGCAATATGGTCCAGTTGAAAGGCTTTTAGCTGCAGGAATATACTGCACATTTGGGAGCAAGCTTTAAGGCAAGCTTCTCAAACTTTAAGCACATCAAGATCCCCTGGTAATTGCTAAAATGGCCAATTTTGATGCAGCAGGTCTGGGTCCTACCCAGTATCTTGCATTCCTAGCAGAAGATGGGGAGTCTGTCACAAGCTTGTGGCTTATGTACTGAAAAGAAAGCCTCTGCTACACCTTCCCCTTGAGACTTCACTATTTCCCCTTTAGCTGTGATGAAGGCTGACTGCAATGATATTGCTTTGCCCTTGAAAGCCAATATCATAAAAATCATAAAACACCTGGACCACGTTTTTTGTTTTTCTGACAACATGGTATAATTTTGGCATCCCATCAATCAAGGGTTTGTATGGAAATTATAAAGAACAATTGCTTCAAACTGTGTATGTCTACCTAGAGGCAAAAGTGACAATCTGATGGTCGTACCTGTGAAATACAAATGTTGTATATTAATTGGACCATGCAAACAACAGACAAATGCTAATGAGAGGAAAAAGAGCAATCCACAAAAACCAGAGACAACTCACCCATCGTAAGATATGCTAATTGTTACTGGAGCTTTATTGAAGTTATTTCCATCTGTTCCTTGTAAGCACTGCACTGCACTGCACTGATTTTACATGATAGCAGATGATCCAAAATCATAAAGCACTGAGTTTAATATTATTCTGGCTCCTGAATCTTGCATTATGCGGAATAAAGGAGGTTTCCTGTAAATAAACTACCAGATTGAGTTAACAATTTATTACTTTCTAGAGAATTACATCAGTCATTTGACATTCTTGCTTTTTATACTTCTTTTATAGGTTTAGATTTTTTTTAACCTTCTTCCTTCCTTCCTCCCTTCCCTCTTGACCTCTTTCTCCTTTACTTTTGGAGGAGATTTCTTGGTATTGAAGGCAGAAAGATTTTGTTATACATCTTGTATTTATGTAATTCACAGTGACAGAGGGAAAAACAAACAAACATCAGTCTTCTTTCTTTTAGAATCCCAGTCACATAAAGAAATGATTTGTGGAATAGAGAAAGATACGTCTATAAAACAAACCAAGAAAAAAAGAATTTGATGTTATTATTAATGAAGCAGGTGGCACATCTTTTCAAAATCCCATTTTAGCTGGGCAGTGATTTGCAGTGAAAGCTGACGTGTTCATTTTCGCCAGGCCTAACAAACCCAAGGCCTATTGAAAGTCAGGGGGAAAAGACAGAAAAAAAAAAGAGAAAGGAATTTTTAAAAAAGGGAGAAAACAACCTTAATAGGTTTGAGTTTTTGTTGCTTTCCTTATAGAAAGTCAATTCTTAGCTCTGTTTGTTGCAGCTGGCTTGCTAGCATGCTAGAAATCAATCACGTAGAGGATGTGCAGTTATTTGTAAGTATCTCCCCACAATCCAATGGAAAACAATTGTTAACTCGAGTGTGACAAAATTTGATGCACTCCTCTCTCCACAGTTTTTCTGTAAGACTTTATTTTAGATGAAAAATATCCTTGCATGAGGTAACATGTGCTTAAGATTTCTGGGTTAAGCTGTAAAACTTTTAGCTATTGTAAAATGACAAATATGTTTAGTGTATTGATTATAAGTGTTTCATAATGTGGTTTTTCTACTTTGATTAAATATATGTGACTAATCAGATAAAGAGAGAGAGAGAGAGAGAGAGAGAGAGAGAGAGAGAGAGAGAGAGATAGGACTGACCTTTTAAAGTATTTCCACACTAGATATGTCTAGGCTATAATTCTTTTCTCATTTTAACAGAACAGATTTTAGTACTAATGAATATTTTAAGGTTCTACTTAGATTTTCCTCCTCAATGAAAAACCTGTCATTAAGTCAATTTTTGTGTGTGTGTGGGGGTAACAAGCATGTACATGCACCTGCTGTAAGCTCCTCTTGCTAGAGGCCATTCATACACTAGTTCTAATTTACCGGTAGGTTGAAACTGTTTGGAGGACTGGATCCATCAAGCGCAAACGAGTCGTATCAGTTTGATTGTACTTGGGAAATGATGTTAAGACACTTGTCTAGTAGGGCAGTGGTTTCAAATGATATCTGAGGATGAGGTTGGTATTTTGATTTCCAGAATCATATACATAATGTGTGAGGACACGCTTTCTATCCATGTTATTTAAAAAAAAATGTAGACCATAGCATGTTATTTTAAACTGTGTTTAAATAAACAAAGTGCTAGAAAATAGTGTTAGTCATGAGTCCATTTACAATGAGTTGATTCACATCAAAGTATGCTACTGAAATGAGTCAGTAAATAGTTCTAAGAGTCTCCTCCTTAGAGAAAGATCATCGTAGCCCTGTTTAGAGAGGTGAGCATATTTGTCCCCATTTATTTTTTTGTTTATTCATCTTTAGAGTTCTACTTATGTTTTTCTCCCCAATGGAAGATCTATCTTTAAATTTAATTTTTTTTTTTTTTTTTGTAACAAGAAGGTACATGCACCTGCTGCAAACTCTTTCTTTGCTAGAGGCAGTTCACACACTCATCCTAAATTACCAGTAGGTTTGAAATGAGAAGGGAAAGCAGAGTTAGACAGGCAGATGGAACTTTTCCCAAGGTGAATTCTAATTTGGTCTTGAATGTAGGAAAGAAGAGTAGGGACACTGGAAATCTTCAGCAGAAAAAAGGTGGAGGGTTTTTCATGGTCAGTTGTCAAGGAACTTTGAAACCACAAAGTCCCAAATGGCAATAGGTTAGGGGAAAAGCCCTGCACAACCAGTGTTCTGTTTCAGGGAATGGAGAAGCTCAGAAGGCCACTGTGTCCACCTTCAAGAGGTATCCAAGTACACTGAGGTGCCCTGGTCATATTCCCCGTTGGATCTATTTAAATAGCCATCAAATTTCAGTAATTCATAGAATCCCATTTTCAAAAAGAAATGTGTAATTAAAGATTCATGTGTTAGAATATTTGACTTGAGTCATGAATCATGGGGTACTGATATCTTGGATCAGAGTTCATCTTCAGGAAAGGATCTTGAACCCTCAGCTCTTTGGGGGATTTAAAGTGAGGAACCTGAAGATATGAAATGGAACAAACAACATTTTCACTGCAGAGTAATGATTCATTCAATATTTCACCATGATATTATCACAGAATACTACAATATCTGATACTGTGTTAAGTAGGCTTTAATTATGTTTCTGAATCTAAACATGATATTTTATTTACTGTTTATTTTATACACAAATGTCAAAAAGAATACACTGCTCATCACTTAATTCTTAGAGTTTTGTTGTTTGTTTGTTCTGTTTGGCATTTGATGTGAAATGGGATGGTTATGAACACCTAGATATCCACACCCTGGTAATATGTCACATTATTTTCTTCTAAAGACAGGCTCTTATTTTTTTTCTTCCACTCTGCATGCTGTTGCTAGCTGATGAAACTGCCGTTTAAAGGAGTCAATTTTTAATTCCATTAATTCTGTAGCTTTGTGCTTACAGAGCTCATAAATTAAGCTTTCTACTAGTTTGCATTCTTCTTGAGGCCGACCTCCACACACCTGAAGGAGAATCATTCAATCCTGTGGCTCTGTGAACAAGTCTCTTCTCTACTTGCCTGATGCTCAGAATAATAACAACAACTCCATTAGAATAGCATTGCTAGTATTTAAGATGCTATTAAGTTGCAGGCACTTTGTCAATTGTGACTGGGATAGCTTCTAACTACAGAACCAACAGTGAAGTGTATAAACAGTATTAAGCCACAAAACCCTGCCATGTCAGAAAAGAAAGAGTTGTCTGAAAAGCTGAGTTGCTCACTGAAAATGCCCCATGTACCATTTTAAAAAATAGACACTAAATTAGTTTAAAACATAGGCAATGGCACAAATGCATATAAAATATGTCTCTGCACAATTCTTGGAAAAGAAAAATAGAAAAAAAAGATATGAGTAGATAATGAAGTGATGGATAGCTTGTGATCAGTGAAATTTTGATTTAAAAAATACAATTTCTATTTTCTCCTATATGGAGGGTGTAAATCTCACATTTGCATTAGGATTCATGACATATTTCTTTTTGTTCACCAGCTCGTTGGAAAATGTGGGATGCTGTTTTAATTGGCCGGTTTGACTCTCTCCAGTATCATGCCACATCAGGAATCACCATAGCACTGCTCACTTGCCACCTCGTCCTTTGTCTTCCCATCTTACCTGTTGTTCCCTTTCAGATAAGTGACGGTCCTTTTGCTTGTAACCTACCAATGCCATGTGAGGGTGGTTGTCATATTGATTCTGGTGAAAATCCAATATTGTAGTCATGTTATTTGTTTGTTTGTTTGTTTTGGCCAACTAGTATCTGAAACCTCTTCCTTTACAGAGAGAAATTATAATTATACAAACTATGGAATCTATTTCCTATTTCCAGAATCTACCCTCTACTACCAGAATCAAATCAGGACAAAGATGTCTTCAGGTGCCTGTTTTCTCTGATCTCTTGTATCTAAAGCCCAACCAAACAGGTTCCTCTGCTTAGAATTTAATTCAAGAGTGAGCAGAGGTGGTGTAGAATGGCATTACTCAAGTGTGGTCAATGAGCCCCTGTGTATGTCGCCAGTCTCGTCAGGGGATCTAGGGCGTCAAGGTTAATCTCCTAAAAAATCTAGCCCATTATGAGTTTTTCACACTCACTTTATCATAAATGTAGAGAGGAGTTTTCTAGAGGCTGCATGATATGTGTTACTACAATAGGCTCAATGTTGTTGCAACGGGAATAATCTGACCTCCAGAAGCCAGATTTTGAGGATATTTTGCAATCATGTAAAACAATATCATTTTTTAAATTTTATTTATTCTACTTTGTTATATATGACAGCAGGATATCCATATACAACACAATGAAATTAAGCCCTTATCTCTCACCATGTACCAAACTCAAATCAAAGTGGATCAAGGACCTAGGAATTAAACCAGAAACCCTGAATCTATCAGAAGAAAAAGTAGTCCCTAATCTCCATCGTGTGGGATTACGCTCTGACCTCCTTAATAAGACTCCTTTAGTGCAAGAATTAAAATCAAGAATCAATAAATGGGATGGATTCAAACTGAAAAGCTTCTTCTTAACAAAAGAAACAATCAGTGAGGTGAACAGAGAGCCTACAAAATGGGAGCAAATCTTTACCACCCGCACATCAGATAGAGCACTGATCTCTAGGGTATATAAAGAACTCAAAAATCTTGACACACACACACACAAAAACAAATAACCCAATCAATAAATGGGCCAAGGACTGAACAGACACTTCTCAGAAGATAATATACAATCAACAAATATATGAAAAAATATTCAACATCTCTAGCAATTAGAGAAATGCAAATCAAAACAATATCATTTTTAAAAGGAAATAGTTTTCAAAAATGTTTTTATTTTCTGTTAGCATGTTTAATATATAACCATAGTTTTAAATGATATGATACATATTTTAAAAATTCAGCTTCACATCGGTTTCCCACTATGGGAGGCAAAGATTTAGCTCTCTTTTCTTTTCCCTGGGCCACAGAATAAAGGGGCATACCTGTAGTACCCAGTTTTCCTAACATCAGAATTTCATGTAGATTGCTAATGAGTGTTTCCGTTTTATCGACTGTTGAAATATTATTCAACTGAGCTCTTATGGTTTAGATATGAGGTGTGCTCTAGAAACTCATGTGTGAGACAACCCAAGAGGGTTTAGGGGGGAAAGGAATGGGCTATAGGAGCCTTAACCTCATCAGTGTATTAATTTCCTCATAGGGATTAACTGAGTAGTAACTGTAAGCTGGTAGAATATGATTGAGGAGGTGGGTCATTGGGCACATGCCTTTGGGGTATATATTTTGTCCTTGGTGAGGGGAATTCCCCCGCCTTCTCCCTGAGCTCCTTTTCTCTGCCACTCTCTTCTGAGAAATGGAGTCCGCCATATATGGACTGAGACCTCTGAAACTGTGAGCCCCAGATAGACTTTTCCTCCCCTAAATCGTTCTTGTCAGGTCTTTTGTCCACAGCCACAGAAGAGCTGACTAACACAGGAGCCATGCTGAATGTAATGATGACCTTTTCTTTCTTGTTCCTCTCCTTAGGTAATAAAATTGCTTTGTTTTCTGATGTGCTTGGTTTTTAAAGTTCTTACACCTAGTTTCCTTCCCATCTGTGTAAAATTCATGTCAGTACTTTCAGCTACTTGAGTTATCCTTAAAGCTTCATTTTCTCAAAGTCATCTTTCCTGGAACATTTTGACCATCTCCAGTTCAGAATGGCTTCTTTCTATACTGACATCCTGCATCTTCTTGTGATCTCCCCTTTATTATCTTCCTGGAGTTTGGTTCATTTCTCTTTTGTGTTAGATTTCTTATTTCTTCGATGTGCCTTTCTTTCTTTTTTTTTTTTTTTTTTGAATCATCTTTCATTTTGTGGAGCACCTTCATTTATTTCCTAAGAAGGGATGGAAATTTCTTGAGAATTGCCTAAAAATCTCTTTGGATCACTTGTACATTTCGGATACTTCAGTTCAATTAGAAATAATTTTCGCAAAGGTTCTAAAAGTTATTTATCCATTATCTTAGCTTTTAGTGTTGCTTCTAAACCAATTCTGATTTCCTGATTTCCATCTTTCATTTGTCACCTTTTTTTTTTTTTTTTTTTTTTTTTTTGCTGTTCCAGAAACTACTATTGTATTGGGCAATCAGTGGGGATTTTTAACATATAATCCCATGTTTTTTTCAAATCAAAAAGATTTCCTGAGGTGTGTGTATGTGTGTGTGTGTGTGTGTGTGTGTGTGTGTGTGTGTGTATGTATATATATACACACACATTCACATATAAATACATATATCTATATAGATATCTATGTATGTAATGATTACCTTTTCTTTCTTGTCCTCTCCTTAGGTAATATGTGTGTGTGTATCCATATAGATAGATTTTGACAGATATATAGAGATTTTGTGTATATATACTATTTGAATTAATTGAGGTCTGGGTTGTGGCTCAGTGGTAGTGTGCTTGCCTAGTATATGGGAGGCACTGGGTTTGATCCTCAGCACCACATAAAAATAAATAAATAAAGTTATGTCCATCTACTGCTAAAAGTTTTTTTTTAAAGAACTGCATCAATTGAATGATATACTCTTCTAATTTTATTTTCATTCTCTATTATTTTTCACCTCTGACTTTTTGTTGTATATTCTGGGAGATTTCCTTCAATACATTCTTCCAAACTCTAGTTGAAATTTGAACTTCTATTGAATTTTAAATTTCCAAGAACTCTTTTCATATTTTTGTCTAAAGTTTTGTTTTCCTCCCTTCAAAGTCTTTATTGTACCCAAGATACTAAGGTTTTTTTTTTCCTATTATTTGTTTGTTTTGCTTTCTGCCTTTTGTTAAAAATTTTCTTGACTGTGGGGTGAACTCATCGGAAAGTGGCGCACTGAGGCTTGTAAGTTCTGTGGATGCATGGAGCTTGTCAGCTGTAGGCTTCACAGGCTGGCAGGGGTTTCATCTGCAAACTCTTGATATCAGTTTCTTTAGATCTCTTCTCTCAAACCAGTCACATTCACACAGTCAGCATCTTTCTCTTTTTTTGCCTCCAAGTTCTATGGTGGGTGGCTAGTACTATGGGATCCCACGGGAGTCTGTCTCAGTACTCATTTATAAATTTTCAGTTAATTTTGTGTTTCTCATTCTCAACTGTATTTGATGTTTCTTAATGCAGACACTCTCTGTTTCCCTCTGTGGAAAATAAGCCTCTAACTTTCTGCTACTGAAGAAATCACCTGACTGTGTGAAGTGAGAAGAGATCTTAGGTTCGAACTTTCTTAATCCACTTTGGTTTGTACTCCACATGTGGTTTCTTTCCTTTCCTCTCATCATTTTCATTGACCTTATGGGATTTTGCTCTCTCTGTGTTTTCAACTTTTCTGTTATTTTACAATGTTTCAATGCATACTTAAATGACTGTGTGCATGTAGATGTGTTCCTTCTATGATCTTTAATGGAAAGACTTGCTAACTTCTAAGCTTAGTTATCAGGTCTAAGTCTGTGAGGCAGCCAATATCTAACTAGTCAATTTTTCTTTTTTCTGCTAGGTCAATCAGAGCTTGTTTTTATTGTTGGTAGATAAGAAACTTGATTAAAGTATAAATTCTTGCATTTTTTACACTTATCAAAAATCATATCATTTTAGGTACAATTTCACTGACTATCACAATGAGGGAAATTTAAACTCTTAGACTGAGTACCTAGAGTTTAGATGTTACTTAGTGTATAAGCAGGTGTGTATACATAACTACCATTCTGTTTATTGCGATTCAAGTATTAGAACTCTCTCAAATACCAGGTAGAGGAATATTAACCTATTTTATTTTTCTTTTCCTATCATTATATTCTTTTTTGCGGGGGATATTGGGGATTAAACTCAGGGGCACTTGGCCACTGAGCCACATCCCCAGCTCTACTTTGTATTTTATTTAGAGATAGGGTCTCACTAAGTTGCTTAGCGCCTCAGCTTTTAACTCACTATCTTCCTGCCTCAGCCTCCTGAGCCACTGGGATTATAGGTGTGCACTGTCGCTATCTCACTATATTCTTTTTACATGCATATGCATGAATGAGTGAATTCTCTAATTCCCCACAGTCTCTACTATTCCTCTTGCTGCTTACTTTACATTGAGGGCAATAGTAGGTTTCCCTGTGTCATCGTGTGCATACCATTTATTTTATCTTAGCAATCTTCTCATAAAACTGGGAATATATGAGGTAGACTGATTTTTGTGTGGGTTACATACCCTGACAATTTTTCCTATTTGCAACTTTGAGTTCACAGACTTGCTCTAGTTCTGATTTCTTCTCCTAACAGTCTCATGTAGTCAGGACCACATTTCTGTCTATGAGTCATCTCTGGATTTTCTATCTTTGCTTCTTCTCTTTAAGTTGACACTGCAAAGGCAAGGGTTGCCTGGATTTCACTTGAGATCAGGACCTCTCAAATCATCTTTTACTTTACAGTCTGCAGCCTGTGGCCAGGCCTTACCAGATCAAAGTCTCTGAGAAGCTTAGTTAAAACCACAGCATATCTAGAGAACTCACTCCTCCTGCTATTTGTGCATTAACAAATTGTACACCAACAAGTATGAAACTTTACCAAATTTTGAATTTCATAGAAGTGGTGGCATTATAATCTCATTTCTATTTTTATTACAAACATTTCTGATTTTAAAACTGGATATACTTTATGTACTAAAAATCAAAGGTTCTGAATGCAAAAGGATAATGAATTTGAATGTGTGTAGTACACTCTCTTTTCTTTCTTTTATTGAAACAGTGCCCAGTTCTAAATTCAACATTTTATGCAGCCCCATTCTGACAACTAGGTTCACATTTAGTTTATTCCCGCATTATTACATCAGACTGAAAATAAGCACATTCAACTGGTGGGTTTTCTTCCTCTTGACTTGGTGTCATATACTTTTTTTCTTGATTCTTCTTTTCTTCCCTCCTTGCTCATTCAGGTAAGCTTTTTTCAAAAGCATAAAGTAGATTACTTATTATTGGTTAATTTTGAGTATACATCTAATAGATTTTTAAAAAAATTATTGTGTAAGGGCTGAAGCTGTGGCTTAGTGGTAGAGCATTTGCCTAGCATGTGTAAGGCACTGGGTTCGAGTCTCAGCACTACATATAAATAAATGAATAGAATAAAGGTCCATCAATATTAAAAAAATAATTATTGTGTAGATAACTACTCAAACCTGCCAAAAACCAATGGCTTACTCAAAAGATGTAATTTCAATGGTTTCTTACCCATTATTATACAGATTGTTTGCATAAACTCCTCTATGTGTACACACGCATATACATAATGTATATGAGAATAGTAGAATAATAAGTATCATTGTATAAAATATTGAAAAGACATTCTTAAAGATATTCTTGGTATGAGAATATTTTAATTGCTTCTCTCTATTCTTCAGACTGAAAATATAAGTTTCTGAATCTCTAATTAAAGCTGCAGTAGGAGAATGAAAGAGGCATGGATTTCTTGCTTCCCTCTTATGTACTGTAAGGGATCTAGTAGTTTAGAATCTTTAAGTGGTTAAGTCACAGAAAATATGACCCAATTGGTTTGAGGAAAAAAAATTATTTATTTATATACCTAAATAGAAAGTCAAAGAGTAGTGTAAGCTTTGGGCAATGCTCAACACTAGTGTTTAGATAATGTCATAAGGAACTGGTTGGACTCTATTTCTGGACTCCATTTCTTTAATGTTGGCTCTGCTCTTAGAGGGGCTATCCCCAATAGCAGCAATCCAGACCATACATACTGAAAGGCGAGTGACTCACCTGAGACAGAAATTCAACCAAGATATTTTATTGGAGGGCTGCCTGTAAGGGAAGAAAAGGAGAGGAAGAGAGCAGCAGCCTGAGCCTGCAAGCTTTGGCTTAAGAAGGGTTGGTTAGGTGATGTGGTGGGTACTGATTGGCAGGGTGACTCAGGAACAGTTGCTGATTGGCAGGATGACTCAGAAATGGGCAAGTGGATACCGTGTCCCATGGGGATTGGTCCAGAAAACTTTTGACTTTGGCGCCCTTCGCTTGGTGCCCTTCGCTTGGTGCCCTTCAGAGAGGAGGGAGAGAGGTAAGGGATTACTTGTTCTTCTCCAGAGACGGAAATTTAACTTTAGTGGGGAGAAACCCAATGGGGGAAATAAAACCAAAAGACAAGGTCTCCCTCACACCCAACACATACTTTCAGGTTCCTTGTTCAGTGAAAAAGGAAAGGTGAACTTGGTTATGGTTTGGATATGAAAATATTCTGAAGGCTCATGTGCAAGACAATATAAGAATGTTCAGAGGTGATATGATTAGACTGTGAGAGCTATGGCATAATCGGTGAATTAATCCTTTTGATGGAATAATAATTTGAATGTATTAATGATTGGTAACTTTAGGCTGGTAAGGCCTGGATGGAGGAAGAAGCTCACTGGAGAAGTGCCTTTGGGGTTTATATTTTTTACCTAGCAAACTGAGCTTGCTCTGCTTCCTGGCAGTATGGAACTGAGCATCTTTCTTCTGCCATGCCCTTCTGCAATGGTGTTCTGCCTAACTTCAGGCCCAGAGATATGGAGTTGGCCAACCATGAACTACATCTCTGAAACCATGTGCCAAGATAAACTTTTTCTCCACTAAATTGTTCTTGTCATGTCTTTTGATCACAGCAATGAAAAGCTAACAGAAATTAATAATAAGAGGCTGTCCATTGCTTTGACTCCATAGATTTGTGGTTTGGAAATATTGGGAACTGGGCTAAGGGAGGGGTTTCAAAAAGATTGGAGATGCAGGCTGGAGAAGCCTTAGAATATTGTAATCAGAGCTTAATTGGAAATTCTGGGAGGAGCTCATAAGACCAGAGTGCTAATAGGAATGTAACGAAGAATGAGCTCCTAAAGTTCAAGAGGACAAGAAGGACTCTTATTGACAATTGGACTAGAGAACATTCATATTACATTCTGTAAAATGATTGACTTCATTTTGCTCATGTCCTGAGGCTTTTTGTGAGACTGAATTTAAAGCCAATGGACTTATAAGTTTGGCAGAGGAAATTTCAAGGTAGCACAGCATTTGGATAGTGTTGTGGGCATTGATGGGAGATTTTAGTTTACTGTGATAATCCGGAGCAGAAATTGGAGCAAAAAGATTTGAAAAAAATTGCAATTAGACTATAAAAGTGCATGTAAAAATGGGGCCAAGGAAGGTGTGGTTCTTGAAAAGATTACAACCACTAAAAAGTTGCCAATTGCTTTAAACAAAGACAATAGGAAACATGATTTGAGGCTATCTCAGGAATTGGCAAGACTGTATGAATTACAGGAACACTTAGGAGGTCCCAAGAAGCCTAGCTACTGCTCAAGATTGCAGCAGACCTTTTTGTCATTCACCTGATGTTGGGTCTGCAGGAATGCAAGGTACGGGAGTAAAGAGGTCATGGAGGCTTCCACCAATATTCAAAGTAAGGTGTGGGAGGCCTGAAAAAGTGAAGCAGGGTCAGAATCCCTGCAAGCAGCTCCTGAGAGGGAAATGCATGAAGATATGAGAAGGAATCAAATACTACACCCAAGATTAAGGGATGCCATTAATGTAGAACATTGGCCAGGAAAAGCTGCAGGAGCAGGTTAAGAGAGAGAGGCCATGTAGTCTACAGCCAGCAAGTACACAGGGGCAGAACTACAGAAGTTTTTTGGAGAGAACATCATGATGCACATGTCCCAGATATTGGACACAGAGCTAGAGGAACTGTTTTCCCAGGTGGGTTTTAGTATTACTTTGGTCATATCCCTTCTTTCCATGCTCCTATTTCTCCCTTTTGGAATAGAAATGTTTACTCTGTGGCATTATAAATTGGATATGTAACCTGATTTTGATCTTTACAGGGCCTGACAGCCAAGAGTTTACCTTGAGTCTCAGATGAGATTTTGGATTTAGAGTTTTGAGCAATGCTGAAACTGTTAAGACTATAGGTACTTTTGGAAATGGACTAAATGCATTTTGCATTGTGAGATGGACATGAAATTTTGGGGGCCAGAGCTGGTATACTATTTTCTGGATATAAGGTATTTCCTGAAAGCTCATGTGTGAGACAATGCAGGAATATTCAGAGGTGAAATGGTTAGATTATAAAAGCTGTAAAATAATCAGTGGATTAGTCATCTTGATAAATAAATAATTTGGGTGGATTAACAACTGTTAAACTATAGGCAGATGGGGCATGGCAGGAGGAAGTAGGTAATCGGTTATGTCCCTTGGTGGTTTATATTTTGTCTCTGACATAGGAGCTCCCTCCCTCTGCCTCCTGACTGTCAGGAATTGAGCATCTTCACTTTGCCACACCCTTCCACTATGATGTTCTGCCTCAGCTTGGGGCCAGAGCTATGGAGTCAGCCAGCCATTTACTGAACTTCTGAAACCATGGACCAAAATAAACTTTCTTCCTCTGAGTTGTTCTTGTCAGGTCTTTGGTCATAGTGATGAAAAGCTAATACAAACTTTGACCCAAAATTCTTACCAAAAGCTTCCAAGCACCCAGAGATTTTGCCAGGGTGACATGCCTATCATCAAGTCACTCATTGCAGCCAGGTATGTGAAATGTTCTGACTGGATGGAAGCTAAGTCTCTGGACTATCCCTGAGGAGGATATGTGGCCAGTTATATTAACAAACACATGAATTAAGGGTAGGTAAATGTTAATTTCCAAGAGTGAAGTAGAGTTTAGTCTTAGGTAGGAAGATGAATCAATGATGAGTGGCAAGAACAAATTGTGAATTTTGGAAGTACATTCTTTTTGGTTAAGCTTTGTAATGGCTGCTTGTCTAATATCTTGTATCACTCCCCTTATCCTATACTGCATCACTAGGCCAATGTGGCCCCCATGAAAAGATTCAGCTTTATGCCAAGGTCAGTACCACAGCTATCAAGATTCTCATCACTGTTCTCATTATCTCTAGTAGTAAGAATCATTTATTATGAACTAAAACCAGACAGTAAATTAACCTTTGAACATAAATTGCCTCTAATCCTCAAACAGTACTGTAAAATAGATGTTATTACATGCAATTTGCAGGTGAGGAAGATAAGACTGAGGAACTTATATAACTGGTATAACATTTCACTACCTTTTAGTTGTGGTGCTGAGATACCAACCAAAATTGGTTTCATTTCATAGCTTAGGCTCTAGATTAATGTTCTGGAATTTGATCTATTATGTTAAGATGTTATCTGACAGGTTTCTCTAATGTTACTATTTTCTCTTTATAATTATTATTTATTTTAGACACATAATTCAAGTCTTTGTAAAAACCCTGTCCTTTCAAGCTTTTATACACTAATTAGTTTAAGAATTCATTGATTATTTTTGGCTGAATAACTTTTTTACCATGTTGTCACCAGCTGGCTGAGCTGCCAAATAAAAAACCACACAAACACAGAAATACCTTCTTGGGGGGGGATCAGAGATGACTCTAAGACCTCAGCTCCCATACTGGAAGGCAAGGGGAGCAAGGGAGGCAAGAGGCAAAAGAGTGAGCACACCCCAAACCCCTCTATTTATTTAGGGGAAAGATATTCATAGAATATTCCACCAAAATAAGGCAAGGGATTTGATTTTGAAGGGTAGAGTCTTGCTTGTTGATGTCCTGAGGTCAGCAAGTTGATTGACATCTTGGAAAGCCACACCCATCTCAGGTGCTGTGTGGGATTATAGGCAGAGGGAGAGAAAACGTGAACCTATGTAGTCACATAGTCCAATCAGGCAGCAACGCCAGGCCAGTTCCTTCATACTGCTCAAATGCACATAGTTCACACACTCAGTCCATGGATGGCTCATGGCACCATGGTACGTGCAAAATTTTGATTTCCTAATTTTAGTTTTTCTTCTATATGTATTAGTTACTTTCATGATCACATGGAAGGGAATTTTCTTACTTATTCCTTTGTGCATTGATATCAGTATGGGCTCTTGGATTATTATTTTGTATTCCTTTACTATCATGTTTATTTGTTTCTGAGATTGTCCCATATTTGGTCAATAGAAGCTCCTTCAACCTGGGTTCTGGGTCATTTTGACATGGCCTCATCATTTTTTGCCTCCTTGTTCTCTGGAAAATAACATGTTTGTCTATTTTATACTTTTTCTACTTTACCTTTGGAACTAGTCATTCATTTCTGGAAACCTGTAGTACAATTCTTGAAACAAAGATTTGGGTGCTGGAACTATAATACTTTTCATAATGCTCTCTTGACTATGAAATAAGATCATAAAGGTCTAATAATGAGACTAAATGGGATATTGGAAAGTACTATGGAGAGATCTTTAATCAGTCTGAATATTTGAAAGAAATCTTAAATGAGACTTCTTAATGTACAAATGTCATATTTTTGCATATCTTATGTAGGGCAAATGCTTTCAAGGGTTCATTAGCATATAATGTGGCCAGAAAAACATTGAAACCTCAGATTTCCTGCTACTGTTCAGATCTGCTCTACAAGTCCTCCAATCACCCCCCAAATCTGCACCCCCGAGCACATCTGGCATTCACATTTAGGAGGCTAATGCTTGTGGTCACACGTCCCTTACTAGGGACTGTACTGCATGTTGCTCACTCACTCTGCTATTCTTCTTCTGCCCCAGCTACCTCTTGAAGTTATCATCTTTTCATGAAATCATTTAAGGAAACTACATATGTTGATGATTATCATGATCAAACTAGTGCTCTGGCCAAAGACATCCTTAAAGCACCACATCTATACTGTAACCCAAGCAGAAATGTGGAAAATACCCTCTTTTCAAAATCTTTGGTTGTGCTGTGCTTCCTGAAGCCCAAGCAGCAGTGCCATTGCATCCCAGGCTTGTAATGTTTCTCCTAAAAACAGCCTTTTTAGTTTTCAGCCTTAAATCCTGTCTCTAAGGAGCAGGAAACTTATCCAAGAGACTGAGGAGTGCATTTCATTTCTTCCATCTGTTCTCAGTTTTCTTCTGATAGTCCTGTGCCTAAAAACACAGAAACATATCACCAGTTCCCTAACATAAACTTTCTCAACTGTGATATCACTGACATTTGGCACTAGATAGCGGTTTGTTTGGGAGGTGGTCCTGTGCATTGTGCAACACTGAGCTGCATTCCTGGCCTTCACCACTGCATACAAGTAGCATCTCTCTCCCAGTCTTGAAAACCCAAAGTGTCTCTAGACATTGTCAAGTCTCACCTGGGGAGAGGTGCAGAAAAGATCTTGCCGATTGAGAACCAACTTCTTAACAACCATCCCTCATCATATCTATTAATTTGCAAAGAGATCCCCAAGGATCTTGGGCTACTTATGCCATAGACAAATTGGGTGACCCAGGGAGTCAGCTAATTATTTTTGGCTGATCTGTAGTTTCATTCTCCATTTTCTTTAATCCATTTAGATTCCTAAGTTAACTTCTCAATGTCTCTTTTTTTATTTCTAGCTCATCTCGGAGGAAGGGTAGAAGGAAAAGGAAAATCCTGACATCTGCTATTTCTCTGTGACCCTTAGTGCTCAATGCCACCTTCCCTGTCCCAGCTTCATCTGGCTCACAAGTAAATCCCCAATTGCCTCTCCTCTCACTCATTTCCCCAGTAGTCACACCTGAGTGTCTACACAGAGCTTCATTATTAGTGTCTGTGATTGCTCAAAGGTAATTTTATCATTCTCTGTAGCAGTTTTAAGGGAGAGGGGTGAAACGCTATTTTCAGTGTACCTGTTGCCTGTTTCTCCTTCCTAGGAATAAAAATCTCAAAGGAGATCAGCATAGTAGCACATGTTTTTTTTACAACCCTGAGATGGAATCCTGGCAGTAATTATCAGACATGTAACCTTGAGAAATTCACTTCAGCACTTCTTTCCTGTAAAGCAGTAATATTAAAACCTGTATCATAAAGTAGTGAATTTCCACTGGTTTTTAAATTTTTTGCTATCAATCATGAATGTATTCATAACATGTATCTGTGTCTACCTATAATTATATTTGTGTATTGATCACTCTCTTTTTATATATTATTATTTTTATATCTTTAATTATAAATGTTTGCTGAGTCATTCATGGTAATACTAAAAGTGCAATATCACCATTTGTTAAAACAATATAAACAGTATTTGCCTCATGTTCTCTTTTTAAGAAAACTTCATTGAATTGTCTTCTTTAAAAAATACAACATATGAAATGAGAGAAATATTTTTCAGATTATACATTGATAATTAATAAGGGGTTAATAGCCAAGATATATATGAGGAACTCAAATAGGTTAATAGCAAAGAAACAAACCAATTATAAAATAGGCAAAGAACCTGAGTACACATTTCTAAAAAGAAGACAAACAAATGGACAAACAGGTATGCAAAAAATTCTGAACATCACTAATAATTACAGAGATGTAGATAAAATCATAAAGAAACATTGCCTCACACCTGTTAATATGATTATTACCAAAAGAATGAAAGATAACATGTATAGGCAAGAATGCAGACAAAAGAAAACTCTTGCATACTGTTGGTGGAATATAAATTAGTATAACCATTGTTGAAGATAGTGTGGAAATTATTTAAGGAACTAAAAATAGAACTGCTGTGTGGTTTTGTAGTCCTACTCCTGGACACACACACACATATTTGTGTCGGTGTGTATATACAAACACAGATTCTACATAGATATGTATGTGTTCATACACATATGTATACATTTGTTTCTGTGTGTCTTTCTCTATATATGCATACACACACAATATACAAAGGAAATAAAATTAGTATAGCAAAGAAATATCTGCACTTGAATGTACACTGCAGAATTATTCACCATAGTCAAGATATGGAATCAATCTAAGTGTCTATGAACAGACAAATGGATAATGAAAAATGTGAAAAATATACACAATGGAATATCATTAAACTTTTAAAATTAAAGAAATCCTGTCACTTGTGACAACATGCGTAAATTCTGAGGATATTATGTTAATTGCAGTAAGTCAGGCATGAAAGGAAAAATGCTACATGACTTTACTTATATGTGGAAGCTAAAAAAGTTGAATTCATAAAAAAACCGAGAGTAAAGTAGTGTTTACCAGGGTAGGGGTAGGGGGAGATTGGGGAAATTTTGGTTAAAAGACAAAATTTCACTTAAGGGGGAGGAATAGACTTAAGAATTCCATTGCACAACATGGTGAGAAAATTGAAAAAAAAAGAAAGCTGGAATTTATTTAAAATGGCTTTAGAGATATTTTTCTTGAGAGTTTTGAAAATATGGGACACTTTTCTGTTACTTAGTAAGTGCAGCAAAAATAGAAATGCTAATATACTTAGAAGTGCATCATCCTAGGAGAAACACCCTAGACACATCTGAACCTAAAATTGGGGAAGAATAAATCCTGTTTCACTTGGTGGGGACATAGGATATCTTCTAGTGACGTCTAGGACTCATTGGACCCTTCTGGGTCTTCATTCTCCCGATGCTGGAAGTGTCTGTTCAGGAGTCACCTAAGTGCAATGCTTGGGTTATAAGCAGAGTGAGTTCTGGCTCTTCTGTCACTTAGAATCCTTGAGATGTTTCTCTTAATCTTCTGCTCCCCAGTTTCTTCACCTGACAAATAAAGATGATATCTGTCTCACAAAGTTTTTGTGAGGATTAAACAAGTTAACATATGTGAAGTCCTTCAAATATAGTAATAAGTCCTTCACTTATTATTCTTACTACTAGCTTTATTAGAGAATTTTTATTATAGCATAAAACCAAATTTAATGTATGCATATCATATGTGTACCACAGATACATTTTAAAATGCATTTACTTGTGTTAAATAATTTATATTAATTAAAATAAGTAAAATTGGGAATTTGCCTCCTTTTCTGAATTGTGTATAGGAGGACTTGGAATAAGAAAGTAGAATACACTTCTTTCATGTAGTTTTGGATAACATTGGGCTAATTTGGATATTTCTTCCATTACTTAGGATAATTAGCATCTGAGAAATACCAGTGTGATGTTTTTAAATGCTTTTGTTTTTTTTCTTTCACAGTACTTAAGTTCCAATCCAGAGCCTTGTGCATGCTAGGCAAGCAGTCTACATTGTGTGATGTTCTTAACTAAGCTGCTTTTAATTATGCCAGCTATAAGATGAATTCATGCCCTTGTTCTATGGCTCAACATACATTTGCTCAGTGAATGGAAATTCCCTGTGTATAATGTCTCTATGCATCAGTGAGTGATCAGTAAATACCTGATATGAGACATCTTATATTATTGTTAAATACAATAAATATTACAGGAACTTACTGTCAAGTGAGAAGCAAAAACTATGCCAGAATTAGTCTTTCTTATCACCAACGTTGTACAAAATTTATTTATATAATATATAAAACAAACAGCTTTTTTTGTTTCCTTCCTCTCAGCTTAAGCAAAAACATACGCTACTCATTTTATGCTCAGGGTATAATTTTTTTGTACCTCAAAAAAATCCATTAAAGTGCTGTAGTTGATATTTTTTTAGAACAGCATTATTCACCTGAGATTAGAATTTGGTTCAGAAATGCTTTTATCATTTCAGACAAATTATTTTCTTCCATCTGATACTCTTCTATGTTCTGCTAGCTGGCTTTCTTAGTATCTGTGAATAAATATCATTGTATATCCATGGAACATTTGGATACTTTATATTCTATAAGAAAGGTTGGTCCCATAACCTGGAACAGATTTAAGTCACATCTTTTTCTAGCAAGTGATAATTTAATACTATTTTTATCAAATGTAAATGAACTATAGCCAACGAATGAACAAAAGGGAAATCATTATTTTAAGCTTGTTTTTTTGCAAGAAAATAATGTTTTTGCTATACTTACTAAGCGGAATTTTGTAAGAATTGGGGTCTTCCCTCTTGTATGTTTTAAATTAAAGACTTTATTTTGTATAGCTGTTTTAAGTATACAGAAAAGTAAGTGAAAAATTCAGTTTCCCTATACCCTTATGCATTTCTCACATTTTCCCTTTTTAAGATCTTGCATTGTATGGAACATTTGTTGGAAATGATGAGCCAGTACTGATATATTATTAACTGAAGTCCCATTGCTTACATTTAGTTCCACTCTTTGTCTTGTATATTCTATGGGCATTAACAAATGCACAATGACATCTGATTACCATTAAGGTATCATAGAATGGATTTGCTGTTATAAAAATATCTTGTGTTCCACTTATGCATTCCTCTTTATCATAGAATGGATTTGCTGTTATAAAAATCTCCTGTGTTCCACTTATGCATTCCTCTTACCTGCCCCTGAGCTGGCAACCATGGTTTTGTGTCTCTATATATAGTTTTGCCTTTTGCGGAATGTCGTAGAGTTGGATATATATAGTATATAGCCTTGTCAGGATAGCTCCTTTCATTTAGCAATATGTATTTACATTTTCTCCACATCTTTTCATAGCTTGATTTTTTTACCATTAAGTAATATTCCATTGTATGAATACATCACAATTTTTATTAGAGCATTTTAATTATACAGAATAATGAGTTTCATTGTGGCATATTTGTACATGCATAAACATACTTTGATCCTCACTCCTTCCTCTTCTCTAACAATCTCCCAGATTCTACATATGAGAGAAAACATTATTCTTGTCTTTCTGAGTCTGGCTTAGTTCGCTTAACATGATGCTCTTTAGTTCTATCAATTTTCCAGAAAATGACATAATTTTGTTTTTCTATGGCTGAATATAACTCTAAAGTGTATATATACCAAATTTTCTTTATCTATTCATCAGTTGGTGGATAGGGGGGCTGATTGCATAACTTGGTAATAGTGAAGTATGCTGTGATAAACATTCTTATACAGGTTATCTCCATAATATGCTGTCTATAATTCCTTTGGGTATATACCAAGGAATGCTATAGCTGGATCATATGATAGTTTTGGTTTTAGCATTTTGAGGAACCTCATACTGTTTTCCACAGCAGCTGTACTAATTTACATTCCCACAAATATGTATATGTTTCTTTTTTCCTGCATCTCTCACCTGCATTGCTTTTCTTAACCCATTCACTTCTTAAAGTATATCTTTGTTATTTCACACGTTTTGGAAATTATGCATAAAGGAGTCATGAACAGTTATATGCAGGCTTTTGTATGAACATAAATTTTCACATCATGTGAGTCAATATCAGGAAGTACAATTGCTTGATCTTATGGTAAGAGATTGTTTAGCTTTGGAAGAAATTGCCAAACTCTCTTCTAACATGGCTGTATCATTTTGAATTTCCAATAGCAATGAATGATTTCCTGTTGTTCCATATTCTTCCTAGTGTTTGGTGTTACAAGTGTTTAGGATTTTAGTTATTCTAAAAGGAGTGAAAAGGTTTTTTTATTGTTGTATTGATTCTTTCTTTTAATTGCTTATTTATTTTATGCTACAAATTATTTATGTGAACAATAGTAATTTTATTCAGATAGCAATGGGGGGGGGGTATGAAAGATCCTCCATAAAGATGCACCAGACACATATATGGATATGACTTGTTTGGGGCAATTCTAGCAAAGGAAAATTACAAAAACAAATTTCCCTTCAAATCTTGATTCAATAGATACAAAAGCTAGGAAGGAAGATAATTTGATCTCAAAGAGGCTCAGACTGAGTATTTTTAGGGTGTTGTTGTTGTTTTGAGAGTTATTCACATTTAGTATCAAAGATGTAATAGCTTGTGTGATGTTAACCACCTGATTCATTTTACATTTCTCAGGGTTGGAATGACATTAACTTCTAATCAGATGTGTAACTGGAATTCAGATTAGATTTGAATGGACAGCCAAATTATTAAACTGGGTGCATAGCAAACTGAAGCATTCATTAAGGCTGTTTATAATTTTAATATTCAGCAAACAGAATATTTACTGAGTGACAAGCAAATTTGGACTCTGCCATCAAATGAGAATTACCTAAATCTGGAGAGTTAAACAAGTCACCCCAGCTATGGATAAAAATGTTGTTAGGATCTGGCTGGATTGTCTCATGCATAACCAGGAATTTTGCTCATCCTTTATCTGTGGATGAGTGATGGGTAGAAAACTGAAGTAAAGTTCCATATGCAGAACTTCAGGGTAGAGGTTTAATGATGACATAAGTAGCTTGAATATCATCATTGTAGCAATTGTTGCAAGACCCAACTTCATGTAAGCTTTTTGAAAAGTTCTTTTCTTAGCTTTCTCTACATATGTCTGCTAAGCGATGTCACCAATTGGACTTCAAGAATTAAGCTCCACGTAAATGTTGGTGGTCCTCTTTGCTGTGCTTGAGACTCATATCTGTCATTCAACAATATACTGAGTGATCAATTGATGAATTCATTCATGCACCAATCTATTAATGGGCCAGAGAGATCAACTTATCAACTTATGCAAAGTCTCGCACAATTTATTTCACTAGTTCTACTTTCTTGTCTACTCTGTAGGTAATGAAAATACTTACTATTCAAAGTCAAAGAAAGAATTAAATAAAACAATATTTGTAAGTTTTATGTCTGTGGACCCACTTCTGCTTCCTTAGTAGAAAATATTTGTATTTATTTTCAGGGCTATTACAATAGATTTTATGACTAGGCTCTTTGCCTAAATATATTCTCTGCCTGTCAATACATAGTCCTCCATACTGGAAGTAGCTGTGTTTGGGTAAGGGAAATAGAGACCAAGAGAAGCCAACAGAGAAAGGTAGGGCTCACTGAGGAAGCAGACAAGAGATACTCAGAGGACCTAGAGGAAAACTTGCAGATTCAAGATCCTGCACCCTGCCAGAAATGTATAATAAACCCTTACCATCCCAACCCCCTCTCATATTTATCAGGATGGAGAGGAAAATGGAGTGAAGAGGAAACTTTGGAAAACATCTTAGAAACCATTGATTGACAATTTTGTTTATCTGCTACTTAATAAATTAATAAGAAGAAAATAAAAATAGTTAAGGAAATATAAAGAAATGCATTTGTCTTCACTCTGAATAAAATTTGCTTAATTTGCAATATTGATGTATAGTCATAGGTGTCTTCTGGAATTATGGTCCTGGTGTTTTCCAAGTGAATCAATTCATCAATTGATCATTCAGTATATTGTTGAATGACAGATGTGAGTCTCAAGCACAGCAAAGAGGACCACCAACATTTATGTGGAGCTTGATTCTTCAAGTCCAATTGGTGACATTGCTAGCAGACATATGTAGAGAAAGCTAAGAAAAGAACTTTTAAAAAAGCTTACATGAAGATGGGTTTTGCAAATATTACTACAATGATGATACTCAGACTACTTGGTTAATAATTTCTTCTGACCTATATTTTTTGTACTTGAAAATTATAATCTTTTATTCACTGTCATAAAAAAATTCATAAAATAATCATACTGGACAACATAAATCTGTCGGGCCTTTGGATTCTACAAACAAGAAGATGGTGGTCAGACATCTTCAAAATCTTTCAGGAAATCAAACATTATCTAGAGTTTATGATTAACCGAATAGTCAAGTACAAAGTCTACAAATAAATTTGGATAATCTAAAATATTCTTAAGGAAATTACCACATTATAAATTATGCCCTCTTAAAAGGTTAATGAGGAAGCTATGGGTAAGGACTTAGGGCAAGCACTGAATTCATTTAAAGTGGAGATTATGGTAGGTGAAAAGAATTGTAAATGTCATAAACCTGGTCCAAGCTTTAGCAATGTTTCCTGACTTTTCCACTTCACACTCAAAGCACTTCACATGCATAAATTCTTGAAATCCAATGTAATGGCTCTTACCATGGAAGCTTCTCACAACTTCACTCTTCTGGAAATGAAGTCACCCCAGGCCCATCACTTACCCAGTCCTACTCAGAAACTCACTCTTCTGACGATACCTATTTGTGTGAAGGACTCTGCTCCATTATCATTTCCTTTGAGAAAATATTTCCCTTGACACCTTCCTCTTATGTGCTCCTATTCCCTATCACTCATCAAGCTTATCAAAATGCATTACAAATTTCCCATTTCCAACCAATCTCACCATACCACACTCTCCAAGAATGTCATGCTTTTTTTTTTTAAATCTCTGCATCATTCATATTACTTAGTATATAGGAGACATGTAATACCTGAATTAATGCACACCAAGGTGTGAATATGGGTTTAAGGTCTTCTTTTTCTTGTCTCTTACTTACGTGTGTGTGTGTGTGTGTGTGTGTGTGTGTGTATGTGTGTACACATGCACGTCCACACACACATTGTGGACATATTCTGAAAATGTTAATTTACAAAACCTAGGTGTATTGCTTTTTACTGTTAAGTAACATGCTTCACCCTCTGTTTTCACTTACTAATATCAAGGTTCTAGGTAAAACCAATGAATTCTTTTTTTGGTCATTAAACTATGCCACTTCAAGTGATGGTTTTATACATTGAAAGATTAATTTTAACACTTAGATTTGCAAAGAAAACTATTAACTTGATTTATTATGAAACTGCAGAATTAGTTAATTTGACCAGACACCATGCTGTCAGTAATTTGACAGTAATGATATTGTTTTCCCCCCAGTGACTGAGATTAACAATACCAATTTGCTAAATTAATGCTTATGTGGATATCGTCAATAAATAATTGAGTGTCGAATAACTTGGATAAATAAAAAGCAGATTCTGATATGAGGACTATCAAACTGAAAATTTAAGTTTGGTCAAATCAGCTACATTTCAAATATGTATTACACATGAAATAAACATTACCTGTCAGATATAAAAGTACCAAAATAAAAGATGAAATCAAATTACAGAACATCATTATCTAAATGACTCTTTGAAGATGCAATAATCCTTATTCCAAACAGCTGTTACACAAGTTTTCACCTAAAGAAGCAATAAAACATTATTATAATATTTTGATTTGCTAAAATTATTCACTTTAATGAATTCTTTCAAAATTATACGATCATGCAGTTAAATATATTTGATCATTTTTTGTAACCTGGAAACATGCTATGACTTAAGGACACTGTCTTTCAGTGGCACTTAATTTTCATCTCACTTCTTTTAAAATTAGAGGTGAATTTTGAGACCTTTTTTCCCTACCTCTTCTCAATTTTTCTTTCATGATTAAAAAAAACAAAAATGTAATTTAAATGACAAGTTTTAAAAGCAAATAGGGAAAAGTTTGCTTCACATTGGAAGAATGATTTTCTAGCCCAGTTTGAAAAGAGTATACTGAATAAAGATTGAACAATTGTTTTTTTTTAATATATATATATATATATATATATATATATATATATGACTTTTAAAACCTTAGATACCCCAAACTTTTCTCTTTCATTTTGTAATTTAAATAGAGAAACAAGGGTTCCATTCATATTGTGGGCTGAAGTCAGAGTCTACATTTACACAGGACCTGTCTCATGGCTTCCCTTGGGGAGTATGTTTGGTGTGGGTGAATAAATGGGTAATCTTTTAGTGTTTTGGATTTGATGAAATGGGTCTGTGGGTGAATGTTGGATATCACTATGAACTAGTGGTGGAGATTAAACCATCCAAACTCTGAACCTTGAATAGGCCAACTTTGATTTGTAGACTTTCTGAGTGAATCTAATAGAATCACCCCCCAAACACTGTATAACAGGACAACTACTATAGCTATAAATATCTGTGAACTTGTCACCTACATACATGTCAGTGTTAATGGAGGCGCACAGAAAAATACAGTTATTTACATTGCACATGATGAGATAAAGAAGGTATTCTTTAGCAGACCTCTCTCAGGGAAAGACTTAAGGTCCTTGTTGGAAGTTATTTGAGGAAGGAAGTAAAACTCCTACAGAGCATTCTCACTCAATATAAGCTGTCATCTAAGGAGGAAGAGGCACTGTATTACCTCATTAATTGGAGGATATTTGTTTTGCTAGTCACTGAGATGAATGTGGATGGAAGTTTGGGACCAACTTGAGAATAGCAGAATGACAGAGAAAGAGTACTTTAAGGAGTAGGGCATATGAAAAAAAGCTTTGCTTATCTGATAATTATCATTGAGGTAATTTGGTATGAAATGTGTTCCACTTTGGTAAACTCTCAGCTGTATGTCTTCATATAAAATCTTTCATATGTTGTTCATACTTTGTTCATTACTCAGTAGTGATGCTTGTGGGTGAATTTTATGAAGGACTTCTGAAAAACTGCATCAGTGTTGGTGGTAAATCAAAACAGAATGCAGCTGGATACAGTGGCACATGCCTGTAATACCAGCACCTAGGGATGCTCAGGCAGGAGGATCAGGAGTTCAAAGCTAGCCTCAGCAAAAGATAGCACTAAGCAACTCAGTGAGACCCTGTCTTTAAATAAAATACAAAATAGGGTTGGGGATGTGGCTCAGTGGTTGAGTGACCCTGAGTTGAATCCCCAGCAACCCCCCCACTCTCCCACCCCACAAAATACCCCACAGAGTACAAATGAAGATTGTTAGATATATGGATTTTTTGTGAAAAATATTCCGTCACTCATTAACAATATTACTGTCCATACAATTTATCGTAAGGGTGACTTACTCTTTGGAAGCTGTATTTTCATCAAATAGTGTTTTAAGGGGATATTTTGTTTCAATTTATTCTTGCTCTCTGTGTGTTTGTGTGTGTGTGTGTGTGTGTGAAGTTCTGTAAAATACAATGTGCAAATACAATGTGCATTGCACCTTGATTCTGTTTGTCTTGACTAAAACAGCTCATGCTCTGGGCAAGGAAATCCCATCCCTTAAGGCCTTAGAATTTGCTTCTTTGCATGTGTAAAAAGAAGCAGACCCATAATTCTTTTCCTTTGCTACTCAGTACCTGAAAAATTTGTTCAACGTGGAACTAGATTTTATGCCTTAAAGATTCTTTACTACATCCATATACCTTTGGGTTTCATACTTAAAAATTCATTGCAACATTTTTTTTTTAGTGTTTCATTGAATTTATAGATGTAATATTTCCTTACTAAATATTGGCCAAAGTTTCTCTTGTTGGGTGAGTTTTTAAAATATAAGTTGAATTTCTTTTATAAATACATGGCAATTTGAGTTTTCTACTTTGCTTTGAGTACTAATACCTTGTATCTTTCAAAGACTAGATAAATTTCATCTAAGTTGTCCCATTTACAGGCATAAAGTTGTTAATAATAGTAAGAACCACTTTGTTCTTTTAACGTCTTTGTATTTGAGTAATAAGCACCTCTCTTGTTCCTGCTATTGGTAATTTGCATCTTCTCTTTATTTCCTGATTGGTCTATGTAGATCTTTATCAGTTAAGAAACTAGCTTTTACTTTCTTCATTTTTTTCCTGTTATTTTTCTTTTTTTTCTATTTCATTGGTTTCCACCATGATCTTTATTCTTATCTTTCTTTTGCTCACTTTGGGTATTGTTTGTTGTTCTTTTTCTAGTTTCTTAAGGTATAAAATGAAGTCACAGATCTCAGAACTGTCCTCTGTATTAACATACAGGTTAATTGCTATAATATTAGAGCTTTAGAAACATTCCATAAATTCTGATATATTGTGTTTTATTTTCTTTCAGTTCAAAATATTTTCTAATTTCCCCTTTTGACCATTGTTTGGAAGGTGTTTAGTTCCCATATGTTTGGTAATTTTCCAGGTATCTTTTCTGTTATTGATATCTAATTTGTTCTTTTTGGTCAAAAAAATGTGACTTTTATGACTTGAGTAATATGAAATTTAGTGTTTTATGATTCAGGATATATATTTACATATTTCATGCATATAGAAAACAATTTCTGTTCTGTTCTTGCTGGACAGAAATTTTATTTATAGTCAATTTGATCTTCAGTAATTGGATCAAACTAATGTAGTATTTCCTCACTAAATATTGGCCAAATTTTTTTTTTCTGATCCTTGTGTTTGGGATTTGCTGTGTTTCTTAGGTACTCAAATTTATAATTTTCATCAATTTTGGAAAACTTTTCAGCCATATTTCTTCAAATATTTTTCCATCCTTCCTTTTGTCTTCTTCTTTGGGGATTTCCTATGACATGTGTATTAACCTGCTTAAATTTATCATACATCTTACTGAAGTTATGTTCATGTTTTACAAATTCTCTTTTCTCTCTTTCTCTGATTTAAATTTAGGTAATTTTATTCCTATATTTCCAACTTCACCATTGGTTTCTTTTACAATATTTCATTTATTAATGCTATCTAATGTATTTTCACCTCATATATTGCAGTTTCTACCTCTGGAATTTCTATTTGCTTTTGGAAATATCTTCTATGTATTTAAATACTCTGAACATATGGACTACAATTATGATGTATAATCTCCTTGCCTGTTAATTATAACAATGTAGAGTCATTTGTATTTGATTGTTTTCCACATAATGGACCATATTTCCCTACTTCTTTGTATAGCTGGTAATCATTTGATCTGGTAATATTACTTATTGGTTGACATTAAATATTTCTGTATTTCTACAAAATTCCTTCTATATTTTCTAGGGTAGTTTAAATTATTTGAAAATAGTTTTTTTTCCTTTAGAATCTTGCTTTTATGATTTGTTAGGTAGGTCTTAAACAACACACAGTCAATAGCTAGTTGTTTCCCATTGGTGAGGTAAAAATTTCCTCGGGATAACACCATGAATGATCAATTTTCCAGTTTAGCTTATGGAACCAGGTACCATTCATAGTCTTGTGTGTGTGCTAGGTGGTGCTCCATTTGATCCTTTCAGATGCTTCTTTCTCCATCCCTGATCAATTTCCCCACACATATGTGTTTCTAAATATTCAATTGTAGTTCTCTAGAGTTTTCTTTTAGAACAACTTGCTCCTCTCCTGAACTCTAGTTGCTTTGGTCTCCCTATCTTTAACCTCCAACTTCTTGACTCATTGAGATCAAGAAGTTCTTCCTGGGTTCCCCTTCCTTGTGCCACAGCCTTGGAAATCACTCAAACTAAGATAATTTTACAGCTCATCTTGTTTGCTTCTCATTTTCTCAAGGACTGCTGTCCTTTGTTACCTGAGGTCTGCTGTCTTGAAAGTCATTGCTTCAAATACTTTGTCTTGGTTATTTTAGATGGAGACATAAATCTAGTTGTTGCTAATCCATATCTTGTTAGAAGTAGAGATCCTGTCTGGGTTTTATATTTCAGACCTTTATAGGTGTGGAAATATTCTACAGAGAAGACTGTACTAGAATTGGTCAGGTGACCTGAGGGCATCATACATTAATGTGAGCTAATACCGTAATGAGTTGGCCTATTAACCTTAAAACTCTGTACTCTCCTTCTAAAATCATTATTATATTGGATTATATTCAAACCCACATGGTATTGCCCTCGGCATGGTTTATTGAGATCGTCAAAGGGATGAGAGTTGAAGGGTGTTTTCTTAGGCCTTGGCCTTGTGAGGACAGTTCGACCTCCTTTGTTCCTTTTTGGTAAGTCTTCTGATATTGCAGTTTGGCAGGGATCCAGTGTACATTATTAAGAATCATGTACAAATCAAGTTCATACAAAGGTGGCTGGCTTTTCCTCTTGGCCTATTCATTTCATCTTCTGGATAGATATTGGTTTTCTGCAAATCCTTGAACTCTGGGAAAAAGAGCAGTATGATTGTGGGTCTTCCTTCTTTAGAGAACTGAGTTGGTCCCATGCAAAGGACCCAGTCTGCAGTCATTACTGAAATGATGAACAGAAATTTATTGAACCCTCAATATAAAGTCAATGCCCTGATCTGCTCTCTTCCAGGTTTTGCTCTTTCTAATTAACTCATAAACAATAACAAGCAGCAATATATCCTTAAATATATTTTCCTATATTCGTTTGCAGCTAATTTCCAGCCATGGTATTTTACTGATTATTCTCATTTCAACAATACAATATATTTATTTTTCTATTCCCACTGAATATGTGTGCAGGAATACTCCCAAGGAGCCAGAGCACTTCCTGTCGCCTCTATCACCTGGTTTTTTGTTGGCCCATTGAACCTATTTCAGAAGGCTTTCTGCTTCTAAAATATAAAAATCTTCCAATTATATGCTATAACCTAAATGTTTCACCCTAATTTTCATGAATTCTTCACATTTTGTTGTTTCCTATTAGGCATTCCAGATGCAGATTTTATTCTATATTGTATAAGCTATTTGAGTTTATATCTTATCTGTGCAAAGAAAGTTGCCTGCCCAGTTTTAAGTTACATTTTTCTCTTCTATGCATATGATATAACAAAACCCCCAAATTATACTGTATTCACTATACCATACGTTAACTTTACTCTCAAAATATATTTCACATTTTCATTGCTTTCTAGTAGGTATTCAATTTACCTATCAATTTCCTTCTGAAATAGTTGTGATTAAGGGAAGTATGTGGACAGTTTTTTAATAAATGCTATTCAGTTTAAACATGAGCTTATCTTTGAGGTTTTTAATTCAGATCACACTTCTTCTATCAATATAGAGATCTAAAAAACATCTGTTCTTTATTCTCTTTCCTTTAGAAGTTTTGATTTCATTCTTCAAGATCAAGATCCCAGGAAGATTACCAGACTTTTTAATGAGAATCAAGATTCAACTATTCTCAAGGGGGAAAGTGTAAAACAGTTCCAGCTATTGAAAGATAATATCAAAGAGAGCATAAGCCCATAACCTGAAAACGGATCAATTAGGAATCTATTGTATCCTTGGAACAAGGAACACTTCCATTAAGAAATTGAGACCATGGCTATTAATATTATTAAATGAAGTCAACAAAAGCTGTGATACATTTTCATTTACTGTGGTAATACCCAAAGGCCAACTGTGGCTGGCATCTAAGGTTAAAATGCTCATTTCCTCATGACCACATGAAATCTCTAAAAGTGGTGTTGGTCACAAATGAACTTCATAGCTTTAAAGCTATGAGGCTCTGAACTCTCTTCTTTATGTTACAGATTTATTTGTTGATTGTTTGCAAAGATAGAGGATTTCTTCTAAATATAATCAGAATGGGATATCAGTGTATCTATCATGAATACATATACATATGTACATATTTTTCCAATAATCATTGATACTTGACTTCAGAAAATTCTGATAGCTCTGTTTTCAAAGTAGGTTGATAATCAGACCACTTTTCATCTCATCTACTATCATTAGACTTCGTCATGTCTCCACTGAACTCCCCTCTGCATTCTAGCTGGGCTTCCTGCTTCCTCATCTGGCCCTCACAGTCCATTCTCACTGAAGTAGCCATGTTGGTCTTTCTTTCAATGATATCTTCAATAGTGTCTCCTTTTACTCAGATCTACAGAACTCTCCCCATTTATCCCTACTAAAAGCAACAGTTGCTTAGGATGACCTGGATGGCTTTCAGTGATCTAGCTTCCTATTGCCCCTTCTTTTTTTTTTCTCAATACATAAATGCTCAGCTGTTTATTTTAGTAACATTTTTAAATGGTATTTATTTTTTTCTTTTTTTATTGGTTGTTCAAAACATTACAAAGCTCATGACATATCATCTTTCATACATTTGATTCAAGTGAGTTATGAACTCCCATTTTTACCCCAAATACAAATTGCAGAATCACATCAATTACACATTAACATTTTTACATAATGCCATATTAGTGACTGTTGTATTCTGCTGCCTTTCCTATCCCCTACTATCCCCCCCTCCCCTCCCATCTTCCCTCTCTACCTAATTTGTTGTTGTTCAGTTCTCTCCCTTGTTCCCCCCCCCCTTTCCCCTCACAACCTCTTATATGTGATTTCATATAAAATTTCTTTCCCACTCTCATTTGGCACCATCCACTCTGGTCTCCTTACTCTTCTTTAACGTCACAGGCATGTTTCCACCTTGAGGCCTGCCTGTGAACCAGCTTCTTCTTCTTGGGATACTCTTTCCCCACATGCCACCCTCACCTTCTGCCTTTGAATCTCTGCTCAAAATGTCTCTAAAAGGAGGTCTACCTTTGCCACCTTATTTAAAATTGCCTACCCCTTCCCCACCAGCATTTTAAATTAATATATCTTGCATTATTTTTTATTCATCATAACAAATAATAGGTATTTAATCCATAGTTGTTGAATGAGTGAAGTAAATATATTAATTTGTTTTTCTCAGGGCCACTTGAAACCAGTGTTTAGATTTTTAGCCAGGACAAAAGATTTATTTTATGATTATGAGATAGATATTTCTTTCTGTAAATCTAATTTCTACATAAAGAGAAAAGCCTATTTATTTTGTTTTGAACAAATAAATTTATAAAGGCTTTATTGTGCAGCTTAGATTAGATCATGCATACACATTGTACTGAGTAAGTAAATTTATTGAATTCATGGGCATGGGTGTGGAGAAACAGATAAAAAATATATTTCCACACTTTGACAATGGCTTCTGTTATTTATCTTCCCTTGGGTCAGGGTGTGAACTCCATTTCAGCACATCTGAGTGAGAATCTGATTGAGATATCCTTCCCGTCTAGATTAGCCCTAGAAATTCTTCATATCACAAAGCTTTGATAGTCATTGCTTTTGTTTAGAAATGTTGGATGCAATTGTTCCAGAGGAAAAAGAAGTGGATTAATTGTGTTTTAATTGGACTTCCTATCAGTATTAGGAATGCCTATAAAAGTTTATTGTTTTATTGTATTGATTTCTATTGCTCTAAATAAATTATTCCAAAATTGCTCCTTAATGTGTACTGAAACAAATGTCTGTAGGGTTTGACAACTTTTTCCTTGTATAAATAATTATTAAAACATATTTACTAACAATAACTTAAGATATTTATTTATTGTCATAAACATTTCTAATTTGTAAAAACACTGATTGGGATTGAAGGTGAATGAACTCTTGAAGTTTCTAAACAGAATTATTAATGTGCATGTGTATTTTTCAGTGCCCACATTTGGGAGGGAGGGTTGGAGGAACTGAAAGCCATTGCCAAATGCTCCAGAAGTTTTTTTGGAATTGCTTTGTTTTTTCTCCATTCCAAAATGTAGTGGTGGTTTCAGTGTGCAGTTGTACGGAATAAGTTACACAAGCGATTTTTAAAAATATCCAGATGTAATAGTGTCAGTTCTAGCTATAAAAACATGGCTGTGTGTGAACAAGCATAATTTTAGTCTCTTGATGCTCATCATTACTTGAGCATCTGAATGTCATTACCAATGTGTTTAGAACACCCTGGGCTTGTATGTTAATGGTTACCTTATCAGGAACACTTGAACTCCTCACACTTCTTGCTTCCATCTATTTGAATGGTAGAATTCTAGTCTTTGTTATGTTTTCTTCTCTCTTATTTATTCAACAGTTGTTTATTTGGCACCCACTCAGTTTAGGTATCACTTAGAATTTCTACTTGTTTAACTCAGTTTCTTGGTTTCTAAGGCATTCCTAGATGAGGTCATTTCCATGATGGTGGGAAAGTCATGTATCTGCGTTGCCCATTATGGTAGTTGTTATATACTTGATGTATAGCTAGTACCTCTCTCCTGTTAAGCTCCCCATCATTTTGCTGACTGTGCACCCCAGCTTACCTATTGTCATTCAGCTCCTGAATCTCAGGATGGCCTCATGCTATTGCTAATGCCCATTGGAACCCTGGTGACCGTGGACATTTTGAAGTCTAAACTCCTTCCTGCATGACTTTATATCCATTGCTGCCTCTTGTTTTCCCAAAATTGTTTTGTTTCTAGCCTACCTGGACAATTCAGTCTGCCACAATGAGGCAGATTCTATGGAAAATTTTAAAGGCACCTACTCCCAATGCCATTCCACACCCATGTCCATAAAACCAATGTAGAAATCAGTTGGATGAGTTCTATTCTTGGCTTTATTACAAAAATACGTTGAAAAGATTCATAGGATGTTGCCTGAAGTCTGCTATCTTCCACACTAGTTTGTAAATGCTGTACCATACCTCCTTATTTAAATTCACTTGCTCCATGAGTATATGAGAAATTTTATGTGCACTAGAGTTACTCCATGTGGGAGGCTTGTTTTGATACCAAATTCATATTAAAAAAATTCATTTTTTACTTCTCTTTGTCTATGTCTTTTTGACAAGGGTAACACATATTTGTTGAGCAAGGCACGCATACATGTGTGGATTTTGTGAGAGGGAACTCACTAGATTTTATGGTCCCATGGGCCTTAACTGAGCAAGCGTGTCTGAGATTTTCAGAAGAGAATCTGTCTATGAAGTTTGAAAAGGACTCACCCCTTTTGCTAGCCCCAAATAAAAACAAGCAAAACTAACATGATAATTAAGAAATCTTGAATTTTCTTGTATCATGTTCATCAGAGAGCAATCTCATGGCACCATATTTTTTGAAAGGAAAAGGTAGTAAGAGGGCTGGTGACAGTCATCCTCAAAGTGCATTTGGAATCCTTGTTTTTTTCCAAAATATATTAACTCCAGTCCATACTCTCATATTTTTTTGCTCACTTATAAGAATTTTCTTCTTCAGGGCCTTTGTTACTTTTAGCAGCTGCCTTTGGCAATTGTATTTCCCAAAGCCCCAATTTGTTTGTATTTTTTTGAATCTAAATTGTGAACAAAGTTTAAGGTCTTTCCCATAGGACTTGGGGGCTCCATGTAAGTCATTGTATATTGATAGAGGTTTCACTATCCCTGCATTGGTTACACAGCCCTGTCTGCCTAACATAGCCACAGACCTCTGAATGGTTGTCCTTAACATAACAATGGGATGACAAACCCATCAGAATCCCAGATTTGGGTAAGGCAAAAATCCTCTATCCTATAAAATTTTAGTATAAAAATTCAAGTTTCCCTGTTGCTTTGCCCCCACCCCCAACAGTAAAGTAAACCACATATGTTGCTGTGTAATGACATAACTCATGCATATTCTATTAAGAAAGAATATTAGATCATCGATCTGTTATAGACTTAATAGATCATATGACTGTGCCCAATATGTGTTTCACTCCTGTCTTAAAGATACAGGAGAATAAAAGGAAAAACAAATACACCTCTGAGACAGTTTCACATACCTTGGCTTACTCTATGTTAGATAATAAGTTTATTTTATGGAAATTTATTTTAAAACCACTGAAAAGAAAGAGTGCAATTCTGTTGTGTGTGTTCCTTATTAACTTTTTATCCTGAATATAAAACTCCATATTGGGTTTCTTTTCATATTGTTTAGTCAATCTTTCATTTGATGCTAGGACCCCTTTAGGAAAGTTCTGGTAAGTTGACTAGAAGTCTCTCCTTTTTTTTTTTTTTTTTAATAATCAAGTCCTATTTTATTGAGAATTTGAAATAAAAGTTTCAAAGAGTAGGGCTCCATTCAATGACATCACACCTACAAATTGTTAGAAACAGCGACCTGACAGTCCCTACCCCCATGGCCTCAGAATGTAATTATCACATTTGTTCTGCCACTTATTTTATATTTTATCGGGGGATATTGTCTGTCAGGACTGCAAGATGCAAATTCAAATTAAGTTCTGCTGAATTGTCTTTGCTCATTTCCCTTGATAGTCATTGTCAACACAAATAGGACATGAGCCTGCGATAAAAACAGAGTTTCGCTCCACCATTCTTGTCTGCTGTGCACCCTTCAGTGACTACTCCTCCCTTTTCCTCATTTGCAGACAAGATGCTGGTGGTAGGCTGTGGTGCTGTGTTTTCTCAAGTCCTAAGGTGCACTTAATGGAGGGAAGAGAAAAGGTAATGGAGAGTGTCCTTAGAACTGGAGGAAGGGTTACTCTTCCTCCTCCCACTAGCTCCAGCACCTTGCTCAGCTTGGCATCATTAAATGCAATGTGCACCTTAGGACAGTTGCTGCTGCAGGAGAAGATATATGTGCAATAAAGACAGGTGGTTTCCCTTGCTATAAAAAGAGAGTTTTAAAATAATGACATTCCATTAGCCTATGACTAAACTCCGCGTGGGTGTGTAGGTTCATGTGGAGTACATAAAATCACAAAAACACTGACAGGAGAAAGACAGGGTAGGATAATGGAAAGTGCATTGGAACAAGTGCCAGCTTTGCCTCTGGTAGGAGCTTGGGAAAAATCACTTTATTTCTCCAAGTAACTATTTTTTTACACTGTCAGATAAAGTCAATGATTCTGTATCTGGCTGGCTTATCGGACTTGTGTGTAGACCAAATGTAGAAGTACTTTAAAAACTATAAAACACTGCAGAAAAGTATTATTAAGGTAATTACAGTCACATTTGGGGTAGCTCATCTGGAGAACAAAGAGATATTGAGTGTGCAGCATCCTTTATTTTAAAATAATCTTTTAATTTGAAGGAACATAAATTTAATAAGATAGATTCTTCCAGGGAATAAATTACATCTTGAGGATTAATTGGGCATTTTGGAAGCCACATAAATTTAAACAGTAATTTTCTAGATGAGATTCTGGTATCCTACTCCACTTGATGCAGCTCATGAATGGGTCAACTTATGATCCAATCATAATTTCTGGATGAGAGAGTCTGGTACAATAATTCAAGCTCTTACAGTCAATTAGTCAGCAAAATGAATGCAGTGCTCTTTAGGTTGAGAGTTGTATTAGGCAAAAGCAGAGCACAAAAGGATAAAGTTTGCACTTAATGAAAAATGTGCTACCTTAAGGAAAAGGCCTAAGTCATTAAAAAAGAAATAGATGAGGAAAATTCAACTAATTTAATGTTGAAGATATAGGAAAATAAAATAAAATTGAAGCTTGTCAAAAAAGTTGAGGGTGAATTTTTTTTTAAAGTGTTGTTACCACAAGAAAGTTTATTTGTACATGAGACCTTCCTATGGTGTATGTGGTTTTTTGATTATCTACTTACTGTTTTGCTGGAACTACCATAGGCATTGGCACAGGGCATGGCTTGGGGAATGTCCACCATCCAGAAGATTAAGCAATGAACTTTAGGACAGTAGTCAAAGTAGCAGGTCCCTAGTTCATGCTGCTTAATTCTATTAGCATCCTGTACACAATGTTAGCTAAGACCAAGTACAGAGCCTACTTTCCCTCATGTTCTTCCAGTAGAGAGAAGGAAATAACATTGACATTTATGCAACTTACTGAGTTTTACCACATTCTAAATGTTTGCCCTAAACAGTGTTTTCCATATCAAAATAACCATGCCTGGATATCTAACCCACAGAAAGTGAGGTACTAAGTAAGTGTTGTTTTAAACTACTGAATTTGGGGGTCATTGGTTAAGCCCCAATGGATAACTAATATATAAAGAAGCCCAGAAGAATACTTCTTTTGTTATTGTTGTTGTTGTTGTTTCTGATAAAATTAAGGCTGAAATTTTGATTGCTACTTTAGGTGACTCTCATAAATTATATCAACATACATGGTGTGCTATACTTTGGGTACTCTTTAATATCCAAATCAGGTACAATTTGAAGAGAATATTCTTGTTAACAATTTCTGACTGTGCTCCATAGAGTACAGCTAAGGCAGGATGATAAATATTCTTTTGGAAAATGTCCCCATTTTTTGTGTCATTTTTGGACAGTATCTTTTATGGGTTTTCTAGATAGCCTGAATTCTCTGGGTCCTGTGTCATTTAATTCTGCACATTAAATCTTCCGTTTCCTCCAATCATGTTACCAGGCACTATCATTTTCTATATCACTTAGATTAAAAAAGGAAGTAGATGAGAAAAATTCAACTAATTTAATGCTGAAGATATAGGAAAATAAAGTAAAATCAAGACTTGTCAAAATATTTTCTTTATCACTTAGATATAGAAAATGAGTCCCAGAGTTAGTAAGTGTTAATAGAGTAAGGATCTAACCTCAGAAATGGCCTGTTATGAAGCCCATTAGACCTTTTGCGCTTCTCTGGGATATTGTGTTTTGTGGTCTTTATGCAGTACCCATTAGCAAAGCATCTACATGTGGCATTCAGTATGGAGAAAATTCCTGGGACACCTGTTTGTGAATTTCTATGCATAACCTGTTCAAGGACGCCTTTCTTGATTAGAGACTTGAAGTCATCCTTAGATTTTCTTTTTCTTCAGGCATCATATATGCTATTAGGGTTGCAGTAAATTAGTGCAAGGACAAGATGCAGATGAAATCATACTGCATTCCATGTCTAACTTAAGACCTCGGTTATTCTGAGAGTAATTTAGGACAATTATTGACAATTCCTTTCATTCTGGCTGTTTTGATGGTAAAGTGCTTATACTTTTGATTTTTTTTCTACTAGTGTGAACTTTTTGTTTTCTTCCCCCCAAAGATATCTGTGCCCCCCTTTCTGTGATCAGCAATGTCTTCTCTACAAAAATGTTCTGCCTTATATTCATAGGACAACACCCTGCTGTGCCATCATCTCACTGCTAGATAAGTGCCAGAATACGTGGTTTGTCCAATCACTTCAGTAAAGTCCTTCGTTGAGAAAATACAGAAGTTATATTAAACATAACAATGACCAGTGTCCATGTTATGCATTCAGTAATATGCACTCTGAGTATTTCATACTTTCAGAATTTATAAAATTCTTGTGTTTGCAATGATAATATCAAATAACATGAAATAAAACCACTGCTTTATAATAATTTGTAATGAAATTTGAGAAGTCTAGCATTTGAAATTATCTCTTTTTGTACAAACTATTGCATTTTAGAAATCCTAAGGAAAGCATGGGACTGGTATCTGGGTTAAATATTCTATAGGGTCTACTTCCAACATTCTGGTCTTTCCTTCCTTTGAGTACAAGACACATTATAGATTACCTCTTTGCAAACTTGTTTATTGCATGAGTATAGTTTAAGCTGCTTTTAAAATTTATCTGGCATGTAAAGATATAGCCTCGCTGCCTTGTGCTTTTATGGGGCATTATAAATTTTGTATTTATTTCAGCCAGGATGCATCACTGGAGCGTTGAATAGTGAATTCCACATGAGCCTGCAGTTCATCATTTATGGATCTCCCAAGTTTCATGGTTTATATAGATGGTATGGATGAGGAGTAGTAAGTTGAGAATTGAGAGTACAGAGCCGTATTAGTAATCATAAGGAGATTATTATATTCAAACATGTTGAAAAGTGAATGAACTCACTCAGAAAACTTGAATTATCCCCTCCCCCATTTTTGACATTTTCTAAAGCAGATCAATTTTCCTTCTTTACTTTTGCTTATATGTTATCATGTTAGCAATTATGTTATTAAAGTGACTGCACTTTGGCATTTCATGTAATGATAAGGACTCTGAAAAAGAAGAGGATCCTATGGCCAATTCAAGGGAGGAATTTTAGAAACCTAAATAGGTATGAATATTTTTTATTTTAGAATAAAGATTTAGTTTTTCAAGGGTTAAGTCAGAAATATCAACATGAATTTCTCACCTTTAATTTTTTTTTGTTACTAAGTGGGTCTATGAAAAGTGTCACTTTTTAAAAAACCACCATTAATCATATGGAGCAATTTTATTTGCACTCAGATTTTGGTGTCTTATACTGACCTTTACTTGAAAGGAATCAGGGTTTCTTATGGCAGAGAATTCAGGATGAGACAGGATATTCTGATTGTTTCCAGGGAGAAATAATATTTTTAAAAATTGGTGATCATTGTGAAAATCACAAAAAAATCAAGTCTGGGTTGGGGGGGTCCCATGGGTAAAGCGGGTATAACTTAAGCATCATAAAGAAAATAATAATCCCTTAAAGCTGTGGGCCCCTAAAAATGCCCAAAATAGGCCAAAATAGACATTTTAAAGGGAATGCACATACAAATTTCCAGTAAACTATCATGAAAAAGTTTTAAACTCAGTATTTTGTGTATGTGTGTGTGTGTGGGGGGGGGTCCTGCTGCTGGAACCCAGGATCTCACACATACCACTGAGCTACATCCCCAGTCCATGTACCAAATAACTTGAGGAGATACATAGTGCATTCAAGTTTCACTAAACATCTTAAGTTTAAGTCTCCTTGCAAAATTCCATAGTTTTCTATGGTATCTCATTTGAAAAAAAAATGTACTCTTTCGCATCAAGTATCATCTGGATAAGATAAGCTCCAATAACCACATTACCAAATACCCAGGTCCTTTCTAGGTCATTTTATTATGAAAAAGTATCAGCTTCCCTATGAGGCTGGTTGGCTCATGACTGTAAGTGACCATAAAACAGCTTCCAGTTGTAATTGGAAGGAGGAGCCTCTTGGCAGTTGCTTTCCTTGGGTCTGCTTAGGATATCCTTAGCCCTGTACTTTCCTGTGGGACAATTATCACTTCTAGGAGCCTGCCTTTGCTCTGATTTACTTAGACTCCTTAGGAGAAACCCCTGGATCTAAAGACGGAACATATTCCTCTGACTACCTGCTGGGTTGAATTCCAGAAACAAGGAAGAATTTGATGTCTGAATGACTGATAGTTAATTCTGTGGTCACTCCAAGCTGTATAATACTGTGACCTAGGTGTGGCACACAAGTGACTTGAAAATTCAAATTAAGTAACTTATGTTGTGATAGAGGTTAAAGAATAAAGTTGTGAAAATAATTATGAAAGACAGTAACAATTATGTCAGATGAACACCAAAGAACATTAGTGGATATAGATGCTTAATTTGGAGGAAGGGTCATGGGCATGGAAAAAATAATTATTATTATAGCACTAGCCATAATATTCCAGTTTTACTCTAATTATTTTGAAAGGTACCCAGTTTTCTATGCCCCAGTTACAGCACTCTGATTTGTAGTCCAAGTTTGTAATTAAATCTCAGACCTAAATTTTCTACTGATCAGATTTTTTTGAATTTGAGACTGTTAATTCTACTATCTGTATTACAGGAACCTACAATTTTAGTGAAAGTAAGTGTAGACATGATGAATAAATGATCCAAACTCATTTGGTTCAATTATACTTTTATTAATAAAAACTATTTAATACATTTTTTTAATTTATTAAGATGCTTTGAATCCCTAGGAAAACTTTAACTTAAATTGCATTTTAATTTTTTAGGAAAATTATGTCTAACATTTATTTACTGGTATTTAATCAACTAAACCTGATAATGGTTAAAAATGTATAGGTAACATAAAACTGTCAGATTTTCAAACTAATGAAAGAGCAAAAATGAATGTTTTTAATTTTGACCAACAAATCGCTTAGATTTATGAATTAAACAGCAAAATTTTTAAGTTGATCTTAAAAGACTTAAGATAAAAATCATTTAAAAAATCATAAAAATCATATTTACAATTTTAAATGTAATAAACATAATGATTATAAAAATTACTGCCACCTTATAAAGATTATGCTTTGGCAAGCAATGAAGGATATGGTTTGAGGAAGGAAAAGAATATATATATGCATCTCTGAGCTAGTATAGCTAATGCTATCTATGTAACTTTGGACCTGGATTTATAGCCTGAGGTGATAAGGAATCTTTTCATGAGTTCCTTGGTAGTATAAATTTTGGAAATCAAAGGGCATGATAGGGCCCCCCCGAGTAAGATAAATATCAGAAGCACCACTTTCTCCCCTCTTTATTATATATGTGGTGATAAGGTCAGAAAGAAGAAATTGGAAGGGAGCTGAAGACTATTTTGCAAAAATGGAGCTTATAAAAAATCATGAATGTCTTCTTTTCATTCAGTCTTGTTCCCAGGCTGTGTTTGACTGCATTGGTGTGAGCGATTCTGTGTAGTCAAGATGTGTTCCTGTGAGTTGCCTGACTTCTGCTTACTCTAGAATTCTCCTGAATCCCGTGGGCCCTGAATCCCCCATGGGTTTCCCTTGTAGTATTTCAAACTCAATTATAGCAGATGCTGAAGATGATCTAGAATTGTACCTACCAAATGTCTTGTTTCTCAGTGTCTTCATCAGCTTGTTGGCTGCTGGGACTAAATGACCTTGACCAGCTCAACTGTAGAGAAGGAAGAGTTTGAGGGCTCATGGTTTCAGAGATTTCAGCCAGGCCCCAATTCCCACCTCCTCCAGCCACACCCTGCCACTTCAGTTACCACTCAGTTAATCCCTATCTGGGTTAAGAATCTTTTAAACCCAAGTATTGGGTCAAAAAAAATCTTTAAACCCAATTATTTCTTCTCTGAAGCTTCTTGTAGTGTCTCACATGTGAGCTTTTGGGTAACAACTCACATCCAAACCATAACACTCAGTGAGGGGAGCTTGTTGGGGAAGGATGGTAAAGGTATTTATGAGGCTTATAACAGACATTTGAAGACTCTACTCTGATAACAGATATTCCTCTAAGGATCTGAAGCAACTCCTGCATCCCTAGAATGGGTCAAAGGCTTTGAAGTGTTAAGTTAATGTGGTTCTACCACAGAACTTGAGAAGGATTTATACCCATTCCACGGTAGTTCTAGTAGGATTCTCTCCTCGCCTGGAATAGATGTGGATCGAGCTGCTAAATAACTAGATTAATAACTATTCAAGCTTTCATCAAATGATTGTTTTCCCCCTATAGCAGTACCCTAAAATTAATTCTTTCCCAACTCCCACCAACACTACTAATAGATGTTTTTTTCTTAGTTGAAAGGAAAAGAGAAGTTATAGATAGAACTACCAAGACTGGAAATGATTCAGTCTGAATCTCTCTGGGCATAGCATAAATCTTCTAATGGGACGAATCAAAATGCTGGGAATAGGTAGAAGTGGAATTTGAGGAGTAGACTCTTTAGAGCGGTGCTTCTCAGATTTTATTGTGTGTACACATCATCTGAAGAATTCTCTTAAAATGCAGATGCTGTTCAGTAGGACTGGGGCTCTGTATGTCTAACAAGTCTCAGGTGATGCAAATATAGTGTCCAAAGTATGTGGTAAATTAGGACTTGTCTGAGGCCAGAAAAGGAACACATAGTCCCCAACTTACAGTGGTTTGGCTTAATGGATTTTCTACTTTCTGAGGATGTGAAAGCAATACACATTCAGTAGAAAGCATACCTCAAATTTAGAATTTTGATTTTTTTTTCCCGGCTAGCAATATGCAGTATGATACTGTATCTTGATGCTGGGTTATGCCAGTGAGCCACAGCTCCCAGTCAGCCAGGTGATCATGATACTCTTTAGGGTTGCCAGGCCTTTTTAGACTTGTGCTTAGTGTTTTTATATCCAATCATGCCTACAGATAAAGGTGAATGTCAGTGTTCTAAGCACATTTGAGGTAGGCTTAGCTAAGATATGATGCTCAGTAGGTTAGGTGTATTTTCAACACGATATTTCAACTTAAGATGGGTTTTTTGGGACAGAGAGCCATCATAAGTTGAGCATCCTTATGTGATTAGAGATTATACGATGCATGGGAGGAAGGAGACACCAGTTATTGATATCATTGTGTACAAATAGAGTAGCATCTGCTTTAGGACACAAAGTCTAGACTCGCCCCATGGGTTGGGTAGGTGTGAATACTGGGAATCACTATTAGATCCTAGGCCAGAGAAAAAGAAGAGAAATTTGGTTAACCTCATTTTAGACCTACGTGGCTGGAGTAACATGTCCTCTTTTACAAGTCTAACTTGGGTTACATAGTTTCTAGAGCACTTCTACAACTCAGTAACAATCATTTGTGGGTTATTCCTGAAAGATGAAAAATGCATCTTTACTTGTTTCTCTATTTATGTATCCTCCCGTTTATCTTTTCAACCATCATCTATCAGCAACTTTGCATCATTATTTTCTTAGCTTGGAATGCTCTATCCTTTACTTTTTAAATGATAGTTTTTACATGTCATTTAGTTGTCAGACTAAATGCCACATTCCTTAAGAGCCTTTTTCTCAACCTTTATCTATAAGTTTCTCTGTTATTTCTCACAACATCCTGTTAGTCACCACCTCAGTTCTTTGTTCCCTTTTTGAGTTTTGTACTATTTAATTAATAAGTGTGTATTGTACTCCTACTATATGACAGAACTGCCCTTAATGCTAGGGATATATAGCAATGAACCAAACAGAAAAATGTTTGTTTTCAATTGTAGTGGCTCATTTTCTTCACAGCTTTAATTAAAACTTGCAATCGTTTGTTTTAATTGTTTAATTATAAACATATTGTATTGTAAACTCCATGACTCTAAAAATCACAAATGTGTTATTCACCCATGTATCTGCAATATATGTTGAATAATTTAATGTTGAAAGTGGAATAGTAGTGATTAATGGAGCTAAAAATTTCCCATGAAAGTTATACAATTATACAAGGAAATTACAAAGAGTGAGGCCTTTAGTGGGGTACTGGCAATACCACAAAATAGGATTTCTTATTCGAGTCTAATGGATGGTTAGTGGAAACCTTATTTAAACAAAGCCCTGAAAAACAACAGGATAGTACAGTTACTTCAGATGTAGGGAACAGCATACTGGAAGGTCTTGAGCAAAAATAAAATGTGGTGCATTTGAGATTTAAGAAAATAATATGGCCTTTGCAAGGAAAGAGGTATCCATCTGGGAGGTGGAGAGAAGTCAGTGTGTGAAAACTATGTTAAGAATCATGTTAAGGAGTGAGCATGTAGCTCAGTGGTAGAGCACTTGCCTAGCATGTGCAAGGCCCTAAGTTCAATGCTAGAATCACAAAGAAACAACCACATTAAGAAGCCAGGTCTTATACTTTATTCTAGGATCAATGGGGAGTGGCTGAAGACTTCTATGTGGGGGCACTATAAGTTTAGACACATGTTTTAAAAGATTGCTGGATACACTTAGAACAATGGGTTGGTCAGAAGCAAAACTACAGACAAATTTGAAGACTATTGCACTAATCTAGGTCAAATGTATCTTTAAAAACTATGACTAATAAACGAGTTTACAAATTTGTAGGATATAAGATCAATATATAAAATCAAATGTATTTCTATACATGAACAATGAAGAATAAAATTTTAAAAATTCGCTTGAAATAGCATCAAAAAGGATAAAATACTTAGGGATAAATTTGATAACAGAAGTCTAAAATAAAAATGTAAAATTATAAGATAGTGTTGGAAAAAATTAAAGAAGAGCTAAATAAATGAAAAATGGCTATACCCTTCAAATTCATGTACAGATCCAAATAGTCCCTAATAAAATCTAAACTGTCTTCACTGATATAAAATTAATATGGAAATCTGAAGGTAGAATAATTTTGAAAAAAAATAACTAATTAGGAGAACTCACATTTTCAAATTTCAAAACTTTATAATTATAAGTCTATAGTATCCAAAATTCTTTGGAACTGACATAGGCTAGAAATACAGATTATCAAAGTAGCACGGAAAGTTTCAGAAATAAACTGTCAGATTTATGATTTATTCATCAACATGAATGTGAAAGAAAATCAGTGGGATTAAGAATAGTGAAAGCAATTCAATGGGATTAAGAATAGTCTTTTTTAATAAACAAATTACTGAATACATACATAAAAGGATGAAGTTGGAATGGCATCAAGTTAAAAACTCATGCACAGCAAAGGAAATCAATAAAAGCATCAAGAGAGAACCTACTAATGGCAGAAAACCTTTGCCAGCTACTCTTCCAATACAGAACTAGTATTCAGAAAAAAAAAAAAGAAAAAACACTTAACACTAAAAACAATAATAACAAATAACCCAATCAACAAATGGGCAAGTGACCTAAACAGAACTTCTCCAAGGAAGTAAAAATGGTCCACAATTATATGAAAAAGTATTCAACATTTTTAACTATCAGGAATATGCAAATCAAAACTACAATGAGATTTCATCTAACCTCTATTAGAATGACAAGCATCCAGAATGCAAACAATAATAAATGCTGGTGAGTATGCCAGGGAAAAGGAGCTCCTCTACCTGTTGGTGGAAAGTAAATTAGTACAGCTCCTATGGAAATCAACATGTAGGTATCTTAAAAAACACCGTCTGACCTAGCTATATCATTCTTCTGTATTTACTTAAAAAATTTAAAGTCAGCATACTATAGCATACTATGTTTAGAGCAGCACAATTTATAATAGTCAAGTTTTAAAACCAGCTTAAATGTGCCTCAACTGATGAATGGAAAATAAAAACTTGTATTTACCCAATGGAATTTTATGCAGCTATAAAGATCAAAATTATGTTATTTTCAGAACAATGGATGGGACTTGAGAGCCTCATGTTAAGGGAAATAAGCCAAGCTCAGAAAGTCAGGGTTGAATGTTTTCCCTCACATGTGAAAGCTAGACCAAAAAAAAGGGGGGAAAATGATCTCATGAAATAAAAGGAAGAGCAGTAGGGTAATAGAAAGAGACTTGGTGGAGAGAGGAGGAGAGGGTAAAGAGAGGTATTGGAGAATGAAAGTCAATCAAATTGTATTAGTGCATGTACAAATATGACACAACGAAATATACTTTTTGTATAATTATTATGCACAAATAAATTTTTTTAAAACAAAGTTGGATACCTTCCTCATGCTATATAAAAAAACTAACTAAACTGAATTAAAGATTATGTGTAAAAACTATGTTATATATAAAAACTATAAAACCCTTGGATGAAAATATAGTCATCAATCTTTGTGACTCAGGTAGGCCATGCTTTCTTCATATGGCACCAAATGCACACAAAACAAAGAAAAAAAAACATAAAATTGGACTTTATCAAGATTTAAAACTTGTGCTTCAAAGGACACCACTTTTAGTGAAAAGATAACAAAGAATGAAAGAAAATATTGTAAACTCTACACATGATAAAAGACTTGTGCCTAGAATACATAATGAATGCTGAAAACTCAATAACATAGAAACAAATAACCTAATTAAAATGGGGGAAAGTTCTGAATAGACATCTGTCCAAATAAGATGCAAAATGACCAAGAAGCAGATGAAAAGATGCTCAACATCATTAGCCATCAGGAAGATGCAAATCGAAATCACAATGAGATACAACTTTGTATCCAGCAATAACAATTCTGTTGAGGATGTGGAGAAATTGTACCCTAATGCACTACTGATAGGAGTGTGAAAGTATTGAGCTATTAAAGAAAACAATTCCTTATAACATAGAGTTATCATGTGACATAGCATTTCCACTCCAGTTACATATCAAGGAGAAATGAAAATACATGCTTACATAAAAATGCATACATGAATATTCATAGAAAAATTATTCACAATATCCCCAGAGGGAAAACCACCCAAAAGTCCATCAATTTTTGAATGGATAAATAAAATGTGACATATCCATATGATAGAAAATTATTCGGTATCAAAAGGAATAAAGTACTGAGACAAGCTACAAAACAGGTGAACCTTGACAACATTATGCTAAATGAAATAGTAGAAAACCAAACATTGTATGATTCTATTCCTGTGAAATGTCCCGAATAGGCAAACATAAAGAAATAGAGAGTAGGTTAGTGTTTTTCAGGACAAAGACTATTGAGAGTGAGAATAAAGAACACTTTATTCTGAGTATGGAGTTTTGTTTGTTTGTTTTTGTTTTTTTAGGTAAAGAATGAGTTCTAAAATTGACTGAGGTAATATATTTACAATTATGTGATACTAAAAATTATTAAATTATACATTATGGCATGGTGCTATAATTATATGTCAATAAAGATCTGACATTAAAAAAGAACTAGGCAAAAGTTCACAAACTGAATTTAATCTTCTGAGTTCTTTTCTCCATTAATTTTTTTCACCATGGAATCTCTAATGTGCTTCATCATTGGGAGTTATGGCCTCAGTACAAATGTGGGGATGGATTTCAAAATATATTATCTGTATTCCTGTATTTGGTGATCTATGAGTATACTCTCACGGGCACCATGAATTTGATTGAACTTGATTCCCAAGTTTCTCACTTGAGCATTGGGATAGTGACACAAACAGCAAATAGCTAAGGAAAACCTTGTTCAGCCTCTGAGAAAATCCTTGGGGGGGGCATAAGAAGTTCAGACTTGGATATGGCTAAGGCACATATAAATAGACAATTTAGAATTGGGATATACATGTTAAACATAGGTATATGAGACAAATGGAATACAAATGAGAAATGCAGGTTGGAGATAAAGATTTGCTCATCATAATCAGATAGTTGGTAACTCTCTGAGGTGAGTTCCATGACACAGATGGACAGAAGGCTAGGATTGCTAGAGTTATGGATTCCCAGAGATATGATTCCTGAGTTTGAATGATGTAAAGGAGTCAGCTAGGCAATGAAGGTGCAGGAGAGGTACTCAAGACAGTAGGATCATCCTGTGTGAAGGTATACATCAGGCAAGTGCATTATACTTTTAAGGCTCTGTAAGTAATTTCTTTTGATATATATATATATATGTCAGAAGTAAACTAGACAGCTAGGTGTGGTGGTGCATACCTCTGACTCTGGAGGCTGAGGCAGGAGGATCACAAGTTTGAGACCAACCTCTGCAACTTCTGCAACTTAGCAAGGCTCTGTCTGAAAAACTAAAAAGGGCTGGGGTTGTAGTTCAGCAGTAAAGCACACCTGGGTTCATTCTCCAGTACCAAGGGGAAAAAAAGAACTAAAAAGCAGGCAATATGAGGTCAAGGGAGGTCTCTAGTATCTTGTTAGAGACTGGATTTCAGTGATTTTAGGCAGAGTGACAGAGAACATTTTAGAATGTTGTCCTGGCATTGTTGTGGATATAGGAAGCATGTAAAACTTTAGTCATCCCAAAGAACTAGAAAGGCCTGATCTAAGGGACCAAAATTTACAACAGATCATGACTTTTAAAGAAAAATTGGAAATCTAGATTTTGATGGGAATCTATTATAAAATTTAAGGCAACTGACTCAAAGCCATGTACCTGGCTTTTGTGTGGGCCAATTTTCTCTGCCTTGTACATCATGATTCTGGTAGGCAACAACCCACAGGTTTCACTTTGCAGCCTCTGGAACCATAGTTTCAGGCATTGCAATTGCTCTGGTTTGTAAGGAGTTTGACATGAACTGACTTCTCTCTCTTCATTACGTCTTAGGCCCTCTCCATCTTCTCATCCCACCTCAGAGCAATCCAAATCCCCAGCAGCATGAATCACTTCAGTACAGAAAGGACTGGTCCTTTTCTGAATTTTCATTCCCTGTTCTTTTGCCTCAGGGTCTGATGTGTCTGTCTTACACTTCATCCTCATTCTCCTGAGCCTTCTGATTTTTCACCTTCTACTTCCAGCCTTGACACTCCTTCAGTCTGCCTTTCTAACTGCCTTCTTCTTTTGTATGCATTTCTCCTCCTCCTCCTCCTACTTTACCTCCTCCTCCTTCATTGTTGTCTTTTCAATCTGAATTCCTATGTCATCCACCTTATAATGGCAATCAATACGAACCTTCCACAATTTTTGGTGAACAAAACATCCACAGTATATAATAAGATAACCTTCACGTCTCTGCACTCCACTTTCATGTTGAAAATATTAGAACATGGTGATTAAGAGTACATTCTCTGCAGTTGGGTGGCTTAAATTCCAATTCCATGTCAACCAATTTTTTAGTTGCTTAACTTGTTCCTGTTTTGACTTGAATCCTTTCAATTTCTCCTTTTTGCAAAAATTCGGGACATTCCTAATGATGATCTTACAGGATCACTGTGAGGACCAAGAGAATTAATTTTGTAAGGTATTTATAAGGGTGCCTAGAGTGGTATAAATGTTCAATAAAGATTGATTTCTATTTTTATTATTAAGGATTTTCCTCCTTCATTCCAAATATTGTAGTATGTCTTTTCTTCCTTTCCCATTCTTTAGTTTTTAAATTCAGAACCATTCCAGAAGCTTTAGAGCATTGGAGCCCTCTTTAGTATAAATATGATTTTTTTTCTCATGTATTTTCTTAAGGGGGGGCAGTATTGATGGGATTAATGTGAACTTAAATTATTTCTGGATCTATGTAATAGTGAGCTGCATTATAAACTGGTTTCTTGGTAAAACTGGAAGTGGACTTTCTAGTTCCTGAATTTAGCCACACATTTTTTTCTTGAGGAAAGGTGTGCTGTCAAAGACAGAGAAATAGATTAGGAATCAAGAAATGGGGTTCATACAATGGTTGTTTTAGAGTAACCATTGTATACCTGTTTGCATTAGTCAATTCTTATTTAATCTACCTGGGCCTAGGTAAATATAGGACAAAACTATGCTTCCTAATAAGGGATGTCCATAGCAGAAGACTTTGGGGTGCCATGACTATGAGAACTTGAGCAAGTCCATCAGATTAATATGGTATCATCTTCTGCAGTATATTTTTTAAGTCAAAGACACATTATCTGAATAATAATAGTGAAATATATATATTATCAGATTTTAAAGTAAGATATGTGACTTCAAAGAATTTGTAATTGATATCTCTACTTTTTTGAATTAGTTCCTCAGAAATATTGGAACATGTTTCAAACCTTTAGAAATATTTTTCTGGATGAAATTTGAAAAGTTGTATCTATGTATCTAAAATTCCTTGATGTTATAATGCCTGTTTTTGATGACTATCTGCCTTTATGCCTCCTTAATAATGTCTTTCATTGAAAAGTCCTGGTTATCAAAAAATTAGTATAATGTTTATTGTTATTGATAAGATATACTCTTTTTTAAATGGTCTAGTGTAAGTTGCATTTTAAAAGATGTAAAATAAAATATTTAGGGAGGAGTAGATTATTTATTTGCATTTTGTGTTTCAGGACAGAAAATATGATGGTAAATAGATATGTTGCATCTTTTAAGGCAGATTCCTTTCTGTAAGATTTTAAAACTCCAATTAAACAAAGTTTACCCATAAAACTATTAATTATCTTGATTATACAATTGAACTTTTTAATGACAAACTAGTATTCATTTTTCAGTTATGAGTTAGGGGAATAGTAGTGTCATTATATTTTATAATTGCAGCTTGAATTGTTGAGTTTTGCTTTAAGCTATTAATAAAACAGAATAGGTGAACAATTATAATTTCCTTTTTCAAAGAGTATTTGAATGTTTGTAGTTAATTCTCAGGAAAACTCATTCAGGAGGAATTGTGGTCTCTGATCTTTTCAATCTACATTATTTTAATTACTTTTTGGATCAAAAAGAAAGTTCTAACAGACTTCATATAATGAATAACATTTTACTTTGTGCTATTTGTAGGTTGTCATGTGAATTAATCCGCAGGCACATTAAACATCTATTATAACAATGTTTACCCTAAACATTTCTTTTCTTCTCAAATAAAAATTATTAGGAAATGATGCTAGCATTGAAAACAAAACAACAAAACAGAACAGAACAAAACAAAACACTCAAAACACATGATAAAAATTGTAAATGTAATAGTAACACTTTTGTTTTCAAAGAGATAAGTCATTCATCCTAACTCATTTGTTGCATAAAAATATATAGCAGTATAGAAAGAACAAAATTCTAAGTCATTTCCCAGTGATCATTTATATAACAGTGGTTGCTGTTAGTTTACCAGAGATTGTTTTCTGACCATAAAACTTGTATTAGGCAATCATACAATTTTGAAACAATCATGTTCTCCAAATATTATGCTACCATTTGGATCTGTCTATGTATATGCCATGTGATGCTTGGGTCTTTATATGAAAAGTATGATTTTAAATAATGTTGTATACTTCAGGCCTAAGGACATCTTCTGAAATGTATAGATGGTTGCTACAAATTTATGAATTTGTAACGTTTGTTTGTTTTCTAGGTTATCTCCTGCTAGATTATAATACATACCATTTTTATGAGAAGATGAAATGAGGAAATGCATTATAATCTGTTGGGTAAGCATATGTTTATCATTGCCTTAACTCTGCCCTAAGTCTTTGCATGCCAATGGGCATGTAGGCATAGGCATCAAGATTCTAAAAATATATCCTATAAAAACCATAAATTTTATCTTTATAAAATACATGCTTAATTGCTAAAGAAATAATTTATGTCGCTTTCATTTATAAAGTGTCTTTCCTTTCTCATTAGTAGTTACATGCTTTAAAATGAGAAAAATATATTTATTCTCACTGGTACATTTTTCTGTGTGACCTGGACCATTGAAAATATTTCTATATTGATATTTGAATGATTTGCCATTTGTCTAACAAATGTACCAGAGCATTTTTGGTGGACATGCTGCTTTTGCAAATATACTTATTCTGTTACCTCTCTACCTGAGGTTTTGATAGTTAAAAGCACTAAAAGTTCATTTTCTAAACAGAAATATCTATGTGTGTCAGAGCTTTAATAGGCTGGTTACTGATTGTTGAATCAACTAAGTTTTTCATTCTGAAATATAGTTGAAAGTAAGAAGATTAATTTTTACAAATAAGATAATATTCAGGCAGGCAGAACCTGATTGGAGATAAAGGTCAGTAGCCATCTGTTCCTCAGTCTTATTTAGAAGAGCAGAAGGTGTGGTATGTCATGCCCAAGCTGTTTTCAAATGCATGATAACAAAAAAATGTGAAATCATTTGGAAGGTGAATTCTTTAAAATTTCTCCTTGAAGAAAATTGCTCCTTAAGGTAAACAAAATATTAGGTTTATTTTCTTCCCCAAAATTTCTCTACAGAATTTGAATAGTTATATAGTTCCTTAACCCAGATGAATGTATTGTAGACTTGGTCTTATTCATGAATTATAGCAAAGACAAACATTCAAAGATAGAAGTTTGAGCAGTACAGTAACCATTATACAGATTTGCTAATGATTGGTTGGTTTTTCACAAATAAATTTTTCCTACCTGTTAAATTTTTCCTGTTAAATTTTTCCTACATTGTTAAATGACTTAATCATTTCTTGTTTTTTTATTATTGTTGTTATTATTATTATTATCATTATTTACTGACTCTGAGTATACATGTATCTTTCTGGAATTTTCATGAGAACCCATTGGGGTCACCCATCTTAGTTCTGATATCAGCTGACAAGCCCAATTTATAGAGGGTTCTAGATGGGTGAGGTCCCTAAAGCATGTAAACATGACAATTCTTTTTAGCTGCATCAACTCTTTTTGGTATTCCCACAGCCGATCTCAATTTTCTCTTTTTATAACAACTCAGTAAGGGGTTTTACCAGAGCAGACAAGCATGAAATTAATTTTCCATATAAGTTTACTGATGCTAGGAAACTTGCTGGTCAGTAATATTGGTATAAATCCTGATGCTGGCTTGGCTTTTTCATTTTCTCCTTTTTAATTGCAGTGAATTTTATCATCATCGATTCTACAAAATAAATACTATGCAAAACTTTAAGGGAAGAAATACATTTTTTTTCATACTCTCTTAATTTTGAGCAAGATTTATATTGGCACAACACTCACTGTGGTTTTTATTGTTAGTAACAACACAAGTTCATGATTTGTCCTGGCACTAGTTGTATCTGGCATATAGAATGCTGGAAGGAAGGACTTACCCCAAGGCTCCACTGAGTATTGAAGAGGGTAAAGACTTCTCTTACACTTCTGCAGTGGCAAAATTCATTTTGAGAAATAGTAAAACTTGCACATATAAACTTAATTTGGATCATTGCTATTCCACATATTGTTAAGCCCCAAACACTTCTTGCATGTTGGAAAACTGTTTGATATAATAGTTTCTTTCAAGTCTTTAGAAATTACTTATCACCTTTTTTTTAAGTTTATGAATTTTTTTGTTTGTTTGTTTGGTACCAGGGATTGAACTCAGGGGCACTTGACCACTGAGCCACATCCCCAGCCCTAATTGTTTTATTTAGAGACAGAGTCTCCACTGAGTTGCTTAGAGCCTCATTGTTGCTGAGGCTGGCTTTGAACTCTAGATCCTCCTGCCTCAGCCTCCAGAGCTGCTGGGATTACAGGTGTACACCACAGCACCTGGCAGGATATGAATTCTTAATAAACAGATGCAGTCATTCCTAATTTTATGGATCTAAGAATTTTCCAGTCATTAGCTCCTCTCATTCTAAGAGGAACTTGTAAAGTGTCACACACCATCTTGGGGCTTGTGCTAAATGTATGCTGTTCGGCAGTCCTGAACTGGTTAGAGGCTCTTATAAGAGGTTCCTGGAGACTGGTCATCTGGACTGCTCTTGCACAGTGCTGCCCTTCAGGGCACCTTCCTTATATTGTCACTGTCGGTTGTATTATTTGCTTGGCTTGGTCCTTCCCTTTGCACTAGGGATGTGAGCCCCTGATGAGTTTCTCACTCCCTGCTGATATTTCAGGAAGAAGAAACACACCCCTTAGCTCTTGAAATGAGTGTTTGTTTTGTAAATCGAGTTTCTCTGTACCTTCTGCAGAGTGACAGTTTTGCAGATGTATTGAATGTCCTGCTTATCCATTTCCCCAGAGAGGTAAATGGGGTGTATTATTGGATTTTTTTGCTATTTAAATTTGTTGGAGAGCTAAGAGACTGGATGTGTAAGAATAGGAAGCTCACCCCCTAGGAAAGGTATGAGAAGTGGAGAGTGAGATCAGAGAAGGCATTCTGATGTCCACCTTCCTGGCCCACCTTACCCAAGGATAGGAATGGTTTATACCTTAACAAATATATATATAGAACACTTATTAGGTGCAAGGCACGGTACCAAGTTAAGGAGATGCTGAACAAAATAAGAACAGCAACAAAAGACTATTATGCTCTTTAACCTTAGGAAGCTCACAGGCTACTCAGAGAAAGGTACAGAGACATTTGAACAACAATGAAAAGACAATGTGAAGTTATAATAGCAGCTAGGAATTTATTGAAGGTTTTAAATGTTTATTACATGCTGACAACTATCTCATGTGGAAGGTTATTTTCTGGAAGATGTAGGGAGATTGAGCAATTTGCCCAAAGATTAGCAGAACTGAAATTCGAACAAGGAAAACCTGGATAAAGTATCAGTATGCTTAACAATTAGCTATAACTTCCCCTTCTCCCTATATAATGCAGAACAGCAGTAGACCTTATATTCTTTTTTATTTGTTTTGTTTTATGGGTTGTGTGTGTGTGTGTGTGTGTGTGTGTGTGTGTGCGCGCGCGCGCGCGCACGCGCGCGCTCGCGCTAGAGATTGAATTCAGGAGACTTTATACCGAACTATATCCCTAATTCTTTTTATTATTTATTTGAGACAGGGTCTCACTAAATTGCTGAGGCTGACCTTGAATTTGAGAATTTGTAATCCTTTTGCCTCCGTCTTCCACATTTTTTGGGATTGAGGAATGTACCATAACACCTCCCCCTTATGTATTCTTAAGGAAATGAAAAGCCAAGTGTGGTGGTGCACACCTGTAATCCCAGAGGCTTGGGAGGCTGAGGCAGGAAGATTGCAAGTTTAAGGCCAGTCTCAAAAACTCAGTGAGGCCCTAAGCAACTCAGCAAGACTGTCTTTAAATAAAATATTTTTTTAAAAAAAAGGGATGGGGAGGTGGCTCAGTGTTTAAGCATCCTTGGGATCAATCCCTGGTACCAAAAAATTAAAAAAAGTAAATGGAATTAATTTTGTCTAATTGTGATATAGAGATGGGTGCACAATAGAGTTAGCCAAATTGTTTTTCTACATTTTTTATATTTATAGATTTTTTTTTGTTGTTCATGGAATTTGTTCAGTTATATAATAATTAGGTATTTGAGTAGAAATTAAAATGAATCCACTGTGAAAAAAAAAGACTAATCCATTGTGAAGTTATTCAACATAAGTGAATTTACATAATAATTTGATAAGAGATATGATGATGAGTCAATGATTAGACATCAGCCTATATTGCATCATCCTATATTTCTGGGGTAGCTTCTTGTTTATACCATCTGAATAAAGAGCTATTTACAAATTTTTATTTTTAACTGCATATATTTATGGGGTACAATGAGATGTTTGGATAAATGTTTACAACATGAAATGCTTAAATGAGACTAACAAATCTATCATCTTTCATACTTATTTTTTTGGTAAAGGAATAATTTTTATAAGCACTAAAACTCTTTTTATATAGAACTCTACTCTGTAGCTGTCTCACTTTCAGAAAGACCTGTGAGCCAAGATTTTAAGGGTGAATAGAGTTTTCCCAAGGGGTGGTGTTAGTATTGGTGTATCATTTTCCAGGCAGAGAGCCAAAGAATGGTCAAAAAGAAAGGAAATAAAGTTTGACTTTCCTGTGTCAAATACTTACAGGGCAGAAAGAGGCATGAGATAAATTTAGAGAGGGAAGCAGGGGCCAGTTGTGAGAGGGCTTATAAATAGATGAGCAGATTATGGTGTGCCTTCAGGAGAGTACAATAGTCAGGGTCTACAATGAGAAAATGGAAAGGACTTCAAGTATTTACATCAGGAGGAATTATCATGGGATTTGCCCACACTAATAACAAGGAGCTGAGAGTCAAACATGGGACAGTGAGTGAGGCAGTTCAGGCAATCACACCAGAAAACTGAGAATGAGTCTCCCAGGTTGGAGGTACAAGGAATGCACTAGACCCCAAGGCCCAGCATTACTGGTAGAATCTGGGCACTGGAACCTGATCTGTTTAGAGAGAGTACAGCTGTTAAGATATGCTGCTGAATCATGAGGGCAAGGCTTGGGGGAGCAGTCCTCCATACACAAGCCTGGAAAATCCTGCCTGAGTCAGCCTTCACTACCTCCCATATGGATCCAGCCAGGAAGAGAAGGAAAGAATCTGAGGAAGCAAGAGACCTAGGGCCAGCAAAGTAGGAAGGATTTCACCGCAGGATTGTAACACATTAGACAAAAGCTGGTTCCATTTGGGAAAATAGATTTAGGAGTAGAAAATTGTGGAGTCACAAAGGTCAGTAGGAATGTTGTATTTGGAGACTTAATAAGGACAAGAATCAAATCAAGCACTGGAAGAATGGAACAGTCACTCTCATTATGACTTCAATATAGGCAAAGATGACATAAAACGACACAAAAATCACTGAACATAAATAAAAAGATAATAAATGTGATAATATTACAATTGAACATTTCATTTATCAATAATGTAAAAAACTGAGATGAGAGTTATAGACTGGGAGGAGACAATACATATAACCAACAAAGCATTTGTTTTGAGAATGACATTGCTACAAATCAATACAAAAATGAGAGCAACCAAATAGAAAAACAGACAAAAAGGCTTGAACTAGCATTTTACAGAAGAGAAAACCTGAATGGCTAACGAACATATGAAAAAAGAAGCTCAATATCAGTAAACAAGGAAATGCAAATTAAAACCATCCTCTGATACAATACACACTAACCAGATTGAAAAAAATTTATAGTCCAATGATACCAAGCAGAGTGGGGATACAGAGAAATGGGAACTTTCACTTACTGATTCTGGGAGTATTTGTGGGCATAACTGTCTAGGAAAGCATTGAGGTATTGCTTGGCAAAGCAAAAGATATTCCTTTCTTTTTCACTCAGATGGTAATTATATTACGAGGCACATGCCCAAAAGATATTCCTATATGTATTATCAACAAGGTGTCTATAAAATAATGACCCATGATTTTTTGCAATCATAAAAGTAAAAAAATAAAACAATCAGAATCTACTTAAAAGCGAACTCTTAAGAGAATAAGAAATGTACTGTGTCATATTCAAATAATGCAATTTTATACAACAGGGAGAGTGAGTGAGCTGTAGTTCTATAAATGCAATTGAATCTTGAAAATCCAAGGTTTGCTAAATATACTAATCATGGAAGTACATATGCAATATGTTAAAAATATAGAAAACAGAAAACAAAATTTCATAGTTTCCTTAAATTGCTCAATGAAGAGTGTGGAGCAGAAGTTTCCTTCCAGCTTGAAAGTTCTAAGGTTAGTGATGTTGCTGTAGAGAGACATTTATCATCTGCAGTCTTTACCACTTTTATGCACATAAATAGTTGTTTCTATGCCTGAAATCCCTAGTCAAATCCTGTCTTTTTTTGCATAACTGATAGTAGAGGGTTTTTATTCTACTGGAAACACCTTATTTCTGATTGCTGTACATCAAAGTGATGGGTCTGCTGTAATTTCCCAGCTGTCAACCCGAATGTTGAATGAGGACTTTTTGTGTCCTTGAAGTACTTACTCTACCACCTTAGCACTGTATACGTAAAATAGAGAATACATGGTACTTGCTTAAGAGTCTAGGGTATCTGATTTTGTTTAGCATTTAATTGGCTATTAAATCATATTCTGAGCTAGCAAATTTATTTTTAAAGTGCATTTTATTGAAATCTTGAAGAAATAACTTGCAAATCCAGTTCACTGTTTCTACCTGATGCCAAAAAAGCAGAATGATGCAACAACTCTATTTTTATGAATTCACATTGGTATTTATTACCAAATAACACTAGTTATAATTTTTAGTGTAGCTGATTTAGGGTCAAGAGTTCTATCATTTATTCTGTAAGTCGTTAGGAGATAAACTTCTTGCTAAAATGGGTATCTCCTTTCTGTTAAAAACATTCTGATTTAGAAGTGAAATACCTGGTCCTGACATGGATATTTTAGAGGAGAACATTGTTAGTATCAAAAGCTGTTGAATTTTTGAGAAGAATTGGGTATAGACAGTTGTGACGACTGCGCACCATGAATGTGATATCACTGAAGTATATGCATACGCATGGGGAAAATAATGCATACTCTGATCTGTATGTTTTATACAACAAACAATAACAACAGTGATAAAGCAGTTGTGACTGTGTGTCCTTGCCATTGCTCACTGCTGTGAGGCATTGACTCTATCCCTTACATTGTGGGATTGCCAGTCTTCTATTCAACAATTTTGTTCTCCATTTTCTTGGTTTTAATCTCAGCCCTTTTTATTAGAAATTAGTAAAACTACATTGACTTCTTAGTTTCTGGACACAGAGTTCCTTGAATGTTTGTGGGTGTAATTCTGGAAGGTTCAGTCCTGCTTTCAGAAGGGGCTCAACTTTCAGGTATGCATCCTCACATCATTACGTGCTTTGCTTACCTGATCCTACTGTGGCGTGTATTGGTGTGGAAATATCCTCTATTGCTAATGCACAAGTTAGCCCTATCATATCAAAACAAATAGTTTTGTTTAATTTCTTTTTGTTTTCATTGGACAGGTATGCAGGCTAGTTACAGCCATGGAAAAGTGGTTAAAAGATATTCATCAATAAAATCATATATTGTTGCAAAAGAAAAGCTATGGTGATTAAAATTTATGCACACATTCATATATTCAACAAATATTCAGATACTATCTACCTTGTGCCAGCTATTGTGGGCACTTAGAATCTGGTGATACTACTAGACAAATCACCAAGACTATTCTCACATTTTGTCCAGGAGTTGGAAATAAAGATGCATTCTTTTCTGAAAGTTTCATATCGGTCAGGAGATTTAGCTCCAAAGAAAGTACACAGAAATAGTGAATGACAATCACTTCCCATGGGATAATTTTCCCAAATGCAAGTTATTGAGAAGTCAAGGTACATCACCAGGATGTGGTCTTTTAATTGTTTGGACTGGATTTTAGAAGAGCAATGATCTAAGTAGAAGTTGTGAAGTATGAGGACCTGACAATATTATCATTGCTCAAACAAGTATTAGAAAACATGACTTTACAAGTTCAGGTATCTGGGAATGAGATGTAGAACTGCACTTCAATCAACTTGAGGAATGTGGATTTTATTTCTTAAGGTTTTAAAATTGTGGAGTTGTTTTAAATCCTGGAGACGGTTGCAAGACTGAAGAGTTTGACTGAAGAGTTTGTCCACACCTTGGCTCTGTGACTTTGAGTAGCTTAGCTCAGTTTGTCTCACTTTCTTGAAACAGGAATAATGGCAGTGCTTATCTCATAGTGTTGTCATAGTAGAAAATGAGATGACACAGGTACAGTAACTAGTATGGTGTCAAGGATGAATATGCACCAAGTATTAGTAATAATTATCCATAACATTCTTTACTTTTAGTCAATGAAATCATTTTAGTGTTGGAAGGGGTCCACTGCAGGAATTCTCTCCACTCTATTTTAAAGAGATGGTTGTAGAGTGATTGGGTTCTCACTACTTCATAGTATCCTGTTTTCTTTTGAATAAGTTTAATCATTAGAAAATTCTTTTTTGTTGCACCAACATCTGTGATCTCTAAGTTCCACCTATTGTTCCTGCCTCACAGAAGCTTCATATACTATCTGAGCTTTCTCCCACAAGGCAGCCTTTCAAATGCAGTATTTAAAGACAGATATCTCATTTTCCATGTTTTCTTATTTCCAAGATAAAGCTGCTAAATTGTTGGGATTATGCTATAATCCTCAGTTTATTTGAGAATGCTGACTAATCAAATATCCATTCTCAATTCCCTTTCTCCCTTACCTGCCTCCAAAATGAAATCTGAAAAATCTTTTCATTCATGTGACAGCCAAGGATAGCCATGAGACAGTTCTGACCAATGACATGTGTGAGAACTCAGAATAAAGACTTCCTGGGAAAGTATTTAGTTTTGTCATAAAAGTGGTAGTCCCGAATGCCTTTGTCCATTCTCCTTTTATGTCCTTTCTTCCTGTCTCCCTTGAGACCATAATCACACAGGCTGTAGTAGCCATATTGCCAGTTTGGAGGTAATGAGTTTGAAAGCAAAATAGTCAGCAAGGTAAGACTACAGGAGTGGAATAATAGCCTAGAACTTATTGACCATATGCAGCAGCTGAACGTGTGTTGCAAACAATTATCTCCATCATTTTTTGTAGGTTAGATAACTATATATCATTGAAATCAGTGATTCTCAAATTTGAGCATGCATCAGAATCCCATGCAGGAATTCTGCACAGATTGCTGGGCCCTCCCTCTAGAATTTTTCTGCTTCTGTAGGTCTGGAAGGGGACTTGGGAATTTGCATTTCTATTTCTAATATAGTGGTGTTATTGAACAACACTTGGAGAACTCCTGTTTTAAGCCATTATTAATCTAGTTTTTTTTTGCTTTGCAATTTGTGACCTTCCTTAATAAATACAAACAAAATTAACTTTATTTGATTTTGAATTGTTCTTTGAAAGTGTTTCATCAATGTTCAAAAAAGGATCTGTAAAATTCTTCTGCACACTAACAGACCACTCTTATGAGACCACCTACATTTCTATACCACTTAGTGTAGTTATATGAGTTACACTTTAGCAAATCAATTATTGTATTTGGGATACAATACATATTTTTATTATGCAAAGGCCATTATCACAATTTAAGTAAAACTAAATATTGCCACTCCTTCCAAAAAGCTTATAATCCAGATGAAGTTAGTACATGAAGATACCAGACCACTTTATATTTGTATTGGAGATTACTATTCAAAAGAGTTCAAGCTGGGTGCAGTGGCACATGCCTGTAATCCCAGTGGCTAGGGAGTCTGAAGCAGGAGGATCCCAAGTTCAAAGCCAGCCCCAGCAACTTAGTGAGGCCCTAAGCAACTCAGCAAGACTCTATCTCTAAATAAAATATAAAAAGAGTTGGGGATGTGGCTCAGTGGTTAAGTGCCCCTGGATTCAATCCCCAGTGCCCCTGCCCCAAAAAAGAGTCTTCAAATGTTCATATTCAGTATTCAAAATAATGTGAAATAGGGACAATATTGTCATGACCATTTACAGAAAAATTGAGGTCTACTTGTTCAATAATGTATCTAAAGAAAGCCAAGTAAGATCAAATAACAAAACTCAGATCTTATAATAACAAAATTGGATGTAACAATAACAAAAATAAGATCTCAGAATTTTATCTCCTAATTGGATGCACAACACATTAGACATATGCTTGTAGTTGACATTTGCCGTTTCCATCTCCTCCCTTTTCAGGACAAAATAAAGATAAAATTAGTTTTATTATTTGATTAATAGCTTGTGGTCAAATTTATCTCTCAACCAGTTTGAAAGACAACTGGCTGTTTGAAAATTATCTCTAAGAATCTCTTTTTAAATAAAAATTTTCAACAGATGCGAGATACTCTGGACTGCTATGTTCTTGTGTATAAATTTGTAGAAAAGTGGCCAGTTTAGGTGACATGTGGAGGCTGAGAGCCTAGCCATGTGCCCTGCCACGGTGCTATATCTCCTAGAGGAAGGAGTATTATTCATAAACTTCAAGGTAGGACAGTAAGGACTTACTTTCTGTTCTTCCCCCACCTGCCATGAAAATATTAAACGCTCCCCTGGAGTTGGATGCCATCTTGAAAGGATTGTACAACAGGGAGAGATTTTTGACAATCTTAAAGAAAATGGAACTTTGGTTGGCTACATATTTACTCAAAGACGATTACTTGAAACTAGAAGAAACTGAGCTAACTTTGATTTGGAATCTGAGTGTTCCACCCTTTTCTGCCTGACTGTATGTACCTCACCATCTCTCACCATCTCTCCGCAAGAATGCAGACACACAAGGAAAACTTTTGGATTTTAGGAAGTAGACAGAATGTCTTTTGTTGTCATTTCTTTCTTTTCATATTCTTAATTGCAGGGAGTAAGTTTATTCTACACCACATATGTAAAATTTGCTACCTGTTTCAAAGTATAAAAGTTAATTCCAATAGTAGGAATTAATATACAGTCCTATCCAGCATGTACAAAATAAAGTGAAAGTTACAATTCTTGCCCTGGAATTGCTTGCAGTCTGAAACAGAGAAAACTAACATTGATACCAATGTTTCTGAATACAAGTAAAGCAATTCTGAGTTCATTACACAGTTAGTGAATATTGTTCATTTGCACAATTAAATTTTATGCAATCTTTTCCTCAATTATCTTTCTCTAATTTAGACATTTTAAAATTCATGAGATATAGCAACAAATACAATAAATACTTTCCAGTTTTTTTTTTTAATTTAGTTACCATGCTATAAATAAGTATGGATGGAGAACCATGCGGAGCAAGAAATTTAAACAGAACAGTTGCTTTTTTTTTAGTATTTTAGGCAAAATATCAAAATGTAAACTTAATTTCTGTTCAGGGTCAAGAGTCTAACTGAAGTAGGCTGTCCCCTATATGGTATAATTTGCAGAGTAATATTTTTTTCCTCTTTCTGATGATTGAAATTCGACCATTAGTGATCCATTCTTTAGGTGTAAGCATTGTGGTCTTTCTATAGGCCTTTTAAAATGCAAATGAACGTGGAAAATTGCAACCAAATTAAGTTCTTTATAATTTAGCATGTTGCAAGTAGATGGATTTCTTTTTCGGCAGAGCAGCAACATAAATGTTTTTAAGTGTTTGGAGTGAAGTACAAAAAGAAAGGCATTAATAGTTGGAAGGGGGGGCAGTTTTTCAAAAAGCCAAGAGGAGAGAAATATGCAAAAAAAAAAAAAAAGCTAGCATCCCTTGGCTCCCAATTTTGCCTGCAGCTACTCTGATTTTATTGTTCCTTCCATGTGTTGGTGCTCACTTCCTTCTGCAGTAATCACACCATCTCATGAGTTTATCAATAAAAGACTTCATTCCAACAGGATTTTTGGCAGGTGGTAGCAGTTAGATCCTGGGATCTTGTAGTTCTCCATTGTTCCTCTGTTTCCAATCTACAAATGATGGGGTGAGGTGGAAAAGAGAATGAGCTTATGTTTACACAAATATCCTAGACAACTATGGGGGTCAATATTTGGGCCAGTGTCTTCAGTCAACATTTCCTTGACCAGCGTGAATCATCAGGCATCAGATGGATGCTAAGCAGCTAGGAAAAGTTGTTTTTCCACTTCCGTAGCAGATTAAATAGATGGTTTATGAACATACAGCATTTTTTTCTGCCTCCAGTAGCATTCCAAATTATTAATAGGACTAATCCTCTTAAGGGTGAAAAATCTTTAATATTTGAAGTAGAACAAATGTTCAACTTCACATGGCACTAGACATGATTTTCCAGGTAGGGACAAGCCACGTTAGAGTCCTACATACTTTTTCTTCTTGACCTCTGTCTACCGTATAACAATAAACACCGATTGATTCCCTGTTGCACCCAGTAAGCATTATCATCACTGTTTTCTTTGCTTGTCGACCTCATGCTATGTGCTTCCTATTTTATAATATACAGTTAAGTATGTAAGTATATTATGAAATTTCTTCTCTGATGTGATCAGATCAGTAAGTCAGCAAAAGTCAGGTAAAGCAAGGGATATATAACTGAGACATTTTTATTTTTAGCTTAATACATATGAATGTACATTCACTCACTAATTTTTAAATGTAGGGCAAAGATCTTCCCTTCGGTGTGGGTGTTTATCATCATCTATCTTGCATAACTCAGGAAGCATGATCTGCCTGGAGCACACTGTACTGATGGTCCAATAGCTATTCCACTCTTCCATTTGCCAAGAGTTCCTCCCTCCCCCAGGTATCTGTCCAGACCCAAGTGAATTAGGTGATTCCCTATGTTTTCAGTGCATGGAGTTAGTCCTATGACCTGTTTCTGGCCAATGAGACCCAGAAGAAACCTGGGAGCTTCTATGACATAATTCTTTGCTCTTAAAAATCCTTGCACAGACAGAAGTTGGGGTGCAAGAGTTCCTTTTCTGCCTTTGGTAACGGATTTATTAAGATGAGTTTCCTTACACTATTGCAGTGATTTCCATTCATCAAGGATGTTTACCAGTAAACTCTAAATGGTTAGGCAGAAAGATGGAAAAGGACATGGGATGACTTGATTAAACTGTCGAATTTAACAACCCTGGAGCTTTTCTACCTCAGGATTTCTGGCTAACGGGAAAGATAGTTCCATTATACCTTGTAAGCCATTTAAGTAGAATTTCTGTTGCTTCCAGCCAAAAACATCTTAATTAAAACACAATACCTAGCTTGGGTTTCTTTAATCTGCAATATGACATTAAGGACATTTATTAAGACATCCCTCGTGAGCATTTGCTTCCAGATTGTTATGATTTTTTTTTCCAGTCTTTTACAGCTGTCTCACTGGCACCTATTTCGAGAGCAGGTTTTTTGTTTGTTTTTAAGCAACCGATATTTTGGAAATTTGAAAAGCATTAAATTTAATTTTCACAGATGCAACGTGTCTTTTTTTCCACACTCATATTTTGTCAGTTTATGCAATTTTTAGCTAAAATGCATAACTACAATAATAAGTAAAACAAAATTGGATGAGTTGTAGTGAATACATAACTTGACTCAGAGGAAGAGTAATTACAGGCATACTAAAAGTGTCCTTTGGTCTCTTGAGAGCTTTCAGAGTCAGAGGGCATCTGGTTCTGATAGAGTCGCGAACTGAAAGATATTGATGATTGATTATGAATCTATCCTGTTGTTGAATGGTGGTCGATTAAGACCTACATATCAATTTTAGCAATATAAAATTGCCAGTTTTGTTTCTCAAAAATGGCCAAACAGTGGCAACTTTTGGCCAATATATCAACATTAAGAAACTCGCAACATACCTTTGATTCATCAGGAATTTAAAATCCAATTAGAAAGCTGAGATACATCCCTGAAAGTGAATATGTATGTTGCTGTTCTGTGGATACTCTCTCAGGTCCCTGCCCCTTTTTAAAAATGTTTTAGTGTTTTTACTTTTAACATCCAACATCTGTGATTTATTTTCAAACAATCACTCTTGGACAACTAGAGCCACTTTGCCCAGAGTACTGGAAGTGCCTGACAATGTACACCATCCTGGGAACCTGGGTCAATGATGAATGACAGGTGTGGGCCTAGGAAAGTCCAGCATCCTTGTCCAGGGTTCCCCTACAGGATGAGGCTGAAGCTGCCTTTTCTAGAAGGTCACCTGCATACTTGTTTGGCTTTCTTGCTTTTCTACTCATCCCACTCTCTTCCTGATTTTTTTTTCCAGAGAATTCTATTAATAAACCAATCGCATACAAATTCAAAGCACCATCAACTCAAGGGTGCTTCTGGAAAACTGTTATAGGACAATAGGGAAAGGCAAATATAGACCAAGCAGTGCAGAGGATGTGTTCAGAAAATTTTACAGATGAAAGTTGTCACTACTGACTGGGTTACTAGGAAAGGTTTCAAATCTAGTAGAGATAGGATTTCCCAGATATTTGTGTGGTCAATGAAATGACCATGGAGTGATTAACAACAGGTTAACTATTGGTGATGACAGTGGAGGACTTGCCAGGCCAGTGGTTCTCAAATTGTGATCCCTGGTGGAAGCAACTAGGAATCTGTGAAAAATGCACATTCTTGGAGCTGAGGCTGTAGCTAAGTGGTAGAGTGCCTGCCTTGCATGTGTGAGGCACTGGGTTTGCTCCTCAGCACCACGTAAAAGTAAACAAAGGTATTGTGTCCATCTACAACTAAAAAAAAAAAATTAAAAAAATGCACATTCTCAGAACTCAACCTATGACTACTTTATGAGCAACTCTGGGGCTGCGGTCTCCTGAAGTCTCTTTTTTCTCCTCTGCATTCCCTCTCCACATCCCAACTTTATTGTGTCATTCTCATCCTTCAACTTCATATCATTGATCAAAAAGGACCTAGCATGTCCAGAGAGAATAAGAATGTTCTGTTTTTTTTTTTTTTTGCCATTTCTTATTTAGCATGTGCTAAAAGCATTTTCTATCAACTGTAGTCCCCTCCTTACCATCTAAACTCTAATTATTTTGAACATTTTATTTGCTGTTTTACATATATTTATGTAGATTTTCATTAGCCCCTCTGGAGGTTTGCTAATAATGGGAAAGGGCTTTTAAGATTTCTTGTTTGTTTTTTGTCATGGAAAAGCAAATTAATCAGTGCTCTCTTTCTAACACCCGGGAAGTTCTTCCTGAGGATGTTTCCTGGTGTGTTAATTCCAGTGGAATAGACACACTGGTGCTGTGGTATTCCACAATCCAAAACAAATGGAAGAAACTTTGTATTAAAGATTTATCCTGAGCCTGGCATGGTGGAGCACACCTGTAATCCCAGCGGCTCAGGAGGCTGAGGCAGGAGGATTTCGAGTTCAAAGCCAGCCTCAGTATAAAAGTGAGGTGCTAAGGAACTCAGTGAGACCCTGTCTCTACCTAAAATACAAAATAGGGCTGGGGATGTGGCTCAGTGGTTGAGTGCCCCTGAGTTCAATCCCCAGTACCAAAAAAAAAAAAAAAAAAAAAAAAAAAAAGATTTATCTGTTTAAAGACATCTGATGCATAGTGGGGCATAGCACCGTTTCATGCTGAGTCCTGTGGTCAGAAGCAGGCTGGAAAGATGTTAGTAAACAGCAATCACACCCTCTAGAGTTAGAGAGAAGCAGGCTGCTTCCGAGGGGCATTTACTCCAGGGGGGAAATGTTATTGAAAAACTGCAACAGTGATTCTCAAACTTGAGAATGTTTCCGAATCATCTGCAGTGCTTATTAAAACAGACTTCTAAGACCCATACCCAGAGTTTCTGCTGTGGTAGGTCAGGGCTGGAACCCAATAACTGTGTTTAAGTTCCCCAGTGCTGCTGCTGCTGCTCCTGGTCTAGTAACCACACTTCGAGGAGAATTTCCTTAAAGAGGTTATCTTCCAAAAAGAAAAAGTTAAAGTTAGGTAGGAACAAGAAACAGATTTTTTGCTTCTAATTTCTTTCCATTTCAATTCTTCATACTTTTTTTTCATAAAGCATTATTTTGTTCAGACTTGTAGTTTGCTTAAGATTTTGTTTTCCTTTTCTTCCAAGTAAAACCATAATCATTAACCAGGAATTTAAAGTATTCAGCAGCATTTCCAACCTGTCACCTATATTCCTGACAATTAATTCATTTGCTGGACCTCAGGAAAAAAAATCTTAGTCTCCGTGCTCTGCACACATTTCTTCTCTGGAATGTTCTTATCCTCACGATTGCTGTTGCTTTCAAAGTCCAGTGCATTCTTTCAGACTCAAGTAAATTTCTTCTCCTTCATTAACCTTTCTCTGATAAAGTTCTTACTCTGAACTTACTGTAGATGTGTTTTCTACTTTTTCATTTTTATTCTTGGCAAAATTTTTCATTGACACACCTATTGTACTTAGAAAATAAAAAGTGAATACTTTCATAGCACTTATTTTATGGTAGACTTTTAACCTTCACATCCACTCTATGAGGTAGATGCTGTTTCATTTACTTCTCAATTTAAATTATATGATCTCAAAGATGTGCTTTTAAATACATTTGTGTTCCTCCAATATTCCTACACTTTCCAAAGAATATTTATGAAAATAATTGCTGCATACCAGACAAATATCTTACAACAGTGATAAGATACTTTAATACTAAGCAAATTAGGTCTATAGGCTACAAAATGAATTCAACTCTGATTATTAGAAATGACTGATGGATGCAATGATACAATGACTTAGTTCTCTGGCATAGTTTCAGGATAACTCTGAAGGGCTGATCCAGCCTAGAGCTCTCCAAGAATTGTCTGAAGCCTCTATACGATACATCTGTTGTCCATCTCCCGCTTTTTTTTTTTTTATTGGTTGTTCACAACATTACAAAGCTCTTGACATATCATATTTCATACATTAGAATCAAGTGGGTTATGAACTCCCATTTTTACCCCAAATACAGATTGCAGAATCACATCGGTTACACATCACATTTTTACATACTGCCATATTAGTGACTGTTGTATTCTGCTACCTTTCCTGTCCTCTACTATCCCCCCTCCCCTCCCTTCCCATCTTCTCTCTTTACCCCATCTACTGTAATTCATTTCTCTCCTTGTTTATTTTCCCATTCCCCTCACAACCTCTTATATGTAATTTTGTATAACAATGAGGGTCTCCCTCCATTTCCATGTGATTTCCCTTTTTTTCTCCCTTTCCCTCCCACCTCATGTCTCTGTTTAATGTTAATCTTTTCTTCCTGCTCTTCCTCCTTGTTCTGTTCTTAGTTGCTCTCATTATATCAAAGAAGACATTTGGTATTTGTTTTTTATGGATTGGCTAGCTTCACTAAGCATAATCTGCTCTAGTGCCATCCATTTCCCTGCAAATTCCGTGATTTTGTCATTTTTTAGTGCTGCGTAATACTCCATGGTGACTGAACTGAACGCTTTTGTTCAGTTCCTATCTCTATTTTCATAGATCCCTATCTCAAAACTCTCTCCAATACTCTTCCAGCATACCACTTTCCATGTGTTCAGAACCTGCTTCCTAAGCAACCCAATCTAAGAGGAAAAAAAATATAAATGGACTACATTTATTAGCTGTTTTAATTATTTAGCAATGGTATTTTGGATTGGAAATTGTTCATGCTTTATAACCAGATGTGAGAACTGATTAGATGTGACTTCAGAGGAGTTACTTAATCTCTTTTTGCTTTATTTTCTCATCTCTCAGAGGAGATCTTATTAGGGCTAAAGATGGCCCAAATAAAGCATCACCATGGTACGTAACAAAATACAGGTGCTCAGTACAGGGAGGCTTTAAGTGAGTAAAGGTGAATCCCTGGAAGGCTAAGTGTTTAGAGCATTTCTTCTTAAGTGCTCCCAGATGTGTGTCTCATTCACTATGTTGTAATGTCATGCCTGGATTTGTAATTGAAGGTTCTCACTTTAAAACACCATGAATTACAAGTAATCCAATACTGCATGGAGAGATTTCCTTCCAAGATTGAGAGTAGGGACTTTTTTCTTTCCCCAGCTCAAGAGACTGGGATTTACAGATGTTCACCTCAGGCAATGGCAGCTATGTGACATGATCTGACACCTTCTTTTCCATGGCTTCCAAGGCTGAGATCCTGGCTCTGTGTTCACCTACAGCAGTGATGTTGACTGTCTCTTTGATATATCTGACATTCTTCCCATGATCCCTCTTCTCTTTTTGTGATCTGATTTTCTTGTTAGGTCTTTGCATTTCATTATAAGCCACCCTTCTAAAAGATGTTGGATGAAACAGAATCAATCTCCATGATTCCAAAGGGTTGAATATTCTCCCCAGCCAACACGTCCTTATCTTGAATTTTTTTCACATAACTTCCCTCAGACTACATATAATCTTCAATTTTATAACCTTCAAATTCTCAATCTCTCTCAGTGATCCCTTTCCATCACTTACCCTCAGGCTTCATTTATTCCTTCTTGAACTTGGACCCTGTCTTTAGCTTATCATAAGTGAGCTGATGACAATTCCAAACAGTAGTTACTCTGCATTTAGTACCTGCTGTATGCCAGGCATTATGTTACATGCTTTACAACAGTGGTTCTCAAAGTATGGGTTTCCTGCTAAAAGCTGCAGCAGTAGCACCAAGAAACTTCTACAAATAGGTTCTGTAGCCCCATCCTAGATCCAGTGAATTGGTTACTCTAGGAGTGGAACCCATTTGACAATTCCTACAAGTAATTCTGATGCATGTTTAAGTTTAAGAGCCACTGCTTTACCAATACTATCTTATTTTAGTCTGCAACTAGAGACTTATCAGTCTTACCCCAGCTTTACAGATGAGAAAACAAAGGCTCAGAGAGTGTAAGTAGATTGTGCAAGTTCTCACAAACTGCAGACAGGCAACATGGGAAATCCACACCAGACCTGTTAGTTCCAGGAAATCCCTCACTTGCTTGATGGCCCATAATTTCTACTTTGCTGCTTACTAAACTTGGGTAGGCCATGTTGTATGTTGCATGCTGTATTTACTTCTGTCTTCAATATGATGGGACAGTGATAAGAACAATGATCGTCTTCATTATCATGAGTGCATATAGTTTATCCCAGTGGCAGCTTCTCATTTTTGTTTTTTGTTTTTTTTTTTTTTGGTTGAGTCACTAAGATATCCTTGTTATAACTTGTTTCAATTATTTTCAGAGTTAAACTTACAGTGCTTTATCTTGTTGATGAAAAGGTAACAGTCGAAGGTCTCATGTCTGTTTTCCTGGAGACATTCGGACAAAATAATATGTACATTTTCTGCTTTCTTTCATTCCACCGTAAAACATCAACATATCCTTGTTCTATTTCTTTGTTCTTGCTTCTAAGGAAGGATTGCTTACACTCTTGATTCTCTGCTGAAAAAGTTTGCTTACACTCTTGGTTCACGAGTTCTGGTTCTCCTTTCAGATATTGCTCAGTCGATTATCCTCTTCTGTCACCTGAAACTTCTTTCCCACACTTTTGGCCTCTTAACCTCATCAACAAAGTATGTTTAGACCTTACTAACAAAGACTGATCTTTCCTCAGCCCCAATCTCTTCCTCATCTTCAGTTCTTTGTCGAGTTTCTTTAAAGAATAATCTATCATTCTTCCTTGAATTCCTTTGCCACTCACAATCTTGATACATCTCTAATGCAACTGTTTTCTTCAGTGCAATAGGTTAACTCTTAAGCCAGATCTCTTTCTCAAACAAAATCTTTCTCAATGTGTATTTGTGTTTCTCTGTACTCATCTGTTACCAGTGACCATCTAGTAACAAGAACCTTTTTTCCTGACTTGATTTCCATGATATTGAAATAACAAGACCCACCTAGCCATTTCTTCCCATCTTTTGGCTTGTGTTTTACTGTCTTTTCTAATTTTTACTTAATAATTCTTTTATTTATTATTTAAATATTTATAATATTTTAGTGTCTACCTTCTCCCTAGCACTGCATTAGGTGTTAGGGCTTTAATGGTCAGCATGCTATATAGGATCTCTGCCCTCTCAGACTGAACAGGTCAGTGGGAAATAAGAGAAGGACCAGTACATCATTTCACTTAATCCTTATAACCACTTTATGTGGAGGGGCAATTATACATGTTTGGGAACACTGAGGAACAGAGAAGTCATATGGAACAGGAAGATCATACAATTTCATGCTTTTGTTTGTGACACTTTTTATTTCATTCGCTATCCTACCTCACTCACCACTCATTACCCAGACAATTTGACTCCATATACATGCTCAGAGCTGCCAAATACAAGAGCTAACACAAGCTCTAGCACAGAAACCATTTCCTCAGAGCAGGTCTTACATTTCTAATTGTGCAAACATCTCCACCTGAACATCTCCATCAAACCTCCAAGTACATGTCCAGAGAGAACTCATCTGATACATAACCTTTGCCAAACACATAAAAATCAAACCAACCAACTCTAAGTTCCCTTTCTGAATTCTTGATTCTTAATGACATCATCATTTTCTAGTTCTCCAGGCATAAACCTTAGGGATATCTTGGATACATTCCTCTCTTTCACATAACTGCTTATACTGTTAATAACACCTCAGCAATGTCCCCGTATGTTTAATTTCTACAACTGTTTTCCTTGCTCCTTCACAATACTTTATCTGGGGGTTTCACTACCTCCAAATGTTACCATTAATTTCTGGCTCTAGGTCACCCTATTAACCTGTTATATCAGAGTTTGCTTCCTGGTATATTTCTGGTGATGGTGATCCCCTGCTCAATACTGCTCAGCTAACAATCATGGCCCTATTTGACATGACCTCCACCAATCTTTCAAGCCAACTTTTCCAGTTTCCTCCATGGGTTATGTGTTCTGGGCAGAATGGTATATGACTGCTCCCCCCCTGCCCCAGTTTTGTATCTCTGCCTGATGAAATCATATGATGTTAAATTTTATCTTGAACAGCCTTGCGTCCACGAAGTCTTTTCAGGCCTCTATGCCTTTAGAACTTTGTGGAGATGTATTTGGTGTTCCCTTCTAGCATACATGCTGCCTAATATGGCATTCATTGGTATATTGTCAAAATTCTCTTTCAAAGCATCCATGGGGCAGATTTTGCTCACCCTAGGAAAAGCCTTTACCATGATAAAGGCTTTGCAAGTACTTTCTGAATCGCAATGGAGAGATGAGTGATTAAATACAGATGAAAGTACGGGTAGAGATGGGGAGAATATGCCAAACTAAACAGTCACCCTAAGTCAAAACAACACATCTTTTGGCACATTGACTATTTTTCTCTACTTCTTCTTCTTGGCATTTTCTCTTCTTAGTTTCCATTCTCTGTTAGCTTGATAAGCGATTCACTGCTTAATACACACTTGAACAGCACTACAATCTGTGAAAGTCAACAACTTGCTCAGAGGAGGAAGAGAATGCATCTCAGAGGATATTATTTACATTTTCTTTCTAAATGGTGGTGTGTGTTAGGTGGTCCCTGTTGATTTTTTTTTTTTTCAGAGCTTCTCTTGAGAACTGGTAGAGTGGTGAGTTACCAACCTCTCCATCTCCATCATATTAGCATTCATGATTATACTCTTAAGACTAATTATTGACAATGAGACCCTAGCATGTATTGTATCCTTGGGACTATGTTCATGGTTATAGGTTATTTTGGCCTTCATAGCATCTTGAAACCCCATGAAAAACAGTATCTTAGTGATTTATTTCAGATTATTTTTACAAATGGCTCAGCTGATATCAGAAAACGGTTTTATTTTGTTTGCTTCTTTGTGCATCTGTAATTCAAAATGTGATTCTTGCATCACAGCTGCTACCAATTAAAAATGCAAAATCTCAGGCCCCCTCCAAACTATTGTAGCAGGATCCTAAGGTGATTCCTGTGCATAGTAAAGTTTGAGAAACGCACATCTAAGTTCTAGCACCTGTCAACAGACAGACTGTGTTATTGTGTCTTTGTGCACGCGGAAGGGAGAGGGAGAGAGGGAGAGAGAAAGAGAGAGAAAGGAGGATGGGGAGGAATATGAATGAGAGAATGAGAAATCAGGTAAGGGAAGAAAAATCTGAGAGATTTGTAGATGCGGGACTTCCCTGTATATTTGCAGTAGCTTCACCCAATCTCTTTCAGCTGCTGCCTGAGGTTGTTGAGGTTAACTACTAAAAAACAGGCTGAGGGAGTTGTTAGGTACTGCACCCAATTCAGAGGATAAAGGACCTAGGTACAAAAGGTAAGCCCCTTTTCTGAGCTTCTAGAAGCAGCTCACTAGGGCTCATTTTCAAAATCTCTAGTTTCAGGATGCATTTCTCCTCTCATTTCCCCTTAACACTCACGACCCACTCATTACATTAAGGTAGTTCTTCGCCTCTAATGTGGGTTTTCTTTCTTCTCATCCATCTCCCTCTCTCCAGCTCCCCCGAAGCCGGGCCCCTCCCTCCACGCCAGCTCGCACCTCTTCTCCACCCGGTGCACCTGGGGCTGGCGCGGGCTCGGGACGCGTGCGGAGCGCCGCGAGCGCGGCGGAGGCAGAGGCGCGCTGACTGCCACCTCCAGCCCGCGCCCCAGGGACAGCTCGCGCGGAGCAACGGGCACCATTCTCCGCGGCCGCTGCTCACGGCTGGCCGCGACCATCGCAGCCGAAGCTACCGGCAGGCAGCCGTGCGTCCCCGGGACAGACAGCCCCGGAGGCTGCTCCTCCCGGATGCCAGGGCCAGGGCGCCGGGCGGCGAGCAGCAGGAGGATGAAGAGCTCAGCGGGAGGAAGGAGAGAAAAGCTCTTGGGGATGCCTAAAGCTGAGCCCAGCCACGGTAAGTTGAGCGCAAAAGGCGGAGGTGTATCCGCTTGGGCGGCAGAGTTGGCTGGAGAGCAGGGCGTGGGGCTGGGGTTGCGCCCCTGCGGGATGCCAGGCGCTCAGGGTTGGGGGGAGCGCATGGGGTCGCCGAATGGGTATTTGCATTACCCAGACTCTGGACCACCTCCGCCGTACTCCCCACTATAGGAGTCCTGCCTCTTCTACTCAGTGCCAAGGATGAGAGAGACGAGGTTGTGGGGCCAGAGTGGAGAGAGCGCGGAGCTTGAGTGACTCCCTCACCACTCACTGCGGAGCACCAAGGGGCAGAATAGCGCGGGGGTGAAAGGGCCAGCCTGGCTCTGGCCAGAGTCCAGGGCAGTGTCGCCAGGGACAGACGCCCTGCTGGTTGTCTCCTATTGGGTGTGTGCGGGTGCGCGCTCTCCTTGGGAATCCTGGCGAAGTTGTTGGGATAAAGAAGCACAGCGGGCCAAGCTTCCTGGCTTCCTTTTTTTCTTCTTCGTTTTAACAATAACAACAGCAACAATAATAATAAAGCCCGTTCAAGATGCACACGATTTGAAGGCAAAGTGAGGATCTATCGAGTTCTAGGAAACCTCCCTCCAGGAGAATCACTTTCACATTTGGGGTGCAGTTGGAAGGTGGCGACCCATAAACCAGAGCCTCTGGATTTTATGGTCTTATTGGCCATCTGGTATCTTGGACCCAGGGGACCAAATTTGGAGAGGGTTTGCACACCCTTTGACTTCTTAAGACCTTAGAAGTTTTATTTTAAGTGTGAATTGGGATTAGGTGATACCTGCAGCCTCTAAAATGGTGCCCAGTTTCCAATCTGTCCCTCTTACAATTCAGTCGGGTCTTCACGTATTTCTCATAGCAGTGTTTATGTCTGTTTTACCCGGAGCTGTTTGTGATTTCAAGTAAGTAATGAGAACTCCCTGGGCTGTTGAGAATCTCCAAATTCTGGAACCTTGAAGAGACAGCGAAGAACACTCTACACCCTGTGGCTGTGACCAAGGACTCTGGTCTGTTCTATGACATTCCTGCAGTGTTTTCTGGGGATGTGATAGGGAAAACTGTCTCTGTTCTGCTTGCTGAAGCTGTTTGCTAGTTGGTCTGTTAAAGGAGCCTTTGGAGTGTCCACTCACTCAGTTCTGGTTCACCATTTTTTTTCTTAAATTCACTGGAAAGGTGCATCTGTCTCTGTTCTCCCCCACTCCAACCCATTGGCTCCTGCTCTATAATTCAGTCACACTACTTTGGTCTCTAAGCATGAAAGGCAAATATGGGTCATTTCGAATTATGTAGATTGATGCAGCACAGCATGTCTGGGGTTTGCTGCAATTTCTTTACATTTCTTTCCAGATGTTCCTTAGAAATTAACTTGAGCACTGTATTCATGGAGCTAAAATATAGACTAGGGGAATGGGCAAACATCTTGAGTCAATATACTATTTCAGATTAAGTAAATGAAGGGTTGAAAGTTATGCATGTTGGAGAAAGACCTTTAAGTCCAAAATTAGAGATTGTGGATTATTTTTACTCTGATACAGCAGCTGAAGGACTTTGGGAGTCATTTAATAATAATACTAAACATTTGTTTCTTAGTCTCTGCACATCAAGCTTTATGGCTCCATGTTACACAATAACCCCAAGAAGACAGTATTGTGGTTACCATTTCCACTTTGTAGATAAGGAAAGGGAGTTTTAGAGATGTTAAATTGGAGAAGTCCCAGGGTTAATATTTTGGAACCCAAGATTACGATACTTCAAAGCCGCTTCCATTTAATGTGATACAACCTCTTTAAGCCTCATTTGAAAATTGAGAAGACTGAGCCTCTAAATCTCATGAAAAATTAGTGAAGTGATAGCCTTATCATAGATTGGTTCATCCACAAACATTTCAAATGTTTCATGTAACAGTGTGGAACTTGAGATTTGAACTCAGATGAATATTATGTAGCATTTATATTGTTCAGCCTGCCAGCTCTGGAGAGGGCTAAACCTGAGATCTTGGTGTTGATCTTGATGGTGTTCCTTGAGTTCCCTTATTGCAAATCTGTGGGGCTATTTTATAGCTCTTAATGATGTATGATTAACAACATCAAACGTGTCTGGTGCTAACATCGCATTGGCATGACTCTGCATAGTTATCCTGAGGTGTACATGGACACTCTCATATTTCATTCAGAAAGTTTATAATTAAAGCACAGATCCTAATGGGATGTGGAATTTATATTAAGTGTTATGAGCAGCTCATTTTAATTTTTTTTATTTTCAACAGTATATCCAAAACAATTACTCCCCCTGCTGTGATTTGCTATTTACCAGGTGCATCAAAAGTTCAATGATGAAAAATGTCTGCAAATCAACAAAACATAGTGTTTCCTCTACAGTAACAAACAGGTCATTCACATGTAATTTAGGATTTTTTTTAATTTGAAATGCATTTCTCCTTACAATATGTATGCAGGTAGGTGAGTAGATGTCACCCTTTTTTTCTTAATTTTTTTCTTAATCATCAACTTCATAAATTCATTATTCATGCATTCCTTAGATAAGTTATGTTAGTGCTTGTGTAAAGATATTGAGGTTTTAAAACCAGGAGTGAGAACAACAAAAAAGATGTATTTGTCCTGTTTCTTCACAAGCTATAATGATGCTTGTTTGGAAGTGGTAGATTTTAAGTCAAAGATTTGATTTGCTGGCACATGAATGGAATTATCAGAGAAAAGTTGATCAAATCTATTGGGAGGCTAATGCTGTTACTATTCCAGATGTGGTATTAGTTTTGGGAAATGTAAAATATCTTCAAGTTCTCAAAGATTTTCTTATATTTCACTGTACTTCCTTGGACTCTTATTGTATTAAAAATAAAACTGAATTTCTCTGTCCCATTAAGCTATTGTTTATTGCCATGATTTCCCTTTTAGGGTTAAATTGTGTTTCTAATAATAACATAGCATTGCATGAAATATAAATTTTTGTGCTTTCTCAATGTAGTTGGAGTTGTAAAGAGTAATATTTCGCCTACCATAAACAATACATTTCTAAATATGTAAAGGCTTAACAGAGGCATATAAATAATGTGGTAATATACTGGAGATTTGTTTATTTTTTGGCAGTGGAGTATGAATTTGTTACAGTAGTTAAGCCTGTTGGAACCTTAGAACAGTAGTAAAGTATTAACTAATTGTCAAATTATAAAATTGTAAAATATTTCCTGACAGTGGGAGTCTTATAAATGTTTATCACATAGCTGTATTTTCTGCTGCATTTTAAGGATGTTTAAGTTCCATATTTGCACAATAGTGCTAATATTTTTTAGAGATGATATTATTTGGTGATTTGAACAACCAGACCTATGGAAGGTAATTTAAACTCTAAACATGAATCACATTGACATCACAGATTGAAGGCGCTAATATTGGAAAGGGATTTGTAATTTTGAACGTTTCAAGGGTTTGCAACTCAAGGTAGATGGCACTTCTTATTTTTCTGAAAAGGGTTTTAAAGTGAGAGTTTGAATAAAACCTGGGTTGAAAATCAAGCCAGCACTTAAATAACACTTGGGAAGTTAAGATGAGCTTATGTAGAGTACATGCCTGAAATTTGCTAGTGTAATTTATTTTGAACAAGTAGATAACACATTGGAAATCATTTAAAATTTTTCAGCACATTAAAATGTATATATTTATATCTACTAAGTTCTGCTAAAATTAGTGATAGCTTTCTGTTATAGATTGAATATTTGTGTCCTCCCAAGATTCATACGTAACTGAATATAATGGTAGGTGAAGATTAAACCTTTGAAAAGTAGAGTTCAATGAGGTCGTAAGAGTGGCACTCCTATCATGGAATTTGTGTCCTTACAAGCTGAGGAGGAGACCAGAGAAATCTTTCTCTGTCAGGTGAGGATACAAAAGAAGGCAGCCATCTCTAAACCACAAAGAGGGCCCTTACCTGTCCCTGTTCTGATGACATATAATCTTGGTCTTTAGGGCCGCAGAACTGTGAGAAATAAACATTAGTTATTCAAGTCACCAGGCAGCCAAGACTGATGAAGACATTCCCTAAAATACAAACAACTTATAATGAGAGAAAATTTAAGAACCCCAGTAGGCAGAAATGAACCAATTTTTTTTTACATAACCTTTATCCTATTTTAGATGTTTCTTTTTGGGGGGTAGGGTGTGTGGATACTGGGATTCAACTCATGAGCACTCAAACACTGAGCCACATCCCCAACCCTATTTTGTATCTTATTTAGAGACAGGGTCCCACAGAGTTGCTTAGCGCCTCGCTTTTGCTGAAGCTGGCTTTGAACTCAGGATCTTCCTGCCTCAGTCTCCTGAGTCCCTGGGATTACTGGCATGCACCACCATGCCCAGGCCCAGCCTGTTTCAATTTTTTTTTTTTTCAGATAATTCTGTACCACTTGTAGTATATTGCCTAGGTTGGGGGTATTTCAAACCGTCTCATTTCTAATTTAGTGATAAGTCAGTGGAGACTACTGGCACATAGTTCTAGGGTGGAAGAGTGACATTTAGACCGTCGCATCGCATGTCTTCAACACTTCACCTACAGTGTCATCCAGCCATGCATTTTATTGTGTGTCTTATTTGGAACACAAAAGGATAGTTTGCCCTAATCTCTCTGTGGAAATACATCGACCCAAATAACCAAGCATGCAGCATTCCTAAACAGGTCTTGTAGGTGAGAGTTTTTCAGCAGAGTTCTTTCTTTCTTTATAGTTCTGTAGCCCATCTTCTGGGCAACAGGACTGATCTTGGCATGCTTTGCTTACCCGTGCCCATAAGGTGAAGAAACACTATTACACTGCAGCCTTTGGGAGCACTTACAACATGGAGTCAGACTTTTATTTATTTGTGATCTATTCCACTTCTATTATTGCACTTCTATTATGAAGTTACTCACTGTAATTTTTGTAGTGTGTCACTAGAGTTTGTTAGAGATTTCTTTCTTCTTTACTCCTCCGTCTACTCTTAACTGCATGCCACCATGAAATTAAAAAAAAGAATGAAATATTGACAGAGTATCTTTATTTTTGGGTGCTCCTTATACAGAGGTCTGACATATGAAACTGCAGAAGGCATCCGGAAAAAATCTAGGCTTGAAAAATGCATTTAGTTAAGTACATCTGTTAGGAGTTGAGTCTGCTTCCCAATGTCATTCAGGGCACCTGGAATTGGAGGAGTAAAAGCTGCGCATGCAGCGTTGAGTTTTCAGGTGGCTAGTGGTTTCACATGCAGAGTAAAATATTTGCCATTATTTGACATTTCTTTCTTTATAGTTCTGTAGCCCACATTAAGGTCATGGACAAAATCGTCATTTAACATGGTGTAGTATTTAAGAGTGAGCTTGAGAACTAGAATGAGTTTGAATCTTTGCTTTGCTATGAGCCACAGAATTTGGTCACCTTATTGCATGTCTCTTTGCAGTGTCGTCTTCTGTACATGGGAATAATGAATAAAGACTTAGCAAGGTAATATATAAAAGTGCTTTAAGTGGTGCCCAGCGTGGAGCAGATAAGCCTTAGGTGCTGGCTATTTTTACCATCGTGTCTTATAGTTTCCTGTGGTTACTGTGTTCCATACAAATTATGTATTCCTATCCTGTGTCATCTGCACCAAGTAAACTACCACAAATGTGGGCCACTTGAACTGGCAGAAATGTCTGAAAACAGTACCAGAAGACTGAAATGAAGATGCTGGCTGGGCTGTGGGCCTTCAGGAGTCTCCAGGGGCCATTCCTCTTCCTGGCCTCTTCCAGTATCTGTCATTCCTTGCGTTGTGGTCATATCCCTGCCATCTCTGCCTTAGTGTTCTCCGGTGTGTGTCAGCTCTCCCTTTTCTCTCTGTAAGGACACTTGTGATTGCATTTACCCTGATCACCCCCTCAATTTAAGATTCTTTATTTAATCACATCTCTGGGGACCCTCTCTCCAAATAAGCTAACCCCTGCAGGTTCTAGGGATTAGAAATGATTGTATTGTTGGGAAGGGATGGGAGAATGTGTGTTAGGGTGTGTATGTGCGCATTATTTTGTCTACCACAACCATCACCTTTGAATTTTTACAGCGAGCTAGCTGTGTGAAACTAGTTGTATGAAACTCGAAAATGCACAAATGGCTACAAGCTTAACACATTTTTAGAATGTATTATTTTACCTAGTCTTTAAATTCTAACAAACTTTGCACTAAATACTTACAGGGCAATCAATTGTTTTACCTTCTCTTAACTCTAACATAATGTAGTCAATAAATATTTGAGTTATTACTGTGTTCCTGTAGAATGCTAATGCTTAGGATATCAAAATTGACAGGAGAAGCTAGACCCTGTCCCTGTGCAGTGCAGTCTAGTGTATAAATAATAGTATCACTCTAGACAACTGATACATTATTTTATTGATGTTCTGGTTAATTAAGACTAGTTGAATGAGAAAATTAACCCTTTTTTGAATTTTTGATTGTTTTTACTTTTTTCTAAAAGAGATTGATTTTTCTGGTGTTAAAGACTAGATACTATTCATTTAGTTATTTGTACTTTATCTTTCCAATTTTTTGTATTGTTGTAAAAATACACTATATCATAGAATTCACCATTTTAACCATTTTTGAGTATGCTGCTCAGTGGTGATACGTATGTTCATATTCTACAACCACCACCACCCTGCATCTCCAGAACCTTTTCTTGCAAAACTGAAATGCAATATCCATTAACCAATCACTCTCTATACCCCACTCCCTGAAGCCCTTGGCAACAACCCTCTACTTTATGTTTGCATGATTTTAACTAAAATTTAAATACCTCATATAACAGAACTCATACAGGGTGTGTGTTTGTAAGCGGGAGAGAGAGAGGGAGAGTGTGCATGTGTGTGATATGATGGTTTATTTCATTTAGCCCATTCATGTTATAGCATCAATCTGAATTGTTAAAGCTAACTGATATATTTTATTTATATATATATATATATATATATATATATATATATATATATATATATATATGTATGTATGTATTTAGATAGATAGTTTGCAAATATTTTCTTCTTTTTTTGCCTTTTATACTCTGGATAGTGTCTTTTGTTGAACAAAATTTTAAAATTTTCATGAAGTTCAATTTGTCTTTTTTTCTTGTTGCTGGACATGTGGTGTCAGAGTTAAGACATCATTGGTTATTCTTAGCCTTTTTTGGAGGGGCAATAGATTTAATATCTTAAAATCCATGTAAAATATCAGTAAATTTAAAAAACGAGTAAAAATTAATAAGCTTAATTATATAATTACATATGTTCATGTCATAACCATAATATTGAACAATAAGAGCTAGAAAGCTCAGATAGCATGACCCTATTTACATAAAGTTCACATTTAAGCAAAGATCATGTGAACTCATCTCCCGTTCTGTAGGACAGGATTGAGACGCTGTTTCCTGCTCTTGGTGTTGGGTCTATAAATTTGTAAAAATTGAGTTGTGCACATCTGATCTGGGCACTATGTATTTGAATCGTTCTTCAGAATAGTGAAAGTTAATGGTCACTCATTGGGAAGCTCATGATAAAGAGAAGTTTCTGGAAGAGTAGAAAAGACAAGTAAAGAAGAACTGAAGTCTGTGGTCTTTGTGGGTATGCACTTACTGTTCTTGGAACATAGACGGTGGCTGTAAGAGTTTAAGCAGCCACTAGCCCTAAAGAAGCAGACATAATGTGTAGGGAAAAAAAATTCCTGGTACTAAAGCTAGAGAGAATTTTTCCCATGGATTTTCTTAAAGAGGCAACTGAATGGTCCAGTGAAGGACGTCCTTGTTAATGTAGCAAAGAATTTCATAAGAATTGTTAAGAGTATAGAGCAATTTAGCTCCCAGGATGCCTTCTAGTCTGGCTTAACCTCAAACATTTCACAATTTCTAGAAGCATAAGGGGGCTAAGTACCCCTTAGATAGGGCCCTAGCAACTTTGGTCCCTTTAATGATACTTCTCTTCTGGCAATGGTTGTAGGGAAGTGAGCTTGAACTCACTTACTCTGTCAAATTCCAAGTGTTGTTGTTGTTTGTGATGGGTTAAAATCTGGGGCCAGCTTGACTCCTCAGGGAACCTGAGAAAATAGATATGTGCCAGGAAAGGCAGGATTCTCTCTGAGATGGCATTGGCAAGTGCAGTGCAGACCCACCGTAAGTAGTAATAAGTAGGGCAGTTTGAACTCGAGTTTTCCTTGATAATTGAGTGTCCTTGAGCATCGGTAATCTAGAATGTGGGCTTCAGTATGGCAGGAGCTGTATCTTATGAATCTCTGTATCTTCTGCAGTGCCTGTCAGTGCTGCGAACAGATACCGCGAAACATTTGTCGAATGAATAAATTATTAAATTCTGCTATGTGGTAGACACAGAAGTTGTAGAAAATTGAGTTGAATAGTTATCAGAATCTAAAGACACTCTGAAATTTGCCTTAAAAGCAGCATAATAATTATCAGATTTTGATATGCCTTGTCATTTGTTCTCTCCTGAATAAAGTAACACAGCTCAATTACTGGTTAATTGATAGTTTTAGTAGGTTGAGTAAAGTATTTGGGATCTTATAAAGAAGACTTTGTCCTTAAAAAATTGCTTTCAAACTTCCATTTGTTAGTTCTGGTAGAATCTGATGAGCACTTTGGATTTGTAACATTTTCTTTTTAATTAGTGGTATAATTATTTATTAATCATAAGTTACCTCTGATGCCCACTTATCACTCTGATGCTTCATAAATAAAATGTTGATGCAAGTTAACCTGAAGATGTAGTACTTGAAAAATAAAAAATAGTTTCTCTTTTTAAATCATAATTTTTAACATCTTAATTTAGATTTTTTAACATTGAGAATGAGACTCCAAAGAAAGCCAAAATAATTTATTTCTAAAAAGGTTGCCCTTAATAAAAATAAACTTACTCTAATTAGGATTATTTTAGCATGCCTAAGAAAATTTGAAAAAATTAATATATTAATTATAATAAATATGTCAGTTTTTAAAATAATGGGATTTACATTTTATGTCCATTTTGAGCAAAACTATATTGATCTTTCCTACTAGTTCATGTATTGAAAGATTACATTGCAAAAGTATTTCAGAGTATACAAAAATTGCACTTGTAATATTTGTTGCTTTCTGTAGATTAGATGGCTAGGCATTACTACTAGGTGTTTTTTTTTTTTTTTTTTTAATGCTATGCAAGGTCAAGTTATTTCCAAGGCAAAATAACTTGTGGGTGACAAAGTTGGATTGTAAACTAACCCTTTCTGAGCAAAGTCAGATGTTCTCTCTGCTGCCCTGAATAGACTCCCTTCTTTACCATATCTACAGAGGAATAGCTTCTACAAGGTCTGTCATACACTGGAATGATTTACGGGGGGACAGTGATAGTAAATGAGTGGGGCGGAGATGAGAGCAATCAATAGGTGACAGCATTAAGGTGGCAATAATGAGACTTTAATTTGAAAGTTGCTGTGAAAGATAACTCCGAGATTGGCTTTATAACAATATTCCAGATTTGATGTGAAGACAGACTAATTTTATGCAAATGCTTAAGTGACTTTAGCAGTTATTTTATATACCTGGATATGGTCCTTAAGGAAAATTGTCAGGGCCATTAATAAGTCTCTAAATTGATTAGGCTAATTTGGTACTCTAAAAGACATCTTTGTGTACATTAACGCTGCCTGTTACATTCTGATTAAAGCAAATGGCTTGCTTTCTATGCCCAAGTTTGAAAGTTTCCTGTCTCTGCATTTTGGGCTTTCCCAGTTGTTGGCTTTCCATTTATTTTTTTCTTACCACATCAGAACAATGAATCATCTTGTCCATTAGCTGAGTTTGGAAATTTTGTGTTATTCAATGAATTTGTTTTTACCTCATCCCTTTGATAATTTGAAACCTGGGAACTTAAGTGCTTTCCCAAAATGTGTTTGTGATGCAACATCAACCAGTTTTGTTTTGAGTAGCAAGAGGCTGCAGTATTTTTTTTTTGTCCTTATAAATCAAATGACATAATTTAGTAATCGCCATTGCATTATGTTTTTTTGAAATAATAAAAGTTTGGGGATAATGATATCGATCTCTAGAGGGGCAGCATAATCAAATCATATTAGAAGGCTCTTGATTTTTATCACCTGAAAGAAACAGAAATGTGCCAACCGAGTGATCACCCTGATTAACAGCATCTCCTAGGAATACAGGTATCAGTTTTATTTCATGAATTCCACTGAAGAGTCAAAACATTCAAGTCGAAGCTTTGTTCCTTTGTTTCTAACAGTTGAAGTGTGAGGTGAACAGAGGGACATGCATATGCCAGCACAATGTGCCTTTATGATCCCCACAGGGAACAGTGCCCACACCAGCATTGGAATTTGCTCTATTTGAATTTTTAAGACCTCAGGTTATTGCTTTGTCACTAAACAATCAGTGATTTCTTGGAAGTCTGGCTCTTATGGAGGTATCCATAAATGGAGCCTAATAAATGATGATGGTAAGAAATTACTGAAATTTGGTTCTGTGTCATAATGTATATAGACAATGCAGTGATGTATGTCCTGCAAGGTACTGCCAACCACTGCACAAGACGAATCGTGCCTGGGACTAGAACAGTGGCACTGGTGAATATGTCTGTGTGGGTATGCAGTGGAGTGAGTAGATTGCAAACTAAAAAAGAGTTTGGGAGTCATTGAGAGGTTAGCTTTAAGAAGGCTTGGCAGACTCTTGTGGAAAATCTGAAAAGTAGTTTGCTCTGAAAGAATAATGTGACCAGGCACATATTTTAAAGAAAGAAATCCTGCTCTTAAAACAAGCTAGCAGAGATTTGCTTAGCTTTGGTTATCATTGCCTGAAATGTTTTAGAAAATGAAACAAGTTGTAAGAATTCAACTGTGAAGACTTTCCAAGTTAACATCAGAAATATCCCCAAAGAGGATATTATGAAAGCTAGTCAAGTAGCAACGGCTATAATCATCCCAGCCTCCCTTCTGCCCCACTATTCATAGCTTTTCTCTCACTTTCCATTCAAGTCTAAAAGTGGACCCATAAACAATATTAAGAACTCCATTATACACTAAAATTAACTTTTCATTGAATACTCTGCTTGCTTTAACCCATATGTCAGATTTTCTCTTCTAACCTAGGTTAGAAACAATAATCATTTGGCCAGGCAACGTAAATGATGTCTTATCAACATAAATGATGTGTGTATAATAATTCTTGGGGATTTATATATTTTATAACTAGTTCCTTTACCGATGATTTAGTGTCTCTATAGATATCATTTCTTGTCTTCTTTATTGACATAATCTCAAACTGTGTTCATCATTTCACCCCTTAATATGACTCTCTTTCAGCATTGAGGCTCTGGGTTTAGCATGTAATCCAGTGGTAAAGCACTCGTCTAATGTGCATGAGACTCTGGGCTTGAGTCCCATCAGTGCAAATATCAAGGCTGTTTTTCCAGAGTTTATTTCTATACATTTTTAACAGGAGATGCTAATCTTGACTTAAATTGAGTTACAATGATTGCTTTGTTTTCCTCATGATTAACAAACACAAGGGATCCTAGAAGCCCTGTGTCTACATTTACATGCTCTACCATGTTGACCAATATCAAATTCCATCCGTATGCCCAAAGTAAGCCTTTGCAAACATTTCAGGAAGGCTGAACTTCATTTTTGAGCAAGATGTAAAAGTTTCCTGTTTTATTTTTTCCTTCTTTTACAAGGCTACTACCAACTCATTTTAAACGAGGTATTGGAGTCTATAAGACAGAAAAACGTGAGTTGCATAATAATGCTTGTATACATGAAGTTATTTGAATCAATTTCAGCCTCCTCCTAGCATTAACCAATCATGGATTTTTAAATGGCCCCCAGAGACGTTGTGCCACATCACATTTTCATTTTGTTCCCTATGTTAAGTCAAAATAGTCAACTATTGTTTTAGGCTTTTTTTTTTTTTTTTTTTTTTAGTCAAAGCATTATGCTTTTTATTTTATATTAGAAAGGGGTCATTTGCTTGCATTTCCTGAGTGCTGGACTGGATGTTGTAACCAGATGGCTTGTAGGGTCAGAATATCCATAAACTAATTTTCATAGATGGTGCCAGTAACTGTGGACATGAGTGTTTTCTTTGACCATTTAGAATTTAAGCGACAGTTAGATCTCCATTCTCAGTGCCACTCAGCCGTTGTAATCCCAAGGAGCTTTCTTACTATAGAGGCCATTCTGAATTTTGCCCGGTTTTTCGTGTCCTCATCCCAATTCCTCTCTCATATTCAGAATATTATCTGGTTACTGCTCCTCAAATGAAATAAAGGCCATTAGGCAGGCACATCTCCAGATTTTACCTCTTTCATTACAAGCCACAGCTTTATTTATAACCATCCGGATTCATCTCTCTTCATCTCCAGAGGATGGCTGTCCCAATGCCCACTTGCCTATTTAATGATCTTACTTCCTGCTGGTGCCTCCCAAACATTTCATCAGTTGCCCATCCTCTCCCTTGAAAGTTCACCGTCTCCTTCTATCTTCTTTCCCTCCAGACCTGCTGCACTGTTTTCCATATAGACCATCTTCCTTTAAGCTGCTGTCTAAATCTCTCCTTGGGATTGTTGTCAAACTTGTGAGAAAGGCTGTCTCCAGCCTTTCTTTCATTTTATCACCTTGATTTGTCATGTTCCTGAGACACTTTTGGAGATTACAGGGGAACTTTGAGTGTCAAATCCAGGAGTCTCTTCTCAGTATTAACTCTTCCTGAACATGCTGAAATATTTGACAGTGCTGGCAAATATTTTTATTCATTCAACAAATATATACTGAGTACCCAGAAATGCATAAGGTACAAATCCTACAGCTATGGATAAGATTCAACACTTTGTTACCCAGACCTTAGTGAAAATCAGGAAAGAAAACAGACCACTCAAAACATGGGATATGACATGCTTGTCATGATTAGAACTATTTACTAATATTTCTTGTTCTCTTCCTTCTGGTCATCTGGAAGAATTAGTTTTCCAACTCTAGAATATTGGGTCATTCTAGAAGTTATGTTTTGGCTCTAGCCAACAAAATATGAATGGTAGTGATGTGCTATTTTTCCTCCCAGAGATGGGAGGAAAACACCCCTATTTAGATACTGAGAGCTCTGTGAGCTTGTGACTCGGCAAGAATAACTTGGAGCAGAGGACCTGCTGACCTAATATAAATATGTTGTCGGAGCAAGAAACCAATCTTAGTTTCCTTAAGTCCAGATTTTAAGGTTTTGTTACTTTGGCATAACCTAGCATATCCTAACTGATACAGTGCCATAATGAAAATATTAAGTAAAATACTGCGAGTATGTAGTTCAAGCTTATCTATATATACTTCTAAGATTACTACTGGGCTCTTCCAACTAGATGTTCCAAAGCCACCATACACTCACCATATCAAAAAGAACTTCTTAAAATATGAAAATGCTTGCTACACAATTAGTGATATTTGGTTTCCTTGCATCTAATATGGTAAGAGTCCCTAAAGAGAACCAATCCACAACCTACCATATGCATATGCATTTCTTAATGCACTTATTGTAATTCAGGACTACACTGAAGTTTTTATTTCCTCCTCCACAAACTTCTTGAAACTTAAAAACAATTCAAGTTCACTTAGAGATCTGGGGATAATGATATGCTCTGGTCTATTTTTCTTCCTATCTGAAAGCTTCATTGTGTTAGACTGGGAAAGCACTATGTAATTATGTGTGTGAACTTCTTGATAATCTCAATGATGGAATTTTCTTTTTATGTGCTAATGCTTATTCCTGCACTTTCCAGATAATTAATATGCTCACAATAATGTAGGTCTTCTTATAACTTGCTCTCTCTTTTCCTATACATACTGAAGATAGGGCATTGTCTGGATAGTAAATGTTTTGCTCACTTAATGGTACCCTTGGATTTTATTACCACCCTCACCTCTCATTCTTGATATTTTGTATCATATTTCTCTTTTAAATATTTCACCAAAGACTTAACTCTGTAATATGTTCAATTCCCTGTAATTGGGAATAACTTTGAATTGACAAAATGCACAAATATCTAATTTGGATGGCTTTATTCTTGACTTGTGTTCATACATGTCATACATTCCCCTGTTCTCATCTCTTAAGGGATTAAGGTCTGTCCCCTATCTGTACATCAATCAAATTTTGATATTTGTAACCATTTTTATTTTACATTCATTGAAATCTTAGCCATAAAAATTGTTATTTGGGAAACAGAATTCTATCATAGAAAACCTGCTAGAATTTCATTAATGTAGAGACTTCTAAAAATACATCTTCAATTATTCCCTAGGTCAAGAGGAAGTGAATATTTTTCTTCCATAGATTGTTTAAGGTCAAGAGGCATTTAGTTTGTTTTTGCTTTATATTCTGTTATGATATTCTGATGGGTTTAAACATTTGTTTCCCTGAAACTTTTGTCTTTTGTTAATAGAGGAGATTTTTCTTCTTCCTCATGCTAACCTTGCCCAACTTCTTACTTAATTTCTTGGAATTTATTCTAGATCTCTTCTTTAAATCATTGTGGGTTTCACTGACTAAACTTGGTCTCATTGCTTTCTAGCTTTCTTCAATAACTGTCACTCTGAACTTGTATTTAATTTTTGTACACTTCTATTTTTATATCCCATGCTATCATTTTTTTTAATCTGGCTGTCATTTTACTAGAACACATGATAAGTAACTGTTAGGAAAGGTGTGTGTGTGTGTGTGTGTGTGTGTGTGTGTGTGTGTGTGTAAAAGAGATGTCTCAGTTTTTGCAAACAACTTGAAAGCATATATCAAGAGCTTGAAAAACATGTGTCCTTTGATCTAACAAATCAACTCCTGGAAATTTCTTTCACAATGTACTTTTTAAATGAAAAATATGTCAGTACCCATGAAGATTTAATGATAAGCTTGTAGTTGAACTTCTTTTTTTTGCAAGATGATGGACACTATATAAATAACCTTAAAATGCATCTTGGCAACGTGATTGGATATGTGATGTTGCAGAATGTATCTATTGATATTGAAATACACACACTGAATTTTAAATAGACACAGGAGTCTCCAACAAATGTATGGTAGATATCTAGTTATTTCCAATTTTATAAATAATGTGTATAATAAAGGGCCTGGATAGTGCTGTGCAGTAAAGCATTTTGAAAGAAAGTTATAGTGCACTAGATTTGAGCATTCTATTATAGTAGATATTAGTGACGTGGCTATTGAGAATTCAAAATATAATTAGTGCAACCAAAGAAATGAATTTCAAATTTTGCTTAATTTAAATTAAATAACCACACTGCCATATTCTCCAGGGTGCTAATGGTGACTGTTTCTAGTAGGACTCATTGATTATAGATTTTTCTAAAAAAAAAAAAAAAAAAAAAAAGCTCTTTTCTATACATTTTAAATGAAGTTGTAATCAAAATGTTATTTTGAAGACATCTTGCTTGCTGGATATCTGTTACACTGTCAAAACAATGTTATTCAAAACATTTCTAAAGGTTTTAAAAACAGCTAAACAAATTGTTTTCTTCACAGCAATATTTTCATTATATTTCAGAGGTAGCTAAATTTGAGTTATTTGTGCCTCTTGGATTGAGTTTTGTTTTTTTTTAAAGGAGAAAAACATTTTTAAACACAGAAATAATTAAAGCTGGGGTTGGGGCTATAGCTCAGTGGCACAGCGCTTGCCTTGCAAGTGTGAGGCACTGGGTTCGATCCTCAGCACCACATGAAAAATAAAAAAAAAAAAAAGATATTTTGTCCATCTACAACTAAAAAAATATTTTTTTAAAAGAAATAATAAAAGCTGGCATCTATTAATACTTGCTATGTGCCAGGCACTACTTTACATTTATTAACTTACCTAATCCTTACTGGGTCTATTTAAAATATGTTTGAAATAATGCTATTTTCTAAATATTACATGTGATGAGCTGAAAAAAATGTAGATATGGGTAATTTGCATATCTTGTCTAAGATTTCTCAACTAGAAAATAGAGGTGGGGAGAGAAGCAATGGGACCTTCAGTAAAATAATAGAAAAAGGCAATAATCAGTGTTTCTCCTTTTATATTCAGCAGGGGGTGCTAGCAAGAAGCGAGTGAAGCATTAGACTGAACAGAATTATGGTTTGACCAATTAAAGGAGACAAAGCAAGAAAAAAAAAAAAGGACTTGAGGGTGCATGTGTGTTAGTGATTGGAATGCTCATCCTCAGGATTTATATTGTACAAGAAGAAAAATGAGATCAGGAGAAATTCTAAAATATGGTGGGGGTAGTGATAATAGCTGTTCTAGTACTGATATTAGAAAATGTAATCAGTGAAGATGGGAGTTAGAAAGTGCAGGAAGTTTGAGATTTTGGAAGGTATTGATTTGTTGATTTCATGGCATGAAGATTAGAGTGTGTGGCTGGGGTAAGATGGAGGGGTAAGTAAGGTCGTTCGAGGTTAAAGGGGTGAGGGAACAGGGCTGTAGAAGTGACATATGACTGGATGTTAAAATCACCATGAATTATGATGGAAATGGTTTTGGAGAGAGTAACTGAATCCGAATCTTAAAATCTTGAAGTAGGTGGTCATATGATTGATCATGGTTTTCCAGAGGTTTGTTGTAATGCCAGGATCTGGTACATAGTTAACAATTGTATCAGGATGTTGTGAGTTCGAATTGGGCATGTTTCTTGCACTTGGTCAGGGCAGGGGCTGCCAAATAGTACAGAGACTAGAATAATAATAAATCAGGGAAGAGTGCCTGTATCTGGTATGAAATTTTCTGAGTCACTGCTTGAGCATGGACATGGTCCAGGAGACACGGTGGAATTCAGAGAGGGAGTGCCAAGGGCACAGACTGTATTTCTACTATTTGGCATGGCACAGACAAGTGAATGGCCTGTTTCCATGGCTAGGGGGCATCCACTGGAGGAGTTTCCAGCAGCAAGAGACTATGGCAGGACTGATGGTTTGAGGTGGGATCCAACATCCCACACTACGGATTTTGCTTGAGGTGAGACAAGTGAGGAATAACAAATGCTGTCCTCTTATACGCTGCTCTCAGAGGAAATCAACAGAAGAAATCCGTAAACACAGCAAGGGCTTGTGGGACTGTTGAAAGAACAAATAATCATTAGGAAAAGACAGCCAAATCTCCACTGGCTGGCAGAGCAGGAAACATCTTTTCTTCCTCATCTTCCTTCCTCCTCCATCTCCAGTAGAATAGGGCCAAGGACCTAAACAGACACTTCTCAGAGGAGGACACACAATCAATCAACAAGTACATGAAAAAATGCTCACCATCGCTAGCAGTCAGAGAAATGCAAATCAAAACCACCCTAAGATACCATCTCACTCCAGTAAGATTGGCAGCCACTATGAAGTCAAACAACAACAAGTGCTGGCGAGGATGTGGAGAAAAGGGTACACTTGTACATTGCTGGTGGGACTGCAAATTGGTTCGGCCACTTTGGAAAGCAGTATGGAGATTCCTGGGAAAGCTGGGAATGGATCCACCATTTGACCCAGCTATTGCCCTTCTCGGACTATTCCCTGAAGACCTTAAAAGAGCGTACTACAGGGATACAGCCACATCGATGTTCATAGCAGCACAATTCACAATAGCTAGACTGTGGAAACAACCCAGATGCCCTTCAATGGATGAATGGATTAAAAAAATGTGGCATCTATACACCATGGAGTATTACGCAGCACTAAAAAAATGACAAAATCATGGAATTCGCAGGGAAATGGATGGCACTAGAGCAGATTATGCTTAGTGAAGCTAGCCAATCCCTAAAAAACAAATACCAAATGTCTTCTTTGATATAATGAGAGCAACTAAGAATAGAGCAGGGAGGAAGAGCAGGAAGAAAAGATTAACATTAAACAGAGACATGAAGGGGGAGGGAAAGGGAGAGAAAAGGGGAATTGCATGGAAATGGAGGGAGACCCTCATTGTTATACAAAATCACATATAAGAGGCTGTGAGGGGAATGGGAAAATAAATAAGGAGAGAAATGAATTACAGTAGATGGGGTAGAGAGAGAAGAGGGGAGGGGAGGGGGGATAGTATAGGATAGGAAAGGTAGCAGAATACAACAGTTACTAGTAAGGCATTATGTAAAAATGTGGATGTGTAACTGATATGATTTTGCAATCTGTGTTTGGGGTAAACATGGGAGTTCATAACTCACTTGAAGCTTATGTATGAAATATGATATGTCAAGAGCTTTGTAATGTTTTGAACAACCAATTTAAAAAAAAAGGCACCTTCTTGGGGAAAAAAAAAAAAATGTTGTACCATTAGATGAGGCCTCCTGCCCCTCCACGCAGAACTCCAGAGCAGGAGGAAGGATGGGAGCTTTGAACCAAATAGGAGACTGAAGTTGAGTCCTGCTGATTGGAAAAGGATGGACAGATTTTAGAATTAGACCAAAATTTGATTAAATGAGCTTAAAAGGGACCTTAACATTTGGTGGTGGTTTTTGGAAAACTCTGTCCTCCTCCTGTTACCAGGTGAATATTTGTGAAGTGAATGGACAGCTTAGAAGTCACCCTTGCTTGCCTAAGACCTGAGGAACTTTATATATAAATTTTTAGTGATAGGAAATTAGAGAGACCTGGATGGTAGCTATGTCCTTGTCAGATCCAGAGGAAGCTACTCTCTAAAGATATGTTAGGGACTAATGATGTTACAGGAATCAAATATCCAAAGACACCTTTTAACTTGAAATCTAAGAATGTTAAGGCAAATCTTCCATCTGGGGTGTGAATCACAACTCCCCTCAAAATATGCAAACCTCGGTCACACTGTGTCATGTGCAGGGACAGAGATCCTGAGTGAATGTGAAGATATGGCTCTGCTCACGTGGATGGGTGTGAACTCCGTCTAACCACCCTGTGCTGCTTGGGTGAACTCTGCTCATATCTTACCTAATTGAACATGTTCACTAGCTAATTGGAGGAGGAATAGGAGGAACTTCCATCAAAGATTCTTAAACAGGAAACTGGTAACTTTTGTCGTATCTTTTTTTTTTTTTAATTTTCTCAGTTTTACTTTGATGGGTAGGAAAAATAAGAATTGTGAACTACCCCAGATTTGGAGTTATTAAAGAATTCTCAGAATTGCAGAGTGGAAGAGAGTCTATGATGTTCATTGTGCTGTGGAATCATTTTTGTCTTGCCTCTGTGTAAAGGTTTGTGGCCTGCTCAGATGAGGAAATATTGACACATTCCTTTTATGGTGACTACATGAACAATATGAGGCAATGATACAAAAGATATATGAAAGAGGGCCCCCCCTTAAGGGTCAGTAAGAGGAGCACAAGCAATTCTTTTCTTTCTCACCGCTTTCTTTCTATATTTGGAAAGAAAGCTAGCTTAAGTTCACCACTCATATTTAACCTGATTTCTGAATTGTCTTTTTTTCCCCTGTCGGGGAGGGGAAAATTTTAGATCTTCTGACTATGAAGTCTGTGCAACTTATAATAGTACTATTACTTGGAATCCATGTTGAAGATGTAAGAGTTAATTTTTAAATGTGCTTTGCACTGATGGGCACGGACTTAATGACATCTGTATATCATTACTGGCTTGTTTGCAGTGGTTTTCACTTAGTCTCATTATATGAAGACCTTGGATTTATTTGTGTTTTCGGTAATTTAGTTATGGCAACAATACTGCTTATACTACAGTTTGGTGTATAAAAATTGGATTCAGATTTATGAGTTGCTAGAAGCTGGAAAACAACCCTCAAAATATTTCTTATCCAGGTTGGCCAGGTTGCTACTATATAATAATTGTGCTTGTTAATTTTTAGTAATTGTGTCTTTTGAGCATGCCTTATCTGTACAAACTGCTTACCTCCAGAAGATTCTGGGGGTAAAAAAAGTGGTCTGAGGACAAAAATAGGTAAATATTATACTGTAGTGCTTTTTAGGGAAGGGCCTTGAGAGAGTCTTGGTGACTTTAGAATGTAGTGTGTTCATTAAGCTAAACTAAAATTGTTTCTGTGGCACACAAACACTTTTGGCTATTTTGCATTTGTTTTATAACCCGAGCGGTTATTTTATCAGGCTAATTACTTTTTTGAATTAACTTTATTTTGAGATAATTGTAGATACACATGCAGTTGAAAGAAGTAATACTAATTGCTTTTTGCTGATATCAGTGTAGCATTGTGGGTAAGAGTGGCTCTAAGCCACAAGGAAGCAGTTGGCCAAAACTGCTCTGAGACGTCCTAGTTATGGGACATTAGGTAAGTTGTACAGATTTACCAAGATAGTTTTTTTTAAAATTAATGCAATGTAAAAAATAATTAAGACCTCTTAGGGTGATTTTGGATGTGTTTAGGTAGAAGGTGCATTTTATCAATAAGCAGTTGTCATTATTAATAATAATGATAAAATATTTAAAGAATCCTGGCTGCCATTTTATTACCATGGATGAACAGATCTCCTTCAAGTCAGAATGCAAAGGAAAATATTAGCTAGTATTCATATATTCAGCATAGACACTCTTTCAACAAATTGATTCCGGAAAAAAAAGTTATAATTGCATGTGGAAAAACAATTTTAACATTTCTTGTTTTCAAGATACATTATCTCTTTGGAGTGTCATTACTTGAGTATATGTTTATCTTCTTGAGAAAATTGTAATTCTTATGAAGATAATGGTTAAACAGAATTTTGCAAACCATGTGTTCTCAACAAATACTGGTTGAATTATGGTTGTGTCAAGAATGCCAAGCCCCAACTCACAAAATGTTTTGGTCTATTGCTCTGAATGTTCAGTGTGAACTTTGATCATGAATTCTGGGGGATATTTTTCAGAGCAAACACTTTATTAAGCTATCATCCCAAATTTGGGCTCAAGAATGAATACTTAAACACATGGGCAATGCCAATCTAAAAGGTTAGCTGCACTAAAACATTTTTACTGAGATATTTTCCAATCTCATATCTTTTTCCTTTTATAAATAGTATTGAAGTCCAAGTGAAAAGTAATAAAATAATGCAAAGTGGAGATATAATTATAAACAACATAACATGCTAAAATAATTCTTTCCTAGTATAAACCACCAGTAGGGTAAACTAATTTGTATGTAAAATACTGGATCTAGAGTAATGGATAAGCACTATAGATGTATTGGACATGGGCAATTTGCAGACAGGAGCAAGCTTTAGAAAGTTCTGCCAAACCTTTTGTGATTGTATCCTGATCAATTGAACTGAAGCACAGTTACTTATAATACAACCAAGCTTTAGTTCACATTTTACGATTTCACAACTGCATTATTGTTTTTCACCATCGTTTGGTATTCTTTGCCTTACATCTTAGAGTTTCATGGGTGATTACACAATCCATCATTAACTGGTCAGTATTCTGTACTATAATTCAGAACATAAAAGAAAAATAATAGCAATGCCTAAAAAAAAAATCATGGAAATTAGTGGTTCTCATGCACTTTTGAATCTTCATTTCATTTTCAGAGTAACTGTGGTTGAACCTATCCCACAAATATTGCCTTAGAAATTACATTGAGCTCAGGTGTCCTCTTGATTTATGGTCTACTGTGTTCATTATCTTTCACCTATCCTTGATCATACATGCCTTCCAGTTTTTATGAAGAAGAATTGCCAGAAACAGTAAAATGTTGGGTTTGGTCCCAGAAATGTCAAATCTCATAAAAGATGTTTCACAAAATATGTTCAATTGCATTATCTTGTTTATTTCTCATCCTTGAAAAGTTAATGTTTAGTACATGTGAGGTAGGGAAAGCCACTATCGCCAGGGGGCCATGATGCAGGAGATTGGGGAGGTGATAGAGTGTGGCACTAACATCGGAACTCCTCACTTCTCACTCCACATCCAACAGTCTTTCTACAAAATGAGTGTTTTAAAACGGGGACCCTGAAGACCCATATTTATTCACAGTATGGCAGTGAACATGGTGAATGAGTACCTCACATTGTAATCATCCATGTTCACCTTGATGCTCTTCTGCTCAGCCAAATGTGTTGGCTTGCGTACCACTTCATGGGTTAATTTTATTCTTACGGCACTGTCTTCCAGGTGCTGTGTATATAAAATTTAATAAATAGTAGTTTTTAAACCTTGAAGTATACAGGCCATAGAGAAAAGAAGATTTTTGAATTTTAAGAAAATGTTAACATGAAGGAAGATTAATTAGAGGAGTAAATATAATAAGATTAATCGCTTTGGCCATGAATGTGAGAGTGTTTGCTCTGGTTAGAGTTGCTTGCTTTCCAAACTACCCAAACCAACGTGTTATATAGCTGTGGCCAGCTTTGCATGATTGCATTAGTTTTCTAGGGCTGCTATGAGAATTTCCATAGACCATGGGGCTTAGACAACAGAAATTTATTCTGTCAGAATTCTGGAGGGTGAAAGAGCCAGGTGTCTCCAGGATTGGTTCCTTTGAGGCCTCTCTCCTTGGCTTACCAGTGGCCACACTCTCCCTGTTTCTTCACATGGTTTCTCCTTCAGAGATGTCTGTGTCCTCATTCCCTCTTATTATGAGAACAGCATCATATAAAGACAAGACCCAATGTGATGACCTCATTAAAAATGAGTTACCTCATTCAATATTCTTCCTTCTAATACAATCACATCCTGAGATAATGAGTTTAGGTATGTAGGAATTTCAGGGGGACAAAAGTCGGCCCATAATCTTACTTTTTTTTTCTTTTTAATATAACAGGCTTATATTACTCTGTAAAAACCCATTAAATAACCAGTTCCTTAACTGTTTTCTCCTATTAATATAGTTTGCATAAGAACATGGACCAGTTGAGGAAAACACATGACTATTTATGCTCCAAGTATCTACCTTATTTAGGTTCCATATATTTTGTAATTGTCACAGAGTTCAAGAAATAGAGGTACGTATAGTTGCTGCTGGAATTTATTTATATTTTGAATGAAAGAAGCTAAAACCTCACATTGAAGGCCAACCTGTAGCTATTGTACATTCCATTTTATCCAATGTTATTTGGTGCATTTAAAAAAAAAGAGATCTTGGAATTTTATTTGCTCATATGCAAAATTGAAGTTTATCTTTGAGATACTGTATAGTCTGGTATGAATATAGTTTTTGAACATTTTCCCATAATTCATAGCTGAGATTTTTTTCAATCTCATTCTTTTGTGAATTTTGTCTTACTATGCCACATATAAAACTAAGCAGTCACATCATTTTCTAATCTCACAATTTATCTTAACCTTTCTAATCATACTGCCAAGTGTTAGAATCTATTTTTAGATTCTCAGAATTTGACTTTGTTGAGCAGTATGTGGCCTAAGCTTTTACTGCTATGTCTGTTGTGAAACTGCATGGTTTTCCTGATATTAGCTAGCCTTTCTTAAAATTGACTCAGCACCAACTTTGCTTTCTCTTTCTTGGGGGCTGTGGATCAAGTGCAGTTTACTATGATGATGCTCAAACAGACTTTTTGACACTGGTTTAGAACTATATAGATCAAACCTTATGGAGAGAAATCTTTCTGCCCTGCTGTGGTTTGACCTGAAATAACTGTGTTCCAATGTTAACAATAACATATTTTCTTGTAAACAGTTTTTTTTTCCAAAGATATTTTAAAATGTCCATGATAAATTTAATTAAGCTCATTACTTAAATGTAAATATTTAGAATATGATAAGCTATGTTATGACCAAACAATATGCTTTCAGACTTTAGCCAAAAATGAAATACATTATGGAAAGAATAATGGTAAAATATGACATGGCACAAAATCGGGTGTTTCTCTCTCCTTTATATCACTTTCCTTTTTTGCAGAGACTTAATATTTGAAAATCCTACTCCTTGTTTCAACATTGTACAGGTTGGCAGTTTTTTTTCTAGTTTATATTGAAAGTCCCAAGTGGTCCACTCCTCAGGTATTTTCTTGGCTTTGTGTTTTCCCACTGGAATATTAACAACATTTGACTGCTCATAAATCAGAACAGAATAAAAGACACCATTATGAGAATGGATTGTTCCACTCTGGAAAAAAAGGAGAAATTTCCTTTTTAAAGTAAGTGAAAGTGGCAGATAGTATTTGGAATGTACACATTTGAAAACTGCTTGCTTGTCTTAATTTTCATAGCTAGAATAAGGTGCTCTGGGTTTCTTTTAGGATATGAGAAAAGAGTGAGATTTTTAAAAAATACAGAATCTTTATGATAGTTTCCAAATGGAATAAAAGGTAAAGGATGGTTAAGAGTCAGGTACCAACTGCCTAGTTTTAAATGAAAATTTTATTACAGCCTGGATTTGGGTTGTTGGACACATTTATACCTGTTAAATCTCAGTTTTCTTCTTGTTATAATAGGATAATAATTTATAAACCTGTAAAAGTCGTTCTTAGGATAAAATTAAATAACAAGTGTTAAAGCACTTCACATAATAGACATGGCAAGTATTCTACAAATACAGCTTGCTAAGAGTGTTATTAAGACACTTTGAATAGAGGGAGGGAGATTTTCCAGTATATTTGCCTCTCATAATCCAGATTCCCTTTCCTTTCAAAACATACATCTTTATTTGTATTTCAGGAAAATATTTTTAAAGAAAGAAATGAATATTTGCAGCAAGTCTGTCTATCCTATTTTTTTTTAAGAGAAGTGGTAGGCATGAATTTATAGAGAGCCTGGCTTATAAGTTAAGCCATTCTATAAACATAAAGGCTAATGGGAATAGGGAATATGAAATAAATTCTAGTATGCGAGGGGAGGCTGACATAGTCGAGAAAACATTCAATTTCCATTTCCAGCCCATTGCCATTGGATTCCAAGACTAGGAGATTAGTGTGCGAGTTTATGGAAGATCAAAACTTGGGAGGAAGAGAAGAAAGCAGGATCATAAGAATGGAGAATAAACTATGATATAATCATAAAAGAGTTCAGCAAACCCTGGGGAACTCTAGGATTTGGTGCTGGGGGGGAAGGGAGGATGTCCCAAGCTGGGGCAAGAATCCACCTTTATATCCTCCCAGTCAGTGGATTCAGGTGGTCTGGGATAGGGCTGTGATCTTGGGGCAGGGGTCTCTCTTCATGAAAAAGAAAAAAAATTTGTTATTGCATATCAAATTATAGCACTTTGAGAAGTGGGAGATGGTCATTTAGACCTGGATTCTAGGAGATTTTGGGTGTAGCCATAGATTGTACATAGACAGTAAACAAAGCAGCTATGTACAGGCTACGTTATCTCTTTATTTAATTTGCTGTTGTCTGTCCTTCCACCAGAATGAAAACTCCCTGACAGCAGTGGGTATGCCTGTTTTACCTATCCCCATTGCCTAAAATAGTGCTTTTCGGATACTGATCACTTCATGCCATAAATATATATATATATTTATATATATATTTATCTATGAATAATAGATAATTTCATAGATTATATATAAATCTATGAAAGATATTTTAAGAAAATAATTTGAACCATTTGTATTGTAAACATAATGATTTTGCTTCATATGTAAAGAAATGAGTAATTGCATAGCTTTTAATCATGAAACATATAGATTCATTTATTTTTGAAGTCAGAATAAGGCATTTATTATTGTTAAGCCAAACTGAGAAGTTGGAAACTCTCTTCCATTTGGGAGATGGAATATTATGAATAATATGATCTAGTAATAATATTATTTTGACAGTAAAATAATTGGGTTAGTGGAGAGCCACTATAAATACAATCCACAATAAAAACAATACTGCCATACAATTATTAGTATGATTTATGTTAACTACTATTAATATTATTGCTTTAATTGTGCGGTTTAGGTGTGTAGTTCTCTGTCCTTCCATTTCCAAAGCTCTTAGTAGGAGTCTCTTATTGACTAAGTTGAAGTCACATGTCTACCTCTATGGCTGTACACGTTTGGATTCCACACTGGAAAATTCCCTATTATGGGAACAACTTCTTACCAGCTTCTTAGAAATGTTAAATCTCAGTCCCCACCTCAGATCTGTGGAACCAAAATCTGTATTTTATCAGGACCCCTGGTGATCTTATGTACATTAAAATTGGATGAGCAAGGTGCCTGAAGGACAGTCAGGGGCTATTGTTGCTAGAATCTAGAGTATAAGTAGATTAAGTCAATAAAAACTTACAGTAGAGCTGGACTGTGAAGTACTTCCACTTCAAGACTGACATTAATATTTTAGTTGTCCAATACCCTATCAATATCTTAAAACATTTGTCACACCAGTTAGAATAGGGGAAAAAATGCTACCAAGAAGACCATTTAAAGGAAGCCCTCCAGGTGATTTTGATGGATGTTTAAATGTGAGAACAACTGAACTAGGGACCCTGAAGTGACATTGTTTCCTGATCTGATAAAAAGTACTTATAGTACTTGCAAACAATGGAAACTTATTTTAGTTAATTTAGCAGGATGGACATTTATTAGAAGAACATTAGGAAGCTTATAGCATCAATGAGATTACCAGGGAGTAAAGCAAAAGAAAGGAGCAGGAATTGAGGGCATCAGATTACCAGAGAATGTGGCCAAGGTCAAGCACAGGTAGTGCCACTGAAGTTGCTACCACTAGAGGTATTCCACTCCCAGCAGGTTTAGGTGTGCAGTTCTCTGTCCCTCCAGTTCCAAAGCTCTTAGGAGTCTCTTATTGAGTTGAAGTCACATGTCTCCCTCTAGCTAGACATAAAGGGAATAAAGAGAAGGCATGGCTGTACACATTGGAAAACTTGGATTACATGTTGGAAAATTCCCTAATATGGTAATATAAATCTGTTGTTTTTGTCCTGTGAATGGTTTTAAAGCTACTAATGATTTGAATCATGGGTCTTTAAATCCACTTTGACACTAATGTTGTCAAATAAAAATACAATGCAAATTATATTTTCTAGCAGACACTTTTTTTTAAAAAAAGATGGGAAAACATTAAAAATTTAATCATTGTTTATTTTAACTTATAATCAATACAAAAATTATTAGCAAGTTATTTGGTATAATTTTATTTTTCTGAAATCAGGCATGTATTTATTTGCATTTAACAACACATCTGAATTTGGGTTAGTCATATTTCATGTACTCAATAGTTAGTTGGAGCTAGTGGCTACTCCTACAGGACAAAGAAGCTTTAGATTATTGTTTTTAATTGCAATTTGGAATACTGAGGGGGCTTTGGGCATAGAGATCTCTTGAACAAGTTATTTCCAAAATGATTTAAGTTATATGCCCCACTGAAGACATTTCTGAAGGCATTTCTATATTATGTCCTATATTCTCTGCTCGTTGGTGACCTAACTTAATTCATGGGAATTCATTCTGAAGGGCGCAAGAGAATCAATAGTTCAGGACTTCATTTATTTTTCCTTTCTTGCTTATAAAGCTCCAGCAGCTGTCTGTTACATGTAGTTTGAAGTCTAACTTTCTAGAGAGATCTGTTGAGATAGTTGTCATAGAATAATGTCATAAATTGCTGCAGAATTCGTGGGATGTATGCAAATCTGATGGACTTGATAAGGTAGAAGGAAAAGGAGATTATTAGTGCAGGAAGAAAAGTGTGGAGATTCAGATTCATACAATTTACAAGTAAAAAACCAGCAGAATATGCTTGTAGTTCTAAAGGAGATATTGATCATATAGGTAGGGCCAAGGATTTGGCCTGGATAAGTGGTAAAATGAAATTACAATTGGTTGTAACTCATTCAATCTTTTAATTCTTTCATCAATTAAAGATTTATTAAATGTCTGTTGTGTATTGGCAGTTTTCTAGAAGCTGGGAATATTGTCATAATTAATAGCGATATCTCAAATCTATGAAGCAGTTTCTGTGTGTCTGGCACCAGTGTGTTTTACAGAAGTAGGCTTGTTTTAATGATTGTGATGTATTCATACCTCAGGATCATAGTGAATGATTGGTTTAAAAGCTCAGAGTTTAACTCAATTCCATCTGATTCTACAGGCCATGATGACTTTGATACTACTAGACTTCATAGCCACAGAATTGTCAACCATGTGTGAGGTTGACTTGTATGGTATTTGCCTTCTATAATAAAGAGTAATGAAGGAGGCAGGAACAAATGTGAATCTGTACTTTTTAGTTCACTTTGAACTTGTGGTATTGGCGGCACATCCAAATATTTTCTATCACAATGAGCTGAAGATAAGAGAACCACTTCCAGAGACGTCAGAAGAGAATGTATAGAATTTTTTGGTCAACAATTTTTTTTTTTTTTAGGTGGGGGACAAATAGCAAGTACTTTAGGCTTTCTGGGTTTTATCATCTGTCACAACTATTCAATTTGGTCCCTGTAAGGAAAGCAGCCATAAGGAGATGTGATTGTGTTCCAAAACAATTTACAAAAGTAGGTAGAAGGTCAGATTTTGTCTGTGAGCTCTAATTTGTGAATTCCTGATATGTATAAAAGTGTTAGGACAATCTGCTAGGGTTTAAAGAGAAATCAATTATCAATTGATTATGTGGTTATTATTATATTATTACATTATTGTATTGATAATATTATTTATATTAGTATATTTAGAATATATATTATAGTATAATAAATATATATTATATAATAATGTAATTAATAATAGAACATATATTGTATATAATAATATAAGTATATATAATATAATAATATATAATATATTATATATTATTATAATTAATTTTTATGTGGTTTAATCTCCATAGATGATGAGAAATTGAAAGAACAAGGAAAATGAAAGACTTCTCAAAGTCATTGATGGTACCAGAACTCAGATAAGAAGGCAGGTTTCTATGATTATTAATCTTGGTCTCTACCCACCACTCCTCTGTTTTGGAAGACTTTGGTTGTTACCATAATTCCGAGAGAGTCATCCTTTTTGGAATGCCATGACCTGCACCACCACCGACCAAAAAATATAGGATAAAATAGAAAACGGGAGAGAAAATGTCTCTGTAGCATAGCAAGAATTCCCTTACGTGCTGATAAATGGACATGAAAGGTGATTGGGCTCCTCTTCTAGCCTGCTGCCACAAAAAGCAGTGAGCCTGTGACTGTCGATTTCTTTATCCTGCCGGGTTCCTCACTCTATGAGAGTGCAGGCAGTTGCTCCTGTTGGGGCACATTCATGTGGATGGAGGAGACTTGAGGAACGAGGGTCCCATCATACCCTGCGTCTGCTCTCATGTCCCATTTACATTTTATTTTTGTTTCAGTGGAAAACTAAAACAACACAATCATAAATTTGATCTGGGCCAAGCCTTCATTTCTTTCCATGTTAGAACTCAGAATTGTCCTCCATGGTCTCTCCTGCTGAAACATGTGTTGATACCAAGCGGTAACTTCCCAGGTGTAAGTTACACTTCCTATGAAATCCATCTTTCTTAACAATAATCTTGAGATGACCAGAGTCCTGAATTTTTCCCTAAACAAGTAGTAGTCTCTTTCCATCCCTGGATAACATTTAATATAATTTACTTTTTAAAATGAAAACTTTTCATTGAATCTATGAAAACATCTGACTTCTCTGAAGCAGAGAGGGGAAATGGGTATGATTTATGTGACTGAATGTGAAGTGACTCAGAGCAGTGTTCTCAGAAGGGAGGTAGAAAATCAACCAATAGCTCAGAGAGCTGGGAGAAGCTGACTAACTCGGAGGACCAGAGTTTCAGAGGAAAGGGTTTTAAAAACTGGTGAATATTGAACAGTATCAAAAGCTCAGAGAAACTAGGTGTGGTGGTGCATTCTGATAATCCCAGCAACTTGAGACAAGAAAGTTGCCTACTCTGAGGCCAGGCTCAGCAACTTATTGAGGCCATAAACAATATTTAGTTCATCACCTAGCTTAATTATGTGGCATGTGGTAAACATTTGAAAACTATTAGTTGAATGGAAAAGACCAGATCCTGTTCACAAAGGAAATGGGAAAAATATGGGTATAATAGCGAGCTATACCGATTTAACTACAAGTAGTTCCTAAATACTTGTTATGCAACTTCAATTTCTTTTAATTGTTTTGCATTATCAAGATTTTATGGTGTTTAGTTATTGGGATTCAGCAAAAACTATTGAACCTATTTTAAGTTGTGACATAATGAACAGGAGTAAGGCGGCATGCAGGAGCACATACTCTAAAACGTATTCATACATAATGTACATGTATGTGAAGGTATGTGCACAACACATATGTATCTACTTATAAACACACATTTATACATGTTTAGATATCTGAAGGTTTCTTTTTTTAAAGAAACAGATAAATATTTTGGTGCACATTATGTTTGCTTCCATTTTGAACGAAAACAAAATGAATTTCAAAATGGGAAATCTTGTTAGGTTCTATGCTCTGAAAGCAATTCAGTTGAGAAGAGAAGTTTCTAGATCTGTTTATATTATACTTACTCCTGAGTCAGCATCAATTTCTATTCAATCTGCATTGATATTTCTGTAATTTCAGTCTTTATCAAACATAAGAATTATACTTTCATACCTCAGTAGAAGTGCAGTCTGCATGTATATAGGGCTTCATTTACTAAACTGTTGGGGAATTTTATGTTCTTGGAATTCAGGTATTTTCTCTCACTTGTTTTCATCTCTCCTGAATCATTAAAATAGAAATTCATGAAGAAATCACATTTTCATCAAAGTTTTGTTGGAAAATAGAGTTTTCCAAGAATTACTTGCTTTAGTGAAGTTTTGTACTGTCTATAAAATTAAGCATGCCCTGAGTGGTAAGGAAAATGTTAAGATAATTGCCTAAAAGAGACCCAGTTCTCTTTGGTATTAATAGTCGCTTTGCTTTTAGCCTTACTTCGTTTCACAAGTTATTAGAATATTTCAACCAAACTTTTGGAAGTGAGAAGTTTCTGTGCTTTCAACATTGTATTAAGTGATCTGAGGCAAAGGACATGTGAACATGTGGATGAGACTGAATGTCCTGCCTCTAGCAATAGGCTGTTCCTCTGCACTGTTCAGTCAGGTTGGTGTACAAAAGGGCAGTTGTTGAAAAGTCAAAAGGTCCACTCCCTTTGCTATTCACAGGCTTGGTTTGCCTTTCACTCAACCAAAGCAGGCAGTGATAGCAGTATAGGTTGTAGTTCTCTTACCTTGCAGTATAAAACATATATGGCCCATTCCTTTCCTGCCCCCTTTGAAATGCTCTGAATCCAAACAAATATAGAGGAAAAAGTAAAAAAAGAAAAAAATTGAGAAAAGCAGTGAACTGTTTTTGCTGATTAATTTCCATTAGCGTTAAACATTCCTAAAGTCCATCTCAAATCTCTGCTTTTCTGTGACTACTATTTTAGCTCTTTCATCGTTGTGACCAAAAGATCTGATAAGAAAATTTTAGAGGAGGAAAAGTTTATGAGGTGCTCATGGTTTCAGAGGTCTCAGTCCATAGATGTACAACTGCATTGCTCTGAGCCACAGATGAGCAGGCAGAATGTCATGGCAGAAGGGTGTGGCAGAGGAAAATTGATCAAGGATCTGACAATCAGGAGGCAGAGGGCTCTGCTCCCCAGGGACAAAATATAAACCACAAACACAGGCTCCCAGATACCCATCTCCTCCAGCCACACCCTATCTGCCTACACTTACCATCCAGCTTGGTAAAAGCACTCATTTCACTTCTAAACTTTCTTACATTGTCTCACACATGAGCTTCTGGGTGACACCTCATATCTAAACCATAACAAGGACTAATCTAGTTGGGAGATTAGGGTAGATAACAGTACAATGCGAATATCTTAACTGAATTTATTTTGGAAAAATATGGGACTAGTCATTTTTGTAATGAACAGAGCACATTAGGAATAAAAAGTCATGGGAAAAAAATTAAGTTTTATTTCCAAATGTTGAAGTAATTCATAAAACACCATTGGAATGATTTATGGAGTGTTACTAAATATGTGATTCTTAATGGCTTTCTACTCTTTGGCATAAAGAATGGGCTTTTATGACTCTAATTGTAGGTAAGGAAAGCTACTAGAGGTGTTCATTAAAGGTGCATAAATTTCCCTTTCTTACTAACGCTATGTTTTTCTTATTTCTTAGCAAAAAAATAAAGCCCTCTTTGCACAATGGTTTCAAGACTGTCACACATTCCCATTATGTCTGTAATAAAACATTTAAAGGACAGGTGACATTTCCCTCACACATTCTGTATATTAAAGCTTAGTGTTTCAAGATTGCTAACAGATCATGCTAAATTTTGACATAAAATATGGCTTTGTTTTGAAGAATGATAACATATTTTTTAAATGATAGGAAAGATACAGAAACAATTTTGATATCATTCGGTTTAATTTTGCCATTCACATATGTCAACAATTGACATGTAGCGAAATTCTTGACAAGATGCTGTAGAAAGTAGCCATCATGTGTGACAAGATAAAAATAGACAATTTCCTCTGTAGATCACCAGCTAACTTTTGAAAACAATAATTTGGATTTCTTCAGTAAAAGTCACAGGGAATGAATAAATAGCCTATGGCAGTTGTGATTAAAAAATTCAGAAAGTGCAAAGTAATTTAAAGTTACTGCTGAATAAAGTCCGTTCCATGAAACTATTTCTAATATGATTTAATATTTTTTAAACCCCAACAAATAAATTAGGTTTTGGTTATTTTTATATTTTAATTCTATTGTAGGCATCATTCTAGAAGGATAGCTGTGCTTTTCCTTGTTTATATGTTTAAAATTTCTGGACTTCATTCCTTACAGTATTTTTCCACCTCAAGTCAACTATTATTTAAGCCTTGAGAAGACAAACACATTGTTCGAGTTTCTTTAGAGGTGAGGATGAGCTGTAATCTTTCAGATTAATGAATCTATATCAGTAATTTGGTAGATTTAATCCACAACACATGGCCTAAACAGTTTTTTTTAAAAAATTGAATTGATTTCTTTTAGTCGACTCTGAATACTGAGTACATTTACATTTTTAAAAAATTAGAAAATGAGAAAAACACAACATGAAAACATAAATCACCCCAAATCCCAACATTTTAAGATACACACGTTAACATTTCCATTTTGGCAGACAGCACTGAGGTCACCATATGTGAAAAGAGATCTTATATAATATACACATTTTCAAATAGGCTAATAATCATTCACAAATCGTAATTTAAATATGTGTTTAATGGAAATCTGGAAAGTAAAAGAAGAAAAATTTCCTCAGAAATACCTATTATGATAAACCTTCTACTTAGTATTTTAGTGTTTTTGCTTGCATGTACATGTCAGTGCCCTCTGAGACCATCAGAAATACAATTGGCATCGAATGAGCAAGTTTGATTAGCTGTTGCACCTGGGGATCACATATAACATGGGTCAGGGGTCTTCTGGAATCTCTCTAAGAGGGTATTTGAAAGAACTGATTAAAGGAATTAGGCTGTTGCTCAGTAATTTGAGGGAAGTTTAAGGAAGGTAAGACTTTATTGCAGATTGTATGGTGTCAGAAGGCAGGGCTAATTCTATGAGTATCTCAATGAATTTATTTAGAAGAATGGTGAACTAGAACAAAGCTAATGTAATTATTGAGGAAGCAGAAGTCACTCACATTAGTAAGGTCAGTAAATGAAATGTTTGGTCACTTTGGATTCACTAATAATGTCCATGATTTTTCTCAGTTCAGTGTTCAGTGAGGGCTCATGTTCTACAAGATCTACCCATGAATGCCAGGCTCACTATCAGCAACATGACCTTGCTCTTAGATAACAGGGGCTACTTTTCTCTTTCTCACCTGTTACGCTCCTAACTTATATTCATTATGAGTTACTCTTATATTCGTTGAGAGCAGAATGTTGGAAGCATTCATTGTTGATCTTTCCAGGAAAATAAGAGTTGTTGCAAAACTGCTAAAAATATGAATAGAAAATCTTCAAAGAAGCCAGGGTGAAAACTGACTTCAACAAAAACAATTAAATCTGAAAACAATGAATGACATCTTTAAAGTTCTGAAAATAAAATGGAATTCTGAGATTGTTTTTAAACTATTCTGGTCAGGTAATGAAATTTTCAGACAAATAATAGAAATCATCAGCAACATATCCATGTCACAGAATAGATTAGGGGTGTTCTTCATGCAGAATAATAATGATACTAGATACAGGCACAGAAATATGGGAAAAATAAACAAGTATAAAAAGTGTGGGTTAAATTAATTTACTTTATGAAATTTTAGGATGTACAATATACCCAAAATTTCAAAATATTTTGGAAGGGTAAATGGAGTCAAAGTATTATAAAGATTTTTCATTCTTAGGCTTTGAGGCTTTAACAAGTCAGTAATTTTTTCCTTAATTCCTTTATATATATATATATAATACACACACACACACACACATATACTGGGGATTGAACCCATTGACACTTAACTACTGAGCCACATCCACAGCCCTATTTATTTATTTATTTATTTATTTATTTATTTATTTATTTATTTATTTTGAGACAGGGTCTCACCAAATTCCTGAGCCTGGCCTTGAACTTGTGATTCTTCTGTCTGACCTTCCCCTGCTACTGGGATTACATGTGTGTGCCATCACACCCAGCTCTTCTCTCATCTTTATGGTAGTCATCAAACTCTTAATAAATGAATGAAGAACTATAAATCTAAAAGTAGTGAAAAATTGATTAAAGAAAGGAGCTAATTAAAAAACAACAAAAAGAAAATCTAACCTAGAATGTCAACATATAAAAATTAAGAGAAGTGAGATAATAGCTCTTTTAAAACCAAATAGTGATATCAATAAATATGAGAACTACAGTAAATATTGTCTGGATTAATAAGTGTCACACCTTAAGTATATGAATATACAAGATTTAAAAACAAATATGTAGAGTTTCTATTCCAGGTAAGAGGAAATAAGTGAAAGAGATCCTTTTATGCTGAGTATAGCTATAAAATTCCCCCAAAAGAATGTGGGGAACAGCTATTTGAAGGCTTTGATAAGTGAATAGCAATGGCAAGATTAATGCAGACTAGAATTTATAGTGCCATCCAATTTACCTTCTTTTTCAACTAGCCTACACTTACCAACATCTGAAACCACTGTGTGCCATTCACCAGCACAGATGGAGTTAGCTCCAAGAGAAATATTTTGTTCACCATTGGGTTTTATTTCAGTGACAACAGTTGCAACTCATATGAATGAAAACTAGTGAAGTGAATGGAATATTTCGTGAAAGAAATAGAATACAGAAAGGAGAACTAAATGGGAAATTTTAGGACTGAAAAATAAAACAACCAAATAAACTTGTTTGATGAACTAAATATCAGAATGGTAATAATAGAAGAAAAATTCAGTAAAATTGGAGCTAGATCAATAATAATTATCCAATTTGAATAATAAAAATTGAAAAAAGAGCAGGGCATTAACAACTTACTAAACTTGGGATTATCTCTTATTTATGTCATAAAGTACCAGAAGAAAAGGAGAGTACAGTGAAATCTACATGTGCAGAAATACTGGTAGAAAATTCCCTGTATTTGGAGAATGGCTTAAACCTACATAACAAAGCATCTAGGTAAAGACCAAAACTAAATCGAAAGATGTTGTGGCTTGGCATACAGACTCCTGAAAACTAAAGAAAGAAAGAACTGGAAAACAGAGAAAAACTGATATGGGGGCAACAATTTGTATTTTTTTTAATCAGAAAACAGAGAGCAAAGTAAAATGGCACAGTATTTTTAAAGCATGGAAAAGAAAAAACTTTCCACCTGGAACTGTATTTCTACCAAAAAGGTCATTCTGAAATGAAGGTGAGGTAAAGATGATTCTGTGAAGACTAAAAGGAATCCTTTTGCAGCAGACCTGCTCCAAAATTACTAAAGGAAGTTCGGCAAATAGATGGGACATTGACCAGAAGAGAAAAATAGTAAATTCTGGATAAGTAAAATAGACTACTTCATTTAACCGGATATAGTGGGCACTACATCTATAGGTGGGTTTGTTTCCAGAAACATCTAAATTCCTTGCTCTCAGACCTGTAGTTACTCCTTTGTTGTATAAATACTTGCATTCCATGGCCATTTGCTTCTACATCCTAAATCAAATTCCCATGTTAATTTTTCATATGATTTAAATTCATCATCTGCAAAATTAAGTAAATTCTACAGTCCACTGCTGTTGCAGTTTTTCTCTGTAAACCATTCAAATTACTCTTCAGGTTTTAGTCTCATGCCATTGTCTTATAAACTATTTTCCCCTGTTGTTTTTAACACATTTCACAGCTCCCGTAGCTGCTTCTGCCTTTCACAGTACCAAAAGGTCTCCAAAATATTTCCATAGAAACTGTTTTTTTTTTTTTTCAATCATTTGTTGTTGGATGTTCAGACTGTGTTGAGACTAATGTTTCCTGTGTGTAAGAAAAGTGCTCATTATGTCCATACTAGATGAAAACCTGTTCCTAGGAATTAAAACACCAGATTGACAAGCAACCTGCTGATAAAGTTGTAATTCTAAAATGGAATTTTATTAGCCCTCAGGTAAACTGGTAGAGGTAGTTGGAATGAGGGAGAAGGTCAAAAACAATCAACACGTCTGAACATTTGTGTACTAGGTCCTGATAAGATCTCCTCTTAGTCAATGATGGGTAAATAGTATATTAAAATTTAGGACAAGATGCATTTTGGAAGTAATAGATATGAATATTAGCTTTATGACTAGTAGTATATTAACAGTTGCCTCAACTTATTATAGCCTTCTTGAGTTTTATATTTTCTGCAAGTTGAACAACTTTCAAACTAATGAGCTTTAAGTAAAATCTAATAAGTGGTATTTGGAACAGTGAGATCATCAATTTTATATCAAGGACATGTACCAAGAATTCACATAAATGAGTTTTCTGAACATTACTGTAGAAATTACCTAATCTCAAATGATGTTTTTAATCTGGTGATTAATCAGTCATTATATCACTATATTAATGTTATTCCCATCCCTTAGCAGAATTTTGAAAAATGCATAAATCAATAGAGATTCTCAATAATTTCCTAGTATACATGGGCACTTATTTCAGTAATCTGTAACTGATACAAATTTCATTTTTGGTTCTGACTAAAAAGTACCTTGAATAATCTTTATTCTTTACATAGAAGTTGTGCATTCAATAGACCATTTTCTGTTTTGGAAAATTAGCTATCTAAATTTCTGTGGTGTGTTAGTAGCATGGGTATTAATGACAAAATTGTTTATATAAGTATATGCTGGATAATTGAATTTCATGAAATGATAATGGCAAGCTCTCTTTAAAGCGATGGTTACAAATAATTACTAAATAAAAATGTAAAGTCTTCCTTTGGCTTCACTGTATTGCTACATAGAAAAGGTGTTAGAGTTTCTATAATTGGTATTAATTGTTTAAAAATACAAAGGTAATTTATAAATGTTTAGAAAAATAAAGACTTCTTGCAATTCTAATTGATGGGTTTGCATGGGCGGTACGACACCTTCAGGGCTTTAGTGCCACTCATACTGCGTAATCTAAGTGAAACCTTTTCATCATAAAGCATGACGTGAAGTCAAATATAATAAATGGCTAGCATTACTGATGTCCAGAAAAAAGGCAGTAATGCATTTGTCATAGGAATACTTAATGAATAGTCAGCTCTTAAATCAACTTATGCTAAAGTTGGTTCAGGAAATTTAAGCTTTAATAAATCTTCTTTCCTGCAAACAGAATGCAGTGAGATGCATTTTGTGTGCACGTGTATGTACAAATGTAATATATATTTAAAACTTTAAGAGCAAAAAGTCATGTACATGCATGTACAAATGTATAATAATGATTATATAATTTCATTAAAATTTTTTTAAGAGCAAAAAGACGTGTGTAGCAACACAATAAGGTGAACCTACTCACAAACCAGAAGAGAGACATTCTAAGCCAAAATTTGGGCTGATGGTTGCAGTCCTTCGAACCTCAGGATTTAAATCTGGAAAGTGATCGTTGAGCATTTCAAACCTGTAGGGGTACAGGGACAGAAAGTACAAAGCAAAGCCAGGCTCATTTTCTAAAGCAAGACTTTGGTGGAATTCTCCATTTATTCAGTAATTCATTCAACAGATACTCAAATATCCTAATATTCTGGTGCTGAGTCCACTTTTGTGCATGCACAAATCCCGATTTGCATGAAGCTTGCACTCACTGTACGAAGAGGATATTATGGAGTAGCTAGAAGAACTAGAGTGAGAAGGAAAGTTGGAAGAGAACCTCTTGAAAAGGAGCTGGAGACATTCGACAATTAATCTTCTATAGCACAGCAGAAGGGGACCTGAAATACCACTGTGAGATTGATTTTCAAATACAGATCCCAGGGATGCAAGTATCCACAAAAATAATATAACAAAAGATAAACTTCTACCTAAATGATTTTGCACATGTAAATTCCAAAACATTTGAATAATTCTGCCTGTAGGAAAGACAATAAAACCAAACACCAAACACCAGCAGCCAATACAGGAGTTTATTCCAGATAAAATTGATTTTATGGAACAGTTTGACAAAGGTTTAAAATAAGAATTTTTAGAATGCTTAAGTGGTTACATGCATGCTTAATTTCCTTAAAAGTTAAACATGAAAGTATGAAATAAATGCAGTCAAAGTGAGACAAAAATAGTTTCTGTAAAAATGCATCAATTAGACATTGTGGAAGTAAAATATGCAGTCATAGAAATAGAAAGTTCAGAAGACGGACAAATACTGATATAGCCTCAGTTTAAAGAAAAAATCAGCAAATTTGCCACAGAGATAAGAAAAACAAAAGAAACTAATTAAGAGATACAGAGGGTAGTTTTGTAGTTTATAAACTCTGCCTTACAATATGATAGCTTCTAACCACCAGTGTGACCAGTGAGCATTTGAGGGTTTTTTTCCCTTTTTTTTTTTTTTTTTTTGTGGTGCTGGGAACTAGAACCCAGGGCCTTGTACATTGCAAGGCAAGCACTCTACCAACTGAGCTATATTCCTAGCCCCCTAAGGAGCATTTGAAATGTAGGTAGTTTAAACTGAGGTATGCTGTAAGTACAAAATACATACCACATCTCAAGGACTTGATTTAAAAAATGTTACCTCTAAGATTTTATATAGATTATATGTCTAAAAGAATATTTTTGGCTACATTAGGTTAAATTACAATATATTACAACTAATACTACCTATTTCCTTTTACTCGTAGTTACATAACATTCTTAAATTGCATATGTGATCTTCATTAGATTTCTGGTGGGCAGTTTAGGTTTTATTTAATAATTACTATTCAAGAATTTCAGTAAATAATACCAGAGAGTGTACTGGGAAAACAATATTTGAAGGGATATGAGTGTAATTTTTTTTTTTGCACAGTTGTTAAAGAGATTGATATAATCACATCAAAACGTTGTTTTGGGGGCAATGATTAGCATAAATAAAGCAAGTAAAGCCATTCTTTGGAACTTGAAAGTGAACCTAAAGAAACTCAGGTGTAAAGAGAACAATTTTAAAACTGATAGTCTTTACCAACAAGTGACCTACGAGACAATAGCAGTTGGAATGATTGAGGGTAGACTACTTTTGGCCACAGGTGATGGATAACATATTTAAATTGATGAGCAAAAATACCTGTCAATCTAAAAATTCTATACCAACCCTAACCATTACTGGAAGATAAGTTTAAAAGAAAAAAAATATCTTGCAAAAAAAAACCCAAATAAACATATCCAATTAGTTTCCATTCACAGATCCTCACTAAAAGCCATCAGCAAGGACAGGGGCTAAAGAAAGGGTTGGCATATGAGAGAGCAGTGAGCATAGGTAGTGATCAAATACTAGTAAATTTACTTACTTTTATTAGCTCCTTTTTATGTAAAAATTTAGATGAAAGTGACAAATAATGGTAACGAAGTGTTGAAGTGTTGATGTGTACTTAAGAGCATGCTAATACTAGGAATATTGAAATAATCATTTCATTGTCTGACTCATTTATAATCAAGAATATGAATTGTGAAATCCAGAGTAATCCTCAAAAGAAATGTAACAAATAGATTCTGATATAGAAAAAAGAGGAAAAAACACTCCATAAAAATGCATTAATTCAACAGAGGCATGAAATGAAGGAAAATTAAGAGGGAGGGAAAACAAAATTTAAAGTCAAACCACATGTAGGCAAATTCTTTAAGATATAAGTCAAACTGTATGCAAATGATTATATATTCCGATTAAAGTAAAAAGTTATCAAACAGAAATAAATATAACCAAAATAAGGTACATATGTAAAAAAAATGTAGATATAATGCAAAATGAAGGAACAGGAAGAAAAGTGTGTATAGGAGAGTGCTTACCACGTACTAGGCATTCCATAAATGTTACTTATTCCACAGATTTTTTTCCCGATGATAGATGTTTTCATGTTCAAATTATTAGGTTCTTTATTTTACACCTCAAGTATTGAAACAGAAAAAAATGAAGAGAAATGCCTTAAGAAATAGCAATGTTCTCTTCTGTACAAGGTCAACATTTACAAAGCACAGGGGTGAAGGCAATAAATCACAGCTATGCAGCATCACTGAAATACAGCTGCTTTCCCCTTGTGCAGAGCCCAGTGTAAACACACATCAGGCAGTTCACATCTTCCAAGCAGCATACAGTCTGTCACTGGCTGTGCAAAATGAGGAAAGATGGCTCCACTGGCTCTGTGGAAACTGCAGTCTGAGGAAGAGATTCTTAAACCAGTAGAGGGACCACACTGGAGATTTCACTATAGGCTTCAGAAAACCTTGTACTTTCTGAGATGATATATTTTTAAAAACGTGGCTAAATGTACTTTTCTGTGTCATAGGTCAATAACTTTCATATTCTAAAAGAGATTGAAGTCTCTTAAAGTTTTTTTTAAGACATTTTTAACTGATACATAAAAATATAAAAATTGTGCCTATTAATAAGGAATCAGGCAATACCTTGATGCACATGTACACTGCACAGTGTTCCAATCAGGTTAAATCCTTATCATTCCTTTCCAAATTTTTGACTTTAACTTTTTGAAATGTCCCCTTCCTTCCTGTTTTCTGTAGTTGCCCCACTGTGTCATAGATGCCCCGACTTCTTGTTCCTGTCTGCAACACAGCACCTGAAGTTCTAATAACACCACTCCAGGACCAGTTAGTTAGTGTAGGTCCATGGAAGTGAAAGGAGAAAGGGAATGGCAGGCTTTCACACGTTTTTGACTTTTCCTACTTATAATTTAGCTTAGGAAATTACATTTCTTATTTTACAGTAATTGTCATTCTGATTTTTTTTTTTCCCCCTACTCTTCGGAGGTAAAGCTATCCTTACAGAATCCAACTTGTAAAGTTTAATACTCCTGACAATCCGTTTTCAAATTGACTTTTATGGTCCTTTCTCAATTATACTTGCAAATTAGTAAGGGTGGCTGAGTGATAAAAAGAAACCCTCTGATAATCTTCAGACCTCATTTCAGCCAATTTTTTTTTGCACTTTTCCTGTTCGTTTTTTTTTTTTTTTTTTTAACAAGCACTTAAAATAGGATTCAAAACTAAGTCATTTGGGTTTTACTTCCGTCTACTGTTCCCACTCTCCCCTACGATGAAGTGTTAATGACCCAAAGCAAAAGACCTGGAACCTTGTCAATGGCTCAAGGAGTTTAAACATGAGGTAATTTCCTATTTTTCTGGCGCCCTGGTTGCTTTTATCAACTTGTTTTCAGCCTGATGATAAATGCAGACATAGGTATGAATAAATAATATAAAATACTTCCTGCATTTGTTTTAATTTCTCAGAGAAAGTCTGGGTAAAAGCTTACATAATAAAAACAAATATTTAATGTTCCACTGGAACTTGATGTGATATGATAATGTGGTTGCTTATGTAATAAACCAAAACCTTGATTTAAGGAAATCTTCCATTTAGCAACCAAGCCACCCTATATGTGCCTTTAGGATTAGCCTTGCTAAGTCCAGTGTTTGGTAGTAGTTTTGTTATACCTTAGGTTAGAATGCAGTTTAGTGCAAGCAGAGTACCTTTTAGTGAGCACTGGAAGAATAGGCTATCTAAATTTATATCTTAGCACTCCTATTGTACTTAGGGAAATGGGCCATTCAAATTTTCTACTGTGGGCATTATCATTGTTGTCATCCCCACGGCCAGTGCCATTATGACTTCTAAGGTCACCCTGAGATTTAAATGAGATAACTGTGTTAACTCTGGCATATAAATTATCAAGACAAGATTATTTAAAGAAAGAGTTTTCCTCTTAGATACCTCAATAGCACCCAAAATTCCTGCCTTTTTCCCACTTAGGGCAGCAAATATAACAGTCAGTTTCCTCTTAAATGTTTTATGAGGATTCCTAAATATTTATTTGATTCTGTAAAGCAGTAAGGGTGAGTTATTTGTTATATGCAAACTAGGAATGCCCCCCCACACACACACACACACAAACTATTGAGTGAATGGGGCTAGATGAAGAAAATTACATGGAGCCTGATTCCCATTATATAAAGTTAAAAACAGAGAAAAGTAACTTAGTTGCTTTCCAGAGTGAGGCAGTTAGAGGTTGGGAGGGAATAGAAGTGGACCTTATGCAGGCACTGGTACTATTTTAGTTCTTGATGTAGGTGCTTCTTACATGGGTGTGTTTAGTCTGTGCTGGTTTATCAAGCTGAACATGGATGATCAATACACTTTTATAGGTATGTTTACTAAAAGCTTTTAAGTCGGAGATGCTCACTTTTTAAATCACAGCTCCATCTAGGTGTTACTTGTCGAGTCCTTTTAACTGATACTTGCCAAGTCCTTTTAACTGTGATGCCTGGTTTCTTCCTGCCTCTATAACTTGCATATACTCCTCATTCTACTTTGCACTGTGTGTGAATTCAAACTACTCCCTTTAGTGCCCAGGACATGGAGTGAATAAACTGGAATAATAATTTCCTCTTGGTATGGGAAACAACAGGAGAAAACTAAGCTACATACAGGAAATGCCCATGAGATAGAAAAGAGCTAGATTCTCTCTGGATTGTTCTTGGCTGAGTCTCTGTATGGCTGAGGAATGGCATTATGCCATTGATCCTGGACCTCTGGCTTTCTGCCATTACCATGTTCCCTTTCCTCTAGCCTGGGCTTTGGTATGGAGAAGGGAATTCCCCCCTCACCGTCTAGATTCAAATATATCCCAAAGTTGGCATGAGCAACAGGGACTTTGATCACATTGGGGATACCCCCTTATATGGAACAGAATATAATATTTAAATTATAAGGAGTCACAAAACTCAAAGTGGAACAAGGACCTATGCATTAGATCAGAGACCCTGTGCTTACTAGAAGAAAAAAAATAGGTCCAGTTCACCATCATGTCAGCTTAGGAACCAACTTCCTCAATAATATTCCTAAAGCAAAAGAAGTAAAAGCAAGAATCAATAAATGGGATGGTATTAAGAATCTGAAAAGCAGGCTGGGGATGTAGCACAACAACAACAACAACAGAAGAAAACCTGAAAAGCTGCTTCCCAGCAAAGGAAACAATCAAGAACGTGAATAGAGAGCCTAGAGTACGGGAGAAAATCTTTACTACCTGAACCTCAGATACAGCATTAATCTCCAGGTTATGCAAAGAAAACTTAACTCAAAAAAAAAAAAAAAAAAACCCACAATCAATACAATAAGTGGGCAAAGGAACTGAACAGACACTTCACAGAAGAAGAAATACGATCCGTCAACAAACATGAAGAAATGTTCAACATCTCTAGCAATTAGAGAAGTGCAAATTTAATATAGTGTATATACTACTCAACCACAAAGAATGAAATTAAAACACTTGCCAGTAAATGAAGAGAACTGGAAACCATCATGCTAAGTGAAATAAGCCAATCCCCAAAACCCAAAGGACGAAATGTTCTCTGATATTTGATGCTAAGCCACAACAAGGGAGGGTGGGGAAGGGAAGAATGGAAGTCCATTGGATTAGACAAAGGGGATTGAAGGGACAGGAAGGGGAAGGAGAATAGGAAGGACAGTGGAATTAATTGGACATAACCTTCCTATCCTTGAGTGTGAATACACAACCAGGGTAACTCCACATCAGGCACAACTACAAGAATAGAATCCTCATTAGAATAAGTTATATGTACAATATGCCAAAATAATACTGCCATGTATATCTGAAAAGAACAAAAAAAATTTAAAAAAATATTGTAAGCATTCAGAGCTTTTCTCCTGGCTGTGAATTGAATGGAGGAGCAGACTCAAGTCCAAATTCAAAAAGGGAAATTTGAGTTACATTCTTCAGAAACTAAAAGGAGAGAAGCGCAGAAAGAGCAGGAAAGGGGAAGTGACCTACCTTTGCATTTGGAAACTAGAGCTAGGGAGGAGGGAGGAGACCCAGTGGACCCAGTGGATGTGAGCTACCCATGAGAAAGGAAGGATGGTGTTACTACTCTCAAGTATAGTGCTTTGGGGAGTGAGATTGATAGTGATTATGTTTAGGAATTGTATGACTCAAAAATGCTTCCCTGTGTTATGTGGTCAATTCCTCTGCACCACCTCTCAAGAACTTCTGTGGGTAAGAACTAATAGACCTTTCAACGGGAAAAAAAAAATGTGTTTCTTTTTCTTCCCTCATAATTTCAGGACTCTCCTTCAGAGCAGACAAGATAGCAGTTTTATCACATTATGTGTATCACTAGATAAGGTCCAGTAGCATTTTCAACAACATATCTATTTAGGATAGAAATTTGGCTTTGTTGTTGTACAGCTAAATGATCAGTAAGAGGTCTTGTCTCATCTGCCCCTTGAACACACTGAATATGAACAAAAGTGCATTTAATATCCCCTGACCCCTTTGACCACATTTAAAAGTCCTGAGGCTGATGTTTCCTAACTAGTTTGTATTACTTTCCAAATTTTAAAGTTTCCTGGAAAAAATTTCTAATAAAACTTGAGGTCAAAACACCTGGGCTTCCCCTCCTTCAGAATTCATCATAGTAATCATCAGAACTAATATTTATATAGTACCCTATGGTGTACCCTAAACTGAGTGCTTTACATTTTCACTTATTTAATCCTCACAACAAAACTATGAAACAGGTACTATTAATATAAATCAAATCATCATTTTTACCAAAGAAGAAACTAAGTGCACAGAGAGGCTAAATGACTTGCACAAGGTCACACAGATGGTGAATGGTGGTGCTCACCTTGTGTTAGGTGCAGGACAGGCTGAACTATGTTATCTTCATAGCAGGGTGAACAAATGTTAGCTGCAGAATGGCCCACGCACTCAAACCTCCCTCTGTCTGGTCCTTTATCACCTGTTTGCATCAAGTCTGAACATTCAACCCCGCTCAAGGCTGAACACTTAACCCCCCCTTGTGCCAACAAGGCAGCTTGCAGACCCAGAGGCCCCATTAGATTTGGGCTATAAAAACTTCCTCCTGCCAGGCCCCTCTCTCTCTTGCTCTCTTGCTCTCTCTCTCTCTCTCTCTCTCTCTCTCTCTCTCTCTCTTGCTCTTGCTCTCTCTTTTCTCTCTCTCTCTCTCTCTCTCGCTCTCTTTCTCTCTCTTTTTTCTCCTCTGTTGCACTGCTGCAGTAAAGATCTCTTGGTCGCTCCGAGTGTTGTGGTCACTTTCCTTTCACCTTGAACCCCAGTTTGACAGCCCAGGATCACTTTTGATCACTATTTTTGATCACTGATTTTTTACTGTCTCTAGAAAGGTGTGGTCACATAGATACTGGTGATAGTTGGTCAAAAGGAAGGCAGCAGTTTCAGTGAGTGAAGGTGAAGCTGTAGCTGAGGCTTCATTGTGTTTTCTTTTCCAAAGCCACTTTAGGATTAGCTTGTCAAATTCCATTAAAAAAAATGCTGTTGGGATTTTGGTTGTAGTTTCCCTGAATATATAGATAATATGGGAAAAACTGAAACCTTCAGAACACTGAAATAGCTCATAGGATTACGAAATACCTTTCTGTTTTATTTTCTCTTACATTAGTTAATTTGTATATTCATCTATGCTGTGGATGTTTGTTATTTAACCTACTTTTATTTGTATTGCTTCCATAATACTGTAAATCCTATTATTGGTATATAGAAAAGTAATTAAATTCCCTGTATTTATTTGGTAAATGGACCCCTTACTGAAATATCTTATTAGTTCTAGTAGGTTTTTTTTCTCTTAATTGTTGTATGTTATTGTTCTTCTACTTGCTGGTGTTCACAATTAATGATTATTTCATTTCTTTTTGTTCAGACATTTATACATTAATTATCAATTTTAATATGTGCTGTACAGTACTGATAATTAATGTCCTATTAGGAACAACATAATTATCTCACTGTCATGTTGCTTCTCAAATTGAGTTGGAAGTTCTTTGCCATTTTAAGGAAATATTCTTTTCCTTGTCTTTTGAATTATAAGTATTTGTACAACCATGGGATTGTCTCCAATTCCATTTTAGGAGATTCTGTCATCTCTTACAACTCTTCTCCTGTTAAAACACTTAAACATAGGGAAGTTATTAAATATTGGACCAATGAGCTCATTCCTAGAATAAGCTCATGATGTGGGTAGTACATACTGAGTCAGGGTACGATCTCTGATATTTGGCAGATTCTGTGATGCCACTCTCACCAAATATTTAATTATGTGATCTTTTGCATTTTTTCTCACCTTCCTGAGCCACACTAATATCACATGTAAACATAGATAATATTACCTCCTCCTTCATGATGTTAGTTGAGCAGATAATTAATATTCACCACTTAACACATTTCCTGACTCATGGTAGGCATATAATAGATGCATTTTGGTTTGGATATGAGGAGTCCCCTGAAAGCTCCTGTGTTGATGCAGGAAGGTTCAGAGGTGTGGTGATTAGATTATGAGAGCTGTAACCTAATCCGTCCTTCCCAGTTTGAATGGACTAAGTGGGTGGTAACTGTAAGCAGCAGAGTTGTGGGTGGAATAAGTGGGTCATTGAGGACAAGCTCTGGAAAGATGCATCCTCTCTTTTCCCCTACTCCTTTCTCTCTCTGCTTCCTGGCTGCCTTGAATAATGCAGGCCTCCTCCACAAGGTCCTTCTGTCATGATGTTCTGCTTTGGCGCAGAGGAATGGAGTCTGCCCACCATGGACTGAATGTCTGAAATTGTGAGCCCAAATAAACTCTTAGTCCTTTAAGTTGTTCTTGTCAGGTATTTTGATGACAGTGAAGGAAAGCTGATAGCACAAGAGGTTATCTGCTATTTTTTTTAAATTAAGAAACAGATTCAGTTTAATATTTTATGAATAATTTTTACATCTATCCCTGTAAGATTCTGTAGGATGTGTATGTTACTTTATCTTTAAAACAACAACAAAAAAAACCCTTTGTTTTCAAGTAATGTATAAGAATGAAACAATATTTTGTACTCCCTCCATGGAAAATAAAATATTTAGCAATCTTCAGCTAAATTCCACATTTGATCTTCTTTTTTTAAAAATTCAAATTTTGTACTCTTGAGATTTCAAATCTAGATGACTATTATAACTAAATGTCTCAGTATTATGAGCTATCAGCTAGTGATCAAAGGCTGTGTGTGCGACTGTCTGCGAGCGCGTTCATGCACACAAAGTCTCTGCATACTGTGTATGCATGTGCTAAGGAACCGGATGACCCTCTCACCCTTTCTGTTCCATTCCCCACTCTTGTCATGAGTCTTGTGGAACCTTATAAGATCTGAAATAATGAAAGTTGTTTTCTCAGTTTTGGGTATATCTATATATCAGCAACAGGGTGCCCCTGGATAGACCTTAGACAGAGCTTGACCCATGGAAACTTGTGGGCCCAGATATGGGAATGATTAATCCCAATCTCCCTGGAAGCCAAGTGCCCATTGGGGCAGGCCAAGTGTTTCCTGCACATAAGAATACAGGAAGACTAGAATTCAAGAAGATTCTTTTGTAGAGGTCTTTTACACATTTCATTTTTGAGGTGGGTGATGATTGCCTCTGTTCTATCATCTTCAGGACTGTGTTTACCTATAGGTCTGCAGCTCCAAATGACATAAAACAGCAGTAGTAATTTCCAAAAAATGAAAACAAAAGTCATTTAAAGTGATAGCAATAAGAAGAATAGTCAGAAAACACAGAACACCTGGCCAGGGGTGCTAGCATTTGGCATTGTGACTTAAAATAATAAAAAGTACTTAGGTATAAAATTCTTTGAATTTGAATAAAAAACAAACATTATTTGCAACTTAATAAGTCAGGAGAAGAGTTAAAACAGCAACAACAAAAGTTACTGACCAGTTGCCTGGGAGGGTGAGTTCAAAGCCAGCCTCAGCAAAAAGCAAGGCGCTAAGCAACTCAGTGAGATCCTGTCTCTAAATAAAATACAAAATAAGGCTGGTGTTGTGGTTAAGTCGTCAAGTACCCCTGAGTTCAATCCCCAGTTACCTACTCCTCAAAATTTACTGAATGGTTAAATAATTGGAAGGGGAAAACAGGTTTGAATAGCATAAGGAAAATATTTGTATGATACTTGGAGAATGTATGCAATGCATATTTTATTGAACCAGTGGTATTTCATTGAGAGAGAATAGCATATGATAGACAAGAGACCAAAACTAAATAATGGACTAAAATATCCTTGAACTGAAGAAATATCTGACTGTGCAGAATTAACCCACTGGTTGGGTAAAAAGACTGTGATGAACTGGCACAATCTCTGATGTCTAAAGATACGGAGAAAACCTTATAAAATTCTGCAAATTTATTTTAAAAATTAATAGCAAGCAGATCCACAAGAGGAGTATAAGTTATCAACAGAATGAAGAACAATATTAAAGGGATTGAAAATTGAAACAAATATTCCTGTTTAGGAAGGGAAAGAATGTAATGAACAGTAATTTGTTAACACCAATAATAAGGAAAAGAAAGAAAAGGAGGAAACAGCACTTGAAATAAATAATGAAGCAATATTACTAATAAGGAATAAAATAAAGCATATCTGTTATTAAATGTAAGTAGTCTAAATTCACCTCCCTCCATTAAAATGCAGAAACTTGTTGAAAAATGATTGTTATTTGATGAGACACACTTAAAATGATAAAAAGGTTGATAATAAGTAAAAGAGATAACAGAAAGTGATGGTATGGGGTGAGGAGTAAAATCGGCAGTGTTACTATTTAAAAAAAGGTAAAATTAAAGTTAAAAAATACAAACGGGACTAAATATGAGTTTAAATAATGACAATATGTACAACTTGTAGAACAATTGCAAAAATCAGATTTTGTGTACACCAAAATACATAGCATGATTCAATATTATGTGATTTCAATAATGTATTTACTGATATAGGTATAATCATTTTTTTTGAAAAATAGTCATAATCTTAAAACAAATGTAATTATATTCAAAATATGCAAAGTAAATATATTCTCATGAACATAAATTAATTGAATATTTAAAATTTAAAATCATTTTATATAAGATCAAAGTATTCCTTTAATAATATTTATCAAAAATTAACAAAATAGCCGGGTGTGTTGGCACATGCCTATAATCCCAGGGGCCTGGGAGGCTGAGGCAAGAGGATCACAAGTTCAAAGCCAGGATTAGCCAAAAATGAGGTGCTAAGCAACTCAGTGAAACCCTATGTGTAAATAAAATACAAAATAGGGCTTGGGATATGGCTCAGTGGTTGAGTGTTCCTGAGTTCAATCTCCAGTACTAAAAAAAAAAAAATTAACAAAATAATATTCTTTAAGGAAAACTTCTAATATCTTAATTTTTGAAAATTAAATTTTAAAGTATTTTTAAAAAACCAAATTTAATGTTCATCTCTCTTCTAAGATAAACGAGTAGACACTTCAATGGGTATTACTTGTACACAGCTGTATTTATATATGTATAAACTTAAGACCAATATGAATTGTTTAACATAGTAAATATTACCTTACTGTCATTAAAAAAATATGACTATGTTTGGAACAATCTGTGCATTACATTGTGAGTCTATGTGCAGTATGAATTGGAACATTAATTAAAAAATAAAGAAATAAATTATGGGACACTAGGGATGTGATCCTTTGTGTAAGAGTTCATTGCAATCATAACAGAAAAGAAGGATTTGGGATAAATTAACAACTAGTCTTTTCCTTACCAGAGCAATAATTCCTCTTAAATCCTCCTTGAGCTCCAAAGGAGGGTTCATTAGCTCCAGTGTCAACAGGGTTTGTGGAGCTACTAGCTGCTAAATAACCCACAAACCCTGTTGACACTTACAAGGGTCTTCTGTGGTCTCAAGGAACAGGGTAGGATATGCACAGAAGGGTTTTCTGTAGGACCTTCCTTATTAGTGTGATTGATGACAGTGGGTGGAGAGTAAATATAGAGCTTCACAATACAGCACATGTGTACTCATTTGAAAGTATTGTGTGCACTTGTTTTTTTGAATTGTGGGATTCTTCAAAAGATAGTTGTTTTAGTCAGCTTTTTCACTGTTGTGACTAAAAGACCTGACCAGAACCAATATGGAAGAGGAAAAGTTTATTTGAGGGGTCACAGTTTCAGAGCTGTCAATCCATAGACAGCTGGCTTTATTCCTCAGGTCTTCAAAGTCAGGCAGAACATCATGGCGGAAGAGTGTAATGGAGGGAAGCAGCTCACATGATGATTAGGAAGCAGAGAGAGAGACTCCACTTGACAGATACAAATATATATCCCAAAGCCACAACCCCAATGCTCCACCTCCTCCAGCCACACCCCACCATTCTTCAGTTACCACTCAGTTAATCCCTATTGAGATTAATTAAGTGATTCGGTTAAGGCTGTCATAACCCAATCATTTCTTCTCTGAACCTTCTTGCATGGTCTCACATGTGAGCTTTTGGGGGATACCTCCATATCTAGACCATAACAGTAGTGGTCCCACTCATCTAAGTCAAAGAGAGTTTCTGATTATAGAGTGTTTAGCAATAAACATCAAAAATTTTTATGAAAAAAAACCTATGAGACATTGTAACAGATACATTTAAAGGAAAATGTATAACTGAGATGCCACCATTGATAAATATCAGAAATTGAAATAGCTTTAAGACTAACTCCTTTATGTCCAAAATAAGGAAAGTTGTCTACAATATCAATTTTGTGGTTGCTGTGAGATTTTGTTCCCCACCTCGTCCTTTTGAATTAGAGAATATTCTCAATTCCTTTTTCAGGATGTTGTCAGATTACTTCTTGGGACCACAGGATTTTTTAGGAAAAAAATCATTTATTGTGAGTGAATGTTTCAGGATTCACAAAAAGAACCCATATACTCTTGAGAAACCTATAAACCTTTGACATAGGAAGCAAAAGTCTACATTTGTGCTTAATTACATTTTTCATGAATTTGCATGTCATCTTTGATGAGGGATCTTATAATCTGTGTCTATTTGATTTTTAGGATATGTGCTGCAGGAGTGAACACTTGATTGTATTTCTTGGAGCAGGGGAATCTGTGGTTTTTCTCATGTTCTCAAAGAGATCTGGGAGGTGAAATGCTATTCTTGATGACATTTGAAGACACCATTCCTAGTGACCATTATGGTCATTTGCCAATCTTTCATCAAACTTTCAGTCTTCTTTTCTCACAAGTAATTGGCATTAATTTTGTCTCAAGTTTTATAACCATAGGAAAACTATTTTAATATCGCATATGATTTAGTATTTAATGTACTAAATATTATTTATCTGATATTGTGTAGTATTCTATGCAATTCTAGGCATTTTTAGGTAACATCTTTGGTCATTTATGACAAAAATATTCATGCTTTTTAAATTTTTTTTTTTAGTTATAGATGGATACATCTTTTGTTCATTTGTTTTTATGTGGTGCCAAGAATCGAACCCAGTGCCTCACATGTGCAAAGCAAATGCTCTGCCACAGAGCCACAACTCCAGCCTAATATTTGTGATTTTGAAAAGCAGTGTTTTAACTTTTCAAAAGTGCATTCAAGAGAACTTATAGTCTGAATATCTCTTTTCTGACTCAAGCTACCAAATTTTCATCTACAGATGCAATATGTTGTGATGTTTTAAGGCGTGAATATTCATTCAAAGGAAATTTCAAATAATACTTCAAATGTTCCATATAGTATTTGACAATTGTTTTTAAAGATCTGTATATACAGTTCAAAGACTTAATTTAAAAAGTAATTTTACCCCTTTCCCTCATCTCTTTAAAATATGTCACCTTCCAGGCTGTTTCTATTGGACAGCTGCATGGTACTTACAAAGTTAGGTTTGCTTTATGGTATTCTTTGGCATATTTTATGGAATGGAATGATTTCTAGAAGCCTTCACTGCAAGCATTTTAGGTAACCTCTTTGGTCATTATGTGGAAAATATTCATGCTTTGAAAAAGCAAAGTGTTTTTACATTTTCAAAAGTGCATTCTTGAGAACTTACCTCTGAATATTCCTTCTCTGACTCAAGATACCAAATTTTCATCGTCCTCAGCCTCCAGTGAAATTTACCTTTTTCTTCATCATGACCTGTGGTTCCTTAATTGTCTTTTTCACAGTACGTCTTCAATTCACACAATACTTACTTTGTTGTACTTTCGTACTGTACTACTGCAACAATGCTCAATCCCATAGGCTATGATTCCATTCTCCAAAACTGGGGGTTTCCTGGGGTTGTTTCATTCTAGTCTTGTGTTGCAGATGATCTTGGACTACTTCTGTTACTTAATATCTGCTCTCTTGCTACTTCTAAAACATTGCTGAAAAATGTCAGGCAGTGGGCCATTTTCTTCAACCACCAATTCACTCAGTGCCAATTCTCCTTGGCTCCTCTCTTAATCAAAGACATTTGCACTCAACTTACAATTTATCTCCGAATGTATTCTCCTCCCCCCCCCCGGCCCCCGTTCCATAATTTTCCATTTACCTCAAGCCTCTGACCTCACTTTCATCATGCTGGAGACAAACTTATCTGATTCTTCATCCATCAATCAAGATTTTCTGAAGTTAGCATTCCTCATGGTTTTCCTTCCTGCATTGAATTTCCCTCTTCATCCATTTTCTCAATCTTGCCTCCTATATTGATAAATAATTTCATTTCAGCCTACTTAAGGCTTACTTTTCACTTTTGGGCACTCAAGATAGTTTTGGTCTACTTCCATTTGCACCTAGCTATGTCAGTTATTCTCTACCTCTGCCATTTTCAATATTGTAATTTCCTCAGAATTTTTCCTCTCAGAAAATAATAGCACACAAAACATACTTAGTAATCCCATGTGCTGGCATTCTACATTTTACACTAATTATTTTGATTATTAAGATCAAATGGGATCCTCTATGGCAAATACTGTTATTAATCCAATTTATGATTGAGCAAGCTGAATCTTAAATAAATGGCTCAAGATCATGCAAACCATCAAAAAATGGGGACTTAAATTCAGGCCAAATTCCAAAGTCAATTCCAAAGTAAATGCTTTTAAGCATCTAGTTACTATACTGTTTCCTTCCTTTTACTGCCAGGCTTATTAGGTAGGAAACCTACCTCTCTTGTCTCTATTGTTACACTCTTGGCTTATTGCTTAATCACATTAACATAAATAAGTTCAAATATTCTTACCTGTGACCATTAAAGATGTTCTACATTTAATATCCTATCTTAGCTCAGAATTTTATGATGTTTAACATGACTGTGACTGAGGCAACACCCTCCACTTTGAATTTCTGCCCTCCCTTGGATACTGTGGTCT